>NC_060145.1:147696083-148909030 GCF_021461385.2 Schistocerca piceifrons | reverse complement strand
TTTGTAAAATTCTACATGATATCTACTCCTGTAAGGTATTCAGATTTAATTCCTACTCAGGTCAGTAAACAATTTTAACATGTCTGAAATCGATCAGAAAGACTTTTCTTGTGATTTAGCTGTAACCCATTTGAAAAAAAAAAAAGTTTCAAGACTGAAATGTAAAATACTGAAAGGGTTTCAAAAATCAATGTCTACGTACGATAAACAAATAACAGCCACAAATTCGGCCAGAAATAGAAGAGCCACGTCCTTTCAACAGTTTTCTAAAATCTTTTTAGCTCTTTTGAAGACGAAAACTCAAAGTTTCACTTACAAACAATGGCGGGATCACGCCTGGAACGGAGGTACGACGTCCTCGTCCGGCGACTGTGCCACCTATTGAGGGGCGCCTGCACACTCGGCTCTCTACTATCCAAAAGACGTCTCTTCATGACAACAAGAGCTCATTTTGCTTCACACCGATAATGACCAGTCACGTGCTGTGGTACCCCAGTCTTTCTAACCTGACTTGCTTCTTTTTCCACACCAAGGTCACTGGGACATCGTTCGCAGCAAGCAGTTGGCACGACGTCATTGCAGTTGGTATGATCTGGATGCGCAAAATGAACAACTGACTTGTCAGTGCCAAACCTGTAGTGAACATTTGTCAGCACCACCTCAGCAGTTCGTTGAATGGCCCAACCTCAAGCACCTTTGCAACATTTGCACTAGGATTTCGAAGGTTCATACTGGAATGCAAGTAGCTCATCGTCGGGGAAGCTTTTAGAAAAATTCCCTTCATTGTACCTCTGCTCATCACTATTGCTGGTTTCACATTCTAGGCCCACCGTCGATCTGTTACCTGGAGGGATTGCCTGAAGTGATTGTGACTGACAAAGGACCTCAGTTTGTTGCCGTCGAGTTTGAACAGTTTTGCTCCGCCTCCAGCATCAACCACATTGCAACTTCACCTGTTCACCTGGAACCCGAAGGCGAAACGTAACACTTTATACGAGCATATAAGCAACGCATGGGCAAATGTCATGCCTCCTACACACGGGATCGAGCTGTATCACTATTCTTATCTTCCTATTACTTCCAGCCACGCGATGGACCATTGCAAGCGGAGTCGTCACATTCATGGCGCCACTATACCTTACTTCGGTTGGTGCACCGATCTCAGTGGGTGGCGCCCATCCTGCCCAGAGATGCGAAGTGTCAAACTAAATGTTCGATCTCTTACAGGCTGTATGGCGGACGGAAGCGAACGAGGTACCATTCTAATACTTCTGGGACGTTTCCTGTTTTTACTGCCGGGACCGAGAGGATCGCTGAGACACCACCAGAATCAATTTCTTACATGTGAATTGCGTGATCCTGCCGCAGGTGTTGTGCTTTCTGATTCTGTGCCTGCCTGGACTCAGCAGCTTTCACTGCATCTAGCTCCCTCAGGCCCCTCCGCCATTGGCCCTGATCCTGGAGCCGATGGAAATGGACACCCTTTCATGGTCGTTGCCATCTCGATGTCCACCGTCGATCAGTGATCAGCTCGTCTTTCTCGGCAGCTGACCCATGTGCCATCAAGGAATCCTTTACATTCGTCCAAAATCACCCATATTCACTTGGTGCTGTGCCTTTGAATATGGGTGTGGACCTTTTGCCCGGTTTCGGCTTAAGGCGTATCCCAGGAAACAGTCGGGAGCTTGTCAACTATCTTGGTTTCGGCTTCTGTCTCCTCATTGTCACCTGCATCCAGATCTCCCATCGTTGTTGCTCATCTACACTAAATGGTGAGTGTGGTAGTTTGGGGGGTCGATATGTATAACGTATCGATACCACCTAACCGGTGTCATAAAGTTGACAATGAAATTGCAGTTCCATCAGACGTCAATAGTGGCCGCACGAGATCTGGCAGACCCAATAGTGCGCGCCCGCTGAGTCACCCCTCCAGCTACTCTGGACTACGAGCACCCTCTGCCACCACAATATGGAAAAGCTGGTGGCAACCATACAGCATCAGTCACACTCGGACCACTTTGCTATGTGACACTGTGCAGGTATCACATAGTCGAGGTCAAACACCATCTATCCTGCTTCAGTTCAGAGAGCCTCATCGTTGTTGATAATGTATTAGCAGCACTGCTGCATTATATGCAGTGAGTCTTCACACGCTAGGAGAAAGCTCCTAGTTAAGTAGAACTTACACAACTTGCCACTAAATTTGCTACACCAAGAAGAAATGCAGATGATAAACGGGTATTCATTGGACACATAAATTATATTAGAACTGACATGTGATTACGGTTTCACGCAATTTGGGTGCATAGATCCTGAGAAATCAGTACCCATAACAACCACCTCTGGCCGTAATAACGGCCTTCATACACCTGGGCATTGAGTCAAACAGAGCTTGGATGGCGTGTACAGGTACAGCTGCCCATGTAGCTTAAACATGATACCACAGTTCATCAAGAGTAGTGACTGGCGTATTGTGACGAGCTAGTTGTTCGGCCACCATTGACCAGACGTTTTCAATTGGGGAGAGATTTGGAGAATGTAATGGCCAGGGTAGCAGTCGAACATTTTCTGTATCCAGAAAGGCCCGTACAGGACCTGCAACATGCGGTCGTGAATTATCCTGCTGAAATGTAGGGTTTCGCAGTGATCGAATGAAGGGTAGAGCCACATCTCAAATATAACATCCACTGTTCAAAGTGCCGTCATTCCGAGCAAGAGGTGACCGAGACGTGAAACCAATGGCACCCCATCCATCACGTCGGGTGATACGCCAATATGGCGATGACGAATACACGCGATGTCGCCAAACACGGATGCGACCATCATGATGCTGTGAACAAAATCTGGATTCGTCCGAAAAAATTACGTTTCGCCATTCGTGCACCCAGGTTCGTCGTTGAATACACCATCGCAGGCGCTCCTGTCTATGATAAGGCGACAAGGGTAACCATTGCCATGCTCTCCCTACTGGTAGTCCATGCTGCTGCAAACGTCGTCGAACTTTTCGTGCAGATGGTTGTTGTCTTGCAAACGTCCCCATCTGTTGACTCAGGGATCGAGACGTGGCTGCACGATCCGTTACAGCCATGCGGATAAGATGCCTTTTATCTCGACTGCTAGTGATACGAGGCCGTTGGGATCCAGCACGGCGTTCCGTATTACCCTCCTAAGCCCACCGATTCCTTATTCTGCTAATAGTCGTTAAATCTCGACGAACGCGATCAGCAATGTCGCGATAGAATAAACCGCTGTCGCGATAGGCTACAATCCGACCTTCATCAAAGTCGGAAAGGTGATGGTACGCATTTCTCCTCCTTGCACGAGACATGGCAACAACGTTTCACCAGGCAACGCCACTCAACTGCTGTTTGTGTATGAGAAATCTGTTGGAAACCTTCCTCATGTCAGCAGGTTGTAGGTGTCGCCACCGGCGCCAGCCTTGTGTGAATGCTCTGAAACGCTAATCATTTGCGTACCACAGCATCTTCTTCCTGTCGCCTAAATTTCGCGTCTGTAGCACGTCATCTTCGTGGTGTAGCAATTTTAATGGCCAGTAGTGTATATTGACTGTGTTTACTTGTTCTCTAATCATTTCTTTCCTGTCCAGCTTTCCTACGGCTATGTACCCCGCATGTCTTTACCATTTTGTTGGAAGTTGTACACAAGTCACCATCTCAGACGGGGAACTGGCTGTGGGTCTTGGGATCCGCGTCCACAGCGGGAGAGCGCCGTACCAACATTTAAATTGCGTTTAGCGGAACATCGTAATACTTCCACGAAAATAAGTTTTGTTGGCATGTGGCCTGAATGTTGCGAGATATCGGACGTAAATATTTTCGCGGAAGTTCGCTGTGTGCCCTAGTAAATGGAATGCTTGGTTACCTGCGTCATAACCAATAAATCGCAAACGGCTTGTTTGGGGAAGCAGTTTACTGGAGCGTTTTTGTTTCCATTACGGTATCCTTCCTCCCTTGTTAGGTTTCGCTGTTGACTGTGACACGTCCAAAATAGTTTGCATTTCAGCAGAAACAGTAAATACTTTGAGGAGGTAGTTTAGAGTAATTAAAATAAAGTTCAATACTACGTATGTCCTATTTTCATTTGTTACAGAGTTACTGCTGTTAGAATGTAACTCGAACAGAAACTCCTGTATTTGGAAGAGCTAAATGATTAGCTCACATTTGACTTTCACGAAATCCATCTCCGACTTCTATACACTTTCCATTTCCCTCAATAACACGACATGTAGCTTTTCTGAGGTCGTCTTCAAAGTTTTTAGCAGGGAAGCACCGTACATAATCCGAATGATCAGTTCGTCTCTTGCCTTTACATTTTCTTTGTGATCCCCGCTGGCCAAATCCGAAACGAAAAGTCTGGAAACCTAGGTGACTAAGCAACGTGTCTGTTTCTGTCGATTCATCTCCTGTGGAGTGTTAGGTTTAAACAGTGTGCCACCTTGTGACTAAAATGTATAGGGCACCGTCATGCTGTAAAATCGTACCTATACCTGCAATGAGAGACACTTCTTCCAAAAAGCGCTCGAAGCTCGTTCGCAATAAATTCTAGATAACGAAGTCCTTCAAGGCGATGAGGTATAATAACAGTCCTAATCAAGTGAGTGTCTGCCATAGCATCCTATACATTTATGATGAATTATTGAAAAAGCATATGGATTTTCGTCAGACACCAATGTGACTTACGATTGTTATGGATACAGTCAGGAGTGAAAATGGCGTCCATCAGCGACAGTATGAATCGTGTCATTCGCACTTGTCTGTTTGAAATTAACAATCAACACAATTTCAATTTCCTACCATCATCTCCTTCTGCAAAGTGTTCAATTTGCTGTAAACGATAAGGATGGAGGCCATGCTTATGCAATGTCCGCCATATTCTACATCAATATGCATAGAAATTCTTCTTGTGCCTGGTGGACTACGTTCGATGACAAGAATAACTTTTCCTCTATATAGTCCACACTCTATTCAATCACACTCTCAGTTGAAATATCACTGCAGGCGCCTGTGCAAATCCCTCCCATAGTGAAAACTCGAATAAACAGTGTTGAGTAGGGGCAGTATTCTCTACAGGTAGCAGGAAAGCGTTTTCATACCACAGCAGCATCTTCAACATTTGGAAATACGCGGAGCCTGCTTAAAAGATTTATTAGAATTCGCCAACAAATCACTATCACTGCTAAGAAAACATCGCAGTCACACTTCAAAAATTCAGTTACGTAAAGCGAAGCCCAGTTTCGCAACTGTAACTTCAACACGATAGTGACAATCGATTAATAAACCCACAGTAACTGGAGTAGCAACATGCAAAACGAAAACCAATACAAAACAGACATGTTATATGGATTGTTCTTACTGCCACCTACTATAACATTTACTAACTACAGCAACAGTAAGTATTATGCTCACACAAATGAATAAAGTGTTATCAAATAAATACAATATTTCGACGTTCGTATCAACATATGACTAACGTTGCTCTAAAGGCAAAGTTGATACATATATAAATTCTTCACAATATGTGCTTGAATACTAATGCTATCAAGCGAACTAAGTTTCCATTTAACGCTGCATTCGTGATTTGCATTCCTCAAAGTCCAGTAAATAATTTCAGTGTGTGCCGCGCATAAGCTATTTTAGGATTACCAAGAACGAAATGTTCTGGAAGCGATCAAGTAGAATTTAGCCTTGTCCGTCAAAGGGGATTTAGGAGCGTACGTCAGAAGGGCGTTTCCGCCCCTGTTCGTGGATCTTCCCATGTCCAATATTCGTAATGAGAGAGGGGGAGAGGGAGGGAGAAAGACAGAGAGAGAGAGAGAGACGCAGGGATAAGGAAAAATAGAAACCAAAGTGAAAAGGCTGCCTGCAGAAACAAGAAACCTGCCAAGCCAGCAGCCTCCAATCGGGGGCAACGGAAATATCGAAAGCAACGAATCTATCTGAAAGCGCTGAACCGAAAACTTTGTGTTGACTTCTATCCTCTGGTTACGTCCCATCAGTGTTGAGTCGCCATGACTTTTCTTTTCTTTCTGGAAGTTGACATCGCAGTGAAAAAGTATAGATGCTCGTCATCGTAGAATTTAATATGTAGAAATTTATTAACAGCCAAAACATTACGCTGACGTAACTGAATCACCGTAGCTTAGGAGTAGAACTTCTATTAGTAATCAAAACGTTCTATGCCCGGCGTTCAAACCTCGTCGCTGCGTAAACTTCGACTACAAATCATCAGCAATGGAAGCCGATGACTTCTGGCATTGGAAATCACCTACTTTCTGTGAAAGGCCTTGGCAAAGAATGTGGGCACACTCTTGCCCTTGGGGTAGGAAACAGCCCATAGAAGACGGACGAATAAGCCGTGATCAACGACATGAGGATGCCGAAGGCATATGGAAACCGTTCCATTAAATATGCATGATGTGTGTGCACTGGACTTGTGCCTTTAGCTGAAAAAGTGTCATGGTGATCTCTCCATCGGCAAAACATTTCCGATTAGTCCCCCATTCGGATCTCTGAGAAGGACTGCCGCGGAGCAGGTGACCTTGAGTATAAGAAGGAATAACCAAAGACGGAACTAGGAATGTCAGATGATTGAAGCTTGTAGGAAAGCTAGAAAATCTGAAAATGGAAATACGTAAGCTGAATTTAGTTACTGTAGGTTTGACTGAAGTGGAAGTGAAATGGAAAGAAGATAAGAATATCTGGTCAGACGACTATAGAATAATATCAACAGCAGCAGAAAACAGTGTAACAGCATGAGGATTCGTTATGAACAGCATAGTAGGGCAGAGTGTGGACTACAGCTAAAAGTCAAGGAATAGGGTTGTTCCCATCAGATTCGGCAGCAAACCAATGCTGACATAGATAGTTCCGGAACACATGCGTCGTCGCAAGCGGTAGATGAAAGGTTAGTCAACAAGTAGAGGGAGACGAAAATCTAATAGTCATGGGGGATATTAATGCGGTTGTAGGGTCGTAGAGGAAGCAGTAGAAGAAAGGATTACGGGAAAATATGGGCTTGGTAGTACGAACGAGAGACAAGAATGTCAGCACGAGCTTCTGTTATCTTCCCCAGCTGATTTCTAGTGTGCACCAAACAACTTGCCGTAACACGTTCTTCAGGACTGTAATTGAACGTTTCAGCCATCGTTTAGCTCACATAATAGGTGTAAGGAAAAAAGTACATTAACATTTATATAGAGGTAACGTGATAGAAAGGGAAGAGGAGGTAGATTAAGATGAAATGTGAGGTACAATACCGAGTGAAAATATTGAGAGAGCTCTGACAGACCGAAGTGGAAAAAAAGGTCCCTGGAGTTGACGAACGGGGTCAGGGATTTTCTCTGCCTCGTGATGACTGGGTGTTGTGTGATGTCCTTAGGTTAGTTAGGTTTAAGTAGTTCTAAGTTCTAGGGGAATGATGACCATAGATGTTAAGTCCCATAGTGCTCAGAGCCATTTGAACCATTTTTGAGTTGACGAAGTTCCGTTGGAACTATGGACAGACTTGGGAGAACCAGCATCACTGAATTGTTCTTTCTTGTGAGCAAAGTGTATCGACACAGGAAAGATTCTCAGATCTGAAGACGAACGTAATAATAATTTGAATCCAAAAGGAAGCAGCTACTGACAATTACAGTTCTTTATAATTTGATAAGTCAAGATGGCAGAACACTGACACGAATTATTTACATAAGAATGAAGAAATAGACAGTAGAAGACCTAGAGGAGGATCAGTATGGGTTATGGAAAATTGCACGAATACACGAAACAATACTGACGCTACAACTTATCATACAAGCTAGATTAAGGAAAGACAAATCCACATTTATAGCATTTGTTGACATCGAGAAGGCTTTCGACAATGTTGAATACACCCTTTGGAACTCTGAAGAGAGGGGGGGGGGGGGAGGGTAACGTGGAGCGGAAGGTTATGTACAGATTGCACAGAAACCAGACGGCATTTATAAGAGTCTAACGCCATGTAGGGGAAGCAGTGGTTAAGAACTGAGTGAGAAAGGGTTGTAGCCTACCGCCGATGTTATTCAATGTGCACGTTGAGCAAGCAGTAAAGGAAACTAAGGATAACTTTGGAATAGAAATTTAAGTTCAGAGAGAGGGAAAAATGTTTCAGGTTTGCTGATGATATTCCTGTTCTGTCAGAGACAATAAAGGACCCCGAAGAGCAGTTGAACGGAACGGACAGTCTGGAAGGAATGATGTGAGATGAACATCAATGCAAGCTATGGGACGTTAATGGATTGTATTCGAATTAAATCAGGGGATGCTTGGATTATAAAATGAGACGCTAAAAGTAATAGATGAGTTTTCTATTCGGCCTGCAAAAGAAACCGATGATGCGGACTAGAGAGGATACAAAATGTAGACTTGCAATGGCAAGAAAAGAGTTTCTAAAGGAGACAAATGTGTTAATATCGAAGATAGTTTTAAGTGTTATGAAGCGTAGTCTTATATGGAAATGAAATGAGGATAATAACATGTCACAGAAGATAATAGGTTTTCAAATGTTGTGCTATACAACAATTCTGAAGATAAGATACATAGGTCGCGAAAATGATGAGGGAGATTTTGCAAGAAAGAATTTTGTGGCACAGCTGGCTTAAAAGAACGATTTGTAATGTATTGTGAATACATAGAAAGAAGGATCCTTTATTGTATGATTATATGATAGCGGAACAAACACTGGTAGCAGTTACTTCTGTAAAATATCGGGAAGTATGCGTGCGGAACGATTTGAAGTGGAATGATCATGCATAATTAATTGTTGGTAAGGCGGGTATCAGGTTGAGATTAATTGGGAGAGTCCTCAGAAAATGTAGTCCATCAGCAAAGGAGGTGGCTTACGAAACACTCGTTCGACCTATACTTGAGTATTCCTCATCAGTGTGGGATCCGTACCAGATCGGGTTGACGGAGGAGATAGAGAAGATCCAAAGAAGAGCGGCGCGTTTCGTCACAGGGTTGTTTGGTAAACGTGATATCGTTACGGACTCAAGTGGCAGACTCTGCAAGAGAGGCGCTCTGCATCGCGGTGTAGCTTGCTGTCCTGGTTTCGAGAGGGTGCGTTTTCTGGATGAGGTATCGAATATATTGCTTCCTCCTACTTATACCTTCAGAGGAGAACACGTATGTAAAATTAGAGAGATTCGAGCGCGCACGGAGGCTTTCCGGCAGCCGTTCTTCCTGCGAACCATACGCGAGTGGAACAGGAAAGGGAGGTAATGATAGTGGCACGTAAAGTGCCCTCCACCACACACTGTTGGGTAGCTTGCGGAGTATAGATGTAGATGTAGATCGGTTGAGAGGACACATTCTGAGGCATCACGGAAGCATGGGTTTGGTATGGCAGGGAAGAATGGGACGTAAAAATTAATTTTAGAGGGAGGTCGAATACACGAGTATTGTAAGGAGATTTAAACGGATGTATGATGCAGTAGTTATTCAGAGGTGTAGAGTCTTGCAGAGGATAGGATAGAGTGGAGAGCTCATTCCAACCAATCCACAGACTGATAACCACAGTAACAACAATAACAACAACAGCAATGGGGCTCTGATGGCCTCCTTGCACACTCCTTAGTAATTCTGCTTTCGCCCTCGCCCTTGACATGCCTGGCTTTGTTTGGTTTGGGCACGTGGGATAACGAGCTCTCCGTCACGCAGGTACAGCAGGCAGTCGTCAGTTGCGACCAGACGGCCAGACACCGTGGCATTGTCCCACGGAAGGGCGGTGCAGCCACGGCGGGGCGCAGCGGCAGCCGGCAGCCGAGGCTGGAGACGCCTCCGCCCTCCTCCCACGCACCTGCCGGGGATCGATACGGCGGACGTCCGGTTGGGCCGGCTCGCGGCTGGTACAGCGCAGACACGGGACGCCGGGTTCTGCTCCGCAGGCTGTGGGCCCAGGGTGGTAGGCAGCTAAGGTGAGCCAGCCGACACCTCCTCGGCCGCCAGAGGCATCACTGACCCACAACAGAGACTGGCCCCGTCTCAGCAGGCATCTCGTTACGAGCCAGGATACACATACAAGAACACAACGTTTATTACACAGTGGATTGTGTACATGCAATTAGTTTTTATATTTATATGTCTTTCTGCAAATAACGACCATTGAGACAGCAGGAAGCTATCTCACTGACGTACACTTAGGTGACGAAAGTCGTGGGACACCTCTTGATGTCGTGTCGGATGTGCTTTCGCCTGGCTGTGCAGCAACTCGACATAGCATGGGGTCAACAAATCGTTGGAAGTCCCCAAGAGAAATAATGAGCCAGGCTTCTCCTATAGCCATCCAAAACTGTGAAACAGTTGTCGGTTCAGGGCTTTGCGCATGAAGTGACCTCCCTGTTGTGCCCCACAAATGTTTCATGGGATTCATGTCGGACGATCTGGGTGGCCAGATAATTCGCTCGAGCTGTCCAGAGTGTTCGAAACAACGCTGACAATTGTGAACCGGTAACATGACGCATTGAAATCCGTAAAAATTCCGTTGTTTGGGAAGATGTTGACCATTAAGCGCTGCAAATGGTCTCAAAATTGACGAACATAATCATTTTCAGTCAATGATTGATACAGTTGGACCAGATGGACTATGTTTACTTGCAAAGAGCCTGATTGAGAATTAGGGTTTATGGCTTCTTGGGGTCTCGAACCCTACCATCAGTTCTTACCAAGTGAAATCGGGACTCATCTGAACAGGCTAAGGTTTTCCGTTTGTCTAGAACCAAATCGATATGGTCACGAGCACAGGAGACCCGCTGCAGAGGGTGTCGTGCTGTTAACAAAGGCACTCGTATCAGTCACCTGCTACCGTAGCCCATCAATACCAAATTTCCTTGCACTGTGCTATCGGGTATGTTCGTCGTACGTCCCACATTGATTTCTGCGGTCATCTCTTGCAGTGTTAGTTAGCACTAACAACCTTCCGCAAAAGCCAATGCTCTCGGTCTTTAAATGAAGGCTATTGGGCACTACATTTACCGTGGAGGGAGGTAATAACTGAAATTTGGTAATCTCGGAACATTCTTGACACTATGGATCTCGGAATACTGAAATCCCAAACTATTTCCGAAATGAAATGTCCCATATGTATACTTTCAACTACCCTTACGCATTCAAAGTCTTGATTCCCTTTGTGTGGTCAGAATCACTTCGGAAACATTTTCACACCACCCGTGTGTAAATGACAGCTCCACCAATGCACTGCCTTTTTATACCTTATGTGCGCGATACTACCATCGTCTCTATATGAGCACATCGCTGTCACGTCAGTGTACAATGTGATATACAAAATGAAGATACAACATGAGAGCACACAGATGAAAGGTCAATAAACAGATTTAGAAGCCTGCTGTTGTTCGACAAGTATGTAAGGTTTTTTGCAGTAGGTTTTCATTAGTCTGTTACTATCCCACCTTTTTTCCGACCGTTGTGGCCGAGCGGTTTAGGCGCTTCAGTCTGGAACCGCGCGACTTCTACGGTCGCAGGTTTGCATCCTGCCTCGGGCATGGATATGTGTGATGTCCTTAGGTTAGTTAGGTTTAAGTAGTCCTAAGTTCTAGGGGACTGATGACCTCAGATGTTGAGTCCCATAGTGCTCAGAGCCGTTTGAACCCGCCTTTTTGTCTGTCTGTCTGTTCGACACAAATTTTGCAACTGATTTTAAACGAACTTCTCGAATTTTAGAGAAATGAAATTTTAATCGTAGCTCATAAATGGAGGACAATGCTGTAATAACTCCGTCTGCCGTAGCTCTGATCTACCTAGCTCCCATTGCGGTGCGGGTGAGGCGAAAAGTGTTGGTAAAACCTGACATCTCGGCTGCCCTTGAGGATTGATGTATTGTGTGGATAGCATCACAGTGCGTTGCAGGCCAGGTAAAGATAACCATTAAGTCGTGCAGCTCACTGGATGGATTATGAACAGAGGAGTTCTATTGCTCAAACTACATTGACAAGACACCGTTAATTTAAGATACAATGAAGGAACTGGAGAGAATGTGACATCGTAAGTGTCTAATATATTTGAAGTTATAAATAACAAGAATGTCGCATTAATTTGTTTCAATATTGGAATAAAAATCAAATGTATAATTTTACTCGTTGCTTCATTTTTTAGGAATATGAGAATTAAACACATTGATGTATTATTAGTAGGTAAATGTAAAACTGTTCTGTTTCAGATACAACAAGTAAAAACACACTGTAATAAATCTAAAATCAAAATATTTAAAATCCATAGAGAAAATTCACTACGCTGAACTAAAAAGACGAAAATAAATAGAAACAAAATTTTTAATTTAAAATATTTATAAATCGCTCTAAAATAGATTAAATAATTTCCTAGCCCCATACAGATTCATGAGCCCATAGAGTAAATTCTGAAAACTTGTTGTTGTTGTGGTCTTCAGTCCTGAGACTGGTTTGATGCAGCTCTCCATGCTACTCTATCCTGTGCAAGCTTCTTCATCTCCCAGTACCTATTGCAACCTACATCCTTCTGAATCTGCTTAGTGTATTCATCTCTTGGTCTCCCCCTACGATTTTTACCCTCCGCCGGCCGAAGTGGCCGCGCAGTTCTGGCGCTGCAGTCTGGAACCGCGAGACCGCTACGGTCGCAGTTTCGAATCCTGCCTCGGGCATGGATGTGTGTGATGTCCTTAGGTTAGTTAGGTTTAACTAGTTTTAAGTTCTAGGGGACTAATGACCTCAGCAGTTGAGTCCCATAGTGCTCAGAGCCATTTGAACCATTTTACCCTCCACACTGCCCTCCAATACTAAATTGGTGATCCCTTGGTGCCTCAGAACATGTCCTACCAACCGATCCCTTCTACTGGTCAAGTTGTGCCACAAGCTTCTCTTCTCCCCAATCCTATTCAATACTTCCTCATTAGTTATGTGATCGACCCATCTAATCTTCACCATTCTTCTGTAGTACCACATTTCGAAAGCTTCAATTCTCTTCTTGTCCAAACTATTTACCGTCCATGTTTCACTTCCATACATGGCTACACTCCGTACAAATACTTTCAGAAATGACTTCCTGACACTTAAATCTATACTCGAAGTTAACAAATTTCTCTTCTTCAGAAACGCTTTCCTTGCCCTTGCCAGTCTACATTTTATATCCTCTCTACTTCGACCATCATCAGTTATTTTGCTCCCCAAATAGCAAAACTCCTTTACTATTTTAAGTGTCTCATTTCCTAATCTAATATTCTCAACATCACCCGACTTAATTCGACTACATTCCATTATACTCGTTTTGCTTTTGTTGATGTTCATCTTATATCCTCCCTTCAAGACACTGTCCATTCCGTTCAACTGCTCTTCCAAGTCCTTTGCTGTCCCTGACAGCATTACAATGTCATCGGCGAACCTCAAAGTTTTTATTTCTTCTCCATGGATTTTAATACCTACTCCGAATTTTTCTTTTGTTTCCTTTACTGCTTGCTCAATATACAGATTGAATAACACCGGGGAGAGGCTACAACCCTGTCTTACTCCCTTCCCAACCACTGCTTCCCTTTCATGTCCCTCGACTCTTATAACTGCCATCTGGTTTCTGTACAAATTGTAAATAGCCTTTCGCTCCCTGTATTTTACCCCTGCCACCTTTAGAATTTGAAAGAGAGTATTCCAATCAACATTGTCAAAAGCTTTCTCTAAGTCTACAAATGCTAGAAACGTAGGTTTGCCTTTCCTTAATCTTTCTTCTAAGATAAGTCGTAAGGTCAGTATTGCCTCACGTGTTCCAGTATTTCTACGGAATCCAAACTGATCTTCCCCGAGGTCGGCTTCTACTAGTTTTTCCATTCGTCTGTAAAGAATTCGTGTTAGTATTTTGCAGCTGTGGCTTATTAAACTGATTGTTCGGTAATTTTCACATCTGTCAACACCTGCTTTCTTTGGGATTGGTATTATTATATTCTTCTTGAAGTCTGAGGGTACTTCTCCTGTTTCATACATCTTGCTCACCAGATGGTAGAGTTTTGTCAGGACTGGCTCTCCCAAGACTGTCAGTAGTTCTAATGGAATGTTGTCTACTCCCGGGGCCTTGTTTCGACTCAGGTCTTTCAGTGCTCTGAAAACTCTTCACGCAGTATCTTATCTCCCATTTCATCTTTATCTACATCCTCTTCCATTTCCATAATATTGTCCTCAAGTACATCGCCCTTGTATAGACCCTCCATATACTCCTTCCACCTTTCTGCCTTCCCTTCTTTGCTTGAAACTGGGTTGCCATCTGAGCTCTTGATATTCATACAAGTGGTTCTCTTCTCTCCAAAGGTCTCTTTAATTTTCCTGTAGGCAGTATCTATCTTACCCCTAGTGAGATAAGCCTCTACATTCTTACATTTGTCCTCTAGCCATCCCTGCTTAGCCATTTTGCACTTCCTGTCGATCTCGTTTTTGAGACGTTTGTATTCCTTTTGGCTGCTTCATTTACTGCATTTTTATATTTTCTCCTTTCATCAATTAAATTCAATATTTCTTCTGTTACCCAAGGATTTCTACTAGCCCTCGTCTTTTTACCTACTTGATCCTCTGCTGCCTTCACTATTTCATCCCTCAAAGCTACCCATTCTTCTTCTATTGTATTTCTTTCCCCGTTCCTGTCAATTGTTCCCTTACGCTCTCCCTGAAACTCTGTACAACCTCTGGTTCTTTCAGTTTATCCAGGTCCCATCTCCTTCAATTCCCACCTTTTTGCAGTTTCTTCAGTTTTAATCTACAGGTCATAACCAATACATTGTGGTCAGAGTCCGCATCTGCCCCTGGAAATGTCTTACAATTTAAAACCTGGTTCCTAAATCTCTGTCTTACCATTATTTAATCTATCTGATACCTTTTAGTATCTCCAGGGTTCTTCCATGTATACAACCTTCTTTTATGATTCTTAAACCAAGTGTTAGCTATGATTAAGTTATGCTCTGTGCAAAATTCTACCAGGCGGCTTCCTCTTTCATTTCTTAGCCCCAATCCATATTCACCTACTATGTTTCCTTCTCTCCCTTTTCCTACACTCGAATTCCAGTCACCCATGACTATTAAATTTTCGTCTCCCTTCACAATCTGAATAATTTCTTTTATTTCATCATACATTTCTTCAATTTCTTCGTCATCTGCAGAGCTAGTTGGCATATAAACTTGTACTACTGCAGTAGGTGTGGGCTTCGTATCTATCTTGGCCACAATAATGCGTTCACTATGCTGTTTGTAGTAGATTACCCGCATTCCTATCTTCCTATTCATTATTAAACCTACTCCTGCATTACCCCTCTTTGACTTTGTGTTTATAACCCTGTAGTCATCTGACCAAAAGTCTTGTTCCTCCTGCCACCGAACTTCACTAATTCCCACTATATCTAACTTCAACCTATCCATTTCCCTTTTTAAATTTTCTAACCTACCTGCCCGATTAAGGGATCTGACATTCCACGCTCCGATCCGTAGAACGCCAGTTTTCTTTCTCCTGATAACGACATCCTCTTGAGTAGTCCCCACCCGGAGATCCGAATGGGGGACTATTTTACCTCCGGAATATTTTACCCAAGAGGACGCCATCATCATTTAATCATACAGTAAAGCTGCATGCCCTCGGGAAAAATTACGGCCGTAGTTTCCCCTTGCTTTCAGCCGTTTCTGAAAACTTATGAGTCTGAATATTTAATAGCTTTAAAATAATTGTCATCGGGTACACGAAATGGATAATAGGAGACCAACTACTCATGCATCATTTATATATTGCATGCACCCCACGTGTTCGTTAAAAACCTTACTAGTATTTTCACAGCTATTAAAAATTCAGAATCAGAAATTTTCAGAACTGCCTTTACAGGTTTGAGAATCTGTATGGGGACATGACAAATTTTTTATACTTTTTACTCCAATTTAAAACCATTTATAATAAAAATTTATTTTTATTTAAATAATTATGACACTTGGAAGGAAAAGTTGGATGAACAATGTAATAATATTAACAAATCAAAATGACGTGGCGTAAGTGTAAATAAAGATACTTCACCTTTAACAAAGGCATGGAAAATGCTGTGTAAAATTTGTATTGTTACATTAACAGAGATAATGTTTCTAGTGGCATGAAGTTAAAAAATAAAACGAAAAGAATACGAGGAACAGAAATACAAAGTTAACTGCCGAAATGGAATATATATACATATAAAATATACACCAACATAAAACATCGGTTATCATAATTCCAATGTTACGTTATTACCACGAAGATACCTTGACAGTTCTTAACAATTTAAAAAGCTCTTTTTTATGTGTGGGATTACTCAAAGACAATAGGGTAGGGCACATCGGCACTTGTAGGAAACTCTGCTTTCAGAAGACGCAGTGGTCGCAATAACAACTGTCTGTGTCTCTTCGATTTTGCGCATTGAGATACGATGTGACTGAAGTCACCTTCTGTAGTGTCAATGGAGTTGGAGCTGAATAGTTCAAGTGAGATGAAGCTACATCTGAAAACTTCCGTGATTTAATCTCATATGTCAGATGGTGAATATCAGCCATTTGGTTACATGCAAGTCCTTATCAATGCCTTAGGACCGATATTATTCTCCATACACCTACATAAACGACCTGAGGGACAGGAAGAGCAACAAAGTGGTACTGTATGCTAGTGACGCTGTAGTGTACGGAATAGTGTCCTCGATGAGTGTCTGAAACAGGATACACCTGACTTGGAAAGAACTTGTGTTAGGCGCGGTTAGTGGCTCCTTGCTCTAAATATGGGAACCCCGCAATGTTGGAATACAATGTTAGTGGTGTCCTGCTTGACACAGTCATGTCCATTAAATATCTAGTGGTGACGTTGCAAAGTGACAAGAAATGGAAAGAGTACGTAAGGCCGGATGAGGGAAAGCGTATGGTCGAATTCGGTTTACTGGGAGGGCGCTAAGACCGTGTAGCTGATCTTGAAAGTCTTGGAGTACATCCACGCAGATCAGAGAAGAGCGACTAGATTTGTTACCGGTAGGTTTGAACAACACTTAAGTGTTACGCATATGCTTGAGGAAGTCAAATGGGGATCCCAGGAGGGAAGCCGACGTTCTTTTCGAGAAACGATATTGAGTAAATTTAGAGTACAGACATTTGAAACTGACTTCCGAATGATTCTACTGCTGCCAACATACATTACGTGTAAAAACCACGAAGACCAGACACAAAAAACTAGGACTCATACGGAGACGAAAGACAGTCGTTTTCCCGTCGCTCTATTTGCGAGTGGAACAGGAAAGGAAATGGCTAGTAGAGGTACAGGCTACTCCCACCACGCAACGTATGGTGGCTTGCGGAGTATCGATGCAGATATAGAACCTCTGAATTCGTAAGAAACTAGGACCCTGATTTTTACCGCCCTGAAGCAGTACACCTTTGTATGAAATCTGACCCTGATGTGAACAAATACAATAGCATTAATTTCTCATAGCGCAACGCGATCATTAATGGGAGTTTTAACAGCAGTCACAACAGATGTCATGTAGATTCTCATTATACATGTATGTTAATTGCACCTTACAGATGTAATTCGTGTGTTGCATATAGTTTCCCTCTCTGTATCCTGCAACACCTAGTATATCCCCAAGCAAGTCTCTTGAGGTTCGACAGCAAAACGAACTTAGCACGATAATTGGAAATTTCATGTAAATATGTCATTACTACTGAAGGCGGTTATGCCCTCTAAGCTTTAACAGTAATTAAAGCTGACCTAGTACGTTCAAGAATGTAATTCTTAAGTGAACACATGTAGATGTTTCGGTAGAGATGCTTCTACAACTACTAGATCATAAGAACACTTGATACATGGTGCAGAAATGCGACACAGTGTCTGATGTTTCATATACAAATCCCAATCAACGGATACCTGCCTTTACATAACCACTGATATAAAAAAAACATATATTACGAGTTATTTAGGGATAAAGGAGATGACAGACCGATAGGTAGAGGAGCTCAATGAGCCGATGCACGTACACAGACAAAGCTTGGCTAACTTGTCGAATGCGCTCCCTTTTTCACGCTCGTAGGAAAAACATACTCAAAATGGCTCTGAGCACTATGGGACTTAACATCTTAGATCATCAGTCCCCTAGAACTTAGAACTACTTAAACCTAACTAACCTAAGGACATCACACAACACCCAGCCATCACGAGGCAGAGAAAATCCCTGACCCCGCCGGGAATCGAACCCGGGAACCCGGGCGTGGGAAGCGAGAACGCTACCGCACGACCACGAGATGCGGGCGAGAAACATACTCACAAACCCACACACACTCACATGGCCAGACGATTGCCAGCTGCCAGCTGGCAGTAAACTGAGCACAATGTTGGGAGGCGGGCATGTGCATGTGAGAGTATGTGTGAGTTTGTGTGCATGTTTTTCCTACGAGCTTGAAAAAGGGACCGCATTCGCAGTGCGAGCCAAGCTCTGTAGTCTTTGTTTTTGTACCTAATCGACGTACAGAGCTCCTCTGCCTTTCGGTGATTATCTCCTTTATTCCTAAATAATTCCTAATCCTCAACAATAACTTTCCGCAGGTCATCACATACTCATATTAACAGTCAAAAATATTATTAAATCAGTGGAGAAGCAAGAAGAAAAATAACCTAAAGGGTGGGATGGCGGCATAAAGATTTGCTATTCTTTCCCACGTGTTCTAACGAAGTTGTGAACTCGAACAAAGACTTAACGTTGTCTATGTTAAACATGATTGCAACGTATCTTGCAGAATGAAACCTGAAAAAGGCATGAAGCGTATAGCAAAGTAAATGTAGCGCAAGCAGCCAACCAATAATTATACTTATCTCATAATCCATAACGAAATCGCTTGAGCGTGACCTTTTCATCACGAGACATCGTCTCCGTACGTCCTCGCGGTAACGGATGAAGAAAGAAAGAGTACTACTGCCCGGTGGCCATGCTGCCACGCTAATCTATTCAGGTGCCCAGATTTATTATAGGCTGGATCACGTCGAAGTTCAGGCGACATTCACTCTACGAAGAAGACCACATACGGGACACAAGTCGACCCTTTCTCGAGCTCCGCTCGAGTTTTCGGGATCTCTGCTAGGTAGGCTTAATGTAAAATATCGAATCAATTCAGAGGCGTGTTGCCCAGATATTTTACTATTAGGTTCGCCCAACACTCGACTATTAAGGAAAGCGCATTTTATTTACTCGTTGATTATAGGAAATACTCCATGTTATTCTGTTAAAAACAATGATTATATTATTCTAGTAATACATTGTCTTTTCCCCCTTATCCGGTGTTTATTACGGCGAAACGTTACGAAAAACAATATAAAGGCGTTAGCTGATAACAATAATATTTAACGTGAGAGTGTATTGTGTCTTACAGCTGGAATACGACTAAGTAATGGAATTAATTACATCTACATCTACATCTATACTCCGCGAGCCACCTTACGGTGTGTGGCGGAGGGTACTTATTGTACCACTATCTGATCCCCCCTTCCCTGTTCCATTCACGAATTGTGCGTGGGAAGAACGACTGCTTGTAAGTCTCCGTATTTGCTCTAATTTCTCGGATCTTTTCGTTGTGATCATTACGCGAGATATATGTGGGCGGTAGTAATATGTTGCCCATCTCTTCCCGGAATGTGCTCTCTCGTAATTTCGATAATAAACCTCATTCTCCTAGTACCTCATTCTCCTAGTACCTGTCAGTAAATCAGAATGCGTATTGGTTTGTGTGTTTGCGTCCTTAGTGTAGCATTTTAGCTAACATGTCTTTTCTGCAGTTATAAGAGTGGTCGCTCGTTTGGACTTAAATGGAAATGTCAGCGGTATGTTTAGGCAAGGAAATTGCGCAGCGACACTTACTTTGGAGTTGAGAGTCATGTTTCAGGCAACATACAGGATCGTCCCAATCTAAAAAGCCTTTAAGGGCGTTGCTGGGTAGCGTGTGCTAAGAAGTAGTCCTTCAGAAAAAAAAGTCAATACATTTCTCCACTTCGGAGTTAATTAGCATAGAGGTTAGGCGATCAGGTCTTCGCGTGTGTAAATTCAAGCGGCCCGCCAGAGATGGTGTAGACGACGGTGTTCTCCATTTGGTTTCCGAAAATCGAACAAGAGAGTGATACAAAAACAGTACGTGGGACGGTAGTAAGGATCGAATCCGAGACAAGGCTGAACAGTCTCATGCATTATGAAGTACGCCATGAGAAAAACTGACACTAATTGTATCTGGCGATCCAATTTAACCTGCCTGATTTTGATACCAATTCACTCGGAAACGGCGCAACGTATTTAATTTCCTTAACAACTGTTTCCCAGCTCAACCTTCCCTGAAACAGCCTTCTGATACTTGACGTAAACATTCCATTTATTGCGTTGCTGACGTGTTTTCGCAGAAAAAAAGATTGTGGCACCCGACAAGCATCGTAGAGTAATTTAGATGTGGAAAGGAATTCATTAGAGGGTTCGTTGTGCTTTAAATAAGCACGGTGCATGGATCGAAATATGATGGTTCACTGGAGCAGCATGGCCTGTAAGTTGATGGTATAAACGGTGTGTGTGTGTGTGTGTGTGTGCGTGTGTGTGAGAGAGAGAGAGAGAGAGAGAGAGAGAGAGAGTGAGAGAGAGAGAGAGCGTCCCTATTGTTAGCGTAATTCAAGCGTATTTCAGAGGTGGAAACACTGCAAGATACAGGTTTACATAATATTTTTAGATTTTCGAATAAGGTGCAATAATTTTGATTTTTCGAGTACTTTTGAGCACTGCCAACATGCCTCCTCTGGTGCTATATTGTGCTGGTTGTTGCATTTTAATGTACTGGAAAAGCGCCACTCTGTGATTCGAAGAGAGTTAAGAAGAAGGGTGGGAATGGGGGGGGAGGGGGTCCAACCCACAATTAGGCTAATTCAGCTATCTTGGATCGTTTTGATGTTTTACTATTTTTTAATTTCTCGCCATGTTACATTATTTAATTTTCTGCCATCAGTCATCTTGACGCGAATGTTGTGCTCAACAGCAGTTATAACTTGAACTATGACCCAAAGTCTTTATAGAATATAGATAAACTACACACAGAACTAATTTTTTACAACTTAAGATAGTTTTCTTGAATTGGACCTATGTTAAATTGGGACTTTTATTTGGATCACCTCAAGTGAGGGAACTAACAATGTAACGTTTTATAGATGTCCACTAGAAAGTTGATATGGAAATTTTTTTTTCAGACAGCTCTTCGACTAGCTCTTAATGTGACAGACATCGAAGCTAAGAATGGTATATATGTCCATAATCGTAACATATAGGTAAAGCTGTGGAAGCAAGTGTGGTAGTTTACGGCACGAGATTAACCTGCCATCACACAAAAAATATTAGCTTTTTAAGCTACAGGTGTCTCAAGATGACAACGAGGGATGTAGTATGACAGGTGGACGGCGGATAACATACATCTTAAAACATAGGCATCCACTTGGCCGATCATGCAGAACGTAAAGAGTCCTTGCGGCGAGGAACATATCGTTTGGAAAAGAATTGAATAGTTGCTTGAATAAGCATCCTTTGAAGGACTGTGAAACAGTAAATACGGAAGACACATGATGGTAGTTATGCTTGCCTAAACATAACAATCTGCGAATAAATTCCCAAATTTCTATTACAATACCTTGATTTTTTTCTGAGTTTCTATAACTCAGTTTTCCTCTACGAATGTGACCAGTCTGCCTCAATATAGAATCACGCTTGCCTGCATAATCAGTGTTTTTTTTTTTAAGTACACCCTCACGTAATTTATGATTAACGCCTCTGGACATTACCTCCCTAATGCCGAGTGTCGTGAATTCGTATGATATCAATGCTCTGCTAATAATTGTAAGGTTAACTGTTTTTGAACTCCAGTGCCGCCAGCTGCTGATTCTTCATGAAGCTACCAATGTTTCTGGAAAGTGGTGCGTTTTCTTCAGCGTCTAATTTACTTCTAAAGCGCCTCAATCTTTTATTTTTATCTGTCATCTAGAAATTTATTCAGGCCTTAAGGGGTTAAATTTGAAACACTAAGGAAGATATCGAGTAACTCCATTTTAGTCGGTGTGTGCAAACAGTGCAGTATGAAAAATGCACCATTTAATTTATAGGTGATTTGAGAGTATACAAGATGCGAAATGTTGTAAACAACAAGAGCTATATTCCAGTTGGACATCGACTGGAACTGGACTTGGATGACACAGAAGGTAACGTTATTCATGTAGCTTCGACTCTATGGCAGTGTTCACCAGGCGTAATGGCTCGAGAGTTATGACCTGCTAGACTCTCGGTAACCCATGATAAGGTATTCTCACTGGATGCAAAACGGAGAGAATTTCCTTCCCGGAATATCTGTATATCATCTTTTCTCTTGAGATAGATTGGAACTGTGTAATATCACATTTTATTACGGAAATAACTGTGTCAGATACTGTGTTGTGTATAGGAACCAGAGACTTTACTCCCTGCAGAACAAAATAGAACATTATCGATGCATTATCCCTGATTTTTATTATCTCTGTTGTTGAATGTAATGATAATGACTCCGAGTTTTTTCTTGCTCTGACAAAGAGGAAGGGAACTTTTAATTGTGAATATCATGTATTAAAACTCGATAGTAAAAGTTGACAGAAATAAACGGGTACTCATCTCTGATAAATAAGTAGGTGAGGCTCGAACGTAAATATTACTCTCTCTAGTCATTCTGATTGCTACAGAAAGTTTCAGCAACACAACGTAGACGTGGTTGGAGAGACGCTGGGGAGATTGGCGAACGACCATGCAAATAAACACCATGACTTTCATCGCACTAAAGAGCTCGCAACGGAAGAGCCAAAGACATTGGTATACCTGCCTAATATGGTGTAGGAACCCCGCGAGCACGCTGAAGTGCCAAAACATGACGTGCCATGGAATCGACTAATGTCTGAAGTAGTGCTCGAGAGAACTTGACACCATGAAACCTGAGGTTCTGTCCATAAATCCGCAAGAGTACTAGGGCGTCGAGATCTTCTCTGAACAGCACGTTGCAACGGATCCCAGATATGCTCAATAATGTTCATATCTGGGGAGTTTGGTGGCCAACGGAAGTGTTTAAACTCAGAAGAGTGTTCCTGAGACCACTCTGTAGAAATTCTGGACGTGTGGAGCGTCGTATTGCTCTGCTGGAATTGCCCAAGTCCGGACGATGGACATGAATGAATGCATGTGATCAGACAGGATGCTTACGTGTGTGTCCACCGTCAGAGTCGAATCTAGACTTACCAAGGGTTCCACATCACTCCAACTGTACACCCCCCACACCATTACAGAGCCTCCACTAGCTTGAACACTCCCCCACTGACATACAGGGTCAATGTACACTCCTGGAAATTGAAATAAGAACACCGTTAATTTATTGTCCCAGGAAGGGGAAACTTTATTGACACATTGATGGCGTCAGATACGTCACATGATCACACTGACAGAACCACAGGCACATAGACACAGGCAACAGAGCATGCACAATGTCGGCACTAGTACAGTGTATATCCACCTTTCGCAGCAATGCAGGTTGCTATTCTCCCATGGAGACGATCGTAGAGATGCTGGATGTAGTCCTGTGGAACGGCTTGCCATGCCATTTCCACCTGGCGCCTCAGTTGGACCAGCGTTCGTGCTGGACGTGCAGACCGCGTGAGACGACGCTTCATCCAGTCCCAAACATGCTCAATGGGGGACAGATCCGGAGATCTTGCTGGCCAGGGTAGTTGACTTACATCTTCTAGAGCACGTTGGGTGGCACGGGATACATGCGGACGTGCATTGTCCTGTTGGAACAGCAAGTTCCCTTGCCGGTCTAGGAATGGTAGAACGATGGGTTCGATGACGGTTTGGATGTACCGTGCACTATTCAGTGTCCCCTCGACGATCACCAGTAGTGTACGGCCAGTGTAGGAGATCGCTCCCCACACCATGATGCCGGGTGTTGGCCCTGTGTGCCTCGGTCGTATGCAGTCCTGATTGTGGCGCTCACCTGCACGGCGCCAAACACGCATACGACCATCATTGGCACCAAGGCAGAAGCGACTCTCATCGCTGAAGACGACACGTCTCCATTCGTTCCTCCATTCACGCCTGTCGCGACACCACTGGAGGCGGGCTGCACGATGTTGGGGCGTGAGCGGAAGACGGCCTAACGGTGTGCGGGACCGTAGCCCAGCTTCATGGAGACGGTTGCGAATGGTCCTCGCCGATACCCCAGGAGCAACAGTGTCACTAATTTGCTGGGAAGTGGCAGTGCGGTCCCCTACGGCACTGCGTAGGATCCTACGGTCTTGGCGTGCATACGTGCGTCGCTGCGGTCCGGTCCCAGGTCGACGGGCACGTGCACCTTCCGCCGACCACTGGCACAACATCGATGTACTGTGTAGACCTCAAGCCCCACGTGTTGAGCAATTCGGCGGTACGTCCACCCGGCCTCCCGCATGCCCACTATACGCCCTCGCTCAAAGTCCGTTAACTGCACAACGGTTCACGTCCACGCTGTCGCGGCATGCTACCAGTGTTAAAGACTGCGATGGAGCTCCGTATGCCACGGCAAACTGGCTGACACTGACGGCGGCGGTGCACAAATGCTGCGCAGCTAGCGCCATTCGACGGCCAACACCGCGGTTCCTGGTGTGTCCGCTGTGCCGTGCGTGTGATCATTGCTTGTACAGCCCTCTCGCAGTGTCCGGAGTAAGTATGGTGGGTCTGACATACCGGTGTCAATGTGTTCTTTTTTCCATTTCCAGGAGTGTATTCGTGAGGTTGTTTCCATATCCGTGCAAGTCCATCCGCTCGGTACAATTTGAAACGAGACTCGTCCGACCAGCCCTTCAGTGAATCAGCGCTTCAATGTATTCCTTCAAGACAAGACACCTACATCTAAGCGCAATGTACGTTGGCGGCAGTAGAATCGTTCGGCAGACAGCTTCGGATGCCGGTCCTCTAAACTTTCTCGAAATGAACGTCGCCTCCCCTCCACGAATTCCCATATGAGTTTCTGAAACATCTCCTTAGCACTTACGTGTTTTTCGAACCTACTGGTAACAAATCTAGCAGCCCGCCTCCGAATTGATTCGATGTATTCCTTCAGTCCAACTTGGTACGGATCCTACTCGAGTTGCACTGAAGAATAGGTCGCACCAGCGTCGAACAAGCGGTCTCAACCGCTCTTTCCTAAAATTCTCCTAATAAACAAAGTCTACATTCACCTTCCTTATCACAGTCCTCACATGCTGGTTCTATCCCATATTGCTTTGCAACGTCATGGCCACATATTAAAACGACTTGACTGTGTCAAGCTGGACACTAGCAGTATTGTATCCGATCATTACGGGTTTGTTCTTCCTACTGTTCCGCATTATCTTACATTTTTCCACATTTAGAGGTAGCCGCCATTCATCACACGAACTGAAAATTTTGTCTAAGTTGTCTTGTATCTTCCTACAGTCACTCAGTTTCGACACCTTACCGTACACCACGTATTATCAGCAAACAACCGCAGATTGCTGCCCACTCTGTCAGCAAAACCGTTTATGTATATAGTGAACAACAGCGGTCCTGTCACACTTCCCTGGAGCACTCCTGATGATACCCTTGTCCGTGGTTAACACACGCCCTCCGGGACAATATGCTGGGTTCTGTTATTTAAGAAATCTTTGAGCCACTCAAATATCTGAGAACTTATTCAATGTGCTCGGACCTTCGTTAACAGCCTTCAATAGGGCACGTGTCAAGTGCTTTCCAAAAATCCAGAAATACGAATGCTGTCTGTTGCCCTTCATCCATAGTTCTCATTACACCACGTGACAAAACGGCGATCTGCGTTTCGCACGAGCGTTTCTTTCTAAAACCATACTGATTTTTTCACATAAACTTCTCAGTCTCAGGAGAGTTTATTACCCTATATTTGAACTGAGAATATGTTCAAGGCTTCTGCAGCAAATAGAAGGTAGGTGTATTGGTCTGTAATTTTGCGAATTTGTTATTTTACCCTTATTATACACTACTGGCCATTGAAATTGCTACACCAAGAAGAAACGCAGTTGATAAACGGGTATTCATTGGACACATATATATAATACTAGAACTGTCATGCGATAACATTTTCACGCAATGTGGGTGCATAGATCCTGAGAAATCAGTACCCACAACAACCTCCTCTGGCCGTAATAACGGCCTTGTTACGCCTGGGCATTGAGTCAAATAGAGTTTGGATGGCGACTACAGGTACAGCTGCCCATGCAGCTTCAACACGATACTACACTTCATCAAGAGTAGTGACTGGCGTATTGTGACGAGCCGGTTGCTTGGCCACCATTGACCAGACGTTTTCAATTAGTGAGAGAACTGCAGAATGTGCTGGCCAGGGCAGCAGTCGAACATTTTATGTATCCAGAAAGGCCGTACAGGACCTGCAACATGAAGCCGTGCATTATCCTGCTGAAATGTAGGCTTTCAGAGGGATCGAATGAAGGGTAGAGCCACGGGTCGTAACACATCTGAAATGTAACGTCCACTGTTGAAAGTGCAAACAAGAGGTAATGGAGACGTTTACCCAATCACGCCGGTTGATACGCCAGTATGGCGATGACGAATACACGCTTCCAATGTGCGTTCACTGCGATGTCGCCAAACACGGATGGGACCATCTTGATGCTGTAAATAGATCCTGGATTCATCCGAAAAAATGGCGTTTTGCCATTCGTGCGCCCAAGTTCGTCGTTGAGTAGATCATCGCATGCGCTCCTGACTGTGATGCAGCGTCAAGGGTAACCACAGCCATGGTCTTCAAGCTGATAGTCCATGTTGCTGCAAGCGTAGTCGAACTGTTAGTGCAGATGGTTGCCATCTTGCAAACGTTCCCATTTGTTGACTCAGGGATCGAAACGTGTCTGCACGATCCATTACAGCCATGCGGATAAGATGCCTGTCATCTCGACTGCTAGTGATACGTGGCCGTTTGGATCCAGCACGGCGTTCCGTATTACCCTCCTGAACCCACCGATTCTATATTCTGCTAACACTCCTTGGATCAGCAATGTCGAGATACGAGCAGCAACTTCGCGATACGATAAACCGCAATCGGGATAGGCTGCAATCCGTCCTTTATCAAAGTCGGAAACGTGATGGTACGCATGTCGTCTCCTTACACGAGGCATCACAACAACGTTTCACCAGGCAACGCCGGTCAACTGCTGTTTGTGTATGAGAAATCGGTTGGAAACTTTCCTCATGTCAGCACGTTGTAGGTGTCGCCACCGGCGCCGACATAGTGAATGCTCTGAAAAGCTAATCACTTGCATAACACAGCATCTTCTTCCTGTCGGTTAAATTTTGCGTCTGTAGCACGTCATCTTCGTGGTATAGCAATTTTAATGGGCAGTAATGTATATTGGAGTCAACTGAGCTTTTTTCCAGTCGCTTGCGAATTTGCGTTGGGCGACAGAGTGACGATAAATGTAAGCTAGGTAAGGGGCCACTACCGTAGAGTAGTCTTTGTAAAATCGAACTTGGGTTAGAACCGTACCGCCGGCCTGAGTGGCCGAGCGGTTCTAGGCGCTACAGTCTGGAACGTGCGACCGCTACGGTCTCAGGTTCGAATCATGTCTCGGGCATGGATGTGTGCGATGTCCTTAGTTTAGTTAGGTTTAAGTAGTTCTAAGTTGTAGGGGACTGATGACCTCAGAAGTTAAGTCCCATAGTGCTCAAAGGCATTTGAACCATGTCTAGAGCGGTACAAAAAAATGGTTCAAATGTCTCTGAGCACTATGGGACCTAACATCTGTGGCCATCAGTCCCCTAGAACTTAGAACTACTTAAACCTAACTAACCTAAGGACATCACACACATCCATGCCCGAGGCAGGATTCGAACCTGCGATCGTAGTAGTAGCGCGGTTCCGGACAGAGGGCCTAGAACCGCGAGACCACCGCGGCCGGCTAGATCGGTACCTGGTGATTTATTCGCTTTCAAATCATTCAGTTATTTCTCGACGCCAGGTATGCATATTACCATGTCGTCCACACGGGAGTCTGTCTAATGGTCAAATGAAGGTATGTTTGTACGACTCTCCTATGTAAATGATTTCTTAAACGTTTTGCTATCTTCAGCTTCCACATGAGGCTGGTCAACAAGCGCGTGAATTGAAGCCTTAAACCTGCTTAGCGATTTTACGTACGACCAAAATATTCTCAGGTTGTCCGCCAAATATTTTGCTAAGGTGTGACGGTGGTAGGGGTTGTCTGCTATGCGCATTGAATTTTTCCCAGACGTACGTATCTCTGTTAACCTTCTCTTCTCGTCATTTATGCGTTCCCTTTTGAACTGAGGGTGCAACAGCCACTGCTTCCTCAGCATCTGCGAATTTCTGTATTAAACCATGGTGGGTCTTATCCATCCTTTATTTACTTACTAGTCACATAACTCTTCGGGTCACGGTTTACTATCTGCTCAAACTTTGTCCATCATTTCACTACATCCATCTTACGGGAACTAAGTTACAGATGTTAATAACTGCTTACCTGCTCTATCCATCAGAAACACTCTCCTAGCGTTCTTCACTGATTTATTAACTTTCGTAATCATTATGATATCATGATCACTAATCCCCGTATCTACACTGACACAGCCGATAAGGTCCGCCCTATTTGTACCTACAAGATTAAGCTATTTCCATTGCGTGTGGGGTGCCACGCTAACTGCTCAAGACAATTTTTTTCAGAAAACGTGACCAAACGTATTTCGCATGACATTCTGCCTGTACGCCCCCGCAATGAATCCATCGACATCCCAATCTATACTCGGCAGGTTGAAGTCACCTCCAACCAAAATTGCATGAACTGGGTATTTCCGCGCTATTGACAGTAGACTTTCTTTGAATGACTCTAGAACTGTAACATTAGAATCGGGTGGCCGGTAAAATCATCCAACAAGTGAGATGGTTTCACATACACCTGTCATACGCGATCAGATAACTTCACTGTCAAAACCAACTTCCATCTCAATAGAGATGATATTTTGGTCAACTGCAATGAACTCTCTCCCTCCTATGGAATGTAATGTGTCTTTCCGATATACATTCCTCAACTCGATAAAAACCTCAGAGCTTTTCTCTTCGGGTTTCAGCCGGCTCTCGGTCCAAAGAATAATATAAGCGAGAGAACTTTCCGACAGGCAGTAAATTTGGAAACTTTTTTACGAATACTTCGATAGTTTACTGACAAAATTGTAGCAGTTGAAGTGTCTATTCTGAATACCGTCTACTGTTTGACTTCCCTTGCTGCATATCGACTGGCGAGTGTTCATCAGAACACCACAAACTATTTCCTAGCCTAAGAAACCCTCAAGTTCTTTCTACAAGTACTCTGCTTCCCTAGTAGCTGTTTCCTTTGGTTAGTGCACCACTGACCTATCATGGGGAGTCCTACAAATCACCAAGGATATCGCAGGCCCAGAAACCTGCAGACAAAACTGTCCCAAAGGACGAAGCCTTTGGCTGAGACCCTCCACTCGGCTCGTAACCAAATACACCGATCAACTCTGGGAACAACGTCGCATATTGCGAGCTCTGCTTGCACCCCGCACGCGAGGCCAACAGTCTTCACCACCTCCGCCATAACTTTATCTTGGAACTCTTCCATTTGGTCCGTGTTTGCATGGAGAAACAACAATATCAGAAATTGAGTCCGCCTTGATTCAAAACACCTTGTTATTTGTTTACTTGCTTATTTTCCCAAACTAGTTTCGGCGACAAGTATCACTATCATCAATGGGTGTTTTTAAACTAAAACATGCACAAAATAGCTATACGAACACAGTGACATTATTACATTTTTACTATTCGTTTTCTGAAATATAGTTTTCTGTGGATACTTTCATACTACCCTATTTATTTTATGTTATAGCATGTTTTTGATACGTATTGTCGCTGTTTGTGACATATTTTCTGTTCTTTTTCCTGTTGCCGTTTTTTCTCAGCGAATATCATGTCATTCAACCCCTACGAGCGTGAAATAGGGGATGTAAGTTTTATGAAAGTACTTCATTTATCTACCTATGAAAAATTGTATTTGGATAGAAATAAGATAAATAGGCATTTCACTTCCTTAAAAAAAATTTAACTTCTAATGGGAATGAAACAGGAGGTGAAATGTCTTATGCAAATATTTCATTGTGAAAGCACTTGTAAATTTAAATCTTTTGGAAAGTGATTTTTGGCTTATTAGTTAGAAATCGAAAATATGTGTTCCACTGTTTTGGGAATTCCAGCCTTAAGGAGGTGAAATCGCGCAAAATTGATTTGCAGACTCATCATTGCCCAGCCCAAACATCTAAGAATACTAACTTGAGTTTTCGAAGGGGTGTTGATACTATATAGTTAGCATCATTTAGGAGGAGAATGTTCCAAATTCCACTCCTTAGGGAGTGAAATAAGGGATAAAAAGCTATTTCTAAATATGACGCTATTGTGACAACTTCGAAGGTAGATCTACGATATTTGGTAAAAGGTTTATCAGTCAGAAACTTTTCAAAAATTTACGTGTTTCAGCATTTTTGGATATTCAGCCACTAAGGGGTAACCTACCGTAGTGGATGGAAATTTTTTGTGAAAATAAATCATTATTGAGGAACTACTTAAAAATTTTTAAAACGGCATCTATCAAGACTGGTATTTGACTTTTCGTGTACAAATAAAAGAATACATGTTTCATGGGTTTTCGAAATTCAACCCCTAAGGGATGAAATAGGGGATGAAAATTTTTAAGAAATTATTTCGTTACATGAAAAAAGTTTTAAAGTTAGATCTATGAAAAAAGGTATTTCACTTTCGGTTAGGTACAAAGATATATGTTTTGTGGAATGAAAATGTCTACGAAAATATTAGCACAAGAATGCAGAAGGCACGTATAACAAAAACTTTGAACTCCAGCTATCAGAATCAGTTTTTGATAAGAAAAGCATTCGGAAAAGACAATGGTTCCATGATCTTAATAAGCGTGAATACTTCGGAAGGCGTTGCAATTTGTGAACGGCAAAAAAATTCGATTAAAGAAAAAAATATATTTCTGTAGACCATACAGTCTACGCGAACAAAGCAGCGGGTCCTACGCTAGTGCACCTACAAAACGTTTCACGTGGAGTGAAGTAGTTGACACTCGCTTTACCTTTTGTGCTGCAGGAACCATTGACGGAGCACAATGTCAGTGCGCGCGATGTTATTCAAACAAAGGTCTCGCTAGTCAAAGACCGTTTCCCACTCCTGCCACTGTTGGTAGATGTATGTGACAAGTCTAAATACTCCACTACAGGATATCATGTAGCCGGCACTCCGTTGCTAACGTCATCGATGATAGACCTTGCTGTGCAATCCAGATTGTGAATTATGAGAACCATCAGCCCATCAAACTGTATAATGTGCGGAACATTGAATAAAATTATCATCAAATGCAGAAATATAGTTGCTGTATGGGTTTTGCAGAAGAAGAGAAGTATCTCTATTGCTCAAAAACATTCATTTAGGTCTTTATGAAATTAAATTTAATCCGCGGACACACCCATTCATAAGTTGAAGAAAGTTCTCGAGACATAATTATCAAGTGCTTTCAAGAGTGATTATCGCATCACGGATCGCATCGGTACACAATGCTTTCATTTCGATGGATGGTGGTCATTGGTGTTCCATCACTGACGTTTACTCTAAGGCGGGAGAGAGGTTAATGTTACTCGTTTTTAGAGAAATAAGTGTTTTGCTTATTTTCATTGCTTACAACTCCTTTGAATTTAATACACGATCATGGAATTATCCAAATTTGTCGACAAAGAAATCAGTAAAACAAATAGAATTACGGAGCATATGTCGAAATAAATTACCAAGATAAGTTTGCATTATATTACATATTTAGTAAAGGAGGTGAGTACATTCTCCATCACTGATCATTCGAAAAGAATTTTTTAATATATCATCCACGGCCTATTAATTGGAAGCATCTAGGTATTCGACTGGAAACGTCAGCGGAAAATCATAGAAAACCATTATGACTGTGGTTATATCAGTGAAAGTCTCTCCATCATTTTTGTACGAATAGTTAGGCCATTTTATCGATTTCATTATGTGACCCCAAGACAATACGTATTGTACTGTGAATCATAGCTCTCACAAATACATTAAGACGACCTGAAGAATTCATATATAGACAGTATCTTTCATGGGTTATGTTAGTTTCAGTTATTGCCTATTGACACTAAACTATTAAAAAAAACGAAATTATTTTGCAGTGAAATATGTGGTACACCAAGAGAATAGCCTTTAACTTTGCTTTGTAAATCTGTCGTTTATAACGAACAACCATTAAAATTTATGTCATATTGAAAATTTGTTTAGCTGATATTTAAACACATTCTTCACCGGAACATCAACGATGCTGTTCATTTTTGGAACACAACCTCTCGACAGGCTTAGAGACAGAAGTAATGACACTTAATGCAGCACCTGACGATCATTTTGCAGGACAATCCTCAAGCACATACAGTGCAAGGTGTTACTGATTTGTTTGACTGATGGGGCTGCTAAGTGCTATACCACCTACTGCACACCCCTGACTTAACCCCCCGTGAGTTCAACTCGATTACTAAACTGAAGGAAAAACTTCACTGCATTCGCTTCAGAACTGCTACAAATTCGTCGGGCAATAGACCGCGCCGTTCGAACTGTCAACACAACTGGCACTGCTAAGAATCGCAGGAAACGGGTTATACATAATGATGGTGACTACTTTGGAGGGTAAAAATCGTAGAGGGAAACCAAGAGATGAATACACTAAGCAGATTCAGAAGTATGTAGGTTGCAGTAAGTACTGGGAGATGATGAAGCTTGCACAGGATAGGGTAGCATGGAAAGCTGCATCAAACCAGTCTCAGGACTGAAGACCACAACGACAACAACTACTTTGAAGGCCAGTAAAACTTTGAAACACGTATCTATTTTGTACGAGCTGTAAATAAATAGATGCCACTATTAAAGTTCTAACACTAGTATAATGCAGAACAATTAAATACTACTCCAAAATTGTTCCCTTCCTGTACTTTGAAGTAAAATTAAATAAATTTCATCGGAGATGCAAGGAAGGTCTCACTCGAAAAGTAAATATATAGTGTTTTCGTGCTATTGAGAGGCCCTTTATTAACTGCGGAATTTAATGTTTTCAAGTTATTCAGTTCTTGAATGGACTCTGTATCAAGCGCAAACACAACAGTTGCAGAGCCGGCCGCGGTGGTCTAGCGGTTCAGGCGCTCAGTCCGGAACTGCGGGACTGCTACGGTCACAGGTTCGAATCCTGCCTCGGGCATGGATGTGTGTGATGTCCTTAGGTTAGTTAGGTTTAAGTAGTTCTAAGTTCTAGGGGACTGATGACCACAGATGTTAAGTCCCATAGTGCTCAGAGCCATTTGAACCATTTGAACAGTTGCAGAGTGTAAGCCGTAAACAGGATAGTTAGCGAATTCACGAGGCTCTTAAAGCCAGTGCAAAAAGGGAACTGGACGTAGAGTATCTAGGATTACTTAAATTATTTTTCGTATTTTTATTCATGTTCCCTTTTTGCGAGTAATAAATTGTAATTAATAAAGAGGAAGGTGCCTAAGACAATAAAGTACCAGAGCAAAGAACTAAAGTTAACTGGAGACATGTCGCAAAATACGTCATAATGTGGTAAAATCGTCAGAACCGTCTTCCCTTGGTAGTTGCCGATGGCACTACTACACCGAGTGAATATTCTGAATGTGGAAAAATTTCAGGGAACGATTCTTGACAGGATTAAAACCAAAAAAGTGAAAGGAACCTATGGCCAGAAATGCGTTCGAGGGGACTCGGTTGACAGTGTAGGCTTCAGTGATTCAAAGAACAAACAGGAACACATCAGGCACGTTCTGCCTGTTCTTACGTTTTAGCTCCACCCTCAATGGGACGCTACTGCTGCCCACGAGTGAAGTGAGCCGCCAATGGGAGTGCAGAAAGAGCCCCCTAGCACTGATTGTGAGCGAGCCTCTGCTGTCGACAACATCATTGCGATCTTGAGTGTTAAACTGAAACACCAAGACAGGCAGAACATTCCCACTTGCCTGATGATTTCCCACGTGTGCTTTCAGTCACTGAAACGTATTCCCTCAAAGGTATTTTATTGCCACTTTCAAGTGTATTTACCTCCCTTGAGACGCATTCGCGGTCATATGTCCGTGTGAGTTCTTTTCCTCCTTATCCTCCCAGCCATCGATTCATGCAGTTCACCTCAATTTAAATGGCTCTGAGCACTATGGGACTCAACATCTGAGGTCATCAGTCCCCTAGAACTTAGAACTACTTAAACCTAACTAACCAAAGGACACCACACACATCCATGCCCAAGGCAGGATTCGAACCTGCGACCGTAGCGGTCGCGCGGTTCCAGACTGAAGCGCCTAGAACCGCTCGGCCACTTCGGCCGGCGTCTCAATTTAACAAAACCACAATGTATGATAAGTTCCCTTACAAGGACAAAAAAAAACGCTTTTTATATAATGTGTTCAAAAACGAGAGAATCGCAAGTACGACTCGCGTTCTGAGGGTTCCCTCTAAACTTATGTAGATAGATAGTTAATCCATAAGTTTTGATGAATGAGTCTACAAATATCAAAACTAGTAACATAAAGGGCCATTCCTTTTGACTGCATTAGAAGCTTCAGTTTTTTACACGTCCAAGGTACTGTAGACCATAATGTTTGTAATGCATATATGCATTCGCTTCACGTGTTTAAGCCAAGCATTACGCACTTTTATGCGATCGGGAATGCTCAGTAGCAGCCAGGCTACATGTACATTTAACAATTAAGCGTCAGCAAGAGGCATTAATGATGAAATCATAGAACGCAATGCTGTGCAAACTTAGTAGGGACAAGATCCGACTATTCGGGAGTAGGATCTTACAATCTGAGACAGGGTTCCGAGACGAACTTCCATCACAATGTCAGCCAACGTGACGTCAGCTCCGCCTAGCAACAGCGATCTGAACGAGAGAAGTATTCTTATTGGCTTAGGGAGAAAGATGGGGTGGTCTCTCTTGTCCTTCAGGAAGATAGGGCGAGTCAGTCGTGAAGAGCCACTCAAAAAGCATGGTCGACTAACCGGGGCGACTCTAAAAGAACGGTCGCGAGTACACATTTCAGCTGTCAAAGAAGATACATAGTGAAGTTATTAGTTATCAAAACGCAATGTGTCCTGGGAAGTGTCTATCATTATGTAAAGTCAGATCAAAAATGGTTCAAATGGCTCTGAACACTATGGGACTTAAAGTCTGAGGTCAACAGTCGCCTAGAACTTAGAACTACTTAAACCTAACTAACCTAAGGACATCACACACATCCATGCCCGAGGCAGGATTCGAACCTGCGACCGTAGCGGTCGCGCGTTTCGAGACTGAAGCGCCTAGAACCGCTCGGCCACACCGGCTGGCTGTAAAGTCAGAAAACGGGATTAATGTGTATAAAGGGTCGAATATAACGGGAGTAGCCCAGAGCCTCCATATTGCAAATACTGATTCTGTGACGTGTGTGACAAAGCCGTTTCTGTATTAAAGCAAGTATACTACAAACTTTGTTGACAATTAAGAACTGGCATCCCTAAACACACCACTTCAGCAGGATCACCACCTACATGGAACCTGGCGACTGAGCGCTACTACTGTATTACGAGGGACTTATCGAAGCAGCAAGACACCAGGTTAGTGATTCCGCCCAGAGAAGAGCTTCCTTCTCGCTACAATGCCGATGAGGGTGTTGTATATTTGAGATAAATTTGAAATTGATACCTCTACACGTTCCTGAGAAAACGGCGTCTTAACAGACGGACTACAAAGTGAGTCTACGAGGAAAGTTCAATAAGTAATGCCACTCTTTTTTTTCTCAGGATGGGGCTGCATAAGGTTACGATTGCTGATGGGGTTCAAATGGTTCAAATGGCTCTGAGCACTATGGGACTCAACTGCTGAGGTCATTAGTCCCCTAGAACTTAGAACTAGTTAAACCTAACTAACCTAAGGACATCACAAACATCAATGCCCGAGGCAGGATTCGAACCTGCGACCGTAGCGGTCTTGCGGTTCCAGACTGTAGCGCCACTTCAGCCGGCTGCTGATGGGGCTGTAATCAGTTACTCTCGGTTGCACAACAAATACGTAAACTTTATTTAAAGAAATTAAAATTTTAAAACAATAACTTTAAAAAACACAGTAGACTGTATGACTGCTGAAGGCCTTATCACAGAAAGAAAAATTCCACAATTTTAGAGCCGAAATCCACCAATAATTACCTCAAACAACAAACGGTTGAAGGACTGAATTGGAAGTCAGAAGAACAATTCCAAATAGCACACATTAAGATAAATACTTCGTTTTAAAACAAACACGGCTGAAGGTCTTATTATAGAAGAAGTGAAATTATCACTCGGCTGACGGCCATAAACAATTTCTAATAACAAATGGCTGAAGGCCTGAATTAGGAGTCAGGAAAACAATTCCAAATAGCACTTTTAAAATAAATCCTTGCTTTTAAAACAAGTCTGCATAAAAAACTTACTCTAGGATGGCTGAAGGCCACACCAACAATAATTAGAAAATTACATATATTCTTAAAACAAACACCACAATCTAAGGAATCAGGACAAGCGGTTCTCAGCAGGTATTCCAACGGTCGGCCTGGGAAGATAACTCTAACATAAGGTAAATTGAGACAAGCTGCCAAGAGTTGTACTCATGTAACAGAAAGGCAACTCAAACTGGGGGCAGCATAAGCGTCGACCGACCGACTAACGAATCCACCTAACGTACGATCACCGGTACAGCGATTGAATATTTTCAGGCAAGGGCGAAGAGACAGACAGGACTATGTCTCCAGAAAACACCCAAGGCCGAAGGAAACTAGAACCAAGGTAGACCTCCCAAAAAAATATGCACAGTACAAGGCTGTCGAACTACACAGCATCAACACAACGAGGAAAGGTACACCGCCGGAAAAGTACGGTAACCTCCAGGGCAGGTAACTGGGGCGTTAGCGGCCACAAGGCAGAAAATATCGCTGGTTGCACTTCACTGATAGGAATAATACTAAATTCAATGATGAATAACAAATGGGGAAAGACGGCTGCAATATTTCACAGCCTCAAAACACTTCATTCGTTGCTGCCATGCTCAGTGGCCCTGGGAGCAACAACCCGCCGACCAAAGGCGAGATTTCAGAATAGTCGAGGTTGCATTCGCAGTTAACTCTTCACTCGACTGAAACGTCCAGCCGCTCTCGCAGCTACCCCTCCTCGATCCGGCAGGGCAGCACGCCGCCACCGGCCCGGCTTGCCCTCGCGCTGACTGACATGCTCGCTGCTGCGCCCCAGCAGATCCGATGTCCGTTCGCCACCCCCACTCCACACCATGCGATCCAAGAAATACTAGCGATGGCTCCAAAGATAGTACCACAGTACTCGCAACGATAAGCGCTGCTGCTGCCACTCACGGGCAGGCAAACCAGCAACTTAGTGACGCCAGTAAATGGAATAAGAAACGAGATGCCATAACCGCAATGACAAGTTGCAGGGCTCAGAAAGCAGCTTGGCTTTATTCAGGATTTCAATACATCACATTATTCCCCACTATTCTTGCTACAAAAGCTTATTTTTTAACATAATCTCCGTCCTGTGTGACGGGCTTACGCAACCTTACTTGGAGCGCCTCTATACCCGCATGGTACCGCTCTAATCGTCGTTGTCAGAGCTAGTATCTTGTACCTTTAGTTACATCATCCATGTACTGTTTCTTGCGGAGTGCATCCTTCATTGAGCCAAACAGATGGGAGATGGAAGGCGCGAGAGCAGGGTTGTATGGTGGATGTGGAACAACAAAGTTTCGTGAGCAGACATGTGTGAGGCCTTGCGTTGTCGTGGAGAATTTCGTTTGAATTTTTGTGGTGACGAAAATGCATAACTTTGTACTTCACTTTTATGGGGATAGAACTATAAAATTCAGAGTTGAACTTAGCACCATGAGGGAAGACAGCAACCAGAATAACCCATTCAGAGTCCCAGAAGACCGTCGCCATGACTTTACCGGCTGAGGAAGTTGCTTTGAACTACTTCTTCGATGGAGGGATGGTGCGGTGGCGCTTCGTGGATTACCGTTTTGTTTCCGGTTCCAAGTGGTGAACCCGTGTTTCATGGCCTGTGACGATGTTCGACAAAAATTGTCACGATCAGCATCGTATCGCGCAAGCAGTTCCGCGCAGAAGGTGCTTCGCTGCTCTTTATGGTCTTCTTTTTAGGCGGTGAAGATCCCAGCTTGCAAACACCTTTGAGTATCTCAACTGATGGACAAGTGTGTAAGCACTACCAACAGAAACCCCCAGGTGTGCAGTGAGGTGTTTGATGGTAAACCGTCCACCACCTCGAATGAGTGTCCGCACTTTGCAACACTGCAGCAGTTACAGCTCCCTGCGGCCTGCCGGCATGCGAGAGATTTGACAGGTTTGCGCGACCTTGTTGCGATGACGCACGTCTCTACCATTGACTTCCCATGTCTGTTCATTGCCAAAAATCCGTAGAAATTCAGCAGGCGCCTATGAATACACTAGACTCTTGCTAAACCTGTCAATCCTCGTACATATGGGCGCAGCATTAGCGGAAGGCCTAAAATTTATTATAATCAAATAGGGATTGCACTTTATCAAATTAAGTTTTACTGAAAACTTAGTTCTTGAGTGCGTACATCTATATCAGTATCACTGTAAATTCACTATAAAACATGTTCCAAAGTTTTAGTTGTTACAATGATGATAAGCGACGGTAGTAAGTTTTACCACACAGCGGCTTTACAAGCATTTCATACGTCCTGCCATGTTTCTGATTGTTGCATAATGTACTCCAAGAAGACGTCAGCTTCAGCACCAGCTGTTTGAGATATTCTCATGTTCTCTCCTTCTATGTCTCCTACTGCATCCGTTTCATCGTAACTTTCCTGTGAACTTATGATTACCTCTTTTCTGCTGAAGTTTGGTCATAAACAGTTGCTCGTTCAACACTGTTGCCAGCAACAATGGTTTTCAGCGAAGAACCTCAGATCAGTTTCATGTCTAATTTCGAGTTTCTACTTGAGGTCTCGCATAACGTGTTTCCCTTGAGAGCTCATGACAATGATACGTAAGGAAAGCGACAATTTCAAAGCGTACAGGAATCTTGAACATTATAATTAGCTAACAAAATTGTTGCAGACGAAATTTCATTATTGTTGGCGTCATTTCAGTTTGATCGACTAGAAGTTGGAAGTGTGCCGGATTACTGAGAGACGAGACTACAGAGTTCCACATTAGTGAGAGCTTAGTGTATATGCGATGCTCCAGTCTTCCAGCAAGAGAAATTCAATGACAGCACTCTGCTTGAAACGGATCTCCGTTAAGTACACCAGTTTCCAGGCTACGCAAGCACTGTCAATGTAAAGTATACGCAAACATGTGTAACGTAGCTACAACCAATATTGCCAATGTTCGTCAGTGAAAATGGACGTGATTAGCAGTCTGAGCCATCAGTAAACGGAATATAACCTGCATAACACTGTGTTGGCTGAGTGTCAGTTTCACTGTCATTTAAGCCCGCAACAGATCGTTACACGTAAAAATTGAAACTAACATTTGGATAGGCTCTCTGACTACGTATTTGAATAAGAATTTACAAGTGATACACAATCTGGCTTGTGCAATGGAATTTAATGGATTAGAGCGCATGACATATTGTGGTGTGTTAGTGTCTCTGTTTTGGTCCGAAGTGTTGCACTCACCTCTTTAGATGACTACGATTTTCCATTTGGTTTACAGCAATTTGCAGCAGCATGCAGCAGCAGCGGCTAAAGTTTATTGTTACTAAGAACGAATTTAATAATAAGGAGTTTGTCTGGGTCCTGTCAACTACTAAATAACTTGTGTGAAGAGATTTCATAAATTAAGTCTATTTAAAACTTCAGAATCATCATGACCATTAATAGACAATGACAATTCCAGTGACATAGATATCAATAATGGGACTCACAAGGGTAGCCGAGAGCGCTAACGCGCTGCTTCCTGGACTCGGGTAGGCGCGCCGGCTCCGAATCGAATCCGCCTGGCAGATTAACGACGAGGGTCGGTGTGCCGGACAGCCTGGATGAGGTTTTCAGGCGGTTTTCCACATCCCGCTAGGTGAATACCGGGCTGGCCCCCACGTTCCGTCTCAGTTACACGACTCACAGACATCTGAACATGCGCGCACAATTCCAGTAATTACACTCAACGCAGACAGTAGGGATACACTAATTCCATCCTGGGGGGTACGGGGTGGCGGTAGGAAGAGCATCTGGTCACCCCTTTCCACTAAACTTGCCAAATCCTTTCCTAACAATGCCAGACACGTCACCAGTGAAAGAAAGAAAGAAAGAAAGAAAGAAAGGTATCAATATCGGATGAGTACTAGATTAACAAAATATTTCAGTTTCAAAGTTACATTAACATTTAATAACTACAGCATATTAATTAGATGTCGAGAATAATTATTATTATTTGGAGAATATGGAAGCTTCTTTAACAGACAAGTAAAACATGGGATTATTGGAAACTCAGATTAACAATCATAAACCTAACCCTGCAATTGCTTTTCCACTGTGCTTGCAAATTTTACCTTGAATTCCATCTTCAACCGTAGTTAAACAATCTAAACCTTTCCTGGGTATATAAGTGAAATCAGGCCTTGAGTGTAGCAAGAACTGCCAACACCGACATGAGGGCAGCGTGACACATCTTCTGTCTCCGAGCTCTCGAACGACACTACTACTTCCACTGTCGCAGACAGACCTCGTCCTACAACAATGCTTAGAATCGCGCGCGCTTCTATGTTTCTCCCTCAGATTGTTACTCTCGATATCTGAGTGCTTACACGACGCAAAGAATAGCGTTCAGTGGACTATATTGTTTTATGTAATGGAGAGTTGAGACTTCACAACTGATTGAAGTGAGAATATTTAGTGATGGCCCACAACAAATTCCGCATTTTTTCATCCGAAATTGGTCGATAAAGTAATGTTTCTCATTACTTATTGATCGCCCTCGTATTAGGTTTCCATTTTTACCAATCTAGGTATGGAACCCTAAAATCTGTTCATTTAGGTTACTAGGTGTTAGACCAGCAACAACAAAGATAAATAAACGTAAAAATATGAAATTTTATTTCCCTACTGTAGACGGTAAGTCACTCAGAAATTCCAGGCACATATTTTGCTCTAGTATGGAAGCCTGAGGAACATTCCACATCCAAGCTCCACTAAGCTTCTGTTACAGGTTTCAGGGAAGAAATGCCCTAACTGTGAGTTTCTGTGGTGTTGCCACATAGCGCTGCTGGTGTATCAGCCCTATGAACGACACCGCTAGTAATACGATTCAATAAGCGTGCTCTGTAGATAAGAAGAAAAATGCGGAAGAGGGTAGACGGTGGCCGCACACTGGTTGTGTCGCGGGTAGGCTAGCCGCAGGCGAGCCACCAACAAGTGTGGGCTCCGCCGTAGCCCGGCGCTGCGCTGGGGTCCTGGTCTGGTCTCGGTGGCGAGGCTATTGATTTCCGCCGCCGGCTGGCAGACAGGCGGCCGGCTCTGTAACCAACAGCCAATACACGCCGCACGCTGCACCCCGCTGTTCTATTCAGGGCACCCAGCTCTCTCTAAACACGCAGCTGCTGCTCAGCGCCAATTAGCCGCTGTTGCGATGTGTGCCGGGCACACCTCTGAACTTAATAGCGTAGCAGCAATAATCCGCACTGCAAAGGAGTGGCGCTGTTATTGACGGTCCAAAGGAGGGTAATTACCTTTCTGCTACCAACTGATTGAACCGATACTGTGAAAAGAGTTTCTTTGATCAAGTGACTGAAGAGCTAGGGCTCGGTCTGGATCTATTACACTCCCCAACGAACCACAGGTTTTTCCAGATTCTTTCATTCCTCTACCACCAATATCTCCAGCATCATCCATATCATATCCCCGCCCTAGCGGCAAGTCGATGCCAGGAAGTTCGATTTTTTCCGCGTATTTTTATAGTGTGATGAATTTGTCATCTATTAGCCGGCACACTCTCCATCTTTTGATTTTTCGTCCGTTCAGAGTTACATCTAAAACAGCCAGTCTGATCTCATTAAAAGCCTCAGTAATTTATTTCCTGCCCTTCATTGCCTTTGGTAACTGCCTTTGAACTTCCACAATTTTTTTACTGATTTCTACTCCCTATTTTTCTTACACTTCTTCCTGAACCTCTTGCCGAATGTTTGTTAAAGCTTCTGTTGCTAACATCTTCCCAGTTGCACATGTGCCTCATCATCAGCATTCTATCCAACAAATCTGACAACATGTGTGGACACACAATTATATTACGGAACCCCTGAGAAACTAAAAGAAAATATAGTCACTACCAAATGGAAAATTATCTAAGAGCATTTTCTCTGACGTTTTGTTATCATCTAATATTATTTTATTCAAAGCAACTGTGGTATGTATTTGAGAATAAAATTCAGTTGTCTTTTGCACAGATATTTCTATTTCCTTTATTAGTTTCAATGAGTTAATTCATCATCTTTAGATACCTACGAAATTAGGGACATTTTAAACCATTAGAGCTTCACGCCGCTATGTAAGCTATAAAAAGTGTATTACTTATGCTTTACATAAATGTATGACCAAGCTATAATGATTTATAATATCACTAATTACGTGCGCTTCTCAAGATGATAAATTAATTTGTTGAAACCAGTAAACCGAAATAAAAATATCTGTGCATATGACCACTGAATTCTATTCTGAAATCACCAGATACTCAATTTAGTAGATATTTAACGATTTTCAAAGTATTAAAAGTGATTCATAGTAATTCAACAAACATAACGTTTGGAATGGGGCTACAGATTTGAACAAACTGATAAAAACTACAACCATTTGTAATATTACGTGTTGGACTGGAAATTCGACCACTACATTTTGGTGCAATCGTTGTAAACAGTGTTGGTTATTGAAGTTAAATACTTCGCAACATTTTAGATGTTTAGAAAGCACTTTTAGGCTTTGCCGTAACGTTTGTTTGGAATTTCACTTTCATAAATAAGAATAATTCCTAATCAGAAATACCTACATTTTGTGTTTAAGAAAAGTCTAAGGAGTGAATAACAAATCTCCATTCTAATGCAAATAGTCTCGTTCCACATACCAATGAGTGCTATTTACATAATACTGATCTTGGGACATTTAACTTACTTGGTTAAGTACTCTACGGATTGAGTTGTCCAAGCATGACTCACGTTCCACCCTCAAAGCACCGGTTCCACACATACCTAACCTTCTACCTTGACAGAGATAGCCGGCCAGTGTGGCCGAGCGGTTCTAGGTGCTACAGTCTGGAACCGCGCGACCGCTACGGTCGCAGGTTCGAATCCTACCTCGGGCATGGATGTGTGTGATGTCCTTAGGTTAGTTATATTTAAGTAGTTCTAAGTTCTAGGGGACTGCTGACCTCAGAAGTTAAGTCCCATAGTGCTCAGAGCCATTTGAACCATTTGATTTGACAGAGATCTCCTGCGTACACTGTTGTTGTGGCTGTGGTCTTCAGTCCTGAGGCTGGTTTGATGCAGCTCTCCATGCTACTCTATTCTGTTCAAGCTTCTTCATCTCCCAGTACCTACTGCAACCTACATACTTCTGAATCTGCTGCGTACACTATGTGATCAAAAGTATCCGAACACATGGCAGAAAATGACTTACAAGTTCGTGGCACCCTCCATCGGTAATGCTGGTGTTCAATATGCTGTTGGCTCACCCTTAGACTTGATAACAGATTCCACTCTCGCAGACATACGTTCAATGAGCTACTGGAAGGTTTCTTGGGGAATGGCAGCCCATTCTTCACTGAGTGCTGCGCTGAGGAGATGTATCGATGTCGGTCGGTGAGGTCTGGCACGAAGTCGGTGTTCCAAAACATCCCAAAGGTTTTCTATGGGATTCATATGAGGACTTTTTGCAGGCCAGTCCATTACAGGGATATTATTGTCGTGCAACCACTCCGCCACAGGTGCTCCATCGTATTGAAAGATGCAGTCACCATCCCGGAATTGCCCTTCAACAGTGGGAAGCAAGAAGATGGTCAAAGCATCAATGTAGGCCTGTTCTGTGATAGTGCCACACAAAAGAACAAGGAGTGCAAGCGCCGTTCATGAAAAACATGACCACACCATAACACCACAGCCTCTGAATATTACTGTTGGCACTACACACGCTGGCAGATGACGTTCCCGGGCATTCGCCATACCCACACCCCGCCATCGGATCGCCACATTGTGTACCGTGACTCGTCACTCCACACAGCGTTTTTCCACTGTTCAATCGTCCAATGTTTACGCTCCTTACAACAAGCGAGGCGTCGTTTCTCATTTGCTTTCGTGGTGTATGGCTCCCTTCTAACTGTCTTAGTACTTGCAGTGGGTCCTGACGCAGTTTGGAATCCCTGTGTTCTGGTCTGGATAGACATTACGACCCTCTTCAACTGTCGGCGGTCTCTGTCAGTCAACAGACGAGGTCGGCCTGTACACTTTTGTGCTTTACGTGCCCCTTCACGTTTCCACTTCACTATCACATCCTAAACAGTGGACCTAGGTATGTTTAGGAGCGTGGAAATCTCACGTACAGACGTATGACACAAGTGACACTTGATCACCTGACATGTTCGAAGTCCGTGAGTTCCGCGGAGCGCCCCATTCTGCTGTCTCACGATGTCTAATGACTACTGAGGTCGCTGATATGGAGTACCTGACAGTAGCTGGCAGCACAATGCACCTAATACGAAAAACGTGTGTTTTTTGGGGTGTCCGGATACTTTTGATCACGTAGTGTACCTAGCAGAACTAGCACTCTAGTAAGAAACTATATTGTGGAGACATAGCTCATCCACAACCTAGGGACTTGCTTCCAGAATATGGAGATGTCGAAAAGAGACACTGAGAGAAGCGAAACATATACACTCCTGGAAATGGAAAAAAGAACACATTGACACCGGTGTGTCAGACCCACCATACTTGCTCCGGACACTGCGAGAGGGCTGTACAAGCAATGATCACACGCACGGCACAGCGGACACACCAGGAACCGCGGTGTTGGCCGTCGAATGGCGCTAGCTGCGCAGCATTTGTGCACCGCCGCCGTCAGTGTCAGCCAGTTTGCCGTGGCATACGGAGCTCCATCGCAGTCCTTAACACTGGTAGCATGCCGCGACAGCGTGGACGTGAACCGTATGTGCAGTTGACGGACTTTGAGCGAGGGCGTATAGTGGGCATGCGGGAGGCCGGGTGGACGTACCGCCGAATTGCTCAACACGTGGGGCGTGAGGTCTCCACAGTACATCGATGTTGTCGCCAGTGGTCGGCGGAAGGTGCACGTGCCCGTCGACCTGGGACCGGACCGCAGCGACGCACGGATGCACGCCAAGACCGTAGGATCCTACGCAGTGCCGTAGGGGACCGCACCGCCACTTCCCAGCAAATTAGGGACACTGTTGCTCCTGGGGTATCGGCGAGGACCATTCGCAACCGTCTCCATGAAGCTGGGCTACGGTCCCGCACACCGTTAGGCCGTCTTCCGCTCACGCCCCAACATCGTGCAGCCCGCCTCCAGTGGTGTCGCGACAGGCGTGAATGGAGGGACGAATGGAGACGTGTCGTCTTCAGCGATGAGAGTCGCTTCTGCCTTGGTGCCAATGATGGTCGTATGCGTGTTTGGCGCCGTGCAGGTGAGCGCCACAATCAGGACTGCATACGACCGAGGCACACAGGGCCAACACCCGGCATCATGGTGTGGGGAGCGATCTCCTACACTGGCCGTACACCACTGGTGATCGTCGAGGGGACACTGAATAGTGCACGGTACATCCAAACCGTCATCGAACCCATCGTTCTACCATTCCTGGACCGGCAAGGGAACTTGCTGTTCCAACAGGACAATGCACGTCCGCATGTATCCCGTGCCACCCAACGTGCTCTAGAAGGTGTAAGTCAACTACCCTGGCCAGCAAGATCTCCGGATCTGTCCCCCATTGAGCATGTTTGGGACTGGATGAAGCGTCGTCTCACGCGGTCTGCACGTCCAGCACGAACGCTGGTCCAACTGAGGCGCCAGGTGGAAATGGCATGGCAAGCCGTTCCACAGGACTACATCCAGCATCTCTACGATCGTCTCCATGGGAGAATAGCAGCCTGCATTGCTGCGAAAGGTGGATATACACTGTACTAGTGCCGACATTGTGCATGCTCTGTTGCCTGTGTCTATGTGCCTGTGGTTCTGTCAGTGTGATCATGTGATGTATCTGACCCCAGGAATGTGTCAATAAAGTTTCCCCTTCCTGGGACAATGAATTCACTGTGTTCTTATTTCAATTTCCAGGAGTGTATTTTATGTCGTTTGGTTATTTAACCGGATAACATTAGGGCACTCATCCTCTCTCTCTCTCTCTCTCTCTCTCTCTCTCTCTCTCTCTCTCATACGCAAAGAGAACTGTTACATCACTGCTACTTACAGAACGATTATAATTTCAGATCTAATGGCACGTGCAGTAACTGGACCGACTAATAATGAATATAAACAATTTGTAAGTAGGCACAAGGTACTGGCAGCGACGTGTATGAATAACGACACCGTGGAGTAACATGGTTTAAAGAGGAAAAAGACAACAGCGTTTCTGTAGCAAGAAAGGTGGTTGGTGCAAAAAACGCACAAGTCTCAGGAATATCATTGGAGAATTTCTCGGAGACGGGTGATGAGCGCCTTTGTTTAAGCGTCGCTGAAGGAAACACAGGCGTTCATATTCGAATACATACGGTTGCCCTCTGGATTGCTACCATTAGCGCACACGAAAGCCAGCTTCATAGTTCCGTTGTCCCAATAAGTTGAAGATGTCAACGAAATAGAGGCTGCAACATTATCAGGCATTGCACGCAACTGACCACCGACCGATTATTGTAAGTAGGCTGTTTAGGTTTTTATATTGGTAACCGCACGTAACGCTCTGTATGAAAATCACTGGCTGTGCTGTGTGCAGACTGTGGCTGGTTGGCATTGTTGAAAAATTCTGTATTGTAGTGGGTAGTTGGATGTTAAAAGCGCGTAGCGTTGCGCAGTTGGAGGTGAGCCGCCAGCATTGGTGGATGTGGGGAGCGAGATGGCGGAGTATTGAGAGGGGATGATCTGGACGTGTGTCCATCAGAGACAGTAAATTTGTAAGACTGGATGTCATGAACTGCTATATGTATTATGACTTTTGAACACTATTAAGGTAAATACACTGTTTGATCTCTATCAAAATCTTTCATCTGCGAACTATGCCTATCAGTAGTTAGTGCCTTCTGTAGTTTGAATCTTTTATTTAGCTGGCAGTAGTGGCGCTCGCTGTATTGCAGTAGTTCGAGTAAGATTTTTGTGAGGTAGTCAGGGCCATTCATTTGTAGGGATTATTGAAAGTCAGATTGCGTTGCGCTTAAAATATTGTGTGTCAGTTTAGTGTTGATCAGAATAGGTAAAGAGCGAAATGTCTGAGTACGTTCAGTTCTGCTCAGCTGTTTGAAAATCAAATAATGTAAGAGGTTTGTCAGCACAGTAATTCATAAATTTTTCTAAGGGGACGTTTCAGTATGACCACATGTAATACAACAGTATCTTAGATCACTGCCGTGTCGTAATACGGTAGCCATCAGTCTTCCCAGAGATATAGTCTCACGACAACTGCACTGAATCTATCAAATGCTATGTAAATATAACTCAAAGAAGCGCCTTGTTATCAATGTGTGATGCATCATTTCTCTGAGAAATGCGGAGAACTAAGCATGGATAGAAATGAATAATTGTAGGCACACTTTGAAGGCTGGTTGCGGAAGACGGAACTTGTTAGAAATATTTGACTGTTTAATAAATCATTCATATAAACATAGCATAATTTGACAGCAGTTGAAAAGATTGAAATTCATCTAGCCATATTAGTATTCCTCTGAAGAACTGGAGAAATGAAAGGAGTGCTGAAAAGTAGTGCTTCTGAATTTTTTAATCTGTTGAGGTATTATGCATATTGCTCGCTCGTGCGCACGTGGACCACCCTCTCGTTCAACATGACAATGTCAGACCACACACGATCGCTACGACATCTGCGACAATTCGACCCCTAGCGTTTGTGTCATTGATCATCCTCTGTACAGTCCCGACTTGCCCACATTAGATTGTCGGCTGTCTCCAAAGCTTCAAGAACACCTTTGAGGACTTCAATTTGATAACGATGAAAGGTTAAAAGGAGAGGTGAGGGGGTGTCTGCGTCAACGAACTCAAACATTCTGCACTGACATTGCCAACGAACTGTTCCCTCGTTGGGAGAAATGTGTTCATCGCCAGGGTGACTATGTTCAGAAATAAATATGTAGGCATGAGGAATAAAGACGTAGAATGTTAATAAAGACGGTTTCTTTTAATAAGATTCAAAAAGTTTTCACATAAAAAACTGTGGAGGTATTTATTTTCCGCATGGCCTCATATCTTACAGGGTCCTGTACAGTTGTCATTTCACTTTAAAGTATTTAAGACATTAGCAAAGATGGCAGAAAGTTCATTTGAAAGGGCTTCTTTCTTGTTCACCACTGAACACACCAAAGTGGCCGTTGCGCCGGGAGATATCCTGCCGTATCTCCGTTAAAAGGAAATAACGTGAGACTTGGTTACGAATACGGTTTCGTGGCCCCTCGGTACATTCTTTCTTTTTTTCTTTTTTTTTTTTTATTTGATTATATCAGCTTGACTCACTCACACGATTGCTATACAAACAGACATGTGTCACATCTCCTGCACTTCGGCCGTTATGTTGACATCGGACCTGGATGAGGTGATGACTGCTTAAGTCACTCCTCCATGACCGAAGTAATAAAAAAATATCTCGCTGTGGCGATTACATACGTCTTGCCGGTTTAATTTTTAGCACAGCATAGGACTCGATACGTTGGTCTTCCAAAATGCTGAGAGTACGTAGAATCTGTTACGCACTGAATCAAATCGTTTATGATCCGTTAGCTCGTGCTTAACTGGGTATTGGTCCAAAGTGCGTACACCGTTACGTCCGAGCCTCATGGAATAGTACGACAGCCTGTAACCAGCAGCCTTTCCCTCGCAATTCTGTCTGCACAAGCTTACCCATGAGGGTAACCGGTGCTTTTTCTGATACTTGATTCAATTTTTCCGCGTTTGTGATTCTTGTTCCAAAGTATTCAGTATTAATATTTACTGTAAAATGTGTAATCATTAATTATTTATTGTAATTGCTAAGTAACCTTTGCTGTAGAAGTGAGGAGTAGTAGCTAACCTGTGCAATTCGAACCTTTTGTAAACTAGGCAGATATAAAACAATTGTATTCAAAGAAACAAACGGTCAGGTGTCAACATTTTTGCCTATCGTATGTTAGGTCGGTTTTGTGGAAGCTATTAATTTATTATGCGCCAACTGCTAGTGCACTCATGCCCATATGGGCCACTGTGTGAATTTCCACATTAAAGAATAGGATTAACCTGGTAACGCCGATATCTCTCGCATTTAACATCGATTTAGTGATGAACAAGCAAGTTGTGTTTCACTCTCGCGTGATGACCAAAAAAAAATGTTTTAGCATGTTTACTGGAATACTCTCTTTCAAATTCTGAAGGCGGTAGGAGTAAAATACAATTTTTACAATTGGCACAGAAACCGGATGGAAATTATAAGACTCGAGGGCCATGGAAGTGAAGTAGTTGTTGGGAGAGGAGTGAGACAGGGTTGTAGCTTACCCGCGATGTTACTGAATCTGTATATTGAGCAAGCAGTAAAGGAAACAGAAGAAATATTTGGAGTAGGAATTAAAATCCATGGAGAAGAAATAAAATCCTTGAGGTTTGCCGATGACATTGTAGTTCTTTGAGAGCCAGCAAAGGACTTTGAAGAGCAATTTAACGGTATGGACAGTGTCTTGAGAGGAGGACATTTAAGGTGAACATCAAAATGGTTCACATGGCTCTGAGCACTATGGGACTTAACATCTGAGGTCATCAGTCCCCTAGAACTTAGAACTACTCAAATCTAACTAACCTAAGGACATCACACACATCCATGCCCGAGGCAGGATTCGAACCGGCGACCGGAGCGGTAGGACGGTTCCAGACTGAAGCGCCCAGAACCGTTCGTCCACACCGGCCGGCCGGTGAACATCAACAAGAGCAGAACGAGTATAATGGAATGTAAGCAATTTACATTAGGTGATGCTGAGGGAATTAGATAAGCAAATGAGACACTTAAAGTAGTAAATGAGTTTTGCTATTTAGGAAGCAAAATAACTGATGATGGTAGAGGTAGAGACGATATAAAATGTAGACTGGCAATGGCAAGGAAATCGTTTATGAAGAAGCGAAACATCGAGTATAGATTTAAGCGTCAAGAAGTCTTTCCTGAAAGTATTTGTACCGAGTATAGCCATGTATGGAAGTGAAACAAGGATGATAAATAGTTTAGGCAAGAAGAGAATAGAAGGTTTCGAAATGTGATGCTACAGAAGCATGCTGAAGATTAGATGGGTAGATCACGTAACTAATGAGGAGGTACTGAATAGAACTGGGGAGAACAGGAATTTGTGGCACAACATGAAGGGATCGGTCGGTAGGACATGCTCTGAGGCATCAAGGAATCACCAATTTTGCACTGTAGGGCAGCGTGGAGGGTAAAACTCGTAGAGGGAGACCAAGAAATGAATACACTAAGCAGATTCAGAAGGACGTAGGTTGCAGTAGGTACTTGGAGATGAGAAAGCTTGCACAGGATAGAGTAGCATGGAGAGCTGCATCAAACCAGTCTCTTGACTGAAATCACAACATAAACAATGTTTTAGCAGTCATAGCAATGATTTGAGTAAGCGTGCTATGACCAATGGAACCAATAACATGGATTAGTGTGTGCTGAAGATTTTTTGTTTGCTCAAAATGTTGCAACCTTAGTCGCAGGCAGGATCTCACATCCCGCCGTGGGGCATGCATGCTCGCCACCGACGACATTCTGCGTCTGCTTCCTAAAATAATGCTGCTGCAGCATTTTGCGGCGCAGCAGCGGTGGTCTGGATTACTTCTTGGTGTGGTACAACGCCTTGCGCTTCCGCAGCCGTCCAGATAACGAGGAGCGAGTTCCATCCCAATATACCCGATTCTCTCAAGTATAAACGCCACCCATTCTTGGAATTACGCCAGCGCCGTGACACATGAGAGTTGTCGGTCCACTGCATGACCTAGTAGCTATATGATATACGAGCAGCGTCATCAGCTAGGCGAAGCTGCTGGTCTAAGAGCAGCCAACCACACTTATTGGCTCTCGTCATGGATCAACATTTATCGTCGTCACAGGATTTCATGGAATCCATGTAATTATTGTAACCATGTTCTTAACAACGTGCCTACTTTGAAATTCAATAAATCATTTTTGACCAAGGGTCTGTAAGATCCCCCTTCCTGGACTAGGATATAACTGACCGTGATCGCATATGTCTTATAAAATATAACAGTGAGTAAGGCTATCGTTACCGAAGGAAAACAACACCGGTTAGTTGGAGGAAAGTGTACAAGAGACTTCTGAAGGAAGAATATATTCCAAAATTAAGCTAAATTTAGATGATGATTTTGAAATGGATGGAATATAGTGGAAACGCTCACGAACCGCACATGGGAATAAGGGTACCATAATATACAAATATTTACTGCAAAAGTTGAAACCTTCCCTTCTCCTCTATATCTCTTTTGTTTCGCAACGTTCCCTTCTACAATAACCTATTAAACCTTTCCTTAGGATTTCTATCTGTTGCTAATAGCAAATAAAATCTTCCCTTGCAATTTATTCTCTTTCTCAATCTTCGCATACCAATTTAAACGCTGCTTATTAAAAGTTAGCCCGCATCTCGTGGTCGTGTGGTAGCGTTCTCGCTTCCCACGGCCGGGTTCCCGGGTTCGATTCCCGGCGGGGTCAGTGATTTTCTCTGCCTCGTGATGGCTGGGTGGTGTTGTGTGTTGTCCTTAGGTTAGTTAGGTTTAAGTAGTTCTAAGTTCTAGGGGACTGATGACCATAGATGTTAAGTCCCATAGTGCTCAGAGCCATTAAAAGTTATTTTCCGATTATTTCAACGAAACAGAGAATGTGTCGTCGTCGTGGCCCTCAGTCGTTACGTTCAGTAACCCAAAACTGTTCCTTACCTTTTTTATTGTTTCTGGATCGCCATCTGACTGCTACATCGAACTGCGACATGTATATACTTACTCTGTTTTACTATACTCTATTAGCGACTGGTGGGCTGTCACAATAAGTGGCTGTATTTATTACCAAAGCTGACGTTATTCTTTAATAGCAACGCTGATGTTATTCTTTAATAAAAAAGCTGACGTTATTCTTTAATTAATTTGACTGAAGCTACGTAATTCATAGTTCAACTTTTTCATGACAACAATAAAATTTTGCGATGCTTTACGTTGATGGTTTTTGAGATGGATTATAATCAGTAATGCAATATTGCTGGCAAAAATTAATTATATTCTGAATGAAATGATTTTACAAACGTTCAAATGGGACTTACTTTTTACAATAATCTTACAACTAGCATTACGCAAACATACCTTCAGTAGCCTTGAGTTTCTCAAAAAATTAATTCAATTGCTGATGTCTCTATACATCCGTTTAAAATCTCTTGTAAATCATAGCTAGTGGCTGGCAGGCACACCGCTCCTCTCAACCTCCCGCTTCAAACCTGCTCAAACCTGCTATCGACTCGATTCACATCTCGCTTACTACTAACTTCCTACGAACGCTAAAGTGCGGTCTCTCCTCCCAAACATGCTTTCTGGTGCAGAAAATCCCTGCTACCATTACAAAATCTATCAACGCGCGGTCTTTCCCGCTCTTTTCTTAAAATGTATCCATACTCGGTCTCTGCCGCCCTTTTTTAAATTATGTCAATGTGCGGTCTCTCTTGCCAACAATACCTTGGTGCAGACATTCCCTGCTACCGCAATTATTTCCAACATGACAAATAATAATTATTCCTACTTAATCCTATTAATAAAATATAAACATCTTTCATAAATTGTGGTTTGACAATAGACAATAGAAATATACACATCTTACAAAGTCACAGGTAACGCAAAGAAGACACTGTTTAGCTAAAAAAGGGATAATTAAACGTTGCCAGCCCGCTAGGGTAACGAATCTCCTGAATCTTGATGAAAGTAATGGCAAAGAAATTTAAGCCAATAATCACTGGCGTGGCAACAGAAGGCTTCCACGCTTTTCCACAACACAACATTTTACGAGAAAATACATCAGTCAGAAAGCAGTTTGCAATTACTCATTCTGAAATACTAAATTTTGAAAGTAACATTAAATGAAATTACTGCATAAATAAATAACTGGCTTAACTTGAACTTTGACACGTAAAAAATAACTTTCAGTAACATAGGTGTAACGTAATGCAAAATTTAGAAAAAGGCAAGTATTTTACTTTTGATTATTGAAAGACTGAACTGAATTTAAGCAAATGAGCAATTGATTTTGCTCTTAAGATAACAAAAATAAAATACATACCAAGCAACAAGAAGTCACTCTCGAAGCTAAACACAGAATAAATGAAACTCTGCACTCTTAATTTCGGCTTTATCTTTGGTTATTGGTTTTGCCAGTGAAATTTTACTTTACTGAGAGTAGCCTCTGTTATGCAGTACACGAATGAACAGTTACTGAGGCAGGAACTTTAGACTGAGACTGGCAATAAATAGTGCGTTTTTGTTATTCTGGCTACACTCGGCGATTGAATGGGATGCAAAGGGACTTGGCTTAGTAATAATGTCTGAGGACAGTGACAACACAGGTGCCCTACAAGTTTTAAGTCTTGCTAGTTATTCATACTTTGTGAAAGAAATGTCAAAGGGCAAAGTGTCTACATTACTATGTTTGTCAGTTAACAGTCTTACGATGTTGTAGCCGTGCGGAAGACGAAGAATGTAGCTGACGAAAATGCAGAGCTTCCGTTGTTGTTGTTGCTGCTGCTGCTCGATGAGAAGAACCCCGAGTCGTCTCCAGAGCCACGGATAATCGTGGGACAGGCAACAGTTGGAACTGCAGCTTCCTCCGCCCCTGTCCACTCCTGTGCTCTCAATACTCAATAGCTGACCACCGCGTCGGCGGGAGCGCCCAACATGGACTTCGCACTCCTTCATAAATCTAGCTTCCCTGATCTCCTCTCTGTCCGCAATGCGACAAAGACCTTCCACACCCAAAGTTAAACAACGGCACAGCTACTACCATTTCGCCGTTGCTATCGATACTTTTCAATAGTGTTTCCTTGGCTATCACCCAGCAATTCATTATAATTAGAATAAATTATGTACAGAGTGATATTATTGGATTTCAGACATTTTGCATATGAGAAAAGGATAGCCATAGAGCTGTAGTTTGTAATGATACTAAGCATGACAACGCGAGAGTAAAGATACGAAATCTGTTTACAACGTGCGCCTATACCAAGACGCGCGGCCAGCGTTTAAAAGGTACTTTTAAACACTATGACTCGCTGGGCGCAGATATTTAAAATCATTGCCGCAGCGCTTGATAGCAAGAAGCTGCGAGACAGAGGAAAGAACAGTTTATCATTTGTTAGAAAAATTCTAGAGTCTTTATAGTTAGTTGTACTTCTGGTCGCCGATATGTTAACATGTACTTCATTACCTTTGATGTTTGGTCGCCGACTTGTTAAGACGTGTTGTGTAGCACCGCTATAAGTTATATTTCATTTAGTGTGAATAACCACCTTATCACCAAGAAAAAAAACGGTTTTGTAAACCTTGTGACGATAAAAAATACTTACGCGCACGCCAGGACATTTAATTTTTACAAAATATCACACATACAAAAGCAGCGATTGTTGGACTGCTCCATGTATGAGAAAAACATAAAAATGTAAGTTTTGTATTCATTGTAAATTTGTTAATGTTTATAGTTTAACGCCTTTGTTCTTTGAGAATATATTGATGTTTCACTGTACAGAGAATCTATGCTTATTCTTTTCTTTAAATTAACCACAAATAATGTTTATGTTTATATAAATTTGTTACAGATTCGCTCTTTATCGCGGTGTCTCGATTATATTTGGGAGACCATTAATGTGTTCAATTTCCGATCTGACAACTTTTTTTACAAAATTTCACTGTTTTGCATTCATTTCCAATTTTTTTTTATTATTCAAATAGGTCCCTTAGGTAATTTCATTGAAGAGTCTGATTGGGTGAAAGCAATTCGGGTTAAGAGGTCATTTGAGAAACTATTTTCGCGCAATCAATCTGTACGTCTCCTGAACACAATCGAGAACCGACGCATCGGCGATCATTCATTAATTTTTCTCTCTTTCCAAGTCGTAGCAAAAAACGGCCAAGGAGAACTGCCGTGAGTATGCAATCTAGTGTTAAAGGTTGCATTCTTTATCTTGTCGGCAAACATTGCCATAAATTATCATCATCAATGTTATATTTGGTTAAATGGAAAAAGCAAAAACCTTTTAACGCTAGAACAGCCAAAAATAGATACACTAGTACACCGATTACGCAATAAACATGGTCTCTCTAATACAGCTTAAAGGTTCAGAATCAAAAGTACAGTGCAAGTTATGAACGAATATTAAACGGCGAAAATTATTTATGGTGCAGAAGGTATTTTATCTGCATTTTCGGTGTCACACCACCACTTTGGGACTGATTAAGCGGAGAGCAGGTCTCTCCTCGGGTGTCACCGCCTAACACTACTAAGGGCCCTGGGTTTAAAGGGTCCTGGGTTTAACATGGAGCATTTGCTCACTGTTGCCGGCATCCTGGAACTGTTTACAGTATAATAATAACGAATACTTTTATTGAATGAAAATTTTTGGTTCTGCGCTTGCCGTGTTACTGGAAAATCCCAACGCACAGATCACGCACGCGCTGTCCTGGGACCAAAGGTACCATCCTGCATAGTGCTGGTGTCGCTGTTGACTGTCGCATCGCCAAATCGTTACACAATTTTAAAAAAGAATGAAATTAATGGTAGAGTGCTATTCTGCGTCATAAAGACGTTCTTTCCAATGTTTGTGTTGCGTTGATAACTTCGGTAGCGCGAACATAAACTCACCTTAAATACATGGCAGATTAACAGCACAGCTCTATAAAACATAACGACGAGATAGATAAAGTAACGTTACTCGGCGCCAATAAATGGAAGTGTGGGAGTATTTTGCCAGACGTATCCAAGTCGTGCACAAGAAGCTCGACGCGACGTGGTGCGACGGTACCGTGACTGAACCGCCAAATGGAGCTGCCGCATCAACACGACGCAGTTGAAGGAGAGGGTTGAAGACATAGTGCGCCAACCATGGAGTAGTTATGGTGCGCTGTTCTGTTCTTCATTACAATGTGGCCTGGAGACAACATCTGGATTACTTCAAAATGATTGAATCATTGGGGAACTGGGAGAAGGATGAAGTGTGAGGGTGTAGCCCAGGAGTTTGGTATTGTTCATAGCATTGTTCCACGTGCATGGGGATCGTTCCGAACCACAGACACTGTTGCACGAAGGCTAGGAAGTGGTCGACCGCTTTAAAATGCAACAGCAGATAACAACTGTATTGTGAAGCAGGCAAGAAGTGACTCAAGTCAGACAGTGGGTTCAGTTGTAATTGAATTTAATAGATCTCAAGGCCAATAGTTGCACGGCGGCTATGTAGATGTGGTCCCTTCTCCCGACTGTCAGGAGATCGTCGCAAGATTTCCGATGGTGTCAATCGGGACTGCATCGACGAGGAATGGGGTCTCCGAGCACTTTCGTATGACAGTGAATTCAGGCTGAGTACCTCGTACCCTCTCAAGCCGCGAGATGGGAACACGTAACGGGCCCGAGAACATTGTCGAGTGTGACCGTTTCGGTGGTCCAGGTCTTATGGTGTATAAAAGCATAATGTTGCATGGGCGTATTGACCTCGAAATCTTTTAACGCAGTACACTCACTCATCAATATTATTGTGACAATGTACACCTTCAAATGAATGTTCAAATGTGTGTGAAATCTTATGGGACCTAACTGCTAAGGTCATCAGTCCCTAAGCTTACACACTACTTAACCTAAATTATCCTAAGGACAAACGCACACATATCCACGCCCGAGGGGGGACTCAAACCTCCGCCGGGACTAGCCGCACAGTCCATGGTTGCAGCGATTCAGACCGCTTGGCTAATCCATCGCGGCTGTACACGTTCCCCACGTGCGTCTTTTCAATGGTGCGTTCCAGGCTTTATTGTTATGGATGACACTGCGCCATAGCATATAACAGATCAGCTGGGAGCTCTTGGAGCTAGAAGATATTCGGCAAATGCGCTGGCTTGCCCGTTCGCACGACTTAAATCTCATCGAGTAGCTGTGGGATGCGGAAGGGAGAAACCCTACACTAAGTCCACACGTACCAACGACCGTCCAGCAGTTTTCACCCTCGCTGGTGCATGAGTGGTACGTCCCAACGCTAGAAATCGTTACCAACGTTGTGGTCAGCATACGAGCACGTTGCTGAGCATACACCAGCGACCGTGGTGATTACACACGCTGTTAACAAACATGTCTTGCCTTTTATAAAGTCGAGGGAACCATCATAAATAGCGGTGATTTCAGTGTAACTGTTGTCTTCGAATGAAAGTGTCGTTCCTGTTCGTCTCACTGCCCATTTCTTTCAGTTAGCTTATGTACTGTACATTAGCAGTTTCTTCCATGTATGGTCCGAGTTTCATCGAGCTGTTACTTGGTAGTTCTGCATACTAATATAGCTACTAGCAGTTAACTCGGTTGCATAGAGTATTTTAACACCTAAAACTGCACTCAAGAACAAAGCCTAGTAACGTAATATCATTGCATATATTTTGATTCCGGTGGTAGCACCGGCTGAAATAATAGTTCAAGAATAGTCTGGCTTTTTCAAAACAAAAAGCAACTGACTTAAAAATCCTGCAGTAGGACATTAGGCAAGCTCTACAAAATCAATGATAAAAGTCTCTCGAGCTTCCAGCCACGTCAAGTGGTTTAAAGTAACGAGCCTTCGGTCGAGTCCTCCTAGGCCGTTGTCAAGGGGTGACAGTCTTTTGGTTTCTGTTACCCTCGTTACAGAGCTCCAAGCCCTAATAGAAAGCACTGAAGCTCAGATAATTATAGGTACAGAAAGCTGGCTAAAGTCGGATATAAGTTCAGCCGAAATTTTTTCTAACGGTCTAACAGTGTGCAGAAAGGATAGATTAAATACGGTTGGTGGAGTATTTATTGCTGTCAGAAGTAGTTTGCCTTGTAGTGAAACTGAAGAAGATAGTTCCTGTGAATTAGTATGGGTAGAGGTTATACTTGACAATCGGACTGAACTATTAATTGGGTCGTTTTGTCCGCAGCTCGTGGTCGTGCGGTAGCGTTCTCGCTTCCCACGCCCGGGTTCCCGGGTTCGATTCCCGGCGGGGTCAGGGATTTTCTCTGCCTCGTGATGACTGGGTGTTGTGTGATGTCCTTAGGTTAGTTAGGTTTAAGTAGTTCTAAGTTCTAGGGGACTGATGACCATAGATGTTAAGTCCCATAGTGCTCAGACCCATCTGAACCATTTGGGTCGTTTTACGGGCCCCCGACTCAGAAGATATTGTTGGTGAAAAGTTCAAAGAAAACTTGAGTCATTTCAAATAGTATCCCACTCACACAGTTATAGGCGGTAGTGACTTTAATCTACCCCCGATATACTGGAAAAATTATGGAAATTGCACTGAATGCTTTGTCGGAAAGATACTTTCTGGACTGAAGGCCCAAAACCACACCAAAAACAAGAACGTCAGAAGGCCTGGCTTAGAAATCAAAGGTAAAATTTAAAAAAAAAAACATGCAATTGAAAACAATTAGCGGCTGAAGGATTACACTACACGTCTGAAGGACAACTATAATTAAACACATTAATAAACATTTTTTTCTAACGAAGAAATTTCTTTTTAAACTTACAACAGAGTGCCCAAAAGCCTAATTAAAGGAATATTAACTTTTGCACGGTTGAAAGCCTCAAATAAATCTGAAACAACGGCTGAAGGCCTGAACAACACGTCAGACAAACAATTTAAAATAAACCCCTTCCTTCTTATAAAAAATTTTCCTTTAAAGAATACACATGGCTGAAGCCCTTATTGAAAGGGTTTCACGTAAATCCTTGGCTGAAGGCCACACATAACACATCAAACAACTAACGTCTTAGGGTAGATAGAACAAACGTAAGGAAAAAATATTTTCTTAAAGAAAATCAATCTTCGAACTTTTAACACAGCTGAAGGCCTTTATGTAAAATTTAAAAAGAACTGAATTAATGCACGGCCGAATGCCTCACACAATACTTCAATCTAAAATTAAAATCAAAATCTACAACAAACAGAACTACGGGTGCTCATAAGTGTTCCAAGGGTCGGCCTGAGAAGGTAGCTCAAACGTAAGGTGAGGTGAGACAGACAGCCAAGAGTTGAAGTTAAAGAATCGTATGGCAACCCAGACTAGGGACGGCCCAAGGACCGACCAAGCTCAAGTGTTCCAAGGGTCGGCCTGAGAAGGTAGCTCAAACGTAAGGTGTGGTGAGACGGACAGCCAAGAGCTGAAGTTAAATAATCGTATGGCAACCCAGACTAGGGACGGCCCAAGGACCGACCAACAATTTATCCAATTCCCTTCCATCCGAGCAACAGTACAACAATGGAAAATATCGGCCGAGGACGAGGATACGAACAGCACTACATCTTCACGAATTGGTGTCTAAAAACAGCCAAGGGAACAATAACAACTCTTAGCAAAATATAAACCAAACAACTCAAAGGCTGTTGAACTACACGCCATGGCAGACAGCATCAACACGACAAGGAAAGGCACATGGCTGGAAAACTATGCTAACGATCAGGGCAGGTAACTGGGGCGTTAACGGCCACAGGGCAGAAAATACCGTTGGTGAACTTCAATGGCAAGTAACAGTCTATTTAACAATTAATCACAATCTCTGGGCAACTCTCTGGGTGCTCAATAGATGGCACCACAGTATAGCGCGTGACCTTGAGCGTGCGAGAGAGAGCGCTGTGGAGTGTGTGAGAGAGAGGAGCCGCGAGCCCTAGCATTACTAGGCTCGCGGCGGGCTAAAATCAAGTTGCCGATTGCGCAACTGCAGGTGATAAGGCGCTTATGAATGGGCGCCCAGCCGTCCACATCCGCTGCGTGCGCCAGGACTGATGCTATATAAGGAGCACACTGTCCTGCCAGCGCATTCACTCTTGTGTGAGTGAATAGCCACTGAGGCACTGCTTCTTACAATGGTTCGTAGACGTTGTTATCGTCGTCGCCGACGATTGCTTGTCTACAAGACACTTGTAAATGTGGACGGTACTCTTGGTGCAAGATTTCGCTGACTCCTGCACAGCATACATTTCTGGTAGCCCAAATGGCCCAGAAAGCAACAACCTACAAATGAACGAACAGATGACACAATAGTTGAGGTTTCGTAACATGTTAACTGATCACTCAATTTCAGTGTCCAGGATCGGTGGGCAACAAACTTTGTCGCTCCTCAGCTAGCGTCTCACGATCCGACAGCGCGTGCACACTAGCAGCGGTCCTGGCCTACCTCGGGCCGCAGAGACTTCCTCGCTGCTCCGTCCCAACCGACTGACCACTACCTCCGCCCAGAAATACTAGCGGTAACACCAAAGATAGTACGACAGCGCTAGTATCGATAACCGCTCCTGCTGCCACTCAAGAAGTTAAGCCGGCAACTTCGTTACGCCAGTAAGCAAGGAAGAAATAAAACGCCACTCGATGTGACAAAATGCCAACGGCATGAACGCGAGCCGCACACATCTCATCCTTTTGCTTGCGTTATTTCCGAAAAATGGCTTGCAAAATCAGGCGGTTGTTGTAGCCACTTTCCCTGAACACTATCTGTACGTGATTCAGTTCCTTCGGTAGGTTTTCAGCGTCTGAGACGGCTTCCGCTCGATGCACCATGGTTCTCATAAACGAACATTTCTGCAACGAATGGTGATAGTTGTTAACGAGCAGGTATCGGTCCGTGTGGTAGGGTTTCCGGTAAACATTGTGCCTGAGATACGTGTTTGCTTCACGACGGACAATGACGTCAAGGAATGGCAAGGCACCGTATATCCTTACCTGCGTCATGAACTTGATATTGTCATGGATACTGTTGATGTGATCGGAGAATTGTCCCAGATTTTGACGTCCATGAGGTCAGACAACGAACATGTCGTCGACGTAACGATAAAAGCAATTGGGTTTTGTAGGAGCCGTGTCCAGGGCGATATCCTCAAAGTGCTCCATAAAGAGGTTGCCTATAGCTGGAGCTATTATCGCGACGCCGTCCACCTGGTTGATGTATTCTCCGTCAATCAAAAAATATCATGGCATCAGTGTGCTTAAAAATTCCACCACAGTATCGTCAAATAAATGGGAGAGTAGATCTGTAGAATCTTTAATAGAATCCTCGACATTCAAAGCTGATTATAATATTTGATCCAGGACGTAGGTATTTATTTTTACTAATGAAGTCAGTCGCATTCCTAATGTGCTGCACACAGCAGACCAATGTGCAGAGTAAGAAGGCTGGCCAAAAGTTTCGCCAGTTTGTAAGTCGGCTATCCAGTGGTGCTCACGACGGTACGCAGAGGTGTGTACTACTTCTGAACCTTAGGGAGGCCATTCACTAGTAGACGAGGTGCCAGACGAAGAAGGTTTTCAATGACGTTCTCTTCCAGAGAAAACTACTTGAGAATCTCTGACGTCTTCCTCATTCGAATATTCTATAAAATAGCATATTCTATAAAACCAGTTTTGTAGGCAGTATTCAAACCCATTACGAGAAAAGACATCAAAATGTAGTTATGCACGGAAAAGTGTGAAATAACGTCTCCAGTAAAAAAAATTGAAGATACAAAAAGAAATTCTTATATGGATGAAAATTCCGACACACCACGCCTGATTACTATTTAAATATTCACGACAAGAGGATTAATAACTTTCAGATAAGAACGAGAAAAATTACATGACGCAGTTTTTAAACGCATACACAGGATATAGTAACTGTGAGAGCTTCACATATCCGACAGATACTTACCGCCTTAGATTATTCTTGGGAGAGAGCTGCCGCTCCTATATCTGTATCTTACAAATATTTTCCGAGGACGTCATACCTGAAACAAAATAAAAACCAAATGTCATGAGTATTGTACTCATACGGTAATACTATGACTAAATGCACACTAGTGTTCAAAAATTAAGTGTAAAATGACAGGAAGTTACTGCAAACATGCGCGAATACAGGGTGTTTTTATAAAGAGTCGCATATTCCTACAGGAGGTAGTACTGGTCTAAACTCGAAGAAAAGTTCCTGTAATTACATGTCCGGCAACCAATACCTGTTCAAAAATGCTGCAGTCTGTCCTCTCACTCTCTTCTGTCTGTTGTGTGGAAGTACACGCTACAGGCAGATCTGCATGTGGTTAGCATAAGTCGTGAAACGTCGCTCAGCCCTTCTCCACAACTAATCAGACACTCTTTCAAATACGCCTGGCCGCATTCTGACAGTGTCACATGCACTGCTCTCACGTACATTGTCGATGGATTGGGAATACCCCAAAGCCTTTAAATGTCCCCATAGCCAGATATCCCACGAATTCTGGTCCGGTGAACTGGGATTCCACGCTACCTCATCGACTAATCCATTGCCCATCAGGCGATGCAGTGAGGTACTGTCACATGATCTGTGGAAAATGGAATCGTTACCCGTCGTGCATAAACTACAACCTCTGAGTCTATTAACGACAATTGTTGCACATAAATTGATAGTTAAACGATGATTATCCTCATAATTTCTCGAGGATTTGCATCTTCCCAAACATGAGTATCATGGTAATCTACTATGCCAACTCATTTAAATCTGGCCTCACTGTAAATAAAATGCAGGCTGTGAACTACGGATCTTCCGCCCGTATCTCAACAGGAATTCGTTACCGGATGTATAATTACAGGAAATCTTTTTCTCGATTTGACCAGTATCGCCCCCTATAGGAGAGAGTGACACTTTCTTTCGTCAAGAATAAGAACAGTTCAAGCAACAGTACTCACTACTTCTATTACTTATTTCAGTCAAAGGCAGTGAAATGAAGTCCTATGACGACGAGCCACAACTGTACATCAACCCCCTTTGGCATCTGTCATCAAGCGGTGCCATGACTAACCTAATTGTGTCGCCTGTTTCCTCTTTCTTTCGTTTTGGGGGCCATGTTGAATCGGAAGCATCTGTTTAGTAATTTGAAAGTGACACTGTACACGCCAAAAGAGCCTGCAGACCTATCGCTGTTCTGGAGAAACTGTAGGGAAGAAAGTTTATGCCCGACTAGGTGCCAGTTGTGTAATTTATCAGGACTTGAGCTACAGTGTACTAAGGCAGCGTCAGTAAAGTGTGAAACTTGTACAAAATTTGCCAATGAAACATGACAGTGCCGTGGGTTTCCCTAGGCTACGATTCGCAGGAAAGATTAGTATAGTTATTTTGCTTATTTATATTGTCTTGGTATGAAAAGAAACCCGCTTGCCCATAATGGAGTTGCGCAGTGACCAGACACGCGTGCAGTAACTTTGAGCGAAACCGCTGAAGTTTTGAAAAATTAGATAGTCGCACTGATCCAGGAACGGAGGCAGGCTAATGATGAAAAGTAGAGGCAATTAACCCCATTACCAGCACCAACTGTGCTGACGCAGTCAGGAGAGGATACTAGCCCCGTAGTTAGCGCGCCAGTTCCCTCTATAGATACTCTGACAGCTAGTCCCATTGCAGCTTTTTCTAGGGAAACATTTGAGAATGTGTCGGCTTTTCTAGATGATATTAAGCAAGCAGCTCGGTTAGGGAACTGGTCCGATGTATTTATATGGCGAATTGATTCTAAAACCTATCTCACATACCAGGAGATACTTGGTAGGGCACTCCACTGGCTCGTGGACTAATCCCCAACGTTATTGTAAGAAAAACAGAGACAGACGTTCCAGCGAAAAGCTCCTGGGGTTAACGGAAGAACATAATGAATCAGTAGAGGCATTCTCTGCCAGGGATCTTGAAGTAAACTCGGAGACTTACGTATCAACGCACAATGCAGAAGCTGACAAAGTCCTCTTGAGAAGCAGAGAATAAGGCTTTCGACGTATTCGTGAGAGGTTCAAATCTGTGTGAATTCCTAATGGACCAAACTGCTGAGGTCTTCGGTACCTAGACGTACAGGCTACTTAAACAAACTTAAACTAACTGATGCTAAGGACAACACACACACACCCATGCCCGAGGGAGGACTCGAACCTCCGGCGGGAGGGGCCAAGCAGTCCGTGACATGGCGCCTCAAACCGCAAGGCCCCACCGCGCGGATTCGTGAGAGGTATTTCAGTGGATCTGGGTAAGGATGGAGAATCCTAGTGATTTGACCTCTGTAATTATAATTGCTAGTTCGATGGAATAGATCTTGTGACTTGAAAACGGATTGGCCATGGTATTTTGTCCTCGAATGTTAACTATTACAGATGTAGACAAACGGGTCACAAGAAGAGGCACTGTCCACAGCCAAAGCCTTTGACTGTGCTAAGGTTGGACGTAAGGCGCGTGTCTGCAGCAGCAGTAAGCACGAAAAGCCCAAGATGAAGACGCGTTTGTTAAACGTAAACTACAGTGCTTTGACTGCCGGAGGTCGCTCACAATAAAACACTACACCGTAGTAACGAGAGCGGAGACGAACTGTTGCTTGATTGACGAAGTTGGGACTAAGGAATCTCAATTCTTGTTAGACAAGGGTGCGCAGCTGACAGTTGCTAGTCTGCATCTCTTAGATATGAGGAGATTTCAGTCTCCACGATATAGGTTCCATGGAGTGGGCAAATATGAGGTACAATCGTTGAGGACAACGCTGCTCTCTTTTAGCATTGGGCTGAAAAGTTTAGGGAGTATATGGAGGTGTTGCCGCATGCATCTAGGCGTAACCATAGAGCGACCTTAAGTCAATGACCATATAAAACAGATAGTGGTAAAAGCAGACACAAGACTCAGATTTATCGGGAGAATCTTAGGGAAATGTAACTCATCCACGAAAGAAGTGGCTTATAAGGCGCTGGTTCGCCCTATTCTTGATTATTGTTCATATATCTGGGATCCCTATCAGGTAGAACTGACAGAAGAGATACAGAAGACCCAACGAAGAGCACCGCGATTGCTCACGGAACCATTTAGCAGGCGAGAGCGTTACGGAGATGCTAAACAAACTCCACTGGCAGAGAGAGACGTTGTGTATCACAGAGAGATTTACTATTGAAATTTCGGGACAAAACTTTTCAGGAGGAGTCAGACAACGTATTACTTCCCTTCATAAAATCTCGGGTATTGACCATGAGAGAAAATTCGATAAATTAGAGCCGATACGGAGGCTTACCGACAATCATTCTTCCCATGCACTATTCGCGAGTGGAACAGGGTGTAGTAACAGAAAGTACCCTCCACCACACATCATTAGGTGGCTTGCGGGGTATGATGTAGATGTAGATGCTGCTGAGGGGTATTGTGCAGCTTTCGGACTCGATTTTCTGAATAAACATCGCGCAATAGTTGATCTTTTTCAGCATACGGTCGAACATGTTCGAACTTTGTTTCCGTTAGGAGAGAAAACTACTGGTGAAACTATGTCGCAAGGTGCGCGTGTCACGAAGATAGTAGCAACTGAACTGCGTACACGTACACTAACTGTTATCTGTACGGAAAACATACCAATAGTTACAGGAAAATTAATGGGGTTTGGTGTAGGTATGCACTAACTGATGGTGTTACTGACAATGGTAGAATTATCGGCATGCAACGAATAACTAGCTAAGTTACATTGTAACGTGGGCAGGGCGTGGTACGCATTTCGGTAGCCTGTCTGTAAGTACATCTTTATACAGGATGATTGAGGCACTTCGTTTGTTAAATATAAAATGTAACACTTATTTCGATTAGAAGCAAGTTTGTATTATGTAACTGTGTATCTGTAACTACGAAGTGTGTATTCTTTGTTGATTAAAGTCATTGATTTGTGAAACGAAATTTAAAGTATTGTAATGTATATACGGAAAAAGCTAAATGAAGTGCAAGGAAGTATGCTCACCAACACCTGTTATCTTGTTTATCCTAAGTCAAAGGAGCCACTCGGTGTTTGTAATATTGTGTATTTAAAACCTTATATCCACAGATATGAGTAATAAAGGGCAAATTGAAAACGTGTATATGTATACAATCAAATAGTATTTTACTCCATATGTTCTTGCTCTTGATGATGTATTGCTCAGTGTAGCTATGTTGGAAAAAAGTTATTGTTATCAGATTCGATATAACATAATTGGATATACAAATTACATGTAAACTTCCGGCTATGAATTATAGGACTGCATTGCTTGAATATTGCAGCATGATCGGAAGGACTGCCAAAAGTGTGCATAGACAGAAAAAGGGCGAAAGTTTACATAGTGTATTGAATAATCTGTTCTCTTACTGAATTACGTAAACGTATATTTTCAGCAGACAAAACGTAGTTTCCTAATGGTCATACAGCGACAAATAGGTTTAGATTAACCATGTGCAATCGAAACTGTGTACGTAAGCAATATATATATTACAAGATGGACTCATATCTGCAATATTGTATTTATTCTGAAAGCGACAGAATTTAATTTTTTTTTGTTATAATACTTGATAGAACAATGTTTTATATGAACAGTTATGTGAAGTGTGTTTGTGTAATGAATTTGCAGAAAATTTTTTTATCTCCAAACACTGTTTGGAAGTGTTATTGATTTTTGATTGAAGTATCCGTGTCGCGAAACCTCAATGAAACATGGGGCCTGTGTAACACTTGTATCGATTACTAGTAGGTTTATATTATGTAACTGTGTATCTGTCATTTCGAAGTGTGTATTCTTTGTTGATTAAGGAAATTTAAAGGATTCTGGTGTATACATGGAAAACGCTAAATGATGTTTAAAATAATGAATTTTTTTAATATGAGTACATTTAGAGGGAAAACGTTGTATGTTGGAAGCTAGTTCATGCTTAGAGCACTTGAATTGTAAAATGTAAATGATGTAGGGAAGCTCTCCCTAAAGGGAGTGGCACGGTGCGATGTAAAAGGTGATTTTTGGCTGTCGAACTGGGCGGCTACTTGGTGTGAACGGTACGCAGTCAGTGGCTAGCCGTTGCACGGTACACATCGACAGTGCCAAGGGAGGCAATCGGAAGCCGTTTGCGAGGAATTTTGCCTCCGATGTGGATTTGACTGTTGCCTGGTAGTCTCGGCGATAAGGAATGTCTGTAACACATTAAAAATCCGTCACCAAGAAGCAATTGTATAGAGCATTCAAACATCAAGAGCTGTGAGTACAGTTAGCCGCCACTTCGCTTGCCACCACTACTTCGCCACTGCTCTATCAACCTCATGTACACAGATATGTATCAGAGCATGGACCACTTAATTTGTGTGAGTCTTCATAATAATAATCAAAGTGCTATAAAACTGTGTTTAGAACCATAACTTTTATCCTGATCATGAACCTATGCAGAATCCGCTCCTAAGTGTCTATAAAAGTGAGCATCCTGTTTCAAAAGCACTATTATTGTTTATTTATGTTTGTCAGATGTGCAAGAATTATTAAAAGCGAAGCTAGTTAGAATTTTACTAAAATACTCTCAAGTTATTACAAAGTATCGTTTTGCAATAATCTAGTGCCAGACTGTGTAAATGTTAGTATCTCAAATACCTGCTTCATGGGTGACGTAAAAAGGCAAATAAGGTTTCCTCATTTGAAACTTAATTCAGCTTTGATTACTGTCATTAACCAATTTTTGAAGTTAATTGAGCTCAATGTTGAATAATTTACTTTTAAAAGTAAAAACATAATCTATTCCAAGTGAAGCTAAGAATTGAATTTGGTTGAACTGAATTTTGGCTACTGAATCATAGAGTTTGACTGGTGATACAGTATCAGTTTATGGGTCCCCACCATATTCTTCTCATATTAGAAAGATAACAGGAACGTATTGCTACTAAGGAATTCTGACATATTTCTTTAAATGGGAGTGTAAACAGTGTTATTGTGATATTATGTGTTTTTTCGTTCATTACTGGTTGTTACATGCCAGTCAAGTTAGAAGTCCCTCCATGTCCAACATTAGTTCAGTGCTTCCCACAGTAACTTCTCAGTACTGAGTCATATAATGATCGTGATTGTAGCTTTTATTAGTGTGAGTTTGGTACAAATTTTGCTTTCTATGATAACTAGTACGTACAGTATTGGTAACTACTGCTACCTACAGGTTAGATTGCCCTGTGTCCGTTTGTATCCTGTGTGCTATTAAAAGGGAAACTTAATGAAAGTCACTTCAACAACTAATATTCGATTTTGTTATACATATATTTTCAAGTTAATGTGTCTAAATGGGCTGGCAACCGTTCGATTTTTCATTCGTATATGAATTCAGTACTTTCATTAACACCAAAGTTAAAGCCTGTTTAGTTTTTCTATTAATTGCACTATAATCAAAATTACATTCCGCTACTTTCTTTCACTAGGAAAACACGCCGTCAAATTTTTCAAATCCTCTCAGAGGGTAACATTAGCTTGTGTCACGCCAGGCTAGTGTTATACGTGGCTTTTCCTGTGACAGGACTTGATGTTCGGTGCTTAGGGAGGATTGGCGTATAACAAGTGTTATAATGTCAAATTAAAAACACCTTCAGCCGTCTGCATTTGCAATTATATTTTATTTATGCTGCCAGTTTCGGCGTTTCGCTTCTCCGTCTTCACGACCATGTATGGAGACGATATAACAGTGTCCGCTACACACTAAACGGCATGGTGTAAAATCAATTCCATCCAGCGGTAAAATATAGTATAACTGAAACGAAATTGAACAGTTAGTGATATCATAGTTAAAGATAATTTAAGGAATATTATTATTTAGCGTATGGCTAATACAGACATATCATGAAATTACATATGCATATGTACATTTGACACACAAGAAACTTAAGTTTGTCTTTACAACTGAATATCCAGCCCTTCAAGCCAGCGCACTGCATCTGGAGTTGCTAGCAGGAAGTCCTCTTTGGCGCCGTGATAGGCTCGAATCCTGCATTCATTGACAATGTGGTGAACAGTCTGGTATGGAGCCCCGCAGTCACAAGCTGGATCAGGCAGCTTCTTCCACTTAAAGAGAGCATCCCTGCATCGCCTATGGTTGGTACGGATTCCGTTGAGAGTAGACCAGGTCTTGCGTGGTAAGTCGAATCCACTTGGAAGTTTAGCACCTGAGAAGATGTTATGCAGGTGCACATCTGTCACTGCTTCCCACGGACCTTTCCATTCTTCAAGAGGAAGGTAGCGTTGCTCACGTCCGTAGGTTTAACCTTAAAATACCCTACACGTGCCTCCTGGGTGGTGCTAATTGAGCAACAGTGATAACAGGCAGCCAGACCATCCATAGGATCTCCTGGCAATGACATATCAACTAAATTTAAGGAATAAAACGAGAGAACAGCTGAACATTGTGTGATAAGATGCAGTAAACATTAAACTAAAACCAAATTGTACAGGGTGTCACATCAAAGTCAATGATAAATTTACTGACTTATATGAGAGAACAGTTGTAGCTGTTTGAATATAAACTTGTAAACAAAATATATATTCCGTATAATTGGGTGTCACATATTGAGAAACAACCAGTATTTAATGGTGAGGACCAGTATTTAAACTCCGCCATAGCTGGTCCCAAGCCCGATTGAGAAAGGAGGAGGGGGAGGAGTAACACCTCGTTAAAAAAACCTTGGATCACCTGGCCTGGGTAATAGTACCCTTGCCAGGGATACAGTGAAGACCTCAACGGCAGCGAAGGCGGAGAAGATAGACTTCGGTACGGCAGAGCTGGGGGAATAGACACTTTTTCTCTTTGGGTACAAAAATAATACAAGTAGCGACTGAACCTCAGAGGGGCGGCTGCAGACAGCGTCTGACTCATGGTGAGTGGCTGACTTTAGGCTGGGCATCCTACTGCCTATTGGGAAAGTAAGGGGAAACTACGAGTACCACATTAAATTCCCAAGCAGTACATGGTATGTCTCTCCATGTGAAAGATTCTGGAGTTAAAGCTTCCCCTCATTCGGATCTACAGGAGGGGAACACACTGAGAGTAGATGTATTTGAAAGGAGGAAAGGGACAGTGAAGGGAGGAAAGATAAGGATTGGAACATGGAATGAGAGGACACTACTGCAACCAGGAAAGCTAGAGAATACAAAACAGGAGATGAAAAGGAACAGATTAGATGCCCTCGGTTTGTGTGAAATGAGATGGGGAGACAGAAAGTGGAGATTATAAGGTCTTTTACTCAGGGGAAATCAAGAGTGGTAAAAACGAAGTCGGAATATTGATAGGGCAAAAGTTGAAAAATAAGGTAATGAAGGTACAATATATTGATGGAAGACTGATGATGATACGACTCAAGCGTAGTTCAAAAGATTTGGTATTAATACAGGTATATATGCCAACCAGACAGCATAGAGATGAGGAAGTGGAAGAATATTATGAGAAAATACAAGAACTCATCGAGAAAGAAAATAGAAATGCCTGCGTTATCATCATGGGGGAATGTAATGCAGTCGTGGGTGAAGGAAGAGATGCATAGGCAATAGGAAAATTTGGATTAGGAATAAGAAATGAGAGAGGTGAACGACTAATTAGTTTCTGTAAAGAAAATTCATTAGCAGTGGGTAACACATTATTTGAACACCACAAAAGGAGACGTTACACATGGATATCAAATTTGAATAGGGAATGATATCAGTTGGTCTACATCCTGATACAAAAAAGGCTCAGGAACTGTTTGAAAAATGCTAAAACTTATCCAGGAGCGGATATAAATTCAGACCACAACCTAGTAACGGGAGAAATACAAGTAAAGTTGAAAAAAGTCTGGAGAGGTAAAGGAAACGACAGACTCAACACAGAGAGACCCAAAGAGGCAGGAAAGGCATCAGATTTGTAGAACAGATTTATGTAAAAATGGCAAAGAGGTAGTGTTGATGAAAGTGTTAATGCCAAATGGATAAAAATGAGGGAAGGACTCATGGACTCTGTCAAAGAAGTACTAGGAATTAGAGTATCCCAAAGCACCAGGCAAGAATGGATAACAGAAAACTTGTTAAAAAAGATGGAAGAGCGGACAAAGTGGAAAAGTATAGAAGCTGAAGAAGGCAAAAGGAGGTACAGGAAACTGAAGAAGCAAGAGAACCAGAAATGCGATGAAATAGAGAAAATAGACAAAAAGGGAAAGTATGAAATAATGTATAGACTGGCTAGTGAGATAGTTTATGAAAGTAAAAGAAAGAGGCATAACATGGAAATAGAAAGAGCGGATGGTACTCTAGCAGAAGAACCTGTTTTGAACAGGTGGCAAGAATATATTGAGTGTCTGTATAAGGGAGATGAAATGCAAAGCGAAATTAAAGTTGAAGAGGAGCAATATGTGCTGGAAGATGGAAAGGGATTTACCATCTTCGAAGCAGAAGTGGAAAAAGGCGCTAAAGGAGATGAAGAATAGGAAGGCATGTGGAATTGATGATTTGCCAGCAGAACTGTTGAAGAGTCTGGAAAACAAGGCAAGAAAAGAAATAGTCTACCTCTGTAACGAGATATATGACAAAGGGGAGTGGCCTGAGGACTTCCTAGCTATGATACCAAATAGAGAAACACTAAAAAATGTAAAGAGCACCGGACCATCAGTCTAATTTCTCACGCAGCTGAAGTCTTGCTGATTTGAACAGAAGGCTAAATGGCAAGCTGGATAGAGTGATTGCAGAGGAGGAGTTCGGATTTAGAAGAGGAAAATGAACAAGAGATGCTACTGGCCTGTTACGAACTATAGGGGAAAGATATATGGAAAAAGGCAGAGAAATCTTTGCTGTTTTTATAGACTTAGAAACGGCTTTTTACAAAGTTCAGTGGAACAAGCTGATGGATATTTTGTAGAGGAAAGGAGTGGATGGGAAAGAGAGACGACTGATACAGAATCTATATTTACACCAGAAAATAAGGATAAGGACTGGAAACGAAATGTCAGAAGGAAGCAACATTGGACGAGGTGTTAGACAAGGTTGTTGCCTTTCCCCTCTGTTGTTTAACATATATCTTGAAGAGATTATTGTGAAAAGCTTAGATGGGAAAAGAGGAATGTGTATTGGTGGAAAGAGAATAGAATGTATAAGATTTGCTGATGACATGGTATTAGTGGCAGAAAGTGAGCGGACAGTGAGTAACATGCTGAAAGATCTGAATGAAGCTTGTGTGGAATATGGGTTCCAAATACACATAGCAAAAACAAAGAACATGGTCATCAGTACAAGACGCAGACTGTCCAATGTTAAAATAGGACAATCTACCATTAGACAAGTAAGTTCATTTAAATGTCTTGGAAGCACAATAAACTGAAGACTTGAAATGTCACCAGGAGGTGAAAACTCGAACTGCCATAGCGAAGGAGGCATTCAACAGAAAGAGGAGACTCTTATGTGGTAAATTAGATAAAGGACTAAGGAAAAGGTTTGGCAAATGTTTGTCTGGAGTGTGGCACTGTATGAGGTATAAACATGGACGCTGAGATGAGAGGATGAAAAAGGTTAGAAGCAGTTGAGATGTGAGATTTGGAGGAGAAGGGAGAGAATAAGCTGGATGGAAAGAGTGAGTAATGAAAGAGTATTGGAAAGGATTGGTGAGAAGTCTGTCTGCTGAAGATTGTAAGAGAAAAGAAAAAGAACTGGTTGAGACATTCATTGAGAAGGGAGTGCTTGCTAGCAGAAGCTTTGGAAGGATTGGTTTGTGGGAGAAGACTGAGAGGAAGAAGGAAATACAAGATGATAGACGACAAAAAGGGAAGAGGAAATTATGCAGACCTGAAGAGGATGGTAGAAGACTGGACAGCCTGGAGAACTACCATGTGAAAACCTGCCTTTTGGCAGAACACTGATGATGACCAGTATTTGATGGTGATCTTAATGCCCGTGAACCAACTGATGCAAAGAAGTCACAGTTATATACTAATGAGTACATGGTAGGTATTTATTTCCATGTTATCATGTAACAGTAAAATGTAGAACCATAGAAAATTCCTGGCAGATTTAAATTATGTGCCGTACCGAGACTCGAACATTGGACCTTTGCCTTTCGCGGGAAAGTGCTCTACCATCTTTCCTTTATTTCGGTATTGTTCGTTGCGTTTGGTCTGGGCGGACGTCACTCGACATCCGTTCAAGTTAATCATTAGTTCGTTTACTAAATTTTTTTCTTACACTCGGCAACCAGTCCTCTGACCAAACACGGTGAGCTATTGTGCCGGCATCTGAGCTACCCAAGCATTACTCTCTCCCATATCTGCACAGCTTCACTTTTACCAGTACCTCGTCTCCTACCTTCCAAACTTCACAGAAGCTCTCCTGTGACTCTAGCAGAACTAGCACCCATGGAAGAAAAATATTACGGAGACATGGCTTAGTCACAGCCTGGGGATGTTCCCAGAATGAGATTTTCACTCTGCAGCGAAATTTCATATCAGCGCACATTACGTAGCAGAATGGAAATCTCATTCTGGAAACATCCCCAAGGCGGTGGCTAAGCCACGTCTCCGAAATATTCTTTCTTCAAGGAGTGCTAGTTCCGTAAGATTTGGAGACCTTCTGTGTAATTTGGGAGGTAGGACACGAGGTACTGACAGAAATAAAGCTGTGGAGACAGCTGAGTGAGTCGCCCTTGGGTAGCTCAGATGGTAGAGCACTTGTCAGCGAAAAGGTCCCGAGTTCGAGTCTAGGTCCGGCACACAGTTTTAATCTACCAGGAAATTTCATATCAGCGCCCGCTTCGCTGCAGAGTAAAATCTCATTACGTATAACCGTTGTTGGAGGTCAGCCCCACATTAACTACCTGTTTCATAGTGTACCACCCACAAATAACTAAGAAAACGAGAATTTAATTTATTTCAGTATAATTTAAAAATCAAAGATTCGTAATGTGCCCTCTATTTAATAGAAGACATTTTAATGAACTACACTGTGAAGCTATTGTAATATACCATAAGTAATTAATACTATGTACAGAGTGTTAAAATATCAGGTGGAAGAGGTCGTAAGTAACATTATCAAGTGGGAAATCTGCTGGTAGGCAGATTTGTGGCTAGATGGTACAGCAAACTGTAAACTATAACGTAAGTCTAAGAAAAAGAACTGCAACACATATACAGTATATCAGAATCCAAAAACCGAACACACATAACTCCATGCGGCACTTAGGTCACATACAGGATAAGACAGAGGATAGTGTGACCCACGACCATAAAAAAACACACTGGCAAAGTGGAGCTACAATAAAGAACAAATCCACTTGTCATGTAGTAAATACTAGATCGTGGCGAGGGCATATAAAAATATGAGAGCAAATGTTCGTCGTGAGTATCCATAAATGTGGTGCAGAACCAGATATACAGGGTGAGTCACTAACTATTGCCACCTACAATAACTCCGAAAGTATGATAGGAAGTCATACGTTTGTGGGACAAAAGCTGCATGGGACAAAGGGGCCATAATATGACGTTGGTTTTTTGTTGCTAGGTGAGGTCGCGTCAGAGATATGAAGGTCAACTTTTTTTAAATTGGATGCTACAGTTTGGTACTTACCTTCTGATAGCGGCTATCGAGACAAATCCAATAACATAGGTCAAAGAAGGTCACAGAGGTGGCATGAACGTCCATTTACAGAAGGTGTTCGAGGAGATAACTATTGGTATCAATGCAGTGCTGCAATCTTCTTATAATGGATTGAGTGGTATTCCTTGTCACATCAGCATTTATCGAAGCACATGCTCTGACAACTCTCTCTCTCGAATATCTACAGGGGTAGATGGAACGTCTTTATAAACAATATCTTTTAAGAGTCGCCACAAGAAAATCTCCAGAGGCGTCAAGTCTGGCGAACGAGCCGGCCACGACACATCTCCTCCGCATCCATTCAAACGATTTGAGAATTGTCTCTGCAACTCATTTCTAGCCTTCAGTGAAAAATATGCCAAAACCCATCGTGTTGATACCACATTCTGTTTCTTGTTCCTAAGGGTATTTCCTCCAATTACAGACCAAATGTTTCTTGGAGGAATGGGGTGTACTTCCTACCATTAAGATTTCCTTAGATGAAATAGGGGTCTATAATTCTGTCCTCCAGAATCCCACACCATACATTCACTAAGCACGGTTTTTGGTGTGCAACTTGCAGCAGCAAACGTGGATTTTCAGTTGCCCAATAATGCATGTAATGCAAATTAACATTGCATGGTTCGTGAATGTAACCTCGTCAGTAAATTAAATTAAATTAATAAATGTGTCATCCCTCTGAAACTGAAGCTGAGCCCATCGGCAGATTTCAATGCGACACATAAAATCCATACCAGTTAATTCTTGGTGGATACTGCTATGGTAAGGATGATATTGATGGCGATGCAGAACATGAACAACACTACTCTGGCTCACGCCAGATTTCCTTGCGATTTGATACGATCTAACACAAGGATCTCGAACCTCATCGGCAAGGGTACCAATAAAACTAAACACAGATCAATCGAGAAAACAGGAAGAAGTTGTGTGGAACTATGAAAAAATAAACAAAATATACAATCTGAGTAGTCCATGTGCAAGATATGCAACATCAAGGAAGGTGTGAGCTCAGGAGCGCCGTGGTCCAGTGGTTAGCGTGAGCAGCTGCGAAATGAGAGGTCCATGGTTCAAGTCTTCCCTCGGGTGAAAATTTCACTTTCTCTATTTTTGCAAAGTTATGATCTGTCCGTCCGTTCATTGACGTCTCTGTTCACTGTAATAAGTTTAGTGTCTGTGTTTTGCGACCGCACCGCAAAACTGCGCGATTAGTAGACGAAAGGACGTGCCTCTCCAATGGGAACCGAAAACATTTGATCGCAAGGTCATAGGTCAACCGATTCCTCCACAGGAAAACACGTCTGATATATTCTATACAACACTGGTGACGGCACAGAAATATGTTGTCGAGCCACCTAACTTGTACACTTGGCGAACGGGTAAAATGATTCTTCTACCTTGCCCGATTTAGGTTTTCTTGTGGATGTGATAATCACTCCCAAAAAAGTGATGAAAATATAAGCGTTTGTCACATAAACTGAAAAAAAAAGTTAAAACTTTTCACCCGGGGGAAGGCTTGAACCACGGACCTCTCGGTCCGCAGCTGCTCAAGCTAACCAAAAGACCACGGCACAAGTGAGCTTGCTCTTTCCTTTTGTTGCCTATCTTGCGCATGGACTACTCAGTTTGTATATTTTGCTTATTTTTTCATAGTTCCATATAACTTCTTCCTGTTTTCTCGATTTATCTGTGTTCAGTTTTACAAGGTCTATCCACTGTGCCAACTTATAACTAGATCTGAGGGGGGTGCGATGGGGAGGTTCCTTGTAAGAAAAACATAAATGTCGTGCTATAACATGAATAGTACAACTGCACTGTTTTAGAGAAGGCTAGAAAGAATACATTAATAGACCCTATACATATAAGAAATATGTACGGAGAAATGTCCCTGTATATAATGAAGACCATTAAAACAATGTCGTGCCCAGTGTAGTAAGCGAAATTGCTAGCGAGACGTACAACAATTATAACTTAAAACTATGTATCCTCTGTGAAGTGATTTCCCATATATTTAGTACACGTGGAAGCTTTGGCAACATAATTATTAAGTCATAGCCGGTAAACTATATTAACGTTTGCTAATACATAGCGACACACGGACACAAAGTAGAGCCTTACTGTAATTACCAATGAACTAAACGATAAGACAAGCGAAACTTCCAATACGTTGTACATTAGTCTCCAACCATAACTGGGAGTCCGAACCTCTGTATTTTATACAGCCCGATCTTGAAAGAAAGAAACGAGTTGCACAAGCAACCAACAGTGGTCATGGTATAGAAGCAACAAATGTGAATGAATGCCTAACACGCTGACATGATTCCGAAAGGGAAGATTACGAAAGAAAGTGCATCCATATGCAAATGAAAACAACCAATATAAATATGATAACTTTGTTAGAAAGCACTAGTAATAAATAAGCCGCTACAGTGTAAGTAGATTAAACCAGTAATGAAATTCGTGTCATAAAAAAGTAAAACGATTAACACATCACAGTGTTGTCTACACAAAAAAGTGCTAATTCTGCTAGTCCTGAAGAACGTTTTTTGAAATATTTCCAGATTATCTCCAAAGCTTTGAGATCAGAGTGGTGTGGTTGGAGTGTCAGAACACCATATTCGTTACACTTTAACACAGCATCTGATTGATATGCGGGGGTGGTTCATTACAATGCACGATTCAGAAAACATCCTGTCTTGTTGATTGATTCAAAACTGATTTCATTCTGAACGAACGATTCATTTATGTCCTTTTACGATTAGCGATAGTGGGTCTGAATCTGTCTGGGCAATATAATGCGATGCCTCATGAATAACTGCAGTACTACCAGCTGAGACGTTAAGAACCAGTTTTCCTTCTAACCATTTATGACAACCATACCCATTCATATCGTCGTGAGAATCTTGGCCTTTAGTTTCTGAATCATAAATTAACGTTGTTCCCCCAGGGCGAACAACACTAGTTCTTTGGCCTGTACGGCTATTAGTCATAACAATCTGAACGTCTTGATGCCGCTAGCACTTTCTCATTATATAAGGTGTACGCACCCACGTGCCGTTCGTGAATACCACTGGCTTACTTTTCCCCTGTTTCGTAACTTCTGATCGCTCTCATGTATTCCGCACGCTTTGGAACAATATCGAAATGTCTGTTTTCTGTGGTTCTCTCATTTTTACATTTTCTGAAACGAAATATCTGTTTCAAAATTTTCGAGTATGTTCCCTCCCACCCCCGCCCCAAGATAATTTATACCACTTTATGAAACTATAAGCAGCTGTCTCAGTCTTCGGAGTTCCTTCTTCTGCTCATGAAACTCTAAAAAAGTTTTTCATAAAAATTCTGTATCGAAGTCACAGAGACAAACTACTTTCCTAGAGCGTCTTTGTTTTCTATGAGTCTTCACTTTTTCCTCAGTTTCTTCCGCTTTCTTTAAGTCTTTGAAAATATATTTTACTGTTCTTTAGGACTCCCCTACCAGTTTCACCGTCCGCGAGGTTGCATTCTCTAGAGATGTAATTACCTGTTTGTGCTTTCTCATTTTGGCAAAATCGTACAACTTTTAATGTAAGCTCCTGTCCACTTTCACTACATCATTCGCTGTTTTCCACTGTCGTGGGCAGCCACCATGACGGATCAAACTGCATTGCAAAACTGACGATATTTCATGAGGACACGAACCATCTGATAGTGCGTGCACAACTAACCTGAAAGCTTTCACAGTGCGCTGTATTTGTTTATCGAAACGTCACCGCGTGTTTCCAAGAACCGCCACGCGAGGCCAGGTGCGATAACATTATGGTCGGTTAGCGCTTGAGAACTCGTGCGTTTCCTCTCCTTCCTACACTGACATAGTCTGCTTGTACCCGGCAGAAGACTCAAGCGACGAGTTTTCGATTAGATGGACAGCGGCAGAGATCCGAGCATACGGAGACAGCGAGTTAGAAGATGTCATAGGACCTCCTGGGGAGTTTAAAGCAAGCTGATCTCTGGGCTACAGTAGGTTGTGTAACAGTTCTCCTGTCTTCGGCGCAGATGTCGATCAGGGATAATATTAACGTGAGTGTATTCTTTTTCCATGTTCCAGTCGAGGACGGAATATGAACGAATGACTAACTCGTATGAAGTACCCTCTACCATTTAGCCGTGTATCGACTCGTGGTACACCTTGTGTTTAGTTTGCTTTGGTTTTCCTTTTCTTCCCCTGGCATGTTTGTCTGATATGTTGTTTGTCATTAAGTGACTGCTTGGTTGTCAAAAACAGCTGTACCATAATCCCTATCGCCCTTAACTCCAGTACAAAAGGTACGATATGCAACAATGTCTCTGTCATAATAGGCCTCCAATCCTTCAAGAGGCTTATCACTACCTCTCACAATAGCAATTGTTAGCCAACTATTACCCGTAACAACCTCTGTAGTTGTACAGGAAAAATTAATCTTGGCTCCAACGAAAGTAATTGGACCACTCAGTAACTCTACTTGTGCTACATTATTTGGAGTCATTGAAAAAGTGTCCACTATCTTGTTAACAGGCATTCTTCATCTTCTTGTATATCTTCTCCTCCTGTACGGCATGGCTGTGTGCTCCGTGCGGCTGCCTCGAGTGAAATGAGCGTGCTGCTGCCTGCATGGCGGATGTACGTCACTGATAAGATGGGCGCGGCAGGAAGTAGAGCGCTCGAAAAGCGCAATGGCGGCGCCGGAAGTGCCTTTTTTCTGCGGATTGCCCTTAGTGAGAACTATGGGCGATCCGCCGAGCCCTGTCGGCGGCCGAGCGAAACTCGTTCAAGGTCACCCGCCAATATGGCGGCGCACACAGCCATCAATGAGCTTCTTTAAGTCATCCGTTTCAACACTCTGCTATCGATATATGCGTTTTGCTTCCGGGACACTACTATGGAGGAAGTGAGATCTTTGACCGGTGGTGACTTTGTGTGGTGGCGCGGAAGTAGGGGGCTGTGCTCAGAGAGAGTGTGGTGGACACGGGAGGGCAGTGTGGCTCGCAAGCGCGGACCAGGAGTGGTCGGTTGTACTGTTTCTCCACGTGATGTATGTCGGCTGTGTGTAACGAGCGGGTCGAGTTGACGGAAGAGCTCTCCGCGGGTTGCTTGTATACACAATGGACCCACGAGTAGTTGCTGTTCATTTCACCTTGGTGGGACGTTGACAAGCTTCTTTAAGTCCTCCGTTTCAACACTGGAGTTTAAAAAGGAGACACCTAACATGAAGCAGCGGTCACTACCCGTCAACGTTGCAGAGAAGACGTGAACTCCAGTTACAGAGCGTGTTCTCACGTGACCGTGGCGTGTTGGGTACACTGGCGACGCGTGCGCGGTCGGATGTGTGGATCCTTGCCATCGGAGGTCGTGTACTGCTTGTTCGAGCATAACTGCAAGTTAAGTTAGTTGAAGGTTTCATCATTAAGTAATAAGTTTGCGTAACCAGTGTCTCTTCTGCCTTGTGGCCTAATGCGATCGGGTTTCTTGTCCCCAGCACCGGTGTAATTGAAGACAGTGATCTTTCCTCCTCCTCTAGTTACTGCCCGATTGGAGGTGTAGTTTTGGCAGTTTAATTGTTTCGCTATTCTGTCGTGGGTTATGAGTAAATTCATGCTTCTTGTTGGTTGATCATGTGGTCGCTCATGCAGGACTGTGTGGTGTAACGTTTCCTTGCACGTGGTTAGCTCTAATTCTTTCAGCAAGTTAAGCCATCTTATTACAAGTTTTCGCTGGCTGAAAGTCGGTACAGTGACCAGCCTGAGAGTGGCAATTGTGTTTATGGGCGTATTTAAATTGGTCAGTATTCTCCCTGAGTGAGTGATCTGTGACCGCCTTCCACGGGTCCGTCATATCTGTTATGTTCTAATGATATCCCAGGACACTTTGGTTTAAAAACCTTTTAAATTCCTCCATTGCTTTATTGCCATTAATCGTGTGTTTGCTGAGACATTTGAGTTTTTTTTAACGGCGGTGTTGGTAGCTTCACTACCTCACCGTACTTTATTAACTAAGTTCTGTATTTACTTTAGTAGCCTGTTTACTAATGTTCTTTAAATTTTTTAGACTGTTGTATTGCTATAAATTACTTGATTGCCATTAGCGGCGTGTTTTGAAAGGCTGTTATTGCCGTACTGCTAGCTTGTGTGTTTTTTTGAAAAAGGAATTTTTAAATTGTGGTATTGCTATAAATTACTTGATTGCCGTTAGCGGCGTGTTTTGAAAGGTTGTTTATTGCCGTACTACTAGCTTCTGTGCTTTTTTAAAACAGAATTTTTTTTTAATTGTGGTATTGCTATAAATTACTTGGTTGCCGTTCTTAAACTGTTGCAGTGCTGTAAATTTCTTGATTGCCGTTAGCGGCGTGTTTAAAAGGCTGTTTATTGCCGTACGGCTAGTTTCTATAAGAAATGAATAAAACATTTGTGTGTGAAAATCTCAACTCGGCAGTAAACTACTAGAAATTTGGCCCCGCTTCCCAACTTGTGGTGTGGCTTGTAGTAATCGTAACCACTGTGTGTGTCAACCATGATATACAGAGTACGGTCCCTATCTGATTCACATTGGCCTTAGAGTAATACCATATACAGATATAGCCAGTTCTGAACCGTTTTATTGGAAAAGAACTACGTTTTATTGATAATGAAAGGCAGAAAAATCACACATCAGTTACTTTCTGAGGAAAAGCACTTAACGGCACAGACTTTTTGAAACTTGACTATAATATCTACCTGTATTGAATTATTGAAATCATTCCACACGAGAATGTTAATAGCGAAGGATATAAATAGTAGTCTTATGCGTTCATTTTTTTAAAATAAGATTCAGTAAGGCACTGCTTTCGTTGTAATGCAATGATGTCGTAATGTCGCTCTTTCACCTTCGTATTCACTGCCGTAGAGCTTAAGGCGAAGTGTGGAATTCTATCCAAGTATCTAAAAGAAAGGAAATGTACAGCTTCTCTACTGCCTTTGACAATCGCAGTTAACTGCATACCATATGCCAGGTTAGCTGAGAACGCTAATGTGCCGCTTTCGACGAGGGTAGGCGTGCCCTGGGTCGAATCCGCTCAGGGGATTAACAACGAGTGCTGAATTCCACTAATTCCGTCCCAGGGGGTGTGGGATTGCGACAGGAAGGGCATCCAGCAACCCTCCGACACTAATATCGACAAATCCATAGTAACACGGCCGACCCCACCTTGGAGTGGGACAAACGCCCAAAAGGAAATTATGAACTGCATACCAATTTCCACCAGTAAATGTGGGAGGAGATTTTCATAAATGAAACTTGTTTTAACCTTATTAAGAGTTTCATTGCACTTGAAGACTGTTGGTCAGCTTGACATTAATCAAACTGGTAGGATCGCCTACACAACTGTTCAATCCAAATCTTAACGCGGAGACCAGGATTCTGAAAGAAAGACAGCTGACTACAGACGACATAACTAAGAAGCAAAAACAGCAAAATAAGAAGCAAAAGCAGAAGAAATATGATAGCAGTATTCTGGAGCCGATCTGGGACCTGCTTTAAGCAACGAGGTTCATCTGCAAAGCACCTGTTAAAGTTAATTCTCGGTATTATATATACATTTGTATTATTTGTTTATTTTAAGATGCGTGTTGAAAGTATATTACCTTTTCTTGTAGCAGTAATTTGCAAACGTCAGACATTAGCAACAAGTAACTCGGAGTGCCAATTAATATTTATCCAGAAAATTAATACTGGACATAGCAAACTAGAAACCATCTCGGAATTACTGAAACAAGCAACAAATAATTGCTTTTAATTCGAATCATCTTAAAATGAATCCTTATGAACAGAAAATAAATGGTCTTCGAACTGTCCGCAAGAAAATTCGAACAGCAGATAACAAAAAAGAAAAAAAGTGATAATGTGCTTCCGTTAAAACTTATGCGTGCATACAGTTTATCGATTTTGGGAATCGGGGGTGTTGACAATGTTTACGTGTTATCGACATTGATGCCGGAAAGTTATCGGTCCCAGGTATTCCAAGACTTTCGAGAATGTTTTTATTTCAAGTTTGAAGTCGGATGACAAATTAAAAGAGAGCTATTTTCGTGTGATTTAACTGCATCAAACTATTTAGGATTTTTCCCTTCATTTGTACTGTAAAAACCTGATTCTTGCCAAATTTCGTGATTCTAGGTCAACGGGAGTTACCATATAGAATATGGATTTTGAGTATCAACGTAGCCTATGTGACACAAATGTGATTGTATTTACTCAGAAGCTCGAAAAATTTTGCACCGCCAAGAGAACATTAACCTTAGTGCGTGACATAAATTCGAACTTGATACGTCCAAGTGATCCACAGAAAATTAGTCTTAACAAACGAACACACAGAAAGACAGGCGGCTGAAAAAAATGACAAAAAATTTTTTGTTGTATAATTAGAAATTAACATTTTTCAATTTTTTTTCTCTTTGTTAGTATATGGAATCCTGTTCCTCGTCTAATTTTATGGTTCTAGGTCAACGGAACCGTCATATAGTGTTTGAAGAGTGTGTTTTCCAATATCAAAATACGTGATGTAAATGGCCGTGTCTTTTGACTATATTGACATAGACATTTAAAATTTTTACACCGCCAAGAGACTATACATCTTAAAACGTGATATTAATTTGAACTATTGGCGTCCACTCGTTCCTGAGAAGAATGGTTCTTAATAGACAGGCAGACGGACAGCAATGGATTCCGTTTTTACGCTTTGGGGCACGGAATCCTAAAAATGACAACGAATTCTATGTAACTACGATTTAGCGCACTCTCACGCCATCTGAAAATGAAACAGTAATTCCCATGCATAGTTCGCGATAAATCTAGCGTCTTTCGCACAGTTTTGGGACTATCCCGCATGAATTATTGCTGACTTTAAGATCCTCTCTCATCTTTCTCATTTCGGATCACGGAAATTTATCTTTATTTCACTCGTGTTCGAAATCTAGCACTACCTCGACGTTTATTTACGGCGCGACCGAAATTGAAGAAATCCCTCGCGAAATGAATTTCGGACTGCTCAGCGCAGTCACCGTAACTGGAGCCCAGTACGTCGCGGGACGACGCGATGTCATATTAATCTGAGACCCTCTCGCGACCGCCATACCGGAAGAAATCGATACGCTCCTCCCTCACTTGGGCTGAACTGGTGACCTTTCTCCCCGTAGTGAAAAGCCTCTTCACCGCGCGGTGGAAAAAAGGGGAGGGTGTGGGGGAAGGAGAGTGGAGGAGGGATGGAGTGGGGAGCGAGCGGCCCGAAAGTGGTTGGGGAGGGGGAAGGACGGGGTGGCGAGAGTGACGGTGGAACAGCCGCTCAGTGTCGCGTATTGAATTACGGGGTTATTCTTGCTGCGCACTACGCTTTCTCCATTTCCTTTTCGTGATTAGACGCAGGTTCCAAGGATCCAATGCTGAAGTTTATCTCCTCCGTCCCGAAAGCACCGTAGTGGCAGGGTAAGCCTTGCTTCTTCAGTCGTACTTCTAAGATTTCATGTTACGTAGTCCACAGTGATCCAGCTCGTACAATGTTTCATAGGTTTCACTGTGCTGCTAAACTTGAACGAAATAATGGCAGCAATTTGCTTTAATGTTGTCAGTGTTGTTTAATATGTTAATTGCAAGAACTTCAATTCAACTGTCAAAACATTAATCCGAATGCTGAATTGTGATGAAACTGAAATGCCTAGGCTAGCAGGACAGAGCGCATTATGTTGTGGAAAGGGGCCAACATGACTTCCTGTCAGCTGCACTCAACATACAAACTTTATTTATCAACACACAATATTCCAACAAGGATGTAAAACACTCAAAACTTTTATTGACCTCCTATGATTAACTTTAGATCGGCTGAAGACCACATTCAAAATACAAGCCACAAAGCTTAAAAAAATTGAAATACAAGGTTGTTCTGAAGGTTTCACCCAAGAATATTTTCTAAATATCAGTCTAATTGGCTGAAGGGCTTAACAATTTAATTTAAATGGCACAAGGCTGGAGGTCGCATATTAAGCAATAAGACGCGTTTCAATCAAAAGACAAAAGGCCTTCAAATGGTTCTGAGCACTATGGGACTTAACATCTGAGGTCATCAGTCCCCTCGAACTTAGAACTACTTAGACCCTAACTAACCTAAGGACATCAGACACATCCATGCCCGAGACAGGATTTCAACCTGCGACTGTAGTAGTCACGCGGTTCCAAACTCAAGCGCTAGAACTGCTCGGTCACAGAGGCCGGCATGAAGACCTTATCTTAAAATATTTCATGTAAAACAAAGAATAAAAATCGCATGCCTTAAGGGCAAGACAAGGACATTATTTTGAGAGATATTAATACTCAGCTGAAGGCCACATATGAACAAAATATGTTTAACAGCTTAAGGCCTAGAAAGAATTTCAATCAAAAGGTCAGAAGGCCTTATCTTAAAACCTTTAAGGTAAAATTCGGCTGGAGGTCCCATATGAAAATATAACAATCTCACGACTTAAGGACAAGGCAAGAACGTTAATTTAAGAGATATTGGTGCTCGGCTGAGAGCCACTTATCAACCACATAAGTAAAATCCAAACAGGGAAATTACTACAAGGAGCGGTGCTCAGAAATTTTCAAGGGTCTGCCTGGCATTGTAACACAAACGGCCGTTTAGGTGAGACAGGCACCCTGTCCAGCGACTTCTTAATCTACATCTACATTGATACTCCGCAAGCCACCCAACGGTGTGTGGCGGAGGGCACTTTACGTGCCACTGTCATTACCTCCCTTTCCTGTTCCAGTCGCGTATGGTTCGCGGGAAAAACGGCTGTCTGAAAGCCTCTGTGCGCGCTCTAATCTCTCTAATTTTACATTCGTGATCTCCTCGGGAGGTATAAGTAGAGGGAAGCAATATATTCGATACCTCATCCAGAAACGCACCCTTTCGAAACCTGGCGAGCAAGCTACACCGCGATGCAGAGCGCCTCTCTTGCAGAGTCTGCCACTTGAGTTTATTAAACATCTCCGTAACGCTATCACGGTTACCAAATAACCCTGTGACGAAACGCGCCGCTCTTCTTTGGATCTTCTCTATCTCCTCCGTCAGACCGATCTGGTACGGATCCCACACTGATGAGCAATACTCAAGTATAGGTCGAACGAGTGTTTTGTAAGCCACCTCCTTTGTTGATGGACTACATTTTCTAAGCACTCTCCCAATGAATCTCAACCTGGTACCCGCCTTACCAACAATTAATTTTATATGATCATTCCACTTCAAATCGTTCCGCACGCATACTCCCAGATATTTTACAGAAGTAACCGCTACCAGTGTTTGTTCCGCTATCATATAATCATACAATAAAGGATCCTTCTTTCTATGTATTCGCAATACATTACATTTGTCTATGTTAAGGGTCAGTTGCCACTCCCTGCACCAAGTGCCTATCCGCTGCAGATCTTCCTGCATTTCGCTACAATTTTCTAATGCTGCAACTTCTCTGTATACTACAGCATCATCCGCGAAAAGCCGCATGGAACTTCTGACACTATCTACTAAGTCATTTATATATATTGTGAAAAGCAATGGTCCCATAACACTCCCCTGTGGCACGCCAGAGGTTACTTTAACGTCTGTAGACGTCTCTCCATTGATAACAACATGCTGTGTTCTGTTTGCTAAAAACTCTTCAATCCAGCCACACAGCTGGTCTGATATTCCGTAGGCTCTTACTTTGTTTATCAGGCGACAGTGCTACTGGCTCCAGCCTGACTCCACGCGACAGGGGCTTGCTTGCTGCTCCACGCCAACCGACAAACTGGATTGTCCGTCGGTCCGTGACTGCTGCTCCGTCGCGACTGCACTGCTGGTGCGTCTCCCACTCACTCGCTACCTGACACACGACGACCCGGAAATACTATCGGTCGCTCCAGAGATGGTACGACAGTGCACTTATCGATACTCGCTGCTGCTGCTGCCACTGACAGGCAAGTCAGTCAGGAAGTTAGTGACGCCGGTAAATGGAATAAGAAAACGAGGTGGCACTACCATAATAGAAGATGATAAACAATTAATGGATGAACACGAGCCTTGCACGGCTCAGAAACATTCTTATTTTGATAGAGTAAAATACGCCCCAAATGCGAGTTGAGAGGCTTGGCGCTCCAGATAATACACTATTGCTTGTAAAAAGCTAAACAATCAAAGCAATGGTCTGCAACACGATACGAGGTCTTTTAGAACATCGGGAGCATAATAAGTGATTTAAGTGACAGAGAGGTGGCGAAGACGTAGGCTCAACAGCGTCCTCTTTTGTGATACTGGACAGGTCAATACTGCGCAACGCTTAGTCTGTGTAAACCGTCATACGAAGTGGAAACACGTAACCAAGTGCCAGTTTGCCTCACCGACATCACAGGGTGTAATATTGGCATGTGAGTGCTTTTGAACTGTGCAGGATTATTGCTGTTCAGGAGGCTAATTGTCGTTGACATTAAGGCTCGTACAGGCATACTGCTTCAACAGTGTAGCGTATGTGAAACCACTGAAGAGAGTCGCACACAGCGTCGGCAGGGTACTGGAAGACACATGTCACCATAGCGTGAGGTGACAGCCATCTGGTCCACTTTCGTCCACAGTGTTACGCAACATTGGAGCACTAGAAATGCAACGCCCATGCGCCTTCGACGACGTCTTCTACGGGTTGGAGTGATAGCAAACTTGCCATTCCGTCAGCTTAAATTGACCCGACCCCACCACAGCAGCAGACAGCAACGAGCTTGTGAACGCCGACACTGGCGCTCTGAGTGGCTACATGTAGCGTTTCTGAACGGGTCCTGTTTCAACTTGTCGTAAAATGACAGCTGCACATGCGTTTAACGCCACCATGGACGCAATAGGACACACTGTATGCTATAGCGGACTAACGCCAAGTGTGATGGTTTGGGACGCCACTGCCGGCCGTGGTGGCTGAGCGGTTCTAGGCGTTTCAGTCTGGAACCGCGCGACCGCTACGGTCGCAGGTTCGAATCCTGCCTCGGGCATGGATGTGTGTGATGTCCTTACCACAGACAAGTACCGGGAAGTAGTTGCAGTCGAGCAAAGATACGACGAGAGGAGATATATCGATATGCGCTGCTAGCGCCGGTCACGGTCAGACAAGGCGGCAACTCAGTGACAGTAGTATTTTAAATTAACGTAATGAAGTGCAAGTACGTTAAAAAGAGAGTGTAAAGTAGATGATGGCGGTAACACGGGCCACGCACCTCTCAGTGATCACTTCTTTTGGTCTTGATGTTTCACTTTTCCTAAACGATAATGTATATATCTGGATGCACGAATTAAAACCTGATAATAAGACCAAGGCATCAAGTTCTGGGCTTAAGGTGAACGTTTATTCTGAATAAAAGAAACTGGTATCGTGGTACACTAAAGCGCTAAAGAAAATTGTATGGGCATACGTACTCAAATACAGAGATATGTAAACAGGCAGAATACGACGCTGTGGTCGGCAGCGCCTACATGACTGTCTAGAGCAGTTGTTAGATCGGTTACTGCAGGTACAATGGCAGGTTATGAAGATTTAAACAAGTTCCAACGTTATGTTTTATCGGCGCACGAGCGATGGGACACAGCATCACCGAGGTAGGGTTGAAGTGGGGATTTTCCCGTAAGACCATTTCATGAGTGTACCCTGAATATCAGGAATCCAGTAAAACATAAAATCTTCGATATAGCTGGGGAAAGGATTCTGCATGAACCGGACTAACGACGACTGAAGAGAATCGTTCAACTTGACAAAAGTGTAACCCATCCGCAAATTGATGCAGATTTCAATGCTGGGCTATCAACAAGTGTCAGTGTGCGAACCATCCTACGAAATATCATCGATATGGGCTTTTGGAGCCGAAGATCCACTCGTGTACATTTGATGACTGCACGTTAGTAAGATATACGCCTCGTCTGGGCCCAGCATCACCGACATTTCTCTTGCTCATGACTGTAAACAAGTTGTCTCGTTGGACGATTCTCGATTCAAATTGTATCGAGTGGATGGACGTGTACAGGTCTGGAGACAACCTCATAAATCCATGGACCTTGCATGTCAACAGGGGATTTTTCAAGCTGGTTGAGGTTCTGTAATGGCGTGGGGCGTATGCAGATGGACTGATTTGGGAACCCTGATACTTTTAGATAGACTGGCTGTAGACACGTACATAAGCATCATGTCTGATCAGCAGCATTCATTCATGTCCACTGTGCATTTCGACGAACTTCGGCAGCTCCAGCACGGCAATGCGACACCCCACGCGTCCAGGATTGATAGAGTAACTCCAGGAACACCCTTCTGAGTTTAAACACTTCCTTTGGCCACTAACTGCCCAGACATGAACATTAGTGAGTATATCTGGGATGCCTTGCAACGTGCTGTTCAGAAGAGACCTCTGCTACCTCGTACTCTTACGGATTTGTGGACAGCCCGGCAGGATTCATGGCGTCAGTTCGATCTAGCACAACTTCAGTCATTAGTCGAGCCCATGCCACGTCGTATGGCAGCACGTCTGAGAGATCGCGGGGGCTCTACACGATATAAGCCTGGTGTACCAGTTTCTTTGGCTCTTCAGTGTAGTAGACTGTCACAAGGAGGTGCTTCACACTGTAAAGTTAGTAAGCACATGGTATGAGTAAGTATTTGTAAAAATAGGATTATAAGCCCAAATCTGTCTAGTATGCTATGGCACTGTATACAGTTAGTACACTGGAGTGTAACACTTAAGGATGAAATAAGCTTTCGCATCACAGATCGGTGAAACTTGGGCCATCCATACAGAAAACTGCTGTCGTGTAGTACTAAAGGTAATTGAAAGAATTATACAATGAACGAGAAGATATGACTCTTTCAATCAAAGATAATAATAACAGTGATATGAGAGCGGTTCATGGTGGTTTCCTGGACATTACCATCGGCGGGTCATGACTCCTAACAGATTGTGTGATTATCACCGAGCGTAGTGGGTGGTCTGCAACGTGCTCCCAAGCTCGTTACAAGGGTGGTTTTGAGTTCTCTTGTGGTAGGGCGTTCCATTCCTCGACCGGCGGGGTGACAACTGCCGAATGGGCGATACTGCATATGGACGTTCTGCAGTAATTCTTCTCAACGCATGCAATACGTACTCTGTGGTATTTAATTCGGGGGATAGATAGGCCACTTCATTCACCGAATATCCTCCAAGAGCGCCTTCATCCGTGATGTTTGATACGATCGCGCGTTGTGATCCATAAAAATGAGGGCAGGGGAAAATATAATCCTGAAAAGACGCACTTGGGGAAAGAGTAAAATGTCACAATAACATTGTCTGGTGAGTTTATCATATTCAAAAATTTGGAAATCAGTACGCCCAACCAACAATATGTCTTCGCACCCCTTAAAATCCGGACTACCAAAACGATATTGTTCGTTAACGCCGGACGTATCCTGATTTGGCGAGAGCTGGGAACACGTAACACATCGAGGAACAATGAAATTTTGTTCAGTTCACAGCCTTCGAGTTCGTGTAATGTGTAGGCTAAAATAAATTTAACGGATTCCTTTTAGTACTCATGTGAATGATATACTGTTCAGTATTTAGAGTCAATTTCCACTTTGAGCACTATACAGATGTCTTGTCTAAATCATGTTGTAGTTGTCCCAAGAATTTACATGACTTTGTTTTAGACCAGTGCAGCGATTAATCTTCGGAGGAAACTTCTCGTGCGTATACGCTACAGCGGAGGCAAAATTGTTTCCTTTATTCATCATCAGTTTCTTGGATCGTGTGCGAATTCATCTAGCACGGTACTGATGCACTTGTCAGTTCTATAGACATCGAATGGGAATTTCGGAATTAAATCGGTCTAACAGTTTTGCCGAGAATAGTAACTATAGCTACAGTGAAAATTGTAATTGCTGATAGGCAACTGAGACAATTTCCAAACATAAAAATTCTGAGTTCCAGCTGCTTAAAATTATTGAAAACCTACATTTGAACAGGGTGCGTCTGAACTAAAAAGTGATTCCCAATAACGCCAAATTTCATATACTACACGACAGAACGTCATCTGCTAAATTAAAACAAAATTTTGAGCAGAAGTAAATTGATGAAACATGATATTGTGTCCTAAAATGTCTGTTATAAATCAGAATATCCAGTAAAATATACATGTAAGTCGCTTCTCCATAGCTTACTGTATGAAATGCGATTCAAAGAATGATTTCCAGAAAAACTGTACAGGAAATTTTTGGTACTCCCAAGAAACTGCCGGCAGAAAAGAAAGTTCCGGACAATGTGGGGAAAAACATTAATTGATTTAGTAATTAACATCACAGACATAAGTAACCAAGAACTATAGGTACTTAGGAAAGGCCTCAAGTTCAATATACAGACACAATCCTACGAAAAACGCGTCTACATAATTGTTACTGATGAAACTGCTGTTACAATATGAGATAAAAGATTGTAACATGCAAAATGCAGAAATTAATTCAGAAATAGCTGTAAAACACACAAAATCCTTCAACAGTTCCCTTCATGAAAGCAAATAAAACACAACTTAATCCTGACAGCAATAGAACACAACACTCATATCCCAAAGGCCTAAAAAGGAAACACCACTCAAAAGTACTTTCGAAATGTTTTTTCTCTCAAGATAATATTGTGAAAATAGCAAAAGGAACTACTGAACACTTTCAGCAAAAAGATAAGAGCGAACTTTTAATTTACGTTATATACATTCAATGGAGTTCAGTTCAAAGTTTTGACTAGAATACTCTACGAGAGCCATACAGTCCCTCTTGGAATACGTTGCAATGATCCTAATTCTGTGAGAAAGACAACTGTAATGCTGGCAGAGAAAAGGACTATGCAGAAGCTGTTGTCCGCGTGTGTAGAGCAAACTAGTTTCCATCTGAAAGTGTGGATAAGCAGTTCCTGGTCATAACAAGGAAAGACGACGGCGACAGTCATACCAAGGATGTAGGGGACAAAGTGTAGCGATACGAAAAACCTCAAATAATGCTAAAGTTATACTGAAACACTCGTCAGAGCCAATATACACTAGTATACAAGTTTGTAATGTCACTCTTGTTGATTTTCTGAGAATGTACGTTCGGAGCTGAGCACTGTATGGTAGGCAAACATGGGACATCGAAACAGAAAAGAATCGAAGCAGTCCACATGTGTTGCTATTGAGAGGCGTTGAAAATTACGTGAACTGACCATATAAGGAATGAGGAAGCAGAATTAACGAAGAATAGAACTGATGGAAAACGCTGACAAGAAGAAGGGCAGGATAATAAGTCATGTGTTAAGGCATCAGCGAATAACGTCCATGGTACTAGAGGGAGTTGTAGAAACAAAAAACGGGGTACACTGAATGACCATGAGCTGTTTTAAACAGACTGGCCTTGTATTCGGGAAGATTGATGTTCCAGTATCCATCTGGCCACTATGATTTAGGTTTTCCGTGGTTTCCCAGAATCACTTCAGGCTAATGCCCAGACTTCACACTGTAAGGCCACAACCACCCTGCGCGCCTTGTAGCAGTAACTATCTCGGAATTTGCCAGTCCCAGCTTTGTCAAAAGTATGTAAATCCGTGCAAATATGAATCCTTTTTTGTTTGTTTGTTCTTAAACTGCAATACCAAGGCAAGTTCAGTATTTTTGTAACAGGGATCAACGGATGAATGAAATTATCAGTGCTACTACTACATGACTTTTCTGTAAACTTGTTGAACAATAGAAATGAAAAACAGAGGCGTGTGATGTTGTATTGTGTATGTAGGTGTACTGATTAAGTTAAATCACCCGCTCACCCGCTAGCCCCCTGTCATCTCTGTCTCGACAATGAGTGGAATCTCAGTATGCTTCCGCACAGTAGATATTTCGGTTAGTTACATACTACATCTTAAATGATTTGCGACCTGACATATGATGTTGCTGGAGAATAGTAAGGAGAGTAAGAATAGCCGACGTTAGAGAGTGAACTTTTATGTAGTTAAACATGGCAAATATTTCTCTTCAGATTCGTCGCACTGGGAATGGAAGTGTTGCTAATGGTTTTGGCACAGGATAATATTCACATAAGCATGCATGAGCTATCAGTAATTATCCGGAGCATCAATGGAAAATCCATCTGTAATCGCTACCTGTATAATTAAGCTACTGCTTGGTTCCTAAATTTACGGAACCATCTATTCGTGTGTGTATTAATTAAACACAAAGCATTAATGGACCGCAGTATCATGGAACCGCATGAAATGTAATCGCCATTCATCGTGTGGAGTAGACAGAATGAGAGCTTTGCCCACTCAGCCTCAAGCGTGTCCTACTGTCCGGCAACGAACATTATTTGCGTTGATGATACGCTCGGTCATAATTAGAAGGAACTTTCGTACGTGTGAAATTGTACTAATGTGATAGCTTTAACGGAAGCCAGCGTTCGAAATTCTGAAAAAAGTAAGAGTACGTTATAGCAAAACACAAGTACCATGCAATGAGTATAATAACGATGAAGGAACGATAAGATTAGCAGACCATGAGCAAAGCATTCCGATTAAAAAGGGCTGTAAGACAGGGATGCAGTCTTTTTTCTTTACTGCTCAATCTGTACATAGAAGAAGCAATGATGGAAATAAAAGAACAGTTCAAGAGTGGGTCTGAAACTCAGGGCGAAAGGATATCAGTGATAAGATTCTCTGGTAACATTGCTGTCTTCAGTGAAATTGAAGAGGTATTACAAGATTAGTTGAATTGAATGTACGTTCTAATGACTAAAGAAAATGGACTGAGAGTCGAAGTACATTTCAGTATAGTTTGGAGAGTATGGGTGTACATGTAGATGTCAAAAAAGGTGATATGATGGAGTTCAAAAGTTGGAAGTACCGAAAACGACGGGTCAGAAAGGAAATCAATCTAAGCAACTAGCCAATCAAAAGAAGACTCATATTTGTGGGAAATTTAATAGATCAAGAAGTATCTAACACGCCTGTGAGAAGAGTGGTAGCTTGCTAGGGGGTGAATAAAGACAAGAATATCGAGGATGCTGTATGGTACAAAACGTACAGTTGAAAGCGAGGCAAAAGGTTACAAATGTAAGTAATATTTCATTACATTAACTGAGAAGTAAGATGTAAGATTCCGACGCGTCTTTTCGGAGATCAACACCCCATTTTACTGTCGTGTTGAATGGGATAAATTGGAGGTAAATAAGGCTGTTTTATCCTACAAGCTAGTCTGACGTTGCAGCCAAAGTGGCACATCGGCGAGCGAAAAGCGTACGCAGTACAGTATGTATTCTGCTAACTGAAGGTCGTCACGCGCAAAACATCACCTTTGGTTCTCTCATGTTGTAACGTTGATAGTTGTTGTTGTTGTCGTGGTCTTCAGTCCTGAGACTGGTTTGATGCAGCTCTCCATGCTAATCTATCCTGTGCAAGCTCCTTTATCTCCCAGTACATACTGCAACCTACATCCTTCTGAATCTGCTTAGTGTATTCATCTCTTGGTCTCCCTCTACGATTTTTACCCTCCACGCTGCCCTCCAATGCTAAATTTGTGATCCCTTGATGCCTCAGGACATGTCCTACCAACCGATCCCTTCTTCTAGTCAAGTTGTGCCACAAACTTCTCTTCTCCCCAATCCTATTCAATACCTCCTCATCAGTTACGTGATCTACCCACCTAATCATCAACATTCTTCTGTAGCACCACATTTCGAAAGCTTCTGTTCTCTTCTTGTCCAAATTATTTATTGTCCATGTTTCACTTCAATACATGCCTACACTCCATACAAATACTTTCAGAAACGACTTCCTGACACTTAAATCTATACTCGATGTTAACAATTTTCTCTTCTTCAGAAACGCTTTCCTTGCCATTGCCAGTCTACATTTTATATCCTCTTTACTTCCACCATCATCAGTTATTTTGCTCCCCAAATAGCAAAACTCCTTTACAACTTTAACTGTCTCATTTCCTAATCTAATTCCCTCAGCATCACCCGACTTAATTCGACTACATTCCATTATCCTTGTTTTGCTTTTGTTAATGTTCATCTTATATCCTCCTTTCAAGACACTGTCCATTCCATTCAACTGCTCTTTCAAGTCCTTTGCTGTCTCTGACAGAATTACAATGTCATCGGCGAACCTCAAAGTTTTTATTTCTTCTCCCTGGATTTTAATACCTACTCCAATTTTTTCTTTTGTTTCCTTTACTGCTTGCTCAATATACAGATTGAATAACATCGGGGAGAGGCTACAACCCTGTCTCACTCCCTTCCCAACCACTGCTTCCATTTCATGCCCCTCGACTCTTATAACTGCCCTCTGCTTTCTGTACAAATTGTAAATAGCCTTTCGCTCCCTGTATTTTACCCCAGCCAACTTTAGAATTTGAAAGAGAGTATTCCAGTCAACATTGTCAAAAGCTTTCTCTAAGTCAACAAATGCTAGAAACGTGGGTTTGCCTTTCCTTAATCTTTCTTCTAAGTTAAGTCGTAAGGTCAGTATTGCCTCACGTGTTCCAACATTTCTACGGAATCCAAACTGATCTTCACCGAGGTCGGCTCCTACCAGTTTTTCCATTCGTCTATAAATGATTCGTGTTAGTATTTTGCAGCTGTGACTTATCAAACTGATAGTTCGGTAATTTTTACATCTGTCAACACCTGCTTTCTTTGGGATTGGAATTATTATATTCTTCTTTAAGTCTGAGGGTATTTCGCCTGTCTCGTACATCTTGCTCACCAGATGGTAGAGTTTTGTCAGGACTGGCTCTCCCAAGGCCGTCAGTAGTTCTAATGGAATGTTGTCTACTCCCGGGGCCTTATTTCGACTCAGGTCTTTCAGTGCTCTGTCAAACTCTTCACGTAGTATCGTATCTCCCATTTCATCTTCATCTACATTCTCTTCAATTTCCATAATATTGTCCTCAAGTACATCGCCTTTGTATAGACCCTCTATATACTCCTTCCACCTTTCTGCTTTCCCCTCTTTGCTTGCAACTGTTTCCATCTGAGCTCTTGATATTCATACAGGTGGCTCTCTTTTCTCCAAAGGTCTCTTTAATTTTCCTGTAGGCTGTAACTATCTTACCCCTAGTGAGATAAGCCTCCACATCCTTATATTTGTCCTCTAGCCATGCCTGCTTAGCCATTTTGCACTTCACGTTGATAGTATCAACTCAAAATAAAATTTCTGCATATTCACTGCTGGTTCAAATGAATTACTACCCATTTGAATACTAATGCATCATCTTTTCACAACCAGTTAAAGTTTTATGCTATCCTCCTTCCTTCCACCATCTGCTAAAAATTAATCTGTTACAAGTTGACCATTGTACTGCGGTGGTGTAATGGTTAGCATTTCTGCTTAGCAAGCAAAAAAAAAAAAAAAAAAAAAAAAAAAAAAAGTTGCATAACTGTTTAAAGTATGAATTTCTCTTCGGTGTCAACTGGTTAAACATTGTATACAATGACTGTAAGTGTACAGCCTCTTAAACGACTTAAACGAAAACAATTACCGTGTACAATAGGCTTAAAACCGCAATATTCACTTCTGAATAAAAATTCTGATTCCTGTACATTTTTTATCTCTGTGAGGCCATGAACGAATAAGGTAGATGTGTTAATAAGTTCTGTAGCTCGATTCCTTCATTTTGTAAAGAACTTGCACACTCTTGTACTTACTTTCCAATAACAAAACATCACTTGATGCTCTCCGAGCGCTCGGTAAGTATTCCGTCGTGTGGCGATAAGTTCTCTTATTTTGCAAAGTACTGAGAAAACTGAGAAAACTGAGCTTGTTAGTCATTGCATCGGTGAACACATTCGCAAGGCTCCTAGTGGCTTGTAGGAATAAGTGTCTAGAATTAAAATTTACAACGTCATGTGTGTAAACAAATAACACGGCTTGACTTAGTCTCTAAAATGCAGCAGTGGTTGAATAACTAAATTTACTGGTAGAAGCTAACGTATATCGTGGGCTATTGTAGCCGCTAAAGAAAACAGTTGCCAAAAAAGATCTGTTGAGCTTCATATGCCCCTGTTTACATATTCCATGGATCATTATTAGGAACACTCGCCACAAACTGAAACAAGTCCGTTAGTGTACAATTGAAATACCTATCTCAGTGGAACTTACGGCAACATGTTGATCAACATAAGGTTTTCCCTTATATTAATCTTAAGCTATATTTCATTTTTCATATGGTGATTTAAGCTACAATTAACTTCCTGTGCAGTCTCCCCACTTCAAATATACAGGATGATCCAGCAAACGGCAGTGATGTCAAGTACCACACACAAGACGCACTCCCTCGCTACATGCAAACTGTCAGTCCTACAAAAATTATGAATTGGACCTTTTGTAGGCAGTTTAATGTAGTTGAATTTTGTATTAGGCCATGTTTACGCTAGAGGCCGTAGAATTAATCAAGAATAACGTACAAAACTGGCCTTCAAAGGCTTTTTTCTTAAATAACTTTAAAATCGCGTCCACCAGCGAAAACATATCAAAGCACGAAACTTCATTAATTTTCCTCCATATAGGTCCAGTTCATTTTGTTGTGTGAAGTGAGTGATAATGTATGATAATCTTCGGCGTGGTTTTCGAAGGCGTTGCATAAAACCTAGGAATTGTCTAGCTCGTATGATATCAATTTGTTTTCTAAGCTGAATTTATTGTCTGTTAGACTCTTCATATAATTGCGTATGAATTGAAAACCTATTATGGCTGTTTACCTCACACCTTTCTTTGCCACACTACGACTGAGCAAGGAGTAATGTGACTCATTCCTGTTTCTGGTATTATGAACGTTATAGTTTTAATACAGACATGTATTGTTGCACATTCGTAAGAGAGTAAAGTTAGGCAGTTGTAAGCACTCCCAAATTTTGAAGAGCCTTTTGCAAGGGCGGACACTACATATATTATCCTTATTATAGGCTTCCGTACAACGAACACTTTTTCCTCATCGAATAGTACCCAACAGTGTGACACCATAAAACATTTTTGCATTGAAAGAGGCCACACATGAAAATTCTTTTGGCTTCACATTTACAAAGTCTGCGTAAATAAAACAATGGCAAAACCGCTATTTACAAAGCATTTCTTAACAACATGAATACAAGAAATTCATGTTGGTAGGCCATGCAAAAAAGCATACAGGTGGAAAAATTCACTTCTACGTCATCCTCTGTTGGAGCACATGTATACGAGTAATACCGTGTATCCTCGAATCTCTGGATCATTATAGAATTTCTGCTGCTGTTTGTAAGATCATTTCGGCGTGTTAACATCCAGTGGACATGCTGAAAGGAAAGTGTAGTGGCTAAACGATGACGCAGTTCAATGAAGCAAACTTTGTGCCAGGCACGAGATTTAAATATGTATTCTGTGCTCATTCGCTACACATGAATAGCAAGTGACGCATCTTCCCTAGCCTTCAAAATCGCTGGATACAAATTTTATCAAGACATTGTGCTCTCTCTTGCAAAATCGTTAACGAGTTGGTGAATTTCTCCGGCATACCTCAAGGAACTTGAAAATTTTATTTATAAGAAATGCTACGCAGTATTATTGATCACTTTTCACAATACATTTTCCCCAAGTCTTAGGAAGGTCCAGGCAGTTATGTCTGCTAAAACTTATCCTGCACCGTACTGGGAATGTGACGTTTAATTTTTCTTTTCGCCTCTGCTGGTACTGTGTATTGTCTCAGCGTTGTCTTGCTTGGTGATGAAGAATACAAGGCGCTTTGTACACAAAGAGATTAGCAGCAGTAAAAAGGAAATCGTGCTTAAAAATTATCACTCGCTTTCCTAGGGGTAAGAGCATCAATGAACTTTGCCGGCAATTAATGCTCTCGTTACGGCTGCTATTTTATTTAAAACTTAATTAATTTTTACAGAAGCGTTTTAATGTTTAACGAGCCAAACACAAGCTAAACGAGCAAATGTTTACAATGTTCTTGATTAAAGTGACGTAAGCCTAGAAAGCTGTTTTCACGGACTCGTCACATTTAGCTGAACGTTTCCCAGACTTTTCATCAATGTTGTTGTTCTTTTTAGTTGTTTAACCCTCTAAATTCAATGGTTGCAACGAAATACTCTGGTGAATTTCTTACTGATTTGTACAACTAAACAACAAGAGGATTTTATAGCAGTTCATTAACATGTAATCTGCAATCAGTAGCTTAATACACTTTTGAAATGTTTAATTGCCTCATTATCCAGATTTCAAGCCAGAGCGTGCTTGTCGTCAGATGTTGGATAATCAGAAGAACTGTATTTTGTTGTTCTCGAACAGCTTGCCGCCATAGCTGTGGTGAAGTTGTAGGATATATAAAGTTGAGAAAACGCACTGCCAGAGAAACTGATTTACTTTCAGCGTAAAGATATTCAGCGTAAAAAAGCTGCGTTCAACTGCTGTGTCTAAATGATTGTGTAAAACTCGATTTACCCAGCGTATTCCGTACATCGATCAACAAAGGAGGGACCCTTGTAGGATCACTCTGTTGTACGTCTCTTTTGTTTGTCTGCCCAACTGTTACAAATTTTTTTTTCGTTCGGCACGGATGGACGTATAAAGTTGCAGTGTATGTCACAGACTAAGATATACGGGTCCTTGGCGGTGAGAAAATTTAAATTTCTTAGCCAAAGCAGTCCAAAGACAGGGACATTTATGTCACATACATTGTTGAGCCAAAACATAATGGGCACCTACTTTCAAGCTTGTGGGTCCATTTCTGGAACGCAATTCAGCAGTGATTCTGCGTGCCATGGATTCGACAAGTATTTAGTAGGTTTGTGGGCGCGGAGCTGGCGCCTATAGCGCCACAGTTAGGTTTCATCGGATTCAGATAAGCCGCATATGATGGCCAAGACATCAGCGTGAGATCACTGTCGCACTCATCAAGCAATTGCAGCAAGATTCGGGCCTTATGAGAAGGACAGTTGTCCTCCTGCAAGATGTTCAAATGTTCAAATGTGTGTGAAATCTTATGGGACTTAACTGCTAAGGTCATCAATCCCTAAGCTTACACACTACTTAACCTAAATTATCATAAGGACAAACACACTCACACCCATACCCGATGGAGAGCTCGAACCTCCGCCGGGACTAGCAGTACAATCCATGACTGCAGCGCCCTAGACCGCTCTGCTAATCCCACGCGGCTTCCTGGAAGGTGGCGACGCTGTTGAGGAAGACACCAAACCCAAGGAAGACATCAAACAGGTAGTCCCTAACAATGTTCACGTAGTCCTCGGCTGTTATAGGGCCTTCGGTTACTACCGCATGGAAGCCCAGGTGAATGTCACACATAACATAACACTGCTCCCACCGGCCAGTATTTTTCGAGCAGCCGTTCGCCTGAATGAAAGCGTATCTCGAAACGACTAACCACCTGGTTTAAAATAAACGAGATTCATTCGACCAGGCCGACACGATTCCATTGATCTGCGATCCAATATCGATGATCCCGTGCCCACTGTAATCATAGTAGACGATGTTGTTGGGTCAACGTTGGTACACATACGGGTCCTGTTTTCCAAAGCACCTGACATTATGCCAGCACCGTAGTCGGTCATCAGATCTGCCACACGTGGCCACATATTATTCTTTAGAGAGGGGGGGGGGGGGGGGATGTCTCCGATGCCTGTGTTCTGTGACGAGGTATGGACGTCCAGTATCTCGTAACCTAATCGTGCTTCCACCATTCTTCAACCATTTGCCATAGATGCTCACGACAGTAGCACGCCGTCAGCCGACCAGCTTCCCGCTTCCGAAATGTCCGCTTCCAGGCACTGGGCCACAACAATTTGGTTTTTGTCACAGTCACTTAATTCGGCGGATTTCCTCATTCACGCCACTTAAAGTCGCTGGAATCTTTTCTCATTCGTCTCTGCTCCGCTCATATACACACATCAAGAAAATTTTTGCATCACCTCAGTTCCGAGAGTTCCGGAACCTGTACAGGAAATTGGAATAGAGATAAATATAAACATCATTTCCGCCCTTTTTATTGCTCATAAAAACGACACATTGCATGTAGTACCACCATAACGGAGACCTTCAGAGGTGGTGGTCCAGACTGCTGTATACACCGGTACATTTGACCCACTCCTCAACTGCGATTCGGTGTAGGTCCGTATGTGTGGTTGCTATGTCTCGTCGTCCATAACCACTCCTATTCGATCTATCCCAGGCATGTTCGATAGGGTTTATGACTGGAGAACATGCTGGCCACTCTAGTCCAGCGATGTCGTTGTCGTGAAGGATGTCATTCACAAGATGGGCACGATGGGTGTGCGAATATGTTACCGATATGGTTGCACTATCGGTCAAAGGATGGCATTCACGTATCGTGCAGCCATTATGGCGCCTTACATGACCACCGGCGGCATATTTCTGCCCCACATAATGCCACCCCAAAACAGTCGGGAACCTCCACCTTGCTGCACTCCCTGGACAGTGTGTCTAAGGCGTTCAGCCTGACAGGGTTGACTCCAAACACGTCTCAGACGATTGTCTGGTTGAAGGCAAATGCGACACTCATGGATGAAGAGAACGTGATGCCAATTCTCAGGGTCGATTCATCATGTCGTTGGGCCCATGTGTACCACGTTGCATGGTATCTTGGTTGCAAAGATGGAACTCGCAATGGACGTCGGGAGTGAATTTGCGCATCATGCAGACTACTATTCACAGTTTGAGTTGTAAGACGACGTCATGTGTCTGCACGAAAAGCATTATTCAACATGGTGGCTTTGCTATGAGGGTTCCTCCGAGGCACAATCTGTAGGTAGCGATCATCCACTGCAGTAGTAGCTCTTGGGTGGCCTGACCGAAGCATGTCATCCCCAGTTCCTGTCTCTCTGTGTCTCCTTCATGTCCAAACAACATCGCTTTGGTTCACTCTGAGACGCCTGGACCCTTCCTGGCACAAAATAAGGACGCCGACGCAATGGAACTACGGTATTGACTGTCTAGGCATGGCTGAACTACGGACAACACGAGCTGTGTACCTCCTTCCTGGTGGAATGACTGGAACTGATGGGCTATCGGACCCCCTCCGTGTAATAGGTGCTCCTCATGCGCGGTTCTTTACATCTCTGGGCGGGTTTAGTGACATCTCTGAACAGTCAAAGGGACTGTGTCTGTGATACAGTATCCACAGTCAATGTCTATCTTCACGAGTTCTGGAACCGAAGTGATGCAAAACCTTTTTGGTGTGTGTACTTCGCTTACCATCTCACGCGCCACCAGGCAGCATACAACCTCGTGGAGGGCAGTGGTAATAATGTTTTGGCTCATTAGTGTACTTTGATGCTCGCTAACTCAGGCATTAAAACCTAAAAGATACTTTTCGTTGGCTCACAAAAACTAAATTTATAAATAAGCACAGTTTAACAAGACAAGCAAAGGAAAAGAAGAATCATAACCACAGTTTCTAGTTACACGTGGACTACAAAGTACATTTCACATTAATGCACAGAAACCGGCCCAAAAAAAGAAAGAACTGATTACTACAATAGTGCAGACCCTGATATGTAGAAACTGCAGTCATAAAATAGAAGTGGAAAAACTGATGAGAATGTTGACCAGCTAAGAAGACAAACATTTTCTGATGAAGTATGTCTTTATAACACACTTCCTCATAAGCATTTTTAAACCTGCCTGGCATCGAGGATTGCTACTAAGTGGGTTCGGGTAAGGCACATTGTGGTGGCACTACAAGGTGTCCTTCCGGCCGAGACCAGATTGAAATAAGATAATTTGTCAAAACAGACCATCGCTATGATCTACAGGATAAAATTTAGACAGATTTTTCCGCCTCTCTCAACAACTGGACAGTGCCATTTTCTGACTATGACAACAAGTCATTCGCACACCTAAATCACCTTTTGTTCTCTAGCAGCAAGTATATAGTTGCGAGGAAACATCAGAATACGAGTTCATTACATATCCGGTTGGCACATAGCATTATTTCTGTTTTCAATGAGAACAACGTCAAGTTCTTATATCAATGATTGAAGAAATTTCTGGAAGCAATTTTGGATGGAGTATAATTTAATTTCTGGTTGCAACATATTCGTTTTGTACTGATTATATGTGCTTGATATGATCTGTGTTTTGGTGTAAGTTGATGCCTGTCGATAATTTTATCTGGTTTACCGAAAGATTTTGCTCAGAAAATATCTCATTTTCGATACAGCAACATTGAATCTAATGTTCAGCTGTCGACATCCAAATAGGATAACTGTAATTACTTACCGATCAAATAACATTAAAACAATAAAAAAACAAAAATTTGACATCGAATGACAAGCTAGAAGTGGCTCTAAAACTGGATGATGATATAATAAATAATTAAAGAATATTACGAAGACATTTACGGCTTTTTCTACTGACAACAACCACTTTTATTCGGCTATCATATTGTTATGCATCCAGAGAGAGTAACAAAAATTTAAAAGATATTCTTTAACAATCTGGTCGCGAATCGGTGGGTGAGTCGAAAACAACAAACTGGGTTTTATTTTCGACTGACTGAGTACTCCGAGGGACAAGTCTTACAAAATGTCGGATTACTCTGAGGCAATACCGCCCCTTAATATCTTCCGAGAGTGTTCTATCTCGTTTGTACAACAAATCAACGGAACATGTATTTCGAACACGTTTTATCGTCGCTCATTAATACCTTTATTTAGAAGGAATACCTTTTCTGTATTAACCAACATGAATTAAGGTAACCGAGATCTTACAATACTCAGCTTACGCTATTCACCCATGTCGTCCAGAGAGAAAAAGACTTAAGTCCCCAAGATTGATGTCACATTCCATGAAATCAGCCAAGTTTTCGCTGCTGTTCTGCCCTGTTCCTCAGTGTACAGAGTAATAGTTAACCATCTCAGCGAGTCGACAGAGTCTGGAACCGCGCGACTGCTACGGTCGCAGGTTCGAATCTTGCCTCGGGCATGCATGTGTGTGTTATCCTTAAGTTACTTAGGTTTAAGTAGTTCTAAGTTCTAGGGGACTGATGACCTCAGATGTTGAATCCCATAGTGCTCCGAGAAATTTGAACTATTTGAACAATTTGAGTCGACAGAGAACTTCCTAGCAGAAATAACGGCACAAAGTGGTCAGATATATTTAAGTAATTTTAAGCGTATCCGACAGCAGTTTTAGAGGCTCAGTTCTGACCTGGTGAATAACGTCCGAATCTTTGTGAGGCTGATCACGAAAGAATGTATAGAGGAAAGTTGCAGAACCAGTAATTTGTAGTTAATTTCATGTGGACTATCAGAGGTCTGACGCTCCGTGAAGGAATTGCCAGTTGAGGCTCTCCGTAAATATATACTATTGTTGTTTTTCTTGCTGTTGTCGTCGTCGCCATCGTTCTCTTCATTCCGAAGACTGAACTGTCTCCAAGCTACTACATCATATGGAAACTCCTTCATCGCTGCATTACTACTTCTGCGTCTATCGATTTGGACCTACACTGTAAGAGAGTTCTGACTGCTCTCTAAAACGTTTGCTCACCACACACCCCTTCATAACAAAATTAATGATTCTTTGTTGCCGGCCGCGGTGGTCTCGCGGTTCTAGCCGAGCAGTCCGGAACCGTGCGACTGCTACGGTCGCAGGTTCGAATCCTGCCTCGGGCATGGATGTGTGTGATGTCCTTAGGTTAGTTAGGTTTAAGTAGTTCTCAGGTCTAGGGGACTGATAACCACAGCAGTTGAGTCCCATAGCGCTCAGAGCCATTTTGATTCTTTGTTGTCAACTTTTAGTGGAGTTATACCTTTAATTCGTTTTTTATTATTTCGATTCGGACCTCCTGATTAATTATTCGATCCTACAATCTGACCTTCAACTTCTGTAGCACCCCATTTCAAAGATTACTGATCATTTCTTATCTGAATTACCTAAAGCCAACATTTCAAATGGTTCAAATTGCTCTGAGCACTATGGGACTTAACTTCTGAGGCCATCAGTCCCCTAGAACGTAGAACTACTTAAACCTAACTAACCTAAGGACGTCATACACACCCATGCCCGACGCAGGATTCGAACCTGCGACCGTAGCGTCGCGCCGTTCAGACAAGCGCCTAGAACCGCTCGGCCACTCCGGCCGGCGCCAACACTTCACTTCTGTACAACGCGACATTGCAGAAAAATACCTTCAGAGAAGACTCCTAAGACCTAAATTTACATTTGATGTTTATAAATTTCTCTTTTCCATAAATGCGTTTTATATCTCTCCACATTTACCGTCATCAGTTATTTTGTTTCAAAGTGACATTTTTATCTACTATTTCTTGTGTTTCATTTTCAAATTCTCTCAGCGTCACCTGGTTTTATTCGACTATACTCCATTAGACTCATTTTACTTTTTATTACATTCATCTTATAAACTCTTGATAACGTACTGTCCATTCCATTCAACTTCCCTTTCCATTTCCTTTGTCTTCTCTGATAACATTAGAGTGTCAAAAAAAAATAGCTCTGCGTACTATGGGACTTAACATATGAGGTCATCAGTCCCCTAGAATTTAGAACTACTTTAACCTAACTAACCTAAGGACATCACACACAATCATGGCCGAGGCAGGTTTCGAATCTGCGACCGTAGCGGTCGCGTGGTTCCAGACTGAAGAGGCCGGCTCATTAGAGTGTCATCGGTAAATTTCACAGCATTTATTTTTTCTCCCTGAACTTTAATTCCCTTTTCAGATTTATTCTTGATCTGCTTTACTGATTACTCTATGTGTAGACTGAATAGGTACGTAATGCATTGACTAAAATCCTGTCTCACGCCCTTTTGCGTTGCTGCTTCCATTTGATCACCTATGCTTCTTATAACTGCAGTCTGTTTTCCATATAGCTTGTAGATAACGATTCGCTCCTTGCATTTTTCCCTGCCCTCTTCAGAGTTTCAAGGACAGTATTCCAGACCATTTTGTCAAACGATTCATCTGAATCTATAAATATAATAAAAATGAGATTTTTTAAAAAAAATTCTTTTTAAAATTCAGTCTTGATCGCACCACGTATGCTACAATTACAAAGGTGAACGGTTACGGTCATATCACATGACAATCATCATACCCATGGCATCCTTCGAAGATGGTAGGTGGAGCACTCCTTTCAGTTACTGTGATGTCAACTGGTCAACTTACCAATGATTATATTGTGATTTTTGGGAAATTGTACTGGGTGGCCTCCCCTTGCCCCCAAGGCTCAATTTGTCCATTATTCTTTCTCTTGCGTCCTCTACTTGGCTAAGATTGTCTAGCAGGTAGGGCACTCGACTTCGTCGGCTCTGGAGGTGCCAAGTTCATTCTTGAATAAAACTAAAGTCCTCCCGAACAGGCCATGAAGGCCCAAAGTACCGACCGCCAGCCGTGTCGGCCCACTGTCACTGGATGCGAATATGGAGGGGCATGAGGTCAGCACACCGCTCTCCCGGCCGTATGTCAGTTTCCGAGACCGGAGACGCTACTTATCAATCAAGTAGCTCCTCAGTTTGCCTCACAAGGGCTGAGTGCACCCCGCTTGCCAACAGCACTCCGCAGACCGGATGGTCATCCACCCAAGTGCTAGGCTGGCCCGACAACGCTTAACTTCGGTGATCTGACGGGACCCGGCGTTACCACTACGCAAAGGCCGTTGGCTCATTCTTCAATAGGGGCGGGGAATTTTCATCGTTCCAGTGCCTCCAGGAAGGGTCTACGTACACTCAGCTTGCTGTCAAAATGAGTGCTGGAGTTCTTCCATGGGGTAAAAGGCGGCCGGAGCGATGACCTCATCACCTTCTCTCTCCTAGCGCCTTGGTGAATAGAAAGGTGGCATTCTCCCTGGAGGCAGGCAGCTAGTCCAGACACGTGATTGCCCCACAGACTTCCTTCTTACCTCAATTTCCTTTCCCTATCATGTAATTCCAGTACCCCCCCCTTCCTCCCTTGTTTAGAATTAAATTTTGGTCTCCATTAACTACCTGAAGATCTCATCGTACCTTATCTCAACGTCTTCATCATCTTTGGAGTAATCATTAAAATTTATATTACTTTACTGAGTGATGGTTGTGTCTATTTTGGGTACTACAATGCTTTCACTACGCTATTCATAGTGGCTTATCATCATCCTTAATTGCTTATCCATGTAAGGGGAGAACAAAGGGTTTCCGTTCGAAGGCCGTAAAATCTGGAATGGGTATGCCAATCGGGCAAAATCCCCGTGGGCACTGATGCGATCACCCCACCGACGCACCAACATGAAAGTACTCGTTTGATAAAAAAACGTGTCCAGGTGCGTGAAGGAGTCCGTACCTGACAAGAATCATTGAACAATCGAGTTCTTTTTAGTGGAATGAAGACGTGAAAATCGCCTGGGGAGAGATGAGGACCGTGGGAGAGATGAGGACTAAAGGGGATGGGCTCTAGTGTCTCTCATTTGAGTTGAAATCATCCGTTAGGGATGAGGCTTACCTACCAGATCGACTGGCTTCTTGTGTCGAATTACGACCAGCGCAGATCTTGGCGCACCATTCCACAACGATGGTTTTCTTCATTCTGCGATGGACGTCCAGCGGTGTTTGCCATTTAGCAGCCAAGATAAGAATAACAACACGCTAGTTCTGTTTGGGCACATTAGGTGATATTCTCATATTAAAACTATCTTATTTTGTATTATAACCTTTCACACACCTGCCCAGACGTTCTGGTCTTTCTGCCACCACACATGCCTAATTCGCACCACATTTAAATTCAGCCTAACCATTTGCCGTCATAAATTATCTAAATTACGTACTCAAATAAGATATCTAACATTCTACGCTCTGACCGATAAAACACATTTTGTTTTTCCTGACGTCTTCATCCTCCTGAGTAGTCCCCACACAGAGCTCACAACAGGGGACTACTGTACCTCTGGAATATTCTATCGAAGGGGATTCCATACAGCACAGTTGCATGCCCACGAGTAAAATTACGATGTAGTTTCCCCCTTACTTCTCAGCTGTTAGTAGTACCAAAGCAGCGAGGTCAGGTAAGTGTTACACAGGCCTCTGCATGAGTAATTACCTGGTAAGGTTGCACATACTGGCTACAAAGAGGTGGACAGGTTTATCGCAGTGTGATTAGTGCATTATTTCAATTCCTTTTGCTCACTGATCCGTTTCTTGAAAGTTAGAGTTTGACAGTTAACTACTTTGATGTTATCAACATATTATAACTGTAAAATCGTGATGCATTTAGTATCTAACTTCAATAGTAATTAATATTGTTGGTATTTGTCTCACGTTAGCGCTGTTTTAGACATTATTACCAGAGTATGTTAGTGACCACAGTCAAGAAAAAGAGAAATCGAGAAACAAAACCATCCTCCAGAAATCTATGACTTATAACCCACGCTTTTCTTTGTTATTTATACAAACCATTTTCTCCGGCGTTGTAGCTCCTATCTTAAAGGGAAGTTACAATATGGGTAGCGTATGAGATCCTAAAAGCAAAACAACATCCTCGAGGCTAATTTACATTTAATTATTTAGTGTTCATATAAACATTTCACAAGTAAGAAATGCAGCCCCACTGTCAATGATCTTCTCGAACGCGTTAAGAGTTAGTTGTTCTTAAACGGCTGGAAATATCTGTGACAACCGTTAAGTGATTGCAAGCAGCTTCTAGTGAGTACGTTGGGCGAAACGCACAAAAGTATCCTCAAATTAACCTGTCCTCTGGATACTGTCTCCTCTACTGGTAGTAACAGGATCTACCACTGCCCGTCAATCTGATTTAGTGGCGTGTCACTTCTAGGCAGTGGCCTGCATAGGGAGGGAGAGGTCTAGAACGCCAGTAGTTACGCATTCCGCCGCGTCCATACAGCATTTCGCCCTGCTAGTTGCCGTCTGTGTCGCCGAGTCGGATATCTCGGGTGTATTCGGGTCTGAGTTGGTAGGGTCGGTTATGAGTGGTCGTCGAAATGGCGACTGTTGCACCGGCCGCCAGGTGCTGTGGGGTGTCTTGAACAACAAGTATATTCGCAGCGAGCGCTCGACCGTCTCGATATCTCGGGTATTTCCGGATCTGAGTGGACCTGTAACGGACAAAGGCTCCAGTGTCCACTAACCTGCAAAAGTGGATTCAAGGCTCGTTTCGTATGGTGTTCAATAACTCACTATTCTTACGTCGTTTGTTAGGACTCAAGGCGCTTTCAGGACAACTTGCTTTGAACTGGTATTTTTGATACTGGAATACTTTTTGGATGTTGACACCGCTAGGAAGTAATGGCTGCGTTGTTCTTTTCAGAAGTGGAGGATATAATAAAGCAAAGTAGTTACATTTCTCAAATACTGAAGTCCAAGAGCAAAAATTAAGCTTTGGGACGATTTTCATGTACAAAAAAAATCAAGACAACGCTATGATTCCTGGATTTGTTCAATGTGTGAAACTTAAGCATATATATTATGATTCGAGTCATCATCAGGGGAATATGAATTTGATTAGGACGTAAGCTTGATACTCTGCGGAGACAAGCGCGTACCAGCAGAAGAAGAGCATCTCAAAACAGGTGAAACAGACATGAATCCGCACATATTATAAAAGTGTATGTATGTATGTAATTACGTCCCACATCTCCTCCTAAACCACTGGATCGATTTCATCCAGGCTTTCTACACACATTACTTACTGTGTCTAAAGAACCACAGTGTGGGCAAGAATCACCTAGCTGTCAGAGGAGGGAGAGAGTCAAAAGGCAGTGTAGCTCACGATGCACAAATAGTCAAACTACACTCCTGGAAATTGAAATAAGAACACCGTGAATTCATTGTCCCAGGAAGGGGAAACTTTATTGACACATTCCTGGGGTCAGGTACATCACATGATCACACTGACAGAACCACAGGCACATAGACACAGGCAACAGAGCATGCACAATGTCGGCACTAGTACAGTGTATATCCACCTTTCGCAGCAATGCAGGCTGCTATTCTCCCATGGAGACGATCGTAGAGATGCTGGATGTAGTCCTGTGGAACGGCTTGCCATGCCATTTCCACCTGGCGCCTCAGTTGGACCAGCGTTCGTGCTGGACGTGCAGACCGCGTGAGACGACGCTTCATCCAGTCCCAAACATGCTCAATGGGGGACAGATCCGGAGATCTTGCTGGCCAGGGTAGTTGACTTACACCTTCTAGAGCACGTTGGGTGGCACGGGATACATGCGGACGTGCATTGTCCTGTTGGAACAGCAAGTTCCCTTGCCGGTCTAGGAATGGTAGAACGATGGGTTCGATGACGGTTTGGATGTACCATGCACTATTCAGTGTCCCCTCGACGATCACCAGCGGTGTACGGCCAGTGTAGGAGATCGCTCCCCACACCATGATGCCGGGTATTGGCCCTGTGTGCCTCGGTCGTATGCAATCCTGATTGTGGCGCTCACCTGCACGGCGCCAAACACGCATACGACCATCATAGGCACCAAGGCAGAAGCGACTCTCATCGCTGAAGACGACACGTCTCCATTCGTCCCTCCATTCACGCCTGTCGCGACACCACTGGAGGCGGGCTGCACGATGTTGGGGCGTGAGCGGAAGACGGCCTAACGGTGTGCGGGACCGTAGCCCAGCTTCATGGAGACGGTTGCGAATGGTCCTCGCCGATACCCCAGGAGCAACAGTGTTCCTAATTTGCTGGGAAGTGGCGGTGCGGTCCCCTACGGCACTGCGTAGGATCCTACGGTCTTGGCGTGCATCCGTGCGTCGCTGCGGTCCGGTCCCAGGTCGACGGGCACGTGCACCTTCCGCCGACCACTGGCGACAACATCGATGTACTGTGGAGACCTCACGTCCCACGTGTTGAGCAATTCGGCGGTACGTCCACCCGGCCTCCCGCATGCCCACTATACGCCCTCGCTCAAAGTCCGTTAACTGCACATACGGTTCACGTCCACGCTGTCGCGGCATGCTACCAGTGTTAAAGACTGCGATGGAGCTCCGTATGCCACGGCAAACTGGCTGACACTGACGACGGCGGTGCACAAATGCTGCGCAGCTAGCGCCATTCGACGGCCAACACCGCGGTTCCTGGTGTGTCCGCTGTGCCGTGCGTGTGATCATTGCTTGTACAGCCCTCTCGCAGTGTCCGGAGCAAGTATGGTGGGTCTGACACACCGGTGTCAATGTGTTCTTTTTTCCATTTCCAGGAGTGTATATTCATCTGTTATTTGAGAATGAGAGTACTTATTGGCTCGCAACAAACTTCGCACATATACTACTGAATGTGCCTGCAAAATTATATTTTAGAATACACAAGGATATGATGTCCTAAACATCGTGGTGCTTGGAACCGAAGCTGCAGTGAGAAATTCGCTAGAGATTCAGGTGAAGTGCACTATGTGACCAAAGGTATCCGGACACCTGGCTCAAAATGACTTACAAGTTCGAGCGCCCTCCATCGGTAACGATGGAATTCAATGTGGTGTTGCCAATCTTTATCCTTGATGACAGCACCCGCTCTCGCACTCTTGCATTCAATCAGTTGCTAGAAGGTTTCTTGGGGAATGGCAGCCCATTCTTGACGGAGTGCTGCACTGAGATGAGGTATCGATGTCAGTCGGTGAGGCCTGGCACACTGTCGGTGTTCCATCACACCCCAAAGGTGTTCTGTAGGATTCAGGTCAGGACACTGCGCAGGCCAGTCCGTTACAGGGATGTTAGTGTCGTGTAATCACTCCGCCACAGGCCATGCATTGTGAACAGTTGTTCAATCGTGCTGGAACATGCAATCGTCACCACCGAATTTCTCTTCACCAGTGGGAAGTCAGAAGGTGCTTAAAACATCAATGTAGGCCTGTGCTACGATAGTGCTACGCAAAACAACAATGGGTGCAAGACCCTCCATGAAAAACATGACCACACCATAACACCACCGCCTCCGAATTTAACTGTTGGTACTACATACACTGGCAGATGACTTTCAAAGGGCATTCGCCATACCCAAACCCTGCCATCGGATCGCGATATTGTGTACCGAGAGTCGTCACTCCACACAACGTTTTTACACTGTTCAATCGTCCATTGTTTACGCTCCTTACACACAGCGAAGCGTCGTTTGGTATTTACCGGCGTGATGTGTGGCTTATGAGAAGCCGTTCGGTCATAAAATCCAAGTTTTCTCATCTCCCGCCTAGCTGTCCTAGTACTTGCAGTGGATCCTGATGCAGTTTGGAATTCCTGCCTGATGGTCTGCCTATTACACATTACGACCTCATGTGGTGCACGCTCTTGCGCTGTACGTGTTCCTTCACGTTTCCACTCAGTATCACATCGGAAACAGTGGACCAAGGGATGATGAGGAGTGAGGAAATCTCGCGTACGGACGTATGACACAAGTGACACCCAGTCACCTGACCACGTTCCAAGTCTCAGAGTTCCGCGGAGCACCCCATTCTGCTTTTTCACGATATCTAATGGCTACAGAGGTCGCTGATGTGGAGTACCTGGCAGTACGTGGCAGCATAATGCACCTAATATGAGAAACGCGTATCTTTTGGGGTGCCCCGATACTTTTTATCACATAGTGCATGCGAATTTTTTAAAATATATATGATGTATACATGATTTGTGCGTATGCGGGCAAAGCAACACATTTATTTCTCCTCCAAAGCCCCTGGAACGATTATTATTATCTGAAAAGAAATACTGTGGAGGTAAGAACTAGCAACGTCCTAATGGGGTAGGGGTGATTACGTGGAGAGGGAAGAGGATAGAATAAGGAGGACAGAGAAGGGTGAGGAGGAGAGGGACGAAGATAGGGGGTAGTAGATAGACAGAGAGAACGGGCGGGGAAACTGACAGGGGAGGGAAGATGAGAAGATGGACCAAGAGAGGATGTGAAAGTGCACAGAGAGAGATGAGACGGATATGTACTTAGAAGGAGTGAGGAGGAGATGGAAGCGGAGGAGGATATAGTCAGACAGCGAGAGGAGAGGAGATGGACTTAAAGCCGTTGAGGATGTAATAGGAGGAGATGGAAAGACAGAGGATAACAGGAGATGGACAAAGAGAGGGAGGAGGACGAGACGGGCTAATGAAGTAGATACGTATCCGGGGAACGCCGTTTACTCATCTAGTAATGTAAACGCTATCTTAGATTTCATCGATTTTTTTCCCACGATCTCTTTGAGTATTTTTAGAAACTTTCATTTCTCTACGAATATTACAGACAGTAATTATGATCCCATTACTTTTTTTTTCGGTTTTGTATCTGTGCCTTGAACGTGCGTGACCGTTTCAAGAAAGCCACTGTACCATTAAGTAGCACTAGATGTGTGTCGATTCCTAGCTGCGGAGGGGTGACGCTTCATTAAACTCATGCAGAAGCCTGTTACTGTGGGAGCAATAGTCAGAATGGTAAACGCCAAACAACTTGTTCCTTACCCTATGACAGCTGCTCCAACACTTCCCAAAACTACAAAAATGGCAATAATGACTGTCCCTCCGGAAATTATTGCAGAAATCAAACAAGGAGATGTTCAGCCAGCACAGATATGTGGAAGGATGAAGGTAGAAGCTACACTGCCTTTTAGTGTCACTTCATTAAACTGATGAGGCGTAGTCCAGTACAAATAAGAGAATTTTTACTCAGAATTCCGAAATGAGCCGAAGACAGGAGAAGCAATTTTCCAGGAGATACTTCTTCACTTATACTCGAAAAAGGTTTATCGACGCTGATGGGGGCGACAGATCAGGGGTCTAATATAGTGGGTGTCTTAAAAAGGTACGAAAGGCAGTAATATCTTGGCAATAAATTGGCCCCAGTCCTACGTCATGCATTTTGTAAGATTATTTGTTAGTAGAAAGCTTTTGTGAATTGATCTAAAAATACCGATTTGCAGAAATTTAGTATAGTACATGAAAAACACAGGATTGTAGCCAGAATTAGAGTTGTGACTGCAACAGGAATATGAGACGTTTTAATTCAAAAGTAACTATGTTGGAGTCAATCTGTCAAAGTTCAAACAGATTAAAGAGGTATTGCAGAAAAACAACAACATTCAAAAAATAGATACAATGGACAAAGACTTCCCCCAAATTTTTTTGCGCTTTCTAAACCGTTTCACAATGAAACAGAAATTACGACAGGGGAAATATCATACAGTGCAGTATTGCCTCCTAAGTTACCTAAGAATAGTGCAGCACTTTCCTTACATTCTCACATTTGGAACAATGCAAAAAAATTTCTAAAGCGAGCTTCGCAGTACTTGCGCCAGAAAGTTCGTTATATTCCTCGTACTTTTCTCTTCCATAGTAAAGGGAGAAGTTCGATCAGCTTGTCGAGATTTTTGTAGGAGAATGCCACAAAGTGCAATGGAAGAGAAACTGCTGGAGAAGGGAAGGAGCAGAGAACGCAAGGGGAGAAGATTTCAGTATTACAACTGGCGTGAAACTTAACTGGTGGAAACAAATCTCCCCGATACTCCCACAACTATCACAAATAGCAAGAAATAAGTTTTCCCTTCCTGCTACAAGTGTTGTATGTGAAAGGACATTCAGTGTGGCTAATAATATTATTCAGCAATAAACGCACCAATAAACACTGAACTTGCTGAGGAACTTTCGTTTCTATCAGTTAGCATAAACGGACAAAATACTTGTGATGAATGCATTGTTATAAAAATATTATTAAATGTTTATTGTTACTTTACAGCTTTTTGTGTTAATTATAGCTCTAAAAATTATGAAAATCGTATAAAATGCTTGGATTTAATAAAAATACATCCCATGTCTACATCTACATGGACTGGTACCTACATCTAAATAGATACTCGGCGAATCACACTTAAGTGCCTGGCAGAAGGTTCATCGAACCACTCTGACAATAATTCTCTAATAGTGTACAGAAAAACCGAACCCCTACATCTTTACGTGTAAGCTCCGATTTCCCGTATTTGATTATGATGATCATTTCTCCCCATGTAGGTCGGCAACAACAAAATATTTTCACATTCGGAGGAGAAAGTTGGTGAGTGAAATTCTGTGAGAAGATCCCGCCGCAACGAGAAACGCTTTTGAGTTAATGATGTGCTCCCCAAATCTTGCATCATGTCCGTGACAGTCCCTTCCCTATTTCTCTACAATACAAAACGTGCTGCTCTTCTCTGAACTTTCTCGCCGTACTCTGTTAATTCTCCTCTATGGAAACACTTAGGCAAGTAGAGATTTCTGACTTAACCATCAGTGATATTCCTGCTATGAATACAAGCAGTACAACTGACATCGTATCACCACATTCTAGCCACCAAAGACTGTTATAGACCATGCTTTATGTAGCTCTATGCCAGAATTCTGTGTCTATTTACAATACTTGGTGTTGTCTGTTTCTGTTACATTGGTATCGCCAGACAGTACTCAATAATGTGATGATGCAATACTGATGACCGATTACCCCAGCTGTCAACTATATCGGAAAGTATATTTTTAACTTGCATAAAAGTTCAGTACAGATTTTGCAGTCCAACTTAAGCATTGTCCTCATGAGACAGAGTTTGCTATTAAAACTAATTTCTATAATTAAAAATGTTATAGAAACATTTATTTGATATTAACAAATCCGTATATAATCAAGTACTCGGAAATGATGATTAAAGTTGAATGTATTTCAAAATTCTCTTGTGAAGTGGAAAATGACAGGTTATCAGAGCTTTGACACATATTTAGAACATAAGATCATGTTGCTCACATTCTTTCAATGTAAACACATTCTGCTGCACAGCATGCAAAAATTTACTCGTACCTGCTTTCGGGTTATATTATTTACTTGTTGATAATCCGTAAATGTAACGTATGTTTCTAATGTCACAGGGTAATGTGTGAAACCTTCAGTGACTACCGTAGCAGAATATTTTTGAAAGATCTCACAAAACCCAAAGAAAAGCCGATCACACGCAGCCATCGGCACCAAACGTATGTCTAGTTTCTCCATGTTGAGAGGGTGCTGTCCGTCCGCAACTGTATATTCAGTAAATGGAAGGCTGCTCCAACTGCCGGTCTAATTATTATTTACTAGCTCAGCGCGCTCTGCTTCCCTCGTGTAGTCTGAATGGCCTGCACAGATTTTTTTTTGTCGTTTATATTTCATCGAATTTTAATGTTGTTTAGAAATTGAAACACCTTCCAAGCTTTTCACGCTGATTAAGGCCACACAAGAATGGTATTTTCCGAAAGGTCGATTGACCAAAAAGCGATTGTTGTAGCTGGAGTCCACAATGGCTTTTGCATTATTGTGGAGATATTTCGAATAGCAACTTTTATCCCCTTACAAACATTTCTTTACATCTAATCCAGAAGGAAATTCCAGTTTTCATAAATTTAGCTTTAAAATTATTCTTAAGGTAACGAAATATTCTCTTAAAAATTTTCATCGTCCCTTAGGCGTTGAATTTCCAGAATCTCAAACTACCTCTTTATTTCGTTGCTAACCAAAAAGCCAATATGTATTGCAATACATGTAGCCTTAAAACTTCTTTAGTAATTCTTTAGTAATTATTTATTTTCAGAAAACTTTTACCCATTGCATAAACGAATTTTTAAATATGCTGAAACGCGAATTTTTTCGTTTTCTGACTCAGAAACACCCAATTACCAGTTTCCATAGTTGTAGATTCAAATTCACTTCATAACGACATACTTTCAAAACCCTTTAATCCCCTATTTCACCCAATAGGAGTGGTATTTCGGACAATCCCTTCGTAAACGATGCCTACAGTATAAGATCCACACTCCAAAAGTTGAAATGGAAATGTGTGGTAATGACTATGGGACCAGACTGCTGAGGTCATCGATTCCTAGGCTTACGCACTATTAAATCTAACTTACGCTAAGGACGACACACACACACCCATGCCCGAGGGAGGACACGAACCTCCGACGGGGGAAGCCGCGCGAACCGTGGCAAGGCGCCTTGGACCGTAAGGCTAAAACGCGCTATTCCACACTCTCCCCAAACTTCAAGTTTCTATCCTCAGCGATTTGGGCTGGGCGATGATGGGTTAGAGAATGAATCTGACCCTACTTCACCCCGTTGCCGGTCGGGGTGGCCGAGCGATTCTAGGCGCTACAGTCTGGAACCGCGCGACCACTACGGTCGCAGGTTCGAATCCTGCCTCGGGCATGGATTAGTGTGATGTCCTTAGGTTAGTTAGGTTTAAGTAATTCTAAGTTCTAGGGGACTGATGACCTCAGAGGTTAAGTCCCATAGTGCTCAGAGCCATTTGAACCACCATTTTCGATCACCCCCTTAGGGGTTGAATTTCCAAAAACAGTGAAAATTGTATTTTTTCATCTCCAGGCAGAAGCCAATTACCAGTTATCAAAGATTTTGCTTTAAAAATGCTTTCGCAATGAAACATTTTCATTCAAAGTTTCACCCCCTATTCCACCCCCTTTCCAAAATCAGTGAGAATGCGTATGTTTTATTAGGTTGAATTTCCAAAATCAGTGAAAGACATATTCTTATATTTCTAACTGAGTAGCCAAATTCAAATTTTCATAAATTTATCGAAAATATGCCTTCATAAAAAAGTATTTCCGTTATAAAACATCCCCAGTTTTTTTATTTCTAACCGATAAGTCAAATACCAATGCTCGTAGATGTAGCTTAAAAAATGCCTTGTAATTCTTTAATGATGTTTTTTCAGAAATCTATCAATCACTACTTTACCCCCATAGCGTTAAATTTCGAAAAATGTTGAAACGCATATGTCTTTATTTCTGACCAAGAAACCAAACACCAAGTTTCGTAGGTCTAGCATCAAAATTTCCTTAAAAGCGACATTTTCAAAAAATGCCTTCATTCGCTATTTCACCCCCTGAGGGTTGGGATTTCGAAAAATCGCTTCCTAAGCGATACCTACACTATATGATCCAAACTTCCAAATTTCTATCCTTACTGGTGTGCACTGGACGTTGATGACTGAATGAGTCAGTCAGTCAGTCAGGGCATTGCCTTTTATAGTCGATATAGGGATTTAAGTACAGTGCATCACGTGTTTCGGTCTTCCACGGCATTTATAGACAGTTATTTATGTTGTCGGACTCATACCCATTCTTCGGAAACCCATTTTCAGCAACGCATTTTAATTCTCCATCGAACAGCTCTGGTTCACAGGTGTTTCTCGCTCGGCACTTCAGCGTTTTCATGACAATGCATTTTTCCCACCTCTGGTTATTAGAATTCCTATATAATTAACAGTCAGTGTGAGTGACATTTTGATGTTGTGTGTGATCCAAGCAACCATATTATTTCTCACCCAAAAAGTTAATCTAATACTTTCCTCCTCCTCCATAATCAACGGAATCGAAAGATTAATCTCACAATAGCAGTAATTAAAGTCCTCCTCCTCCAGAAAATATCTGAATCTAATGATTAATGACGTTGATTTGTTAATGAAACAAACTTACTCCTGTTTTTCCATGCCTTCACAACAAAACATGTTGATCATATAACGGGCCAGACGTTCGATTATTCGTGAATGTCCCCAGCGTCTGCTCTACGAAATTTTCCTGCGATAGATCTGAAGCTAACTAACGCCAAAACTGGTATTCATAATAAGTGGATATACGATCAGTGACTGAATACAATTGCAGAGAAGAATTAAATAATTTGTTTTCTGAAAATCAGGCAATTAATTACGTAAAGTATGTGTTTTTAGATATTAAGTCAACTTCCTTTCGCTTCTCCTACTGTTTTATAGACACATAATAACATAGGTTACATTTGGTTATTACTGTGTATTAAAGAAGACTTCAACAAGCATAAAAGTTGCTCAAAAGCTTAGCCGGACCTGGTAGTTGAGCGGTTCTAGGCGCTTCAGTCCGGAACCGCGCGTATGCTACGGTCGTGGGTACGAATCCTGCCTCGGGCATGGATGTGTTTGATGTCCTTTGGTTAGTTAGGTTTAAGTAGTTCTACGTTCTAGGGGACTGATGACCTCAGATGTTAAGTACTATAGTGCTCACAACCATTTGAACCAATTTTGTTCAAAAGTTTATTTAAGTTATATTTTATGTATAGGTGCGAAGTGACAAATAATCGAAACCATAGGCACTGTGTGCAGCGTGCTTGTTGCCGTTTAATTTGAAATTGGTGACATACCATATTTAGAAGAGAATCATCAAAGTAATTAAACCCTAACTACCTTTTTAAATGTCATGTGGGACAGTGTCCCTTACCAGGTACGATCTGGGGACCCATACTCAAGGAAATAGTAGCAATAAAATTGTGAGAGTAATGAACAACACATTCTACGAAAATTGTAGTTATAAACGGTTACAATGCTAATTTTGCAATAAATGTAGTTTATTCGTTTCTAACATTCTGCATGGTGTCTGTTCTATATCGTGTCTCCCTACCACTTTCGCGCAATGACGCTCTGAGCGTGTTTTTTAGGGAATTGACTAGTTTGAACCTGGGACCTGTTGTTGGTAAGGAGACGCCAGACCACACATGACATGTAGAGTTCAGAAGAGTTCAGTGAGACCAGCGATGATATAACCTAATACTTAATAATTTCAGCGTCAGCTCCACTGCACTCTCTGTAAAAGAATCTTAATACTAACTAAATTTAGTGGAAGGGGTTCAAGGCTTTCCTATAACGTCGAAAAAGCAATTAAGTTTACCATTGGAAATTTTATTCTACTCACAAAACATTCTTTATAAATTACACTATTGATAAAAGGAAATATTTTAATACAGGATGGCAAAAAACCAACTGCATTCAACAAAAATGAAGTTCTACAATGGATCGAAGGATGATCTATGCCATATCACATCTATAATCTAGGTTTAAATTAAGTTTCACAAAAGAGAAAACTATGGTCTACAGTGACCCTCAATTATCTTAATACTAACTAACTTGTCGTAAATTACAGTGGCTGATGTGGCTTCTCAATAACTATATAACAGAAAAATCATCGCATTTCAGATTTTTACTTCAAGTGTCAAATGTGAACACCATGAGCTTTAATTGACGATCGACACAAGTATTACGCAAAGAGGGTGCAACAGATGAGACTTCTGCAGTTCTGAGTGAAGCTTTATGCGCTGTTATGCAGCGTCGCGTGCGTTCATTATCTTGTCGGTGTTCGTCAGGGGGCGGCGGTCAGCACAGCTCCACTCCCTCGCCATCTCGGAAGCAACCCTCTCCTAACTTTTCCTTACTATAATTTACCGAAGTTGGTTTAAAAAAACTATCTGGCTGTGTTTTCATCTGACCAATCAGGGTCTCAATGTTAATGTTAAGCTCTGCCTACAAAAATTCTGTCTATCCAATGAGAAACGTTATACTTTTCGTGTTGGGCAATGTTTTTAAAGTGTGCAACGTAACAGAGACGCGAAAAGTCTCACGCTAAAACTTGCGGCTGGGGTAGCCCTTTTTGTGTTATCGTAAGATCTATACTGTTCTTTTGGAGGGCTCTAGCTTTTAACATCGGCTGGGGGGGTGGTCCTAGCGGTTAACGGGCGACGTGGGTGTCCGTCCCTTATCGTAGGGCCTTCCAGCTTAACACGGTTCTCCTCTCGGCTTCTGTTCTCGTTTCTCCCCTCGGATCTGTGTCTGTCTCACGGTGGGAAGGTATGACATGCATTTAGGTATTCTTGTGTCAGTCTGTGGTATTCCATTTGCTCACTCGTTACTCGTATTACTTTGGTTAATTTAATGTTACGATTTATTCGGAGCTATGTGACATACTACTGGATTTGCTTATCATGTCAGGGTTTTCATGGAAGGTGTTGGATTTGCCTTACACCTTACACGTTCTTCACTGATTCCGGAACAAACAATCCTCAGAATACTGTTTGCTAAACGTCAGCAACTATTCACAGACTGTCACACAAATGACTTTTCGAAATTTGAATTAAATTCTGGTTAAGAAAGTATTAAAAATTGACGCCTGAAAGTGAGCTGAAGTTCAACAACCAAAGAAGTGAATGTAATCAAGTTAAAAAACGTGCATATCAATAATTAGTTCACGTTTTGTTACTGGCATGGCAATGTAAAAACTTAAATTTCTCTGTCACTCATTTGATAATTTTCACTAAACCTGCAGTGCGATTATTGAACACGTCTAAAATCTTGAAGGAAAATTAGGAGATGCAGGTTCTCTCTTTGGAATTCCCCATTTCGGCCACAAACTATTAATTAAGTTGAAAAGTACTTCTGTATTACTCGACGAATGGCGTTCGGTGTTTGTTTCATACTGTTGTCTCAAGAGTATTGAAGGAGCGCAGTGAAAAGTAGCAGCAGCATAATGTAACACGATGTTTCAATACCAGTGTAGCCAGCAGACCGTTCCTTTTGAAGGTATCTACTTGACACAGCAGTGCTTTCGCCACTTATTGTACTACGGCCGCGGTGTAGGATTTCTCGAGTTCTCCAAAACTTGGTGCATTCAGAGGCTGCGAGATCGTTCGAAGCCCAAGTTTACTTCCGCTTTTTCCACGGGGCAGCCTGCACTCGGTGGGCCCTTTTGTTCCGGCCTGCTATTATTAAATTCCTCCGCGGGCGGCCGGCCGCTGGCTCAAGTTGTTCCTCTCAGGACTGTCTCGTGTCTCCGGTAACTCGCCGCACCCCTCCCCCCCCCCCCCCGCCCCCACCCCACTCCTACCCACCCGCGTCCTACCCTACCCATGGTCCAGGTAGTACTTTCACCACTGCCGAGTTTATTGGCACCTGTATCGGGCGTTCCATAGGGCAAACGTTTCTGTGACTATACAACCTGAGCCAACGCTAGATATGCATTGCGTGCCGAGAGAAAGGACAGTGTACCGCTGAAAAAAGGCATGCTTACTTGACGTAACGAGTGTTAGATTGACATATCATAATTTTCATTATTTTCTGAGATATACGTTGGCCAATTTCTAATTTTATTATTTAGAAACATGACTATGAACTTTGACATTGTCATGCGATCCTGAGTATTAATTGTAGAACAGTTTTTATTCCGAAGTGTGTTGATTGTACACACATCAAAAAAGTTTTGCATCACCCCGATTCCCAGAACTCCTGAAGATAGTCGTTGACGGTGGATATTGTATCACAGACACAGTCCCTTTGACTGTTCGGAGATGTCACTAAACCTGCCCAAAGATGTAAACAACGATGCATGAGCAGCGCCTATTAGACGACAGGGGTTCGATAGCAGATTAGTTCCAGTCATTCCACCAGGATGGACGTACACGGCTCGTGTTGTCTGTAGTTCAACCATGCCTAGACGGTAAATACTGCGGTTCGATCGCGTCCGCATTGTTACATTGTGCCAGGAAGGGCTCTCAACAAAGGAAGTATCCAGGCGTCTCGAAGTGAACCAAAGCGATGTTGTTCGGACATGGAGGAGATACAGAGAGAGACAGGAACTATCGGTGACATGCTCAGGCCACCGAAGGGCTACTACTGCAGTGGATGACCGCTACCTACGGATTATGGCTCGGAGGAACCCTCACAGCAAAGCCACCACGTTGAATAATGCCTATCGTGCAGCCACAGGACGTCGTGTTACGACTCAAACTCTGCGCAGTAGGCTGCATGAAGCGCAACTTCACTCCCGACGTCCATGGCTAGGTCCATCTTTGCTACCACGACACCATGAAACGCGGTACAGATGGGCCCAACAACATGCCGAACGGATCGCTCAGGATTGGTATTACGTTCTCTTCACCTATGAGTGTCGCACATGCTTTCAACCAGAAACTTTCGGAGGCGCGTTTGGAAGTTCAAATGGTTCAAATGGCTCTGAGCACTATGCGACTTAACTGCTGAAGTCATCAGTCGCCTAGAACTTAGAACTAATTAAACCTAACTAACCTAAGGCCATCACACACATCCATGCCCGAGGCAGGATTCGAACCTGCGACCGTAGCGGTCGCTCGGTTCCAGACTGTAGCGCCTAGAACCGAACTACCACTCCGGCCGGTCGCGTTTGGTGGCAACCAGGTGAGGCGAAAAGCTTTAGACGCACTGTTCAGCGAGTGCAGCAAGGTGGACGTTCCCTGCTGTTTTGGGGTGGCACTATGTGGGGCCGGCGTACGCCGCTGGCGCTCATGGAAGGCGCCGTAACAGCTGTACGATACGCGAATGCCATCCTCCGACCAATAGAGGAACCATAACGGCAGCATATTGGCGAGGCATTCGTCTTCATGGACGACAATTCGCGCCTCCATCGTGCACATCTGGTGAATGACTTCCTTCAGGATAACGACATCGCTCGACTAGAGTGGTCAGCATGTTCTCCAGACATAAACCCTATCGCACATACCTAGGATATCTGTAATTATAGGTTATCTGTCTTGAGCTGACTGCAATGTAATTAAAAAGAACTACAGCAGACACGTTTTGATTTTATTCACAAAGCATCATATCTGGTATTCTGTGAACTGGATACACACGTTTGTGCATCTATTTTTTGATTCTTTTAGGTTAAAAATAGCATTTTCTTTATGCCTGGTGTAGATTGAAAAGGGCTGTTTCAGACGACGTGACTCACCATCCACACTGAGGGATCTACGCCAAATCGCCGTTGAGGAGAGGGACAATCTGGACCAACTCTGCCTTGATGTATTTGTTAATTGTATGCCACGACGGAGGTTCGAGTCCTCCCTCGGGCATGGGTGTGTGTGCTTTCCTTAGCGTAAGTTAGTTTAAGTTAGATTAGGTAGTGCATAAGCTTAGGGAACGATGACTTCAGCAGTTTGGTCCCATAAAACCTTACCATAAATTTCCTATTTTACGAATACAGGAATGCATCATTGCAAGAGGACGTGCTACTGGGTATTAGAGGTACCGGTGTGTACAGCAATCTGGACCACCACCTGAGGGATCCATACAAACGTAATTATACACACAGATAGTTGAGTTATATGTTTTGATGTGAACTTGCGAGTATTAAAATACGTGTCAAATTGATTGCATTTTTTGATTGCGTTGTCTTAGAAGCGTAAATTCCTACACCGCCAAGGAACTATAGATCTCTGTATTTGACATAAATTTCAACTTCACATATTTCTGTTTCGGAGAAAAAGGGGTCTTAACAGACGGAGCAACAGACGGCTAACAAAGTGACAAAATGACCCTACACAGGTTTCGTTGTTACCGATTGAGGAGCGGTACACTAAAAATGCAAGAATGTAAGAATATATAATTAACATTAAACGTAAACATAAAAATACAAAAAAATCAAAAGTAAAGCAAAAAATAAGAACAGATCCAGTATCTTTCACTTAAGTTACAAGTTAATTGTCATCGTGGTCACTTAAGAGCAACCGAGTGAGGTTAGCACACTGGACTCATATTCGGGAGAATGATGGTTAAAACGGGCTTCCGGCCATCGTGATTTAGGTTTTCCACGGTCGACCTCCTTCTACATCCTTCCCTAATAAAATAAAAAAAAAGAGAGAAATTCAAATGTGTGTGAAATCTTATGGGACTTAACTGCTAAGCTCATCAGTCCCTAAGCATACACACTACTTAACCTAAATTATCCTAAGGACAAACACACACACCCATGCCCGACGGAGGACTCTAACCTCCGCCGGGAAAAGCCACACAGTCCATGACTGCAGCGCCTGAGACCGCTCGGCTAATCCCACGAGGCCTTCCCCAATCCGATGGGACGATGACCTCATAGTTGGACCCTTCCCTCAAACCACCAACCAACCAACTTAAAAGCAACTACCACGCCCGCTAATGCAGCGTATTTTTTAGAACAGTTATTTTTTGCAATCTAGCACGCTTGACACCAGTTTGATTTATTATTGCTTTATAATTCTGTCGGAGACGGCAAGCTGCTTTAAAATTCACTTGAATGGAATGTTTACTGTCTTCAAGCTAAGTTGTATAGGAACGTCAAAATAAAATAAAACAAATGTAATGGAGTGCTTTCGAATTAAATTAGGCAATGCTGAAGAAATTAGATAAGCTAATGAGGTATTAACAGTAGATTTGCTGTTTGAACAGCAAACTATCTGACGATGGTCGAAAAAGACTGGTATCAGCAAAGGTAAGCCATTCTGCAAAGAGAAATATTTTAAAGTGCAATGTAAGTGTTGTGAAGTTTTTCTGAAAGTATTTACCTGGAGTGCCGCCTGGCACGGAAGAGAGCCTGGATACTAAATTTCCAAGAAATAAGAAACAGTCTCTGTTGCGTTTCATTAATAATTACGCGTTCCGCGCTTTTAGCGCTTCATGAGCCATGCGAATCCCTTCATTATTAATAAAACTCTTGCAGCACAGTCTGTTATTAATTATTGAAACATTCATTCAATGTGTTTCATCAGGCCAAAATGGAGTAGTGTGAACTGTGCAGTAATCTTTACAGACAAGGAGCTTTTGTAATGTGGTGCCAAAGAATAATAGTAAAGATTACATGTGTAGTTCCCTTAACTAATGGACAGACATTGAACCGAACTGGGGATAAAATAAATTCATGTGACAGTACCATTAAAAGTATTATATTTAATGGAAACCCGCAGTTCCAAATATTGAAATTTATTCCTGAAATTCAACTTAATTGTAATATTTATAGGTGTACTGCCTAAAGCGACATACGAAACTTTATGCCTGACCGGGACTCGAAAGCGGGTTTCCCGCTCATCGCGAACAGTCGCCTTCCAACTTAGGCTATCAGAGGGTGCTTCCCGGGTCGACCCTAATTTCCATATACTACTTACATAGGTTTGTGTATGTGTATTGAACCGGGGACCTAGAAACGACGGAGAGGCTTCGTCCCGACGTAGCCCTCAGTGGTTCTCAACCCCACAGCAGTCCAACCACCCTACCGCCACCCGTTACTGTGAGGTCCGCCCCCCCTTCCCCACCCCCCTCCCACCCCGAGGAACGTCTCATACCAGACGAGTGTAACTTCAAATGTTTGTATGGCACAGTAACAATGGTGTACGCGTACGTGGAGACAATGTTTGCGCAGCAATCGCCGATCTAGTGTAACTGAGGCAGCATAAGGGCAACCAGTCCGTATTCGCCTTAGAAACCATCCGTAGGCTAGACGGCACACCGGACCTCTACTCTAATCTGCCGTTGGATTCGTGCCGGGGATAGGCACGCCTTCCCGCTCGGGAAGTAACGCGTTACAGCGCGCGGCTAGCCGGGTGGGTTTACACATCTATCTATTTCTTCTCATCTTCTTGTATCTACACTAGCGCACAGGATATAGTAGCATGGGGAGCTGCAGCAAATCAGTCTGAGGACTGAAGACCACAACAACATCCACACTCGCACATCTCATGATACCGAGGCAGGTTTTAGGAATCACTGCAATGATAAATATACCTATTACAGTTAAGCTGAGTTTCAGGAACAAATTTCAATATTTGAAACTGTCGTTCGTTATCAAATACAGATATCTATAAATTGAAGACGGGCCTATGACTAAAATGACAACGATAGTGTACGAATTCTCGTTGATTGATTCTAAGACCTGCGTGGACATCACAACATGTGCGAATGTGGGAAGTGAATTAATACTCTACGTGTGGAGATAGATAGATTTGTGTCATATGGAAGTATAGATCATTCTGGTGAGCGTACTGGATTGCCTACGTTATAAGGCGTCCGCTCCAAGATAAGCAGGAAATCAGGGTTCTAATCCCGGCCCAGTACACCTGTACTGTTACAGTTAATTAAAATTGTAGAGCAGCCACAGTTCACGTGTAATTTTCTTTACTTTCACATGTATCAGACTACTAACGCGGTCACCATCATCTTTAGAAATTACGTAACTTAGTGTCACACGTTACAAATTTCAGCCAGTGTAAGCGCTCCCGTCATATATAATTGTTACTATTAAGTTGAATTTCAATTATGAATTTCGCTACTAAAAGAACTCATCGGTTAGATGAACACTTCCTGAGCCGCTAAGGAGTAATCTATTCGGTAATGTACGGAAATGTGGGGGGTCAAAATTGGATTGGGAAGGATAAAGTTTTGACAGTAGCGAACTATCTGAAGGAGTTGTAGGTTCCAACGGGTATGCAGATCACCCTTGTACAGGACAGACTGGGGTGGGTAGCTACACTAGACTAGTCTACGAGTTATGGCTGCAACAAAGGAACCAACAACAACAACTAACATTTACGGAAAAAGTTGGTGTCTTTGTCAATTTGGATGTGAACTGGACAAATAAAGTACAAATATTGTTGACGTCACATGGTGGATTAGTGACGCATATCTTTCTTGTTTCCTAACTACGAATAGTGAAATTAAAATCGAAGCATATGGAATGATTGCGCTTTTCCAGCGTCTGACCCTGTTTGTGCCCTGCAGTACTTGGTTAGTTTTCTGTTGATTTATTCTGCCTCTGGTCTAAGAACGCATATTCGTTATAAAAGTTAAAAGGTAAACAGTCACTGAAATGGATTGTTCCGCACATAACGGAGCGACGATGGCTCGATACCGCTTAATGAAATAACGTCGAGGCCAAACGTCCACGCACAATACATTCCGCCGCAAATCACGTTACGTTTCGGGAGACTGAAATGCCAGATTGTACAGGATCAAAGCAAGAAAATGTAGCAGGACAATGTGACAGCCATTTCAACACATTTGCGGTGCACAGTAATCGCATTTATTGTGGTATTTTCGACATATGTCCGCTTCAGTGTTGGCACTCGGTCCACTTCCACAAATGAATTGCGCGGAACGGGAAATATCTTACGCATATTTCTCTCTAATTCCACTCGATTAATTTACAATCCCTGGTGTTGTTGCTGTCAACATTTGTGCATGCTTGCAGATAAACAGGTGATAATTTGATTTTAGCTCGTTAACGATACAATGGCCTGGCGAACAACTTCACTTACATCTACATGACATCTATTTCTGCATAAGTACTCTGCAATTCATAGAAGTGCCTAGCAGTTTTTCAGAGTGTTTCTCTGCAGTTCCGATCCCGATCACCGCGTGGGAAAAATGAAAACTTAAATACTTTCTTGTGAGCTCTGATTTCTTTTATTTTATTACGGTTACCATTTCTCCCTACGTTGTTTGGTGTCACTACAATATTTTCGCATTCACAACAGAAAGCTTGTGACTGAAAATTGGTAATACAGAACGAGGTGCTACGAGAAGCGCCTTGGTTTTAATTATTGCTGACCCCACTCGTGTATTATATCCGTGACACACTCTCCCCTATTTCGCACCCGCATCTCGTGATCGTGCGGTAGCGTTCTCGCTTCCCACGCCCGGGTTCCCGGGTTCGATTCCCGGTGGGGTCAGGGATTTTCTCTGCCTCGTGATGGCTGGGTGTTGTGTGCTGTCCTTAGGTTAGTTAGGTTTAAGTAGTTCTAAGTTCTCGGGGACTGATGACCATAGCTGTTAAGTCCCATAGTGCTCAGAGCCAACCCTATTTCGCTATAGTACAAAACCAGCTGCCCTTCTCAGGACTTTTTCGATGTCCACCGTTAATCATCTAGCAAGGGACGGACAAGCGTAGTGTAGGTACTCTCTTCCTTAGACCCGATACATCTTTTAAGAGTACTGCCAATAAAACGCAGTCTTTGGTTTGCCTTCCCCACCACATTATCTATGGGAGCGTTCTAATGTAGGTTGTCCGTAATTGTAATTCCTAGGCATTTAATGAAAATGACAGCCTTTAAATTTATTTAGAGTCAGCTGCCATTTTTCACGCCAAACAGTTGTCGTGCATAAGTTATTTTGCAATTGGTTTTTATCTCATGATGCCTTTACTAGACGGTAAAGGGCAGCATCATCTGCAAGCAATCTAACTGAGTTGCTCAGATTGACTCCTAAATCATTTATACATAGTTCAAGAGCGCCGAAAGGCCTGTAATACTTCCTTGAGAGCCGAGAGAAACCACGTATGTTTTACTCGATGACTTTACTTTGATCACTACGTAATATGAGTTTTCCGACAAACAGTCCGGTCACGTCAATGAGACGATGCTCCATAGGATGCCCCATTGTGAGGAATGGTGACAAAGCCTTATGGAAATCGAGATCTATAGAATCGATTCCATTACTTCATGTGAGTAATGAGCTACTTGCTCTTCACAAGATCGTTTTTTTCTGAATCTCTGTCTACTATGTGCCAAATACCGTTTTCTTCGAGGTACTTCATAATGTTCAAACGTAGCATACGTTGCTAAATCCTACTGCATATTGGCGACAGTGAAATAGATGTCTAATTAGTCGGATCACTCATATTTTCTTTTCTGAATATTGGTGTGACCTACTGAACTTTCTGGTCGTCATGTAAGAACCTTTCGTCCAGAGAGCGGTTGTACCTGCTTGCTCAGTATGAAACTACTATACTAGCATACTATGAAAAGAAACTGACTAGCATACAATCTGTCCCGAAGGACTTGCCTCTATTACCTGAATTGAGCTGCCTTGCAGCACCAAGGATATCTGTTTCAAGCTACTGATGTTGGCAGCTTTTATCATTAGAATTCTGGAATATACTTTTCTTCTTCTTTGGTGAAGGTATTTCGGAGTACTGTGTTTATTGACTACGCTTTAGTGGCACTGACGTCGGTAACATTGCCACTGGCACCGTGTCATGGAATGTAGTGATTGTGTCTTGCTGCTAGTCTGCTTTGTATATTAGTAGGATCTCTTTGGATTTTCCGCCGGATTTCGAGACAGAGTTACGTTGTGGACGCTATTAAAAGCATAAAAGCATTAAAAGTATCGCACTGGGTTTCGATCATCAGTGAAACATGGCCGGTCTTGAAGTTTTGCGTTCTTTTAAATTTGGCATGCTTTTTACGCTGCTTCTGCAACAGTGTTGTGACCTGTTGTATGTACCATAGGGTATCAGTTCCATATTTTACCAATTTGTTCGGTATGAATCTCAAAATTGCCACCGATACTATTTCTTTGAATTGAACCCATACCTGGTCTACACTTCATTGTTGGATTGGAAGGAGTGAAGACTGTGTTTTGGAAAAGCGTCAAGGGAATATATATATATATTGGGTTTACTTCGGTGGATTTGGATGTAACGGTGTTCAGTCACGTTAAAGAGCAGATCGTTGATGAAAGCTTGATGTCCGTCGACGATCGAGGTACACAATCTGCCATTCAGCTCATAATTTCTGTAGCTTTTGCAGTTCCTTATATGTACACAAAAAGGCTATGTAATCGGTCGTTTATTTTTTAACAGGTGTCTGCTGCAAAATTGAAAGGAAAAATCAGGTCACAGCTGAAGAACTCGCATGCAAAGAGCTATCCTCCAGGCTGAATGACAAGCAACGACACTCACCACCTATTACACGGCACGATAAACACATCAAGGAACGCAATAATGAGAAACACATCTGAAGCGATAGGAAAGACGGTGTCAACACAACCACGATAAAAAATGTTACGGATAGTTTAGTACCTATCTTAACAGATATATTTAATTTTTCGCGTTCTCTACCCCTCGCGTTCTTAATATCTACTAGCGAGAAGATGTCTTTCTTCGGACCGACGATGTAAACGCACGGTGTTGTCACAGTATTTTCGTCCAAGCAGCATCGTGAGGAAATGATTAATACCGAACAGAAGCCACAAGGGTTATGTGTGAACAGTGCACTTGGCTGGTACAACTGCCTCAGTTTGCTCACGTTCAACAATGGAGTGTATCTCACTAGTTTGCTACAGAATTGTAGGTTATCAAAGGTTAGCGAGTGAGAGGTGAAGCAGATATGTAATATGACGGGAACCTTCCGATTTTTCTACTGGTGCCAACTATGGACAGGAGTAAACTGTGGAAGCTAAAGTGCGTCAAAGGACAGGGTGTCCCACTCCGACCTCCCCGATTTCAAAGACACAGGGGAAAAAAAAGCACAGTAGATACGACAATGAAAAATGCACCGCATTGTAGAGCATCTCAATGAATTTATTTATTTATCATAAATACGCCTCTACAAGTGAACCATTTGTTGCAGGAAGAACGTCGAGTCTATATTCAGTTTCTTGCCAAGTTTTTTGTAACAATTTCTCTGTTATTGTTGCAATCGCATTATTGATACGATGTCGCTACGTAGGAATATCGTCCACTATGATAGCATACACGCAGTCCTTCACGAATCCCCACATGACCAAATCAAACGGCGTAATGTCGGGTGAACGTGGTGGCCAAGTAATGGGTCCTTAGCGTCCGATCCAACGACTGGGAAATTTTCTATCCAGGAACTTGCGAACAGCCGTTGACCAATGCGGCGGAGCTCCATCTTGTTGAAAAGTGATGTTGCGGTGCAAGTCTTGTATCTGAGGGTACAACGTACTCTAAAATGTCCAGATACACGGACCAATTCACTGTTTGTTCCGCAAAGAAGAACGGTCCATCAATCCCGTAGTGTATTAGCCCGCACCAGACGTTTCGTTTAGGGCTACCACGAACATGTTTAATGACAACGTGCGGATTTTGCGAACCCCAAATCCGAACATTATGCCCATGAACCCTTCCTGATAGATGAAAGGTTTGCTTCATCTAAGAATAAACATCTTTCCATGAAGCTGGCATCCATATCAATACGCTGCAGCATATCTGCAGCAAATTGTTGTCGCCCTGATTTGTCGTTCGGCGTCAGATGTTGATGAATTTGCACTTTGTAAGCACATATACAAAGACTCTGGTAAACTACACGATGCAATGTTGATAGAGGTATATCAAGTTACGTAGATGCTTGACGAACTGATCTACGTGGGCTTCTGACAAACGTTTGTCTGATATCCTCCACTGTCTCTTCTGAAACTCCTTAACGTGCACTGCCAGAATATTACAGAGCACTTCCTGTTGCCAGAAACTTCCTGTACCATTCCCTAATTGTTTTCACATCAGGTAGATCACATTCACACTCAAGAAGATAATTTCTTTGCACAGTAATCGGCGATTTTGCATCTGCAAACCACACTACCGCTTGCGCGCGTTGCTATGGGGTCGCATGCGAACATGCTGCACTCTGGCGACGATACTTGGCACTTCTGACGCGGGCATATAAATTCATTGAGATGCTCTACAATGTGGTACATTTTTCAGTGTTGTATCTACTCTGGCTTTTCACTCCTGGGTCCTTGGAATCAGTGAGGTTTGAGTGGGATACCCTGTATTTCATAAAATATTAAGTAACTGGCACGCAGATCTTACTTGCGACACTCCATTTCATATCATTTTAATTTATTGCCGGAAAGTCTTTAAGTGAGAGCTCTGTATCTAATTTTGCAAAATATACAGCAGATGTAGAGCACTTGTCCGCGAAAGGCAAAGGTCCCGAGTTCGAGTCTCGGTCGGGCACACAGTTTTAATCTGCCAGGAAGTTTCATATCAGCGCACACTCTGCTGCAGAGTGATAATCTCATTCTGTATACAGCAGTTGTTGGTGAGCAGCAGAAATATCGATACAGCTGAGCTAGCGAAAAGCGAAATAGCTTCCAAATTCCAGTAGAAAGAGCTCACGGAGCACAGAGACAGCTTCCCGTTTGGGTTAGGACATAATTGTTCAAACATCGAAATAGCTTCGAGGATATTTACGACAATTGCAGTGACTGCAACATCCTGTAAATGACGTTTCGGGAAATAAACTACTTACGGTGGAGCATAGGTGAAGTAGACGGTCAAATTTAGCTATTTTGTTGATAGAATGCGACAAAGCAGCTAAAACTGACTTTGGTGCCATAATAAACAAGATTACTTTGCTAAATCTAATAGATATGGAAGGTAAAATTTTATTGAAATCTCAGGTCTTGGAAAGGAATGTGTTCTGAATACTTAATTATAGCATTTATTTGTTTTATCTCGAATTAATAATTTATTCACATTAATAATATATCAGAAGCAATTATCATCTACGCTTTATTATCATCATACTAAAATACAGTAGCTGCCATATGCAATAGAACATGGGCTTTGTTGCACTTTCAGCTTGTTTAGAAAGTTGTTACCATTTGTAATTTATTTACTACAGTGATACCTAACTTCCTGTGTGTAATATTTCTCGTTTCTTGATAGTATTTTTTCAATAAGGATTCGTTGTTGTTAAGATGTGCCCCACAAATTAGAAAATGTCCTAAATACGTGCAGAAAAAAATCGGAAACTAATTTTTAAAGGGATTGTAGGAGGGGACACAGCTTTGGGAGTTCTGTCAAGGATGCACGATCACCTCACCGCCTATGACTTTACCATCTGATTAGCACCTGACCATTGCCATCCAAAACTACGGAATTTATTGTTCACTATGAAATAACTGAATATTTACGCAATTTCAACTTCTATGGTTAATAAGCGGTCAAACATTATTAATACTACTGCACTGGATTAAGTGAAGTTATTAAAAAAATTCGGAAGTATTTGCTTTATGTTCGAGATTAGCATCTCTGCTAATAAAATTAAAACTATTTATTAGAATAAATGCTCACAAGCTGTGCATAAGTTACATAACTTACATAGCTTTGCGATATCACACCTTGTTCGTCACATTTCAATATTCACATTGTTCCTTATTTGCACAGTTCTACCAGTGATCTTACTCGTTTTTTACAGCTGGTCACATGAGAACGGTCACAGGATTGGTCGCACAATTCACACAACCAGTGAAAACAATTTGGAACACTGTTGAAAGGGAAACTGGGCAACTGAGAGCACAGAGAGACTGCATAAATATCGTATTCAATGAAAAGTCATTTAACAAAAAGTCATAAGTTGAAAATATATTTATTAGTAATTTTTTAAGCGTTGTAGAGAAAATAGGACCCAACTATTCATTAGAAATGCAAGGCTGTATATGGAAGAGGCAATACCTACGCAATTTGATAAAACAAACTGAATCCACTTTTCGTACTGAAAATGGGAAAATACGAAATTCACCCAAAAGTAGAAGTTTGCATGGAATTGATGGCATTTCCAACAGGGAACTAAACACTTGCTCTCAACAGATAAATAGGATTCTCAGCCACAACGGTAATAGCTCACTGAAGCAGGGCATATTTTCAGATAGACAAAATCTGATATTATTAAACCAACCCATAAAAAAGGGAATAGGTCTGATGCTAACTAGCAACTACTACCCAGTCTCATTCCTGACAACTTTTTTCAAAATTCTTGAATATGTAATGTATTCAACAGGAGCTTCACATATTTGTAAAAATGAGATACTAACAAAATATCGATTTGGGTTTCAAGAAGTCTCTTCAACCATAAATGCTGTATATACTTTCACTGATTAAATATTAAATGCTCTGAATAACAAAACACCACCGACTGGGATATTTTGTTATCTCTCAAAGGCTTTCGACAGGGTGGATCATGAAATTCTTGTAGATAAGCTTAGGTGTTTTGGTATGAGTGGGGCAATCCAAAAATAGATTAATTCAAATTTAACCGAAAAAATGCAGAAAGTTGAAATTAAAAAGACAGATAGCCTGCAAAAATGATAAGAGTTCTCTAATTGGGGAGGTGTCCCACAGGGTTCAGTCTTGGATTCCTTATTGTTGTTAACCCATATTAACGACTTGCGACCCTATATTAATGAGGATGCAAAGCTAGCTCTTTTTGATAATGATACTAGAATAGTAATGATACCCTAATAGTAAGAATTAGCGGAGGAAACTGTAAATAATGTCTTTCAGGAAATTATCAAGTGGTTCTTTGGAAATGGCTCTCACTCAATTTTGAGATAATACAGTATACACAGTTGTGTACAGTAAATCGAATAACACCATTGATAATAATAATCTCTGAACAGAAATCTGTTGCCAACACAGAATATTCGAAGTTCCTGGGTATGTGCATTGATCATAAATTAAATTGGGAGAAACACATTGATGATCTGCTACATATGGTATTAGGGTTATTACCAATTATGGTGATAAATGTATCAGTAAATTAGCCTACTATGCCTATTTCCATTCACTGCTTTCATTTGACACCATATTTTAGGGTAATTCATCATTGAGACAAAAAGTACTCATTGGATAAAAACAACAGAGTAGTAGCTGGAGTCCACCCAAGATCACCTTGCCGACATTCATTCAAAATGAAAGCGAAGTTCTTAACTACAACACTAGAAGACTGGATTATGTCTACTATTGTGCGTTAAATCTGAATTTGACACGGAAAGAGGTAAATTACGCTGCCACAAAAATCTTTAGTCATTTGCCATATAGCTTTAAAAGAATGAAAACTCGTTCTACTGAATGGTTGAATTTTTAGATATGAAATAGGAAAGGAAAAGTGCAATGAAAACTTAGGTTCCTCATCATTACGAAATGTCACATTAATGATCTATGGAATAAGTATTAATGCAATGTAATAATGCAATGTATGGCACATATTAGTCCGTTTTGTAAATACCATAGTTCCAACACTACCTTAATTAAGGTGACAAACTGGTATCTGTCTTGGACAACACTGAGACCACAGTATTGACGTTACTAGAATTCGGCGAACCATTTGATGCCGACTTTGACATACTGCTCGGAAAAATGCGTTAGCTAAAATATTCAAGTAGTACTCTGAAGTCTGAAAGTTACTCGCAAAACAGAAACATGTTGTATGCGGGAGTAAAAACTCGACCTGGAAGCATGTTGTCTCAGGAGTGCTAAGGTTGTCATTCCTGTACCCACTACTGTTTTCTTGTACGTCAATGGAATCTCATCAGTTGTGTCAGTTTGTAAATACCATTTCTACGCCGACGATTTCCAGTTGATGACGAGCCTTCAGTACTGCGATCGTCCACATAAATTATGAGCTGTCTTCACACTATTAAGATGTGTGCGACGCCTGGGACTAAATATAAATGCGAGGAAGTCCCAAATAATTTTATCAGTAAATCATAAATGGGCAAAAAATACTGTCGTAACATGCAGAAAGACTTCATGACACCTACATTCGTTGTACCGAATCCCTCATTTAGCTGTGTAAACCAACACGGCATGAATAGGTCAGTAGCCGATTGGAACTAACGGTGAATGCCAGTATGTGTTATATCTCCAGAAAAGTTCCCTAACTACCACACGCAGTATCTGCTATATCCACTTCATTCTTTGTTGCTTTAAAAAGAAGGAAAAAAGAGAGAGAGTTGGGGGGAGTGGGGGGAGAAGAAGAAGGAGAAGGAGAAGCTGAAACGCTTCCTCCTGTCATCCTCATAACAGTTCACCAAAAACAAACGCCTATGGCCTGTTTTCCCGCTTTGAAACACTAAACCAATGCCTCCAACTTCTCCCACTTCGATTCTTTCTCTCAGTCAATGACATCACTTTCGTTAGCTTTGTCTTCACATTATGATGTTTTAATCACGTCCCTGTTTCTCTGTCTCTCTGTTCTACGTCTCATACCTCAAAACTACCTACCCGTAACTTCTCCCTGTTGTTCTACTCATGGAGGAATACAAATTATGTGTTTTTCCTCTTCCTGTGCATAGTAATTACTAAATTTTTTAGAATTGTATACTAGGTAACGTAGGCCTATTGTAAAAAATATATTGCAAAATATGTAGAAGGCCTGGTTTTGTGTAAGAGAGGATCTGAAGAGCCCTAATCTTGACCCGTTAAATATATAAATAAATCAGTCCATCAACCAAAAGTTCAGACATCTGTAAATTAATTGCGCTTTTTTCAGGCAAAGTTATGACAGATTTCGAACAATTATGTACATTCTAGACAGCTTAAAACGCAGCTTCATTTCTGAATGACTGAGGCCACAGACATCGTCTCCACTAAGCAAAATTGATTCAAAAGCGAACCAGAGAGTTTCATTTTATATGATATACGCTACATAGCATATAACTTATATATACGATTACTGAAATGAAAAAAAAAAAAACAAAATAAAAATCATCACAGACAGATTGTAGAGAAATAAGCAGTAGACCAGAGGAGAGAAATATTAGTATACTACGTTGCCAAATCCGTTCATCAAAAACGTTTTTCGAAGTACAAGCGCCGAACATAGCATAATGGGTCTATACGATCTGTGGATGCATGTTATAAAATAGTAACATTAATAGACAATTTACATATATGCACTAATCATTATATACTTTTATCACTCACCAAAATTTTGTCTTTATCTTTAACTTCTTATGAGGTATTTCGGTTTATCAGACTGTCAGATCTGTGACATAAAATATACTGTAGAACGAAACACAGAAATACATGTTACAATGAAGCAGTGAAGCTGAGTAACATTCCTTTGATACTGGTTCATGGTATTTTGTCACTTGAAATCAATCCATTACAACATGGCTGTCCAAACTGGCTCAGGCAGGGAGACATGAAGTAAAAAATCTTCCCAACAATGCGGCGTTAGTGACAATATGAAAATGCCTATGACAAGAGGCTTATCTGTGGCGTGTCAGTGCTTATTACAAGTACATGTATTATGTAACTTCAGTTATATAAAAAATTAGTACTGAAGGCATAAAATATTAAAGCAAGTGGTGCATGCTACATAACATTACAGAAACCTAACGCACTAGAAACGTAGTAATATGGGAACGAGATATTATTGGCAATACAAAGGACCTCAGCTGAGCTGCCGAAAATGTTTGTCATCTATGAAGTGTCATCATATTTACATTACAGTATTCCAAACCAGTGCAGCACACTTTTAGTAGCACTGTGTTTCGGAAAATAGATAATGAAAATGCCTAAGTAGCAGAGGTCCTCTGTAATTCCAATTATTTCCTCATTACCCTGTTACCACCTTTTAAGGTCGGTAATGTTTTATAATTTACTGTAACATGTATTAATAGCTTTTATATATTATGGTCTGTGTACTAATGTTTTATATAACTGAACTTAAGTAATAAAGGTAATAAGTGTTGAAATGTCACAGATATGTCTGTTGTCATAGGCATTTCGATACTGTCACTGACACCGCCTAGTGAAAGAGACTATGTATCTTATAACATGTCGTAGTTACCGAGCCAGTCTGGGCCTGATGTAAAGGGTGATTATTAGTGATAAGATACCGGGTGTCGATATAAAGGCATGTTGTGTGTACTGTGCATTGTATATTGAACGGGGGGGACTACAAACGACGGAGAGGCTTCGTCCCGCAAAGCCACAACAGGCCGCAGCAGTCCACCCACCCCACCACCGCCCCACACGGAACCCAGGGTTATTGTAGCGTTCGGCCACAGTGAACCCCTCGGGAACGTCTCATACCAGACGAGTGTAACCCCAGATGTTGGCGTGGTAAGGTGTACGCGCACATGGAGACAGTGTTTGCGCAGCATTCGCCGACATAGTGTAACTGAGGCGGTATAAGGGATACCAGCCCGCATTCGACGAGGCTAATGGAAAACCGCCTTAAAAACCATCCACAGGCCGGCCGGCACCCCAGACTTCCCTCTCGGGAAGCAGCGCGTGAGACCGCGGGGCTAGGCGGGCGGGCATAAAGGTATGTTACTGAGTTTCGTTTTACACTGCATTCCTACGCCATTCCTATGCCAGAGATTTGATAGTGGGGAAATCGAAACGTGTTACGAGAAAAAAAAGGTTTTGGTGCGGAAGTCAAGTGTATCCTTGTTAGTGTCAGCATGGTTGCAGATCCTTTCAGATACTTTCTCTCTAAGGTGATGATGACATAACATCTACATCTACAGAATACTCCACTATCCACCTAATGGTGTGCGGCAGAGGGTACTTTCAGAACCATCGATCGTTCCAACCCTGCTCAGCTCCCGAATGGTGCATGGGAAGAATGATTGTCAGTAAGCCTCTGTATTGGCTCTAATTTCTCGAATTTATTGGCACTAATTTCTCGAATTTTTCGCTCGTGGTCAATACACGAGATGTATTTGGTGGGAAGCGATATGTTGTTCGACTCCTCCTGAAAAGTGCTGTCCCAGAATTTCAACAGTAAATCTCTCCGTGATGCACAACGCCTCTCTTTTAACGTCTGCCAGTGGGATTTGTTTAGCATCTTCGTAACGTTCTCTCACCAGGTAAACGGTCCCATGACGAATCACGCTGCTCTTCGTTGGATCTTCTCTATCTCTTCAATCAGTCCTACTTGATAGAGATCCCAGATAGATGAACAATACTCCAGAATCGGGCTAACAAGCGCCTTACAAGCCACTTCTTTCGTGGATTAGTTATATTTCCTTAAGATTCTTCCGATGAATCTGAGTCTTGTGTCTGCTTTTCCCACTACATGTTTTATATGATCATTCACCTCAATGTCGTTCTGGATAATTACGCCTAGATGCCTGCGGCAACACCTCAATATGCTCCTTAAACTTTTCAGCCCAATGATAAAAGAGAGCAGCGCTTTCTTCAACAATTGTACCTCATATTTGCTCACTCCACATAAGCTATATCGTTGAGACATCTCCGTAACGCTCTCTCGCCAGCTAAACGATCCCGTGGTGAAACAAACCACTCTTCGTTGGATCTCCTCTATCAGTCCTACTTGAAAAGGCTTCCAGATAGATGAAGAACACTCAAGAATCGGTCGAACAAGCGCCTTATAAGCGACTTATTTCGTGGTTGAGCTACATTTCTTGAGATTCTTGCCGTGAATCTGACTCTGGTATCGGCTTCTCCCTCTATCTATTTTATGTGGTCATTCCACTTAAGGTCACTCTTTATATTCACGCCTAGATATTTTACGGCAGAGGCTGTCTCCAGCTGTGTGTCATCAATAGTGTAGCTGTACAGAAGTGGATTTCTTGTCCTATGTATGCGCAGTATGTTACATTTATTTGCTTTCAGGTTCAACTGCCAGAGCCTGCACCATTCATCAAATCTCTGCAGGTCATTCTGCAAATTCTTATTATCCACTGCTGTTCCTCATTTGGTATAGACAACTACGTCATCTGTGAATAGCCTTAAAGAGAATTCGACGCTTTCCACTACATCATTTATAAATATTGTAAACAGTAAAAGTCCTATCATATTTCCCTGTGATACTCCAGATATTACCTTCACAGCTGCCGATTTAGTTCCGTTAAGAGCGACGTGTTTAATTCTATCAGTAAGTAAATCTTGAATCCAATCGCATGTCTGCTCCAATACTCCGTAAGATCTTATTTGTTTCATTGAACGGCAATGCGGGACGGTGTCAAATGCCTTACTGAAATTAAGGAAGACGGCATCAGCCTGAGCGTCGTTTTCCACTGCTCTGTGGATCTCATGGAGGAACAGAGGGAGTCGAGTTCCGTACTATCTTTGTTTGCAAAATCCATGTTTATTTTTATAGAGGAGACATTCATTTTCCATAAACGCCAAAATTCCTTAGCATAAAACATGTTCCATTATTCTACAACAGATTGACGTCAGCGATATATGTCTAAAACTGTGTGGATCTGTCTTACGGCCTTTCTTAAAAACTGGAATGACCTGCACATTTTTCCAATAGTTAGGTACCTTTCGTTGCTCAAGCGTTCTACGATAAATCGCTGCTGGAAGACGAGCAAGGTCTTTTGCATAATCTGTATAGAATCTTATAGGTATCTCGTCTGACCATTGTAGCTGCTTATCAATTCCGCGATCGATTATCTCAATATCTACCATTTCGACGTTCGTACGACGATTGAAAGGAGGGGCAGTGTGTGCATTTAACAACTCTTTCGACAAACACAGTAAGCCGACCATGTTTATGCAGATACCGTCCAACCACAGTGTCTGCAGTGCAGTGCGAATAGTGCAGTCGAATTTGTTCCCCACAAAGGGCTAAGATGTCAGATTTCGATCAGGCAAGGATCACCCAGGTAGCAGAAATGAATGCACCACAATTAACCTTTCGCAAGTCGTGGTCGATGTTGTTGTTGTTGTTGTTTGATGCAGCTCTCAGTGCAACTCTATCATGTGCAAACTTTTTAATGTCCGAGTAACTACTACAATCTATATCCTTCTGAATCTGCTTGGTTTATTCATGCCTTTGTCTCCCTCTATGATTTTTATCCTCCGCGCTTCCCCCGAATACTAAATTGCTGATCCCTTCGCGCCACGGAACGTGTCGTACCAACCGATCCCTTCTTCTAGTCAAGTTGTGCCACAAATTCGTCTTCTCTCCAATTCCAGTCAGTACCTCTTCATTAGTTACGTGATCTACCCGTCTAATCTTCAACATTCTTCTGTAGTACCACATTTCGAAAGCTTCTATTCTCTTCTTGTCCAAACAATTTATCGTGCATGTTTCGCTTCCATACATGGCTACACTCCATACAAATGCTTTCAGAAAACACTTCCTGATGCTTAAATCTATACTCGATGTTAACAAATTTCTCTTCTTCTGAAGGGAGAAATAAATATAAATTATGACATTGATTGTGTTTCATCGTTTTTTTTATTTCGTTTCAGCGAAACTGTACTAATAGCGTCTGAAACTCCATGCCGATTCAGTCTACCTTAATTTACTGAGGAACGAATAGTCCACATGTACAGATGCCTTGAGTAATTTATACCGAATGAATTAATAAAATATAGTACAGCTATGTGTGGATCTCGTAGGACTAAAATAGGATTCCATATGACCATCAGCAGTCGCAGCTGTCTGACGGGAAGTTTTCAAATCCCTAAACTGAACTATAATATTATTGGTAATTATAGGCCTAAGAGGAAGAATAGTAACTTCGTGGCTGGCGGCACGCTTGGATAGCAGCTACATTTGAAACAGTATTCTGTGCTGGTGCAAAGTGCTAATTGTTGCTGATTAGATAGTGAATATTGCTTGGTAGGAAACTTCTTGTGACGTCACGGTTGCATTTTTACTTGTGCTAGCCATTGCAATATGTGGAAGAATCGTGTGTCAGGTGTGGTGGCGGGTTTGCTGCCGTGAGTCCGTTCCGATCATTGGTCACAGAGACTCCCTGTGAATTACGTCTTCTTCGTTCCTGATCGACAGCTATATTATGCAAGGACCCTGTTGCTAGCAGTCTTTATTATTTGAGACCACGGTACGTACTTACATCCATATTGAGAAATTGCGGTGAGCATTTATTTTTTGCTTTTGCGGTATTTATGTCAACAGCAAACCAACACCGACAATGATAGTTCTGGTATACATGTCGACATCACAGGCCGACGATTAACAGGTTGACAAAAGTATACGAGAATATTGAACGGCTGATTCAGTAGGTAAACGGAGATGAAAAACTGACATTCATAGGCGACTGGAATGCGGTTATAGAGGAAAAAGTATAAGAAAGGGTTACGGGAGAATATAGACTTCATAGTAGAAATGAGAAAGGAGAAAGACTGATCTCTGAAATTAATTTCAGCTAGTAATAGAGAATATTCTGTTCACGAATCATAAGAAGAGGAGGTATCTTGGGAAACACCGGGAGACATGGGGGATACGTTAGATGACGATCAGTTTGGGCTTAGGGAAGGTAAAGGCTTCTGGGAGGCAGTTCTCGTTAATAATGGAAGCAAGTCATGAAAAATCAGTTCATAGGATCTGTCGACGTGGAAAAAGCTTTCGGCTGTTCAAATGGTGCAAGAAGCTCAAAGTTCTCAGAATAATAGGGGTAAGCTAGAGCGAAAGACAGGTACTGTACAATATGTACAAGAACCAAGAGAGAAAAATAAGAGTAGAAGATATGAACTAAACACTCAAATTAAAAAGTGTGTACGACAAGAATGTAGTCTTTCACCCCTTACGTTCAATCTATATATCGAAGCAGCAATGACGGAAATAAAAGGAAGCTTCAGCAGTGGAATTAAAATTGAAGGTGAAAGGATATCTATCATAAGATCAGCTTAAAACATTGCAATCCTCATTTCTGCTGAATGGAAAGAACAGTGTAATGAGTACAGAATATAAATTGAGAGTAAAACGAAGAAATGTGAAAATAATCAGAAGTAGGAGAAATGAGATCAGTGAGATCGTAATATCACGATTGGTGATCGACAAGTAGAAGAAGTTAAGGAATTCTGTTGCCTGGAAAGCAAAATAACCCATGACCGACGGAACAAGGAGCAGACTATCGCTGGCAAAAAGGGAATGCCTGGTCTACTAGTGTCAAACATTGGCCTTAATTTGAGGAAGAGCACGGCATTCTATGATAGTGGAAAATAGACAGTGGGAACACCGCAACAGAAGAGAATCGAAGCAGTTGACAAGTGGTGATATAAAATGTTGAAGATCAGGTGGGCTGATAAACTGAGAAATAAGGAGGTTCCCCCCGGTATCGGAGATTAGAAGAATATATGGAAAACATTGACAAGAGCAAAGGACAGGATGGTAGGACAGCTGTCAAGACATCAGGGAATATCTTCCAGGGTACTAGAGAGAGCTGTTGAAGGTAGAGAGAGATTGTAATACAACCAGCAAATAATTGAGGGCGTAGGTTGCAAGTGCCACTCTGAGATGGAAAAGTTAGCAGATGAGTGGAAATCGTGGCAGACTGCATCAAACAAGTCAGAAGACTGATGAGCGCAAAGAAAAGAAAGAAAATAAAGTTAAGTGATCTTGCCCTCTGTGTGCTTTCTGTCATCGTTACCCCAATCCTGCCGAAAGCACACTAGAATCAGTGAACTAGTTATGTCAGGTTGGTTGTTAAGTGATTTCCTAGTGGTTGTCTGCAACTGTTTTTGCTGTGTTAGTGGAGCTGCTTGATGAAGTCAGATCGTGTTGATGGAGGAAAAGTTCGAAATTGAAAAGCCTTATGTGACCTCGTAGCTAAAGCTTTATTGCAATTTGTTTATTGTAACCTTGGAGGACAAGCAGTCCCTCAATCTCGACATGATATGTTCTGTGCATGTATAATTTGCAATTTTTAAGACTGTTTATCTGTTTCTCATGTGTTTCAAGAAAGATACCTAATAATCCTGTCTGTTCATTTTGTTTATTCATGGACCCCAGAATTGGGGTCAGCGTTTTATGAGCAACACTTCTGCTGAAACAGATGGCTAACTTGCTACGAAAAACGTTTACATTGCCGATAATCGGCACGAAAGGAGCTAAATTAAGAAATTAGTTACGCTGGGCAGCTGCTTAGTCTATTGGTGCCAAATTTCTGTTTTGGTCCTGCTACCGTTACCATCTGACCGTCACATGTGACGAACATAATTTTCTACTATTTCAGGGTATGATGAATGGTAATGATGTTTTGTCGCGCTAAATTATGAGTGTCCATTTCGTAATAACTTTTCTGATTGAATATGAGTACCGTTTGTGTTGACTTCTGTTATTTAAATGGGCTTAATAAACACGGTTGCCCCCATATTTCTCTCGACTGCGTATCCTGAATTAAATATAAGTTTCACTGAAATTTTCAAATATAAAATAAATTTTAATAACGTCTTGTTGGCAGTTGCTGTTTAATTTTGTGCTCATCTGATCTTTGTGTTAAATTAGGCGACCAGTTGCTTTTCTGATGCTGCAATGCAATAGTAAATCTTGTTGGAAGTTGCTGTATGATTTTTTGGTTATTTAAGCATTCTATTACGTTCTTCTAACAGTTGCCTTTGGTAAGTCACTGAAGTAAATGCTGTTGGCGTTTATTTCTCAAATTAGTAGTGCCAACCGTGGCTTTTCTTAAGTTTGCGATGGTAAATCTTGTTGGTAGTAATGCTTAATATCTGATGTCAATAACTGTTTTTAATAAAACTATCGAGTGTTTATTTAATAAAACATTAAGAGCAAATCTGGCTTTGTTTGAATTTTTAGCAAGTTTGTAGTAAATTCAGTTGGCACTGGTGTTCAAATTTGTGGTGCCAACAGATGATTTCATTTAGTTGCATTAGTAAATCTTGTAGGCAGCGTTGCTTTATATTGATGTCTAGAAACTGCTGTGCTGGAGTTTGCAGGAAGTTGTGCCACCAGTATACTTTCGTAAACTCATATTACTAAATTATGGTGTACGTGTTGTTTTTCTCTGATGTTTAACCTTGTTTAAGTGTTTTTTCGTGTGAACTTGTATCCTTCCTTAATTTAAATTTTAATACACTCATCCTGGTGCAGTGTCTTACCACTCAGCATCAGCGCCCAACAACTTTTAATGCGAAGACCTGCAACTGATCTACGACTACCGCTTGGACTGGCATTTCGTCCTGAACGTAGATAAACCTAACGAATTGCGTACAAACAGGTGAACAAATCCACTACCATACGGTTACGCAGTTGGCGGTAGATTACTGGAAACAACAACTAGTGTAAAGTACCAAGGAGTAGCCGTCCGCAGCGAGCACATAAAAAGAAGCCGTAGGAAGAGCAGATGCCGGGCTGACATTCATTGTAAGAATCTTAAGCAAATGTAATTTATGAACGATAGAAGCGGCTTACTTTTTTGACCGAATCTTGGGTTTGATGTAATTATATTTTCCAGGAGACATATTCTCAACTTTATCTTCGATAAGGATAGAAGTTGAAGAAATGAGTTAAAATTTGTGCCAATGCCGGGACGTGAACCAATGTTCCTCCTTACCAAGCAAAGGTGTTATCCAGTACAGTACCTTAGCACTGTGGCTGACAGAGTTGCAGTGACTTTGTTAGTCCAGTACCCTCCCTAACACAAACTTCAATGTACACCTCTGCCTATTTCCCCTTTCTTAAATCGTTGGTATTTCGAAGCTCTCTGATATTGGTATAGCACTGATTATGTACACGGCTGCGATGCTATTCAGATGTCAGAGGGCCTCGGCATTACTGACGTTATAAGAAGAGAAGAATGGTCTGAGGTGTGAATTGAAGTTTGTGTTAGTGAGCCCAATAGACTAGGGTGGCCCACGCAGCCCTGTCAGCCATCGTGCTAAGGTGATGTAGTGGATAACACATCAGCTTAGTCAGCAGGAAACCTAGGTTCATGCCCTGGTCCTGGCATAAATTTTTACTATTTGCTTCAGCTTCTATCCTCATTGAATATGAAGGTGAAACTCAGTGCGTCTAGGAAAATATAATTACATCGTACCAACAGATCACCTACGCCTATCATACATATAGGATTTTCCCATTACACACAAAGTTGGGGTGGTACTGCAAAATCGGAGAGCTCCTACAGTACTCACATTTTAATAAGGTAAAAATGGGCTGAGGTGTGAAGCGAAGTTTGTGTTAGGGAGGGCTAAAGCATTCTGTGCAGCTGTGTCAGCCACAACGCCAAAGTGGCTAACGCACCAGCTTAGTAAGCAGGAGACATTGGTTCAAGTCCCAGCCTTGGCACATATTTCACCTCTTTACTTCAATTTCTATCTTACGATAGAAAGTTGAATATTGTATATCAGTCTGAAATCATTTCCATATTACTTTAATATAGGGTTTCTCGTAAGTACCTCTGGAGAATGCACGAAAACTAAAAGACAACAGAAAAACAGCAGATACTGGTGGTCAGACCAGTTTCTATACATAATAAAAGTCGTAGCGTAGTTTTAGAGTGCATCCCTAGGAGCTTTGGAAAAACATCAGCCGCCCTGCATTGTGTCATGGAATCAGTTAACACCTGCAGACAGGCCAGTGAACACATTTGCAAAGGAGGATACGTGCAGCAACTTCAACGAGTTTCATTTTTCGTGTGGGAGTAATCTATAGCCACACCATACAGCCAGTAGCAATACCTGATTTTCGGCTGATGTACCAGTGTCCTTTGGACATCCGACAATGGAACAGGGTATTTTGAAACCTGCAACTAAAAATAAAATAATAAAATCGATACTGCGTCGTTTGAGGAGTCGGACATAAAACTACGGCAACTTGTCTGTGAAAACGATTAGAAACGATGGAAGGTACTAGGTCGGAGATCTACGAGAAAGGGAGCGGCAACCTGTCGGGCACCTCGGGCACGCGTGCAGTCTACTTTGCCCCTGCGCATCTCATCATTGTGAGTTCTCCAAGTCGCAGTCACCACAAGATACCAGCCGATGGTACCAGTGCTCGTAGGAGGCACCACTTCTGCGGGACCTACTCGCATTCACATAACACGTGACGAGAGAACAATATCACGAGTATTTCGCCGCCGGTAGTTATAAAGGCCGGCGCATGGACCACACTTGGCAATTCTTCCGGCTTCAACAGCCTCTCATATCCACTGGCCGGGTCCCTCATTGTCTCAGGTCGTTCTCGAGGGACCGACGCCGCTGTCTCAGCTTTCATCTTGCTTCCTCTGTGCTCTTAAACTGCATAGAGAAGCCTATGTTGGATCCAATCAGGACGGAATTCTTAGATTAGTTCTCTTGCAGAAGCTCCTAGAAGCATTATTACATTCTACAACAGTCAGGCGACTTTATGTAGCAGCTCTGTCAAGCTTCTGTACCAGCACCTAGTGAGGCGCTGTCTTTGGTGTCCTTTGTTCTTACCTTAGAATCAGAGGTATTTTTGCAATCAATAAACTTCTTGAAATTTGAACACTGTTTTCCCCGTGTCCCCACGAGGAAGCATTAAGATGCATCAGGTGATTCATTGACAGCGTTAGTAATGGATAATAGAGGCATTTTTTCCTCTACAGTTGTAGGTGTGGATATCACTGTCCTCCTCAAATTGTGATGGTTTATTTATGACGAATGTGATTAGGGAGTATACGTATTGGGGCGGTGTAGTAAAAATGCTTCATCTATATGACTACCGCGGGTCCACGTCACGCTTTTGTACTATCAATACTTTCTTTTTAAGTAATGAGCTAGCCCAGAAAATAATTCCATAATAAACTAATGAGAGGAAATAACCAAAATACATCAGCAGGTATATTCGTTTCTTTCCTTGACTACATATTATACGAAGATTGAAAGTAATATCCCACTTGCAGTTCAAGTGTTTGTCAACAAATACATATAAAAAAAATTTGAGCTTTCTGCCCTATTTACTGACTCCTCTTCACGTGCTATGCCAACTCTTGCCATCAGTATTTGTTGAACTGAACTGAATATAGTGTTTTTCCTCAATATTTTGGGAGCGTCCATTTTGAGTGAATCACATAGTAAATCTTTGAATATCATCATTAAAAATCTCTTCTGTTTTCTTCTCTCTTTTGGTGCTTACTATAACATCAGTAACGTTTGCAGAATGTACCACTTCTGCTTGTTGAATGTTAAATGGAAGGTCATTCACAAGGGTCTTCTACGTAGATTTTCTGTTTTGAGGAATTTTCATCGTCTGTAGAATCCCATCACCCCATCGAGTCTCATCCGCCAGTAGAGTCTCACCTCTGCTGAAGTACTACAACTCCCGAAGCCCTATGAATTCAACAACTCGACACCTTCCATGAACCAAAATTTTACTTTTGCAACTCTGTATAATGTGTGACTCAGCTTGTCGTTTATGTGCCATAATTTTCACACGTTAAGTGCACATTTTCAAACAGGAAAAATAGAAACATTATACTAGAAATTCTATGCACTACTGACATATTCGTGTCAGAATCGTCGTGAAAATTGTACCGTTCTCCACACACAACTCGACCGATGCCAGCACATAAAAAAAAAAAAACGGAAACCATGCACATTGACATATGCATTGTAAAGTAGATATTTGGCGGAAGTACCGGAATGCCGTTCGGAAAGCAGCCTCTGCAATTTTCATAGCACCGGATTAGCTCACGCGCCACCTGGCCGCCCGCCTGCCGACGCGGACTGCATAATGAAACCTCCGGGCTGACAATAATGGAGATAAAACATCCGCACCGCCCTCCGCATCGTCACCGGTCGACCTGAATGGGAATAATTTTTTTTCCCTACCAAGTACGTACCGTCTACGACAAAAATTATTAACATAGGCGCCTTTTTCCGCATATGTTGTTTGCATTAATGTTCCGCACCGGAGTGTGGGTAAATGTTGTTTCCCGTGCTTTTGTCGCTCGGCCAGTATTTTAAATATGCGTTCCCGTATAGCGCAAATGCATTTGCATTTTGGGTCCTCGTGAATAAAAACGGTGCAAAGCGGGGGAAGAATTTGCGGCGGCCAGCGCGTAGTTTGCACGTGCGGCTCTTGTAGGGGCATTAATAACGCGCCGGCGTGACGAACAAACTACACCGCGCTACACGCCCACAGTCCGCCGGCCGTCCCAGTGCAGCTGCCGCAGTGTCTCGTTACGCTAAACACACTCGGCGGCGTGTTTCTGTGCGTCAGCGGGGGTGCAAACTGCGTTTCCGGTGGAAATGACGCGCAGGTAACACTAGGACACATATGTGAGGGGAAAAAAAGGAAGTACAGGGATTAACATGCACTGCTGTATCCATACTAAGACTTTCGCTATCAATTCCTTTTGTAGAACTTTACTCGTATTCGTAACTTCAGTTTGGCTGTGGGGGGGGGGGGGGGGGGGGGGCGATTAAGGCACCAGAGAGGCAGTTCTGACGTTGCAGAGGCGAGACTTAGGAAAAAATGAAGACACTTTCGTAGGATTTGTCGACTTGGAAAAAGCGTTCGACAAAGTCAAATGGAGCTAAATGTCATAAATTCTAAGCAAACTGAAGTTAAGGTATAGGGAAATGAGGGTACTATACAATGTGTACAAGAACCAAGAGGGAATAATAAGAGTGGAAGTTCAAGGATGAGGTGCACGAATTAAATAGGTTGTAAGACAGACATGTAGTCTTTCCCCCGTACTGTTCAATCTATACGTCGAACAAGCAATGACGTAATTAATAGAAAAGTTCAAAAGAGATATTAAAATTCTAGGTGAAAGGATATCAGCGTTAAGATTTATTCATGGAGATCTTAAACGTGGCTGCGAAACACCAACTATGTGATTCTGAAGAGGTAAAAAATATCAGCCAACCAGTTGCAAAACAATGGTTTATTAGTCCTTGACCTAGGTTTAGATATTTCCAAAAAATTCAACTTTAGAAGGAGTGGGACTTGTTACATAACATAATGTACATTAGACTAGAAAAAGTCGAGCGACTCTTGTTCTTGACAGAACAAGAATTATCCCAAGTCAAGGCTTTAGATAGGAGCCAGATTACATTATTATCGTACTTCAAAATGAATTCTGACGAGTAAATGTCCGCAGGTAGACGCTCTTGTCAACATAAAATTGTAACAAGAGACACAGGAGGAAATATTTGCAAAAGTTACGTGTACATCATGCCAGAGACTAAGGCCAAACGAACTTCTCATAATCTAATGTACCGTCATGTGCTGTAACAAGGCTCACTCCTTCTGAAGAAGATATTTTTAGAAATATCGAAACCTACATCGAAGGCTAATGAACCGTTATGTCGCAACTGGTTGGCTGGTTTCTTCAACTTCTTCAGATTTGCTCATCACATGGTGTCCTCACTGAAAGTGGAGAAGAGTTACAGGACTTGTTAAATGACATGAAGAGCCAAATGAATAAAGAATATAGACTGAGAGTAAATCTAAGGAAGAAGACAGTAATGAAAGTAGCAGAAATGGGCATAGGAGAAACTTAACATCATAATTGTCGATCAAGAAGTAGATGAATCTAAGGAATTTTGCTATCTAGTCAGCAAAATAATAGACGACAAAAGTAAAGAGAAGGGCGTAAAAAGCACTGGCAAAAAGGGCACTTCTGGCTAACAGATATCAATAGAATCAAATATAGATCTTAATTTGAGGAAGAAATTTCTGAGAATATATGCTTAAAACATGGCAGAGACAGATGGACTCTGGGAAAAACGTAACACAATAGATTAGAGGCTGTCGAAATCTGGTAGTACAGAAGAATGCTGAAAATTAGGTGAACTGTTAAAGTAGGGAATGAGAAGGTTCTCCAGAGAAACGGAGCAGAAACACTCACAAGAAGAGGAGACAGGATAAGAGGACATATTTTAAGATATCACAGAATAGCTTACATGGTACTAGGGAGAACTGTAGAGGGCCAATATGTAGAGGAAGACAGAGATTGTTATACACTCAGCAAATAATTGAAGACATGAATTGCAAGCACTAATGAGAGATAAAAAATTTGGTACAGGAGAGGAATTTGTGGCGAGCCGCATCAAACCAATTAGAAACCTGACGACCCAACAAAAAAAAAGTTTAGCGTTTGCAGAACTCACCGCATCTATATGGCATGCAAGTTGTCCTCCTTCCATTTTCCAGGTCTGAAAACCGACTGACTGCAGACCGCAGCAGAGTGATGTAGGTTCACAGGTAAGAAGAGTTTGTTTATTTGTACAGGTGCCTAGCCCTGTGTATAGGCTTTACATGTTTACAGTTCCGTTCTCACAACATATTCCGATTGCATCATCGCCACATGTTCGAGCCTTTGAATGCCGCGCGAAACATTACCGCGCCGGTACTACAGTGTGGCGCGACCAACTCAAGTGTCTTCCTCTGCCGACTGCCATGAGGGACGACCGGGGAGAAGGTTGCTACATCTGCCATATGGTGACTCCCCACTCACTTCGCAACCGACGGTGTTCCTCGTCACCTATGCTGCGGCTTTACACGTGAAATAGGAAACATACCCGAACGAACAGACAGTGGCAGCTCACGAAGAACCGTGGAACGGATACGTCACGCTGGCCCGCCCACAGCTGTCGTAGGACATCCTATATTAGGAGCCACCCGCGGCCTCCTCAGACATGCCAGTTACGAACGGAGCCGATCCCAAATACTCCGACGATAATCAAGAGGCCATACTGACCTCTGATTAGAAGTCTCGGCAACAGAAGCAGCTATCACCTAAACTCCAGAAGAAACACTACCTCACGGTGCAGTACAATCGGCAAGATCGAAAAGGGAATTCTGAAATGTTTCCGTGTATAGGTCAGCCGACCATGGATATAGAAGAGCTTCCTAGCGTGGATGCTGGGGGCGCCAGCAGAACAACGACAATTGTTGGCCGCGATGACGGCCTGGAAGCACCGGAGGAGTATGACCGACGTCAGCAAGATATCGGGGAAGCTACGGCGCCTGTAACGCACGTCAACGGAGGGACACTGGCAAACGTATCACACGACCCGCCGCAATAGGCATCAGATGAAATAGGAGAAGCTGAACCTACACACTCTCCTCGGAAGAGTTCACAGAGTAACGGCATACCACATGAGGGGGTGGTGGAGGGAAGGGGAGAGGGGCAGTAGTAAGTGCGCATCCACCTTACAAGATAACAGCTATGCAACTGGACTCGCATTCTAGAGGACGGCGGTTCAGTCCCGCGTCCGGCCATCCTGATTTAGGTTTTCCGTGATTTCTCTAAATCGCTCCAGGCAAATTCCGGGATGATCCCTTTGAAAGGGCACGGCCGACTTCCTTCCCTGTCCTTCCGTAATCCGATGACACCGAAGACCTCGCTGTCTGGTCTCCTTCCCCGAACAACCCAACCAAACTCAGTGACATGTTAAGTGCTGCGGACTTACACACTGCGCTGTTACAGAAAGTCGCCCTGATCTTTCTCCCACCGCTTCCCCTCGGATTTTGCGATTGTATTGTTTACTGTTCCCAGTGTGAAAAGAGAGGCGTTGCAACAGCGACGTTACTTCAGGAAGACACACACCCAGACGACTTGGAGTATTTGACTTCGGCCTGTAGTACGGCCGTTACCATCGGCGGCGTGCGTGTGAAAGATATTTACGAGCCATCAGGCTATGATAATAAAATGGAATGTGGAGAATTTTACGCCCACGACTTTGAGATACGATGCTTGTATAATCGGCGGAGATTTTAATTGTGTGATCAGTCGGAAGAACCAACATCCTAACTACACCCCGAGCCATGAACTTTGCGAGCTGGTCAACTGGACAGAACTAGACGATCCATGGGACTCGAAGCATCGCAACCAACATTGGTACACATTTTACACGAGCCACTGCACAAGCCGTTTGGACCGGGTGTGTTTTTCAAGCGAGTTAGTGATGTCGACGGTGGACGCAGAAATTTGGTCATGGTGTTCAGACCATTTGAGGCATATATTTATACGATTACCCCCGTTAGACAGCAGGTATGGAGACGGAGGTTAACTGGAAGACGAACGTCTCTTATCTGCGTGACGCGGTTTGCCGCCGCATCGTGGAGCATATGTCGCTCGGCTGCTTCCGCCGAAGACATGCTTGTGGTTCTGTCCTGCAGTGATGGGTCGAGTGCGTTAAATCAACTTTAAGGAGGACATTAATAGGTTATGACGGCCCCTCAGGAAATGTTTGCTCTACTACCTTCACCGGAACGGCAGGTAGCCGTCCACCGAGTCAAAGCGAAGCTGACATAACTTACTACTCTAAGGATGACAAGTAGAGTGGTACGCGACGGGGTTGCCGTACTGCATGCCCAATGAACTACCTTCGATGCATCATGTTGTACGGGAAAGACGATGCAGACGTGGGACGTTATTCATGAGCTCGATCTCGGCGAAGGCCGTTGTTTTACAACACAAAGGGACATAGCACAGGCGCTCACGGATCATTCTCGCAGGTTCCACAGGACCTGTGATCAGGGAGCTGGAGACCGTCCTGGACGAGACCACAAACTCGAAAAGTGCGAACAGGGAAGCAGACGTCTTAGCTGCAGTTACGAGTGAGAAGCTGGAGAAAGCGATCAAACGATCACCCAGGTCCTCACGGGTTCCCGTTGTAATTTTACCCTATATGATTGTCAATTATGACACTGATATGGTTATGAATGTTTAATAAGCTTCCGAAGCAGGAACCCCCGTTTCCCACTGCATTCGAGGAAAGTGTCGTGTTCCCGGTACCCTAGCCGCGTGGCGGCAAGCGACCATGTGATTACCGCCCCTTGACCCTTCTTACTAGTGAGTATAGGATTTTTATGCGCGTACTGGGCGCCCGTATGAAAACGTCGCTGACGGATCATATGCATGCAAATCAGTCGTATCTTAGTAGCGCAAGCAATATCCGTAGTCTTGCGGGATATCGTGACATCGTCGACCGCGCGGGACACTGATTGTCGGAGGTTGCGACCATGGCCTTCGAACCGGTGGTTCATTCATACTTCGTGGCGGTGATGAACAGCATGGGTATCCCACTACTACTGACCACAGCAGTGATGCGGCTGTTGCACGGTGTCAGATCAGCAATGGCGATCAACGGAGGGACAATGGAGTACTTTAAGATCCTACGTTTCGTGAAGCAGGATTCCCCCTTGTTGGCCCGCTGCACGCGTTTGCCTTAGAACCGCGCCTAGCAAGCCTACGATATCGGTTAACTGATGTATCCCTACGGCATTCATCATTCAGCTGCACAGCATGCGCAAATGATACTGTGTTTTTCGTCCTGACGAGATCAGCTCAGCACTGGACTGGCTACACATGTATGGAATGGCAACTGGCAGCGAGGTCAGCTTCCGCTAAACACAACACATGCACGTAGACTAGAATCAGGAACGGATAGACCCTTAACTGTGGTGCCAACTCTATGATGTTTGGGTGTCATCTTTCATAAGGAGTCGGTGGGAACGACTGTGGCTACCTATCGTCCGTTATGGAGCAGAGATGGGACGTCTGTACGATGAAACGCTCTGCAGTCGATAGATATGCCGCCGTGAGTGTCACTCGTCAACCCTCATCTCGCTTCCACGATGCGCCACTTGACACACCTTCACCCTACGTCGCTTACTATGGCTTAGAAGATTCACGCGGCTTTTGGGTGCTACTTAAGATTCGGGCAGCTCTTTAAGGTGGAGTATGACACACTTACCCTCCGACCACGAGTATGGGGTTTAGTCAACGTCCACAAGGCCCGCGGTCCATGTATATTAATGTCATGCATGAACGGTGGTGCGCTAGGTATAACTGCCTTACGGGGATGCTCATATGTCGCCCCCATTAACGTATGTGCGAACATTCACCGTTGAACACAGTTACGTTTGGGTACTTTTATCGACTTCCCCACCGCCAACGTCGAAGGACGTGTACAATCTGCTTCTTCGACACATTGCCCGGAATAAAGCGGAATAGAAACATCCTGCCGCAAGTGTACAGTGCTGTTGCGCACAATTCACCACCCTACCCGCATCAGTCTACTAGACTTTGTGCTTCGTCATGCTCCCGACGAATGACACAAAGTACGCTATTCAATTGGTGGATTCGCTCATGTGTCAACGATGCGCCGTGGCATGATGGATTCTGGAAAGAAAGATCATAGCATCTACGTGGTGCACTATTCATACAAAACTTTCTTATGTCATAGTGTATTTTTTCCAGAGGAAACGTATTTTCCACGCCATAAGACGAATGCGGTGGCGTGGGTCGAGGATATAACGGTACATGTATATATCGAGACACAGATACGAACGGATTATTAATAATACACTCCTGGAAATGGAAAAAAGAACACATTGACACCGGTGTGTCAGACCCACCATACTTGCTCCGGACACTGCGAGAGGGCTGTACAAGCAATAATCACACGCACGGCACAGCGAACGCACCAGGAACCGCGGTGTTGGCCGTCGAATGGCGCTAGCTGCGCAGCATTTGTGCACCGCCGCCGTCAGTGTCAGCCAGTTTGCCGTGGCATACGGAGCTCCATCGCAGTCTTTAACACTGGTAGCATGCCGCGACAGCGTGGACGTGAACCGTATGTGCAGTTGACGGACTTTGAGCGAGGGCGTATATTGAGCATACGGGAGGCCGGGTGGACGTACCGCCGAATTGCTCAACACGTGGGGCGTGAGGTCTCCACAGTACATCGATGTTGTCGCCAGTGTTCGGCGGAAGGTGCACGTGCCCGTCGACCTGGGACTGGACCGCAGCGACGCACGGATGCACGCCAAGACCGTAGGATCCTACGCAGTGCCGTAGGGGAACGCACCGCCACTTCCCAGCAAATTAGGGACACTGTTGCTCCTGGGGTATCGGCGAGGACCATTCGCAACCGTCTCCATGAAGCTGGGCTACGGTCCCGCACACCGTTAGGCCGTCTTCCGCTCACGCCCCAACATCGTGCAGCCCGCCTCCAGTGGTGTCGCGACAGGTGTGAATGGAGGAACGAATGGAGACGTGTCGTCTTCAGCGATGAGAGTCGCTTCTGCCTTGGTGCCAATGATGGTCGTATGCGTGTTTGGCGCCCTGCAGGTGAGCGCCACAATCAGGACTGCATACGACCAAGGCACACGGGGCCAACACCCGGCATCATGGTGTGGGGAGCGATCTCCTACACTGGCCGTACACCACTGGTGATCGTCGAGGGGACACTGAATAGTGCACGGTACATCCAAACCGTCATCGAACCCATCGTTCTACCATTCCTAGACCGGCAAGGTAACTTGCTGTTCCAACAGGACAATGCACGTCCGCATGTATCCCGTGCCACCCAACGTGCTCTGGAAGGTGTAAGTCAACTACCCTGGCCAGCAAGATCTCCGGATCTGTCCCCCATTGAGCATGTTTCGGACTGGATGAAGCGTCGTCTCACGCGGTCTGCACGTCCAGCACGAACGCTGGTCCAACTGAGGCGCCAGGTGGAAATGGCATGGCAAGCCGTTCCACAGGACTACATCCAGCATCTCTACGATCGTCTCCATGGGAGAATAGCAGCCTGCATTGCTGCGAAAGGTGGATATACACTGCACTAGTGCCGACATTGTGCATGCTCTGTTGCCTGTGTCTATGTGCCTGTGGTTCTGTCAGAGTGATCATGTGATGTATCTGACCCCAGGAATGTGTCAATAAAGTTTCCCCTTCCTGGGACAATGAATTCACGGTGTTCTTATTTCAATTTCCAGGAGTGTATATGCAAGACGGTAATACAATACTGTTACGGCTATTCACATGCAAGAACTAGAATGTAAATATCTTATATTACATATACCAAGATAGAGATACGAACTATTGGATTACTGACAATACATGAAACACGGCAATACTTTACTGTTACGGCTACTCAAATACAAGGATTGGAATATAAATTTCTTAGGTACATTCTCTGCGGACCCGACAGATAGTTGGGGTGTGCCGAAAGCGCAGAGATGAACAGGCAGATGTTTTGGAAGCGATCAACTCAGGAAACACAGCGAATAAACGAGTCGGTAACAATGAACAGATGCGAGGCTCGCAATAGGTTTCTTTATCGATCAATTATTCAAAATGTCAGTCACAATCGCACTATTTATTTTGCTGCCAATCGGTCTCAACCCGCGATGGAGTCATCTTCAGGGTAATTTACACCATATGGTCGCTCGCTGGAGACGTCATCCTGCTTGTGCATAGTTACCAACCGTCTAAAGATGACCCCATCGCGGGTTGAAACCGGTTGGCGGCAAAATAAATAATGCGTTTGTGACAGTCATTTTGAATAATCGATTATCGCTGTTTATCTCATACACCTTTGTTGTCTAAAAATTCTTTCTCGATAATTTTATTTCATTATATGTTTTATTTTTATTTACATTTGCGAATTGTTGAAGGACTCTGCTGGTGGTGTCACCTTGTTGTTATTTCCTACTGCGTGGTTGGACGCCAGCGGAGTTCTTCCAGGACAGTTATAAGGTTGTCAGGACATAATAGTCTTTTGTTAATAACAAAGGTTCCTGTTTCTCCCACTTCCTATGCCCACAACCCAACAGGTTGCTATTTTCTTGGTGAACGAAATTCGTTAATAAATTACTTAACTCTCAGTCGAAACATGACTAAATTCTCTTCCCAAAGAAACAATGACAGGGTTTTAAGCTATACATGGCGCTGTGTCTCTATAAAACGTTCAGTCAATCGAACAGGAACTCACTAACCTTTTTAGTTCTTTTTTCGAAAACCGTGTATCATTATATACAAAACATTTTACGAGGGTTACTACAAAAGAAATGCACACTATTTTTTTTGTAAAAATACAGTTTTCTTTCTGCACGTGTGAAAGTTCTACAGTGTGTAGCTACATCCTTCCCGCTTGTTTTCAAACTAAGTTCAACCTGTTCCCGTGAGTGGCGCCGTCACAGCAAGCCTTCAAGATGGCTGCTACACTTGACTGAAGGCACGTGCTGTCATAGAATTCCTGGGCTGTGAAAACGAGACAGTGGGAAACATCCAGAAGAGTTTGAAAAAGGTGTATGGGGATGCTGCTGTCGATCGCAGTACAGCTAGTCGGTGGGCAAGCAGGTTACATGATGAAAGCGGGCACGGCAGTATTGAGGATTGTCCTCGCAGCGGCAGGACTCGTACTGCACACACTCCAGACAATGTGCAGAGAATTAAAGAATTGGTGACTGCTGACAGACGCATCACAGTGAACGAATTGTCACGCTACGCTGGGATAGGGGAAGGAAGTGTTAGCAGAATACTTAAAGTGTTGGCGTTAAAAAAGGTTTGTACCAGGTGGGGGTCAGTCAAAAAACCATGGAAGCGATCACAAAACAAGGATGGACAACACTGAAACACCCGCCTTATAGTCCTTACCTGGCTGCATATGACTATCTCTTTGGGAAACTGAAGGACGCTCTTCGTGGAGTATGGTTTGAAGATGATGAATCCCTTGTGCACGCTGCCAAAGAGTGGCTCCAACAGGTTGGTCCAGAATTTTACTGTGTGGGTATACAGGTGCTGGTTCCAAGATGGCGTAAGTTAGTAGAGAGGGATGGAAATTATGTGGAGAAAAGAAAATATTGTTCCAAGGGAAGTATCTACACACTGTAAGACTTTCAAACATGTAGAATAAAAGATGGATTTTTAAAAAAATATTGTGCATTTCTTTAGGAGCGACCCTCGTATTTACATCTCGTTTTCCGTTCGACATCTGTCTCAATGACACAATTTCCTACAAACATGCTAAAAGAAAACAAAAAAGGATAATAAAACATTGTGAGAACTAACATGAAAATAACACAGAAACTAGTAACAATGATTGTTCTTAATGCATACCTAGAGATCTTTACCCCATATTTCCAATTTTAGGAGTAAGAAACGGGAAAGTAAGATGTCAGCCACGGACATTTAGCTGGAAGCTAGACAGCAGTATCGTGGAAGGATTTTGAGTTATCGCCGAAAATTTAGTTCACGATATTTCGAATTGTTCTAGAATATTGAGCCGGTTGGCGTCCGAATGGTGTTATATTTCGGCAAGCTAACTTATTTCCATCTTCAGACGGGTCTGATGACTGATTTGCCTTCCGCAGAGAGCCGTCTGGTGCACCCCGTGTCCCTCGCGCTCTCGAGCTTGGGTCGGGTGTATCCGTTGACCGTTCAGCTGGCGCGGTGCCCGAAAGCGAGTCGCTGCCCTCCGTCTATGCCTGGTACATCAGAATGTCATATGTTGACATATCGACATATTAGAACCAAATGTAACTTTCGATCGATATTCGTCCTGCCGGCATATCGGCAACATCGATACTTTGTCGAGATATATTTAGATATTATTATTATTATCACCATCCAACTTGTAACAGAGAAATCTCAATTCTGATTTCCTTTTGATACTGGAATATTAGCAAGAAAAGAACGGTACCTACAGTTTTTCTTTTTGCTTTTAAGTTCTTAAAGAAATATTGTTTGTTGTCAGTTCTGTACTTTCGTAACCTCTCTTCACTCGTTACTAAGGTAGCAAAATATCGGGAATGTGGAAGCCAAAAAACGAGAATAACCTTAGACATTGAAGACACATTTAGAGATTTATCAGTATGTTTACCAGTACTACCCCGTGGACGGTTAAAAAATAAGTCATTCACAGCCTGCCAGGAAATAGATGAACCTTGTTCCAGTCTGTATCAGACAGCTAGGAATTATCTATCTCTTTCGGCAGGTTCACTTCCAGCAGAAGACTGTTTTCAAAGGTTTATACTCAGGGAAGTGTATTGAAAGCAGAGCATGTCCACAGATTACTTTTGTAAGTTGTTTATAAATTAATTTTTACAACTAATGAACACTTGCATTTATATTATCTCTATTGTGCATTTTTATACGCTTTATTTCAGCTTTTCTTTCGATTTTAAGAAGTTTCTCAGTTTATAAGTAAAATAAGTAACTGGATATCCTCAATTTTTATGAGTTTATAAAACACACTCCTCACTCTTTGAAACAATAGACATATGTGCCATTGTAATTATACCACATTATAAAACAAAATTTTTGACATTGAGATATCGATAAGCGTCGATCGAGTAATCGTCGATATGGATATACTATAACTAATTCTTCAATCATACCGCAGATAGAAATTTGTCAATTGGAGTCACTTTCCTTCCTAAGTTGCATGTCCGTAATGATGCAACCACCATAACAGTGAAATCATAACAACGCTGTGAGCGAGGACACATCATATGCTCGATTCGATGTTCTTGTATGCGGCTTTGTGTGAGTGTTGGCACTCAAATATTTGATCTATCGATTGATTAGTTTCAGACTATTATGTGCATTATCGCACTTCGAAACTACTAAAAATGGCTGTAGACTGAAATCGACATAGGAACAAATGAATATCCTCCAAGATACAGTTACATGCCATAGAGGGACCTTATCACACTTATAAAATAAATAAGCGTCTTGATATTTGCATTCGATATGAGCGTGGTTCTATCAACGAATTCAATGAATAGTAGTACCGTATGAGTGGTGTTTAATAGGTGACATGTAAATTATATATTGCACCCAAAGTACAGATACTGTACGCAAGAAATACCTACGGTTGTTTTCACCTTATTCGGATTGTGGAACACTGAATGAGCAGAGTTTTAAATGGGAATAGAGGAACTTACAGTGACACGACTTGGAGGCATCGTGACACAGTAGCACTGTGTACCAAGCAAACGTCGAACTTCTGACGCAGAGGATGATCGCCACAGCGCATTTCTGCGGATGAAACGCTAACTTCAGGTGCGTACACCCACCTTCTTCCATGGACATGACCTCAGACTCCCACAGTAGAAAAAAGACGATTATGAGAGGAAACATTTCGACCACTGTCAATTGCAAGATTTAATGGCAACTGGTAGCGGTGAGGAAAGCACCCAGCGTATTTAAAATAAGTATTCCACATTTTGAGAGATGGTAGTGTGGAAAAAAAATCAAGAAAAAATGTCCAGTAAACATGGTCTCTAAAATGTATGTGTTAAGGGTTATGAGCACTTGTTCAGTAGAAGAGGTTTGGTGTACAGTAGCGAAGATGAACAACTGCTCATAGCTCCTAAGGTATGAATCTTAGAGACAACGTTTTCTGGATATTTCTTCATGTCTTCGTTCATTCCACCGCCTCTCAAAATATGGAACATATTTTTAATACCCGCTATAAGCTGAGAAGAGGCGAACAGAAAATCGTTCTAGAAATAAAAAGAGCCGAAAATGGGGCTATCTAGCGACATAAGCGACCTTGACAAAAGGCAGATTGTGATTGAGCGGCACCTGGAAACGATCGTCACGGATATGACAAAGCTGATCTCGTGTTTCTGTGCTAATGTCCCGCGCATGTAAGAAAAGTGGTTGAAGGATGGTGAAACCATGAGTGGCCCAAAAGATGGTGGTCCTCCACTCCTGATCTCAGATTGTGCTTGCGATCTCTGTAAAGCAAGACAGGCCGCCATATGTGGCAAATCTGACGAATGCTGCACCAGGCACGAGTTTTCTTCGGAGCACACCGTTCGGTGCACATTACTGGACATGTGGTACCGAAAGCAGGCGATCTAATCGTATTCGTGTGTTGACCAAAGGACAATGCAATTGAGATTGCAGTGGACACGTTTTCATCAATGAAAATGTGTCGCTTGGTCAGATGAATCACGTTTATTTATACGCCAGGGCGATGGCCTTGTCCGGGAACGCCGTCATCCAGAAGAACGGCTACTCGAATCATGCGGTTGTCCACAGACGCAGGGTTGGTGGTTATGAATTGTTTTGGTGTACATTCACCGGGGCTTCCACGAGGCCTCTGCAAGTAAGGCACTATGACAGCTGCTGGACTACGTGAACACGATCATGGACCACCTGCATCCCTTCGTGCTTGATGTTTTACCCAGCAGCAAAGAAGGAACATTAGGGATTAATGTCCTGTTAACAAGCGCGGTCATTAGAGACGGAGCGCGAGGTCGAATTGCGGAAGCGTGGGGAAGGAAAGAGGTCGTGTTCTTTTCAGAGGAACTGGTACAGGCAACCAGCGAATTTATCTTAGCAACACGACTCCAGTATGTCCTAGAAGACCATAACGATCAACCATAACCACTGAGTCCCCGATTGCCACACTCAGTTTCAACAATACAGAGAACCAAAACCTTCTAACTGACAAAGAACGTGCTCAACTCTCCGGGGCCGAGCTATCGAATTCGTCTCACGTCTCAGGAAACATACCAATTGGTCTCGAGTGGTTTAGAGTAATCACGCCGAAACTAAATCTGGATGGTCCCCAAAGGCGACGTCATCTTGCAGCAGGAGAACTGTCGGTGTCTCATGGCTCAGAGTCGTGCTACAGTGGTTTCAAGAATATGACAGTGATCTCATGTTGATGTCTTGACCACCAAATTCACGTGATCTGAACCAAACGAACACATCTGGGACGCTGTCAGAGAAAGAACTGGACCCACAAGACACCTGAATTTAATTTACGAGTACAGCGTAGATTTCTGGTACCACATACTCCTAGAAACCAATCAAGCACTTGTCGAGCGTGCGTCACACAGAATCGTTGCTGCACTGCGTTTCAAATTACAGACCAGAATGCTGTAAAGCAGGAGCCCGTAATCATCGCTCTACACTGGGGGCCAAAAATTATGGGATACCTACCAATATCGTGTCGGACCTCCTTCAGTCCAGTGCGGTGTAGCAGTTCGACGTGGTATAGACAACAAGTCGCTGGAAGTCCTGTGCAGGGATATGGAGCTATGCTGCCGCTATAGACGTCCCCAAATGCGAAAGGGTTGCTGGTGCAGGATTTTGTGCACGAATTGAGCCGTTGATTATCTCCCATGGGATTCATGTTGTCTGATCTGGGCAGCCAAGCCATTCTCTCGAACGGTACGGACTGTTCTTCAAGCCAATAGTGAATAATTGTGGGCCAGCGACAAGGTGATTTGTCATCCATAAAAATTCCATCTTTGCTTGGGAACATGAAGTTAAAAAAAACTGCAAATGGTCTGCAAGTAGCCGAACATAAGAATTTCCAGTCAGTGATCTGTTCAGGCGGACCAGGGGACCGTCCGTTTCATGTAAACGCTTTATGGAGCCACCACTAGCTTGCACAGTGCCTTGTTGACAACACGGCTCCGTGGCTTCGTGGGGTCTGCACCACACTCTAACCATGCTATCAGTTCTTACCAATTAATATCGAGGCTCGTCTGACCTAGCCATGGTTTTCCAGTCGCGTAGGATGCAACAGATATGAACACGAGCCCACGCAGGCGCTGCAGCCAGTGTCGTGCTGTTAGCTAAGCCATTCGCGTCAGTCGTCTGCTGCCATAGCCCATTAACGCCAAAATTCACCCCACTGTCCTAATGGATACGTTGGTCATACATGCCACGTTAATTTCTGGCGTTATTTCACGCAGTGTTGCAATTCTACGCAAACGTCGCTGCACTCGGTCGTCAAGTGAAGGTCGTTTGCCACTGCATTGTCTGTAGTGAGAGATAATGAATGATATTTGGCATTCTCGGCACACACTGTGGATCTCGGAATATTGAGTTCCGTATCGATTTCTGATATCGAATGTCCCGTGCATGTAGCTCCAATTACCATTCAGCGTTAAGGCCTGTTAATTCCCTTTGTGTGGCCATAATCACGTCGGAAGCGTTTTCACATGAATCACCTGAGTACAAGTGACAGCTCCGACAATACATTGCCCTTTTATACCCTGTGTACGCGATACTAAAGCCATCTCTAAATGTGCACATCGCTAATGCGTGCCTTTGATCACATTACTATGTAATATCTTAATATTGTCACCCAGTGTCTTGAAGCAAGCGACTACTTTCTTCTATCATGAAGACATTATTATAAATCGTTACAGTTGCAGTATATATATTTTGGCGACTAGATTGGAGCTGACTGGTACAGTCTCAATCCGTTCCCACTAACGCTGCTCTGAAAGTGCCTCATCTTAATGACCACCATGTAAAATCGGCAATACAATAGTCACACAGTGCCAGAAGACATATATATGCGCACTGTGCAATATTGAATGAATCACGAGTTTGGTCTGACTTGTATAGGAGCATATGTATGTGACGTACGTCTACCGGCAGTGACAATTTTAGATGGTTGTCATTAAGGTAATGTACACTACTGACCATTAAAATTGCTACACCAAGAAGAAATGTAGATGATAAACAGGTATTCATTGGACAAATACACTCCTGGAAACGGAAAAAAGAACACATTGACACCGGTGTGTCAGACCCACCATACTTCCTCCGGACACTGCGAGAGGGCTGTACAAGCAATGATCACACGCACGGCACAGCGGACACACCAGGAACCGCGGTGTTGGCCGTCGAATGGCGCTAGCTGCGCAGCATTTGTGCACCGCCGCCGTCAGTGTCAGCCAGTTTGCCGTGGCATACGGAGCTCCATCGCAGTCTTTAACACTGGTAGCATGCCGCGACAGCGTAGACGTGAACCGTATGTGCAGTTGACGGACTTTGAGCGAGGGCGTATAGTGGGCATGCGGGAGGCCTGGTGGACGTACCGCCGAATTGCTCAACACGTGGGGCGTGAGGTCTCCACAGTACATCGATGTTGTCGCCAGTGGTCGGCGGAAGGTGCACGTGCCCGTCGACCTGGGACTGGACCGCAGCGACGCACGGATGCACGCCAAGACCGTAGGATCCTACGGAGTGCCGTAGGGGAACGCACCGCCACTTCCCAGCAAATTAGGGACACTGTTGCTCCTGGGGTATCGGCGAGGACCATTCGCAACCGTCTCCATGAAGCTGGGCTACGGTCCCGCACACCGTTAGGCCGTCTTCCGCTCACGCCCCAACATCGTGCAGCCCGCCTCCAGTGGTGTCGCGACAGGCGTGAATGGAGGGACGAATGGAGACGTGTCGTCTTCAGCGATGAGAGTCGCTTCTGCCTTGGTGCCAATGATGGTCGTATGCGTGTTTGGCGCCCTGCAGGTGAGCGCCACAATCAGGACTGCGTACGACCGAGGCACACAGAGCCAACACCCGGCATCATGGTGTGGGGAGCGATCTCCTACACTGGCCGTACCCCACTGGTGATCGTCGAGGGGACACTGAATAGTGCACGGTACATCCAAACCGTCATCGAACCCATCGTTCTACCATTCCTAGACCGGCAAGGGAACTTGCTGTTCCAACAGGACAATGCACGTCCGCATGTATCCCGTGCCACCCAACGTGCTCTGGAAGGTGTAAGTCAACTACCCTGGCCAGCAAGATGTCCGGATCTGTCCCCCATTGAGCATGTTTGGGACTGGATGAAGCGTCGTCTCACGCGGTCTGCACGTCCAGCACGAACGCTGGTCCAACTGAGGCGCCAGGTGGAAATGGCATGGCAAGCCATTCCACAGGACTACATCCAGCATCTCTACGATCGTCTCCATGGGAGAATAGCAGCCTGCATTGCTGCGAAAGGTGGAAATACACTGTACTAGTGCCGACATTGTGCATGCTCTGTTGCCTGTGTCTATGTGCCTGTAGTTCTGTCAGTGTGATCATGTGATGTATCTGACCCCAGGAATGTGTCAATAAAGTTTCCCCTTCCTGGGACAATGAATTCACGGTGTTCTTATTTCAATTTCCAGGAGTGTACATTATACTAGAACTGACATGTGATTACATTTTCACGCAATTTGGGTGCATAGATCTTGAGAAATCAGTACCCAGAACAACCACCTCTGGTCGTAATACTGGCCTTCATACGCCTGGGCATTGAGTCAAACAGAACTTGGATGGCGTGTACAGGTACAGCTCCCCATGCAGCTTCAACACGATACGACAGTTCATAAAGAGTAGTGACTGGCGTATTGTGACAAGCTAGTGGCTCGGCCACCATTGACCACACGTTTTCAGTTGGTGAGAGATGTGGAGAATGTGCTGGCCAGAGCAGCAGTCAAACATTTTTTGTATTCAGAAAGGGCCGTACAGGACCGGCAACATGCGGTCGGCGCATTATCCTGCTGAAATGTAGGGTTTCGCGGGGATCGAATGAGAAGTAGAGCCACGGGTCGTAACATGTCTGAAATGTAATGTCCACTGTTCAAAGTGCCGTCAATGCGAACAAGAGGTGACCGAGACGTGTAACCAATGGCACCCCATACCATCACGCCGGGTGATACGCCAGTATGGCGATGACGAATACACGCTTCCAATGTGCGTTCACCGCGATTTAGCCAAACACGGATGCGACCATCATGAAGCTGTAAACAGAACATGGATTCATCCGAAAAAATGACGTTTTGCCATTCGTGCACCCAGGTTCGTCGTGGGTATACCATCTCAGGCGCTCCTATCTGTGATGCAGCGTCAAGGGTAACCGCAGCCATGGTCTCCGAGCTGATAGTCAATGCTGATGCAAAACGTCGTCGAACTGTTCGTGCAGATGGTTCTTGTCTTGCAAACGTGAGTCAGGGATCGAGACGTGGCTGCACGATCCTTTACAGCCATGCAGATAAGATGCCTGTTATCTCGACAGGTAGTGATACGAGGCCGTTGGGATCCAGCACGGCGTTCCGTATTACTCTCCTGAACCCACCGATTCCATATTCTGCTAACAGTCTTTGAATCTCGACCAACGCGAGTAGCAATGTCACGATACGATAAACCGCAATCGCGATAGGCTACAATGCGACCTTTATCAATGTCGGAAACGTGATGGTACGTATTTCTCCTCGTTACACGAGGCATCACAACAACGTTTCACCAGGCAACGCCGGTGGACTGCTGCTTGTGTATGAGAAATCGGTTGGAAACTTTCCTCACGCCAGCATGTTGTAGGTGTCGCCACCGGCGCAAACGTTGTGTCAATGTTCTGAAATGCTAATCATTTGCTTATCACGTCATCTTCTTCCTGTCGGTTAATTTTCGCGTCTCTAGCACGTCATCTTCGTGGTGTAGCAATTTTAATGGCCAGTAGTGTACTTTCAGTGCGGCCTCAGGGCATACGGCTTGTGGTAGAACCAGTCGGTTCGATACTACTCACGAAAGTGGTTGTGTTGCTACTGTGGCAGTTTTGCAATAAACCTTTCATGAAAGAAAAGATGTGCTGGTTGTACATATCGATATGTCGTAACTTTTTCTTTCTTTAGAATATCTTATGTTATTATTAAAGTTGACTACATACTCTGATTATTCTCCATTAGCCGTCAAAATCATGTATATACTGAAAAGAGTATACATAAAAGCTCCGCGTATGTAAGATTACATGCCACTGCGCGAAATCACACATTGGTGATACCATCCGTACTTTTGAGGACTGGTCGAATGGAACATGGAAGCCATAAAAGGTTACAACAACCCGCAAAATCTGCGGCAGTGGAGTATTGCTTAGCAGAGACACAAGCAGTGAAAAATACCGAAACACGGGTGTGGGTGTGTTATGAAAGAATTGTGGGACTGTGTTATGAAAAGAATCCGTCGAAATTAAGATGGTCGATAGTATTGTTAACAGTGGCAAGGGCTATCTTCTGAGAAAGTCTTGGAAGCATGTGCTTGCCTGCGTTAGACCACGATTTTTTAGTTCAGGAAGAAGATTTTTATGATTACTGCGGAAGTGATCCTTACCTCAGTCTGTAAAGACACGACCCCTTGTATTATCTCGTTATTGTCCGTCTGTCTGACTGTTTGCCTATCTGTCCGGCCGATTTAGGAAACTTTTTCTTAGGAATGGGTTGAGGTATCAAGCTGATATCTACGTCGCATACTAAAGTTTATGATCTAGTGGCGCTGTAAAATATTTAAGCTTATAGGTCAAAACAGTTAAAATATACAGCCATTTCTGTTACACATTTTGATATTCTCAAACTCACTTATCAAAACCTATAGAGTACTTCTTGTTAATCTAAAAACATTAAATTTTGCTTGAAGCGCCGTTTCACAGTACAAGTGAAGGAACAAATCTGAAAATTGTTAATATGTAATTATATCAAACGAAAATATAGTTTTCTTAGTTATTTGTTATCCGTCTGTCTGTCTGTCTGTCACGACTTCTTTTTCTAAGGAATTGGTAGACGTATCGTGTTGAAATACACTACTGGCCATTAAAATTGCTACACCACGAAGATGAAGTGCTACAGACGAGAAATTCAACCGACAGGAAGAAGATTCTGTGCTATGCCAATGATTAGCTTTTCAGAGCATTCACACAAAGTTGGCGCTGGTGGCGACACCTACAACCTGCTGACATGAGGAACGTTTCCAACCAATTTCTCATACACAAACAGAAGTTGACCGGCGTTGCCTGGTGAAACGCTGTTGTGATGCCTCGTGTAAGGAGGAGAAATGCGTACCATCACGTTTCCGACTTTGATAAAGGTCGGCTTGTAGCCTATCGCGGTTGCGGTTTATCTTATGAGGATACTGCTGCTCGCATTGGTCGAGATCCAATGACTTTTAGCAGAATATGGAATCGGTGGGTTCAGGAGAGTAACACGGAACGCCGTGCTGGATTCCGGCGGCCTCGTATCACTAGCAGTCGAGATGACAGGCATCTTATCCGCATGGCTGTAGCGGATCGTGCAGCCACGTCTCGATCCCTGAGCCAACAGACAGGGACGTTTGCAACACAACAACCATCTGCACGAACAGTTCGACGATGTTTAAAGCAGCATGGACTACCAGCTCGGAGACAATGGCTGCGGTTGCCCTTGACGCTGCATCACAGCGCCTGCGATGGTGTACTTAACGACGAACCTGTGTGCACGAATGGCAAAACGTAATTTTTTTCGGATGAATCCTTGTTCTGTTTACAGCATCATGATGGTCGCATTCGTGTTTGGCGACATCTTTGTGAACGCACATTGGAAGCGTGTATTCGCCATCGCCACACTGGTGTATTACCCGGCGTGATTGTATGAGGTGCCATTGGTTGAAGAGTGGACGTTACATTGAAGATGAGTTACGACCCTTGGCTCTACCCTTCATTCGATTCCTGCGAAACCCTACTTTTAAGTTGGATAATGCCCGACCGCATGTTGCAGGTCCTGTACGGGCCTTTCTGGATACAGAAAATGTTCGATTGCTGCCCTGGCCAGCACATTCTCCAGATCTCTCACCAACAGAAAACGTCTGGTCATTGGTGGCCGAGCAACTAGCTCTTCACAATACGCCAGTCACTACTCTTGATGAACTGTGGTATCGTGTTGAAGCTGCATGGGCAGCTCTACCGGTACACGTCATCCAAGCTCTGTTTGACTCAATGACCAGGAGTATCAAGGCCGTTATTACGGCCAGAGGTGGTTGTTCTGAGTACTGATTTCTCAGGATCTATGCACGCAAACATGTCAGTTCTAGTATAATATATTTGTCCAATGAATACCCATTTATCATCTGCATTTCTTCTTGGTGTAGCAATTGTAATAGCCAGTAATTTATATGTCACTTACTGAACGCTACGGTTCCTTGGTGCAGCGAACAGTTTTGGGCTTCTACGTCAATGCAGTAGAAAGATGCGGCCATTTATGTTACACACATTGATACCTTGCTAGATCGATATGGAAGAGAAGCTAAAATCGTCGAAATTTTCGATTCCGATGGTGGATGAACCATCTAGATGCATAATTAAGTTTTTGCGGAATCTGTAACACTATTATCGGTATAACAAATAACTGTCTTATGTAATTTCTCTGTTTGTTTTTATTTAATGTGATTTCTGTATAACCGTGCCATTTGATCTAATATCGATTTAAATGTTTCTTTCTTTATTTATAACAATTTTTGTAATTTTAATTAATTTATGGATGTAATGTCAAAAGTAATTCCTGCCAAACAATGAAAATTGTATACCGTACTTTAATGGTTCATTCATAAGGAAAGTAAGTTTGTAACCATGTAAAACTCGGGGGGGGGGGGGGGGGAAGTATCTCCGCAAAGTGCCTTACATGGCGGGAACAGAAAATGTGGATGTGCCGCTCGGACTGCAAGGCTCCTGTGTGGCATGAGTCAGTCGGTGGCTAGCGGCCAAAGAGTGCGCATCCAGCGAAATGAAAGAGGCGAGAACAACTGCAATATTTCGTTATATAGCGGCGGATGCGGAAGTAATGCGGCTTATCATTCATGGCATCCTTTGTTTAGCTTATTACTACGAAAATTCCACTCTAAAAAGAAAATTTTCAGAACCTATTATACACGAAACGCAAAGGATATCTTTGCCACCCTCTTTTGAACAGCAATGGAGATCGACGCTGCCACCACCTTCAGCTCAAATTATCAATTCAGAACTTTATTATTTGGTGGGCCAGTTATGTGGTTTCAACAATACTTTTGTGTTTTGTAAACGTGGTGTTGAACCACAGTATTTTATCCTTAGTCAGGTACCTAGAAATGGTGCTATTCCAAGTGCTACGATAAATCCGTGAATCTCGTTTTGCTGAACTGAAAAGCTATTATCGTCTGTAACAAAAGTTAATAAACTTCGTTAAGTTGTAAAGCAAATAATTATTTAGTTAGCATAAGTTTTTATATATTCCTCGTACTTGTCATAAAAGGGTAGCTAAAACATTCAGTTCAAAGATTTTTCTTATTGAAATAACAGTGTTTACAATTTCCTGTGTTATAGGTCTATAGTTAGCAGTGTTTCCCATATTGTGTTGTCACTAAAGCGTTCAGCTACGATCCGAGTCTAAAGATAAATTAGTTTCTGGATATCCTTGCTAATAGCTGAGCCAGATTTAAATGCCGTATTACAAAAACATCAATCAATAAAAGCAACTGTTTACCCAATATTCAAACTATACAAAAGATATAATTACTTCATAACTACCTCAATTGTAGTAATATCCTATAATAAAACTGAAAAAGAATGTCTCGTCCAAGTCAGTAGTGCTCCACCATTAATAAGCATTTTATTTGTAATTATCATTATCTTCCTACTGTGATGTACAGGTAGTAAGTGATATAGAGAGCCAATTGTTTCCTAGACGTATTAACACTCCTCCGGTGTCACTCAAGTCAAATCATTGGCGCATTATTTGCAAAATTGTGCTAATGTCTTGTACGTTACCAGCAGAACGGAAGTTTAGTATCAAGTAGAGCCAACCCACGTAGTTAACTTTCTTTATGAACCATGCTAGTATTGGGTACAACTTTGCCAAATTAGGCTGGCGACCGTTTCTTTTCAAGTAGTTACATTTTACTTGATTACTAATAGAACTCTGGTTCGATTGTCTTTTATTTTGTTATTGTTTCCTCTCGATAACAATATTTCTAGAGTGGAAAAATTGTCTGATGCCTTTCCATTGCACGCGATCACGGTCACAAAAATCCTTTCACGGGAATATTATAGCCGGTCGGGGTGGCCGAGCGGTTCTAGGCGCTAAACTCTGCAACCGCGCGACTGCTACGGTCGCAGGTTCGAATCCTGCCTCGGGCATGGATGTGTGTGATGTCCTTAGGTTAGTTAGGTTTAAGTAGTTCTAAGTTCTACGGGACTGATGACCTCAGATGTTAAGTCCCATAGTGCTCAGAGCCGTTTTGGCTCAAATGGTTCAAATGGCTCTGGGCACTATGGGACTTAACATCTATGGTCATCAGTCCCCTATAACTTAGAACTACTTAAACCTAACTAACCTAAGGACAGCACACAACACCCAGCCATCACGAGGCAGAGAAAATCCCTGACCCCGCCGGTAATCGAACCCGGGAACCCGGGCGTGGGAAGCGAGAACGCTACCGCACGACCACGAGATGCGGCAAGCCATTTTGGTCTACGTTGTTTATCGACGGGTGCTTGTTCCAACATACAACAAACACAACGAGGATCTTTGAAGGAATACGGCAGTAGTGCTTGTGCCGCTGCGATTCATACATTGAGACTGGCGGTCGTCGCATTGAACCAGACTTCCAGTTAAAATGTTGCGCTGTGTATGTCCATAACCCAATTAATATGCATTTCTGACCATTGGTACCCTGCCTCAGTTTAATCGGTTGTGGACCCATTGTTAGCTGTTTAAATTTGACCCAAAAGCTTTGAGACACTCGGCTTAGTGTTTGCTTCTAAGAGACAGATGACAATGAGAGGTCAGACTGGCCTACATCTCACAAGGGGAGGCCGCCAATTGTGAAATTCAGATTCGATTCATACTGAGCATAATAGAAGCTCATTGCCAGAGGTGTAATGTGGCAAAACACCAAGATGCACTTCGCAGCCGTTGTCGAGAAAATCGACAGTTAAAAGAAACCGTTGCGGTGAAATACTCTCTCCGATTAATAATTTTCTACAGCGTCGTGACGCAGCGGTAAGTTCTCGGGTTCGTAATCCAAAGGTCGCCGGATCGAATCTCGCGCCATGCAATTTTTTATATTATTAGTTTTTGTAATTCAAATATATATATATATATATATATATATATATATATATATATATATATATATATATATATATATTAATGAATTGCTTATGCATGTTGGTGAAGGCGGATCGCTCTCCATTTGTACCGCCTCCATTTTTCCGTTTTTTTTAACAGGTTGTACCAAAGCTCTCCCGTCCGCACTGATTTTCGACGATGTTATAAGTTGCGCTAGGGACCGCATCTACCTTCTTTCGAAGTTAGCAGGCAACTACGCTGTTACGCGGCGGCTCGGTTTGGCCCATTCAACATCTGTCCTCCAAGTGTAACGAGCGAGTAACGGAGTTTATATTTCATACCTGCCACAGCAAATTTGTGTTCGTGGGGTCTCTATTCTAATTCGAACGTTTGACTTACGCTATACGTATTCGTTTCGGAATATCGTTTCTACGTCTTCCGTTAACTATACGTGGTTAACATTATGAAGACAATTAATAACATTTGTGAAATACACACATACATACATACACACACACACACACACACACACACACACACATTATATATATATATATTTGAAGTACAAAAAACAAATACTAAGAGAAAAAAGGTTGCATGGCGCGAGATTCGATCTGGTGACCTTCGGCTTACGAACCCGAGCGCTTACCGCTGCGCCACGACGCTGTAGAAAATCGTTAATCGTAGAGAGTATTTCACCGCAACGGTTTCTTTTAACTCGATTTTCTCGACAACGGCTGAGAAGTGCATCTTGGTGCTTTGCCACATTACACCTCTGGCCATGGGCTTTTATTATGCGCAGTATGAATCGAATCTGAATTTCACAATTGGCGGCCTCCCCTTGTCAGCAGGCATTGGTCTCTCGAGATATCATTAGCGGAACTTTTCTTGCGATTTTGACCAATACTATCTTCTTTAGCCACACTTTCCTTAAATACCATATACGCTGAAGAGCCAAAGAAACCGTCACACCTGCCTAATACCGTGTAGAGTCCCCGTAAGCAAGCAGAAGTGACGAAACTCGACTAATGTCTGAAGTACTTCTGGAGGGAACTGATTCCATAAAGACTACAGGCTGTTCATAAATCCGTAAGAGTACTTTGCAAGGCATCTCAGATATGCTGATCAGTGTTCATGTCTGGGGAGTCTGGTGGTCCGAGGAAGTTTTTGAAATCAGAAGTGTGTTCCTGGAGCCACTCTAGCAATTCTGGACGTGTGAGGTGTCGCATTGCCTGCTGGAATTCCTCAAGTACGTCGAAATGCACAATGGACATGAATGGATGCAGATGATCAGAAAGGATGCTTGCGTACGTGTCACTTGTTAGAGTCGTATCTAGAATGATCAAGGTTTCCACATCAGCAACTGCACACGCCTCACACCATTACATAACCTCCCCCAGCTTGAGGAGTCCCCTGCTGACGTGGAGGTTCCATGGATTCATGAGGTTGTCTTCATACCCCTATACGGCCTCCTACTTGATGCAATTAGAAATGAGATTCGTCCGACCAAGCAACATGTTTTCAGTCATCAACTGTCCAGTTTCGGTGTTGATGGGCCCAGGCGAGGATTAAAGCTTTGTGTCGTGCAATCATCAAGAGTACACGAGTGGGCTCTCTTCTCCGAATACCCATATCGATGGTATTTCGTTGAATGGTTCGCACGCTGATGCCTCTTGATGGCCCAGCACTGTAATCTACAGCAATTTACGGAAGAGTTGCACTTCTGTCAAGTTAAACGATTGTCTTCAGTCTTCGTTGGTCCCGCTCTTGCAGGATATTTTTCTGGCCGCAGCGATGTCTGCGATTTGATGTTTCGATGTTTTACGGTATTCCTGATATTCACGGTACACTCATGAAACGGTCGTGTGGGAAAATACCCACTTCATCGCTACCTCTGAGATGCTAAATCCCAACACTCGTGCGCCGACTGTAACACCACTCACAAACTCACTTAAATCTTGACAATCTACCTTTGTAGCAGCAGTAACCGATCTAACAACTGCGCCAAACACTCGCTGTCTTATACAGGCGTTGCCGACCGCAGTGCCGTCATCTCCTATCTCTTTATTTGAATACGCATGCCTATAGCAGTTTCGTTCGCGTTTCTGTGTATCAGGGCCCCAGATTCAGAGGGACAACACTTCGGCGAGTCCCAACAACAGAAGCATGTTACCAGGACAGCCACGTGGAGAGTCGAAATATTGTATCAATTTGGAGAACCAGCTGTAAATCAAAGTAGAGTATCACAGTACTTGATATTGCTGGTCTGATGTGAGATAGAGTATTCATAGATATGCTCAAGTTGTGATGTCGTCCACAGAATGAGGTCTGATACAAAAGTCGGTACCTGACGCCGGGACCGCAAGGAAAGACAGTCGCTGCCTGACTCATCAAGGAATTCGAGACGTCGACGTAGACACGCATCCAAGTTTCCCCTTACACTGTCACAGCCGGTAAGTTATTTATGTTCTAGCGCAGCGTCACTCATCCCAGTCTCTATGTGATCGCCCACTCTATGTAATCAGCGACCACCTGTAACCATCGCTGACGATGACATAGCTCACACCCAGCTGCGTGCGAATGCAACAGTTATTTTGAAATTAGTATCAGTTAATCACTGTCGTACTCTGACGTGAAACCATGATTCTGCAGTGACGAGGAGTTAAATATTGTGTTAGCTACAACATGAAAGACGTTCCATCTGTGTGGAAATTAACTGTTTTCAAAGTGTTTAGCATGTTGAGGATTTAATAAATCACCAATAATTTGTGGATTTTGAGTTGTAATGTCTGCTCGACCTCCTGCTGAAGAAGTTCTATGGTTGATGCAATACACCAAAGAAGAGAAACTATGCAACAATTAAAAACGAATTTTACCTTTCGGTCATATTTGTCTGAACCGATGTGACACCTTAGCATATGGTTCAAATGGCTCTGAGCACTATGGGACAACTTCTGAGGTCATCAGTCCTCTAGAACTTAGAACTACTTAAACCTAACTAACCTAAGGACATCACACACATTCACGCCCGAGGCAGGTTTCGAACCTGCGACCGTAGCGGTCGCGCGGTTCCAGACTGTAGCGCCTAGAACCGATCGGCCACTCCGGCCGGCCCCTTAGCATAATTTTTACATAGTTTCCCTAGAACTTGTTCCTCCTTTAGGTGTTTTCAGCCCCATTTCACTATACGCCGAATCCGTCCGAACTGTGTCTAGACTGGTCTACCGTTGTTTGTCAATCAAGGTGGTAAAGCTTCCCGACACGGATACCGTTTGCCATGTAGTTTACAGAGTCAGGGCTTACGTAAGATGGATGTTACAGGCCTCATTGTGTATATTGTGAAATGAATAGTACTGTCTGGCTTATTATAGGTGTATAGAGTAAGTAATGGAGCGCAGACTTGTGTGAGGTCTTGAGTTTGCATTTGTTTTTTTTGGACAAACACACTAGTCATTTCTTAAATTTCCTGGTAGTAGCACAGCTGTTCGGACCGGCTGGCACGCGGGAGGTCGGACAAGTTTGCGAGACGTTGTTGCCATGGTGACAGACGTCTCGCCCAACGACTCACCGTGGTTTTGTTCACTCTCACGTCTCCGTAAACATTCTGCAAGCGCCTGAGAGTAACTGCGATTCTCTGGTTTTTCGCCAAAAGAAACTTAACTATTGCTCTTTGCTTGGAACGCACCTCTGTTAGAGACGCCAGTTTGAAGGTTACATATAGCACCACTACCTAAAGAAACTACATGAAACTATAGGGGCTGAAGCAGCAGTATTTTGTGATGTTCCACAACAAATTCCGCATTTTTTCAACGTAATTTGGTTGGGAAAATGGTGTGTTGCATTATTATTTAAAGCCCCTCGTACCTTAGCCTGGTGATACGTAGAACTGAGATGTTCTCTGCGCTACAGGTAATGAGCACTGTATACGCTGTCGCCAATGAGGACGGCTAGATACGACACAGAGATGGGAAGTCCCGTCGGCGCGTGTTGCGGCTGTGGCGGAGGTCAGACATGCTCAGGGATTTCATCCATCAGGCGCCTACGCGCCTACCCGCCTGCAGGCCGTAGCGCGCTGTCAATGGTACGGGAGGGTGTAGAGCCCGGCTGTACACAAACAGCGCCGGAGGACTGATGAGGCGCTGCCGAAAACTCCGCCCGCGGGCGCCACTGGCGAATGCCGCAGCCCGCCGCCGGTGGCTTGTGAGGAATGCACCGGCAGCGGCAGTGGAGGCGGTATTGACACGGCCCCTCCGTCTGCCACTTCAAAGCTCTGCTCTGCGCTTGCCAGCAGTGGCTCACTTTCAGTGTTTCCTATTTACGCTCACAACGGGAGGTCCCCACGGATGCGGTCGAATTTTTGAAACTACGTACAAGATTAGGGACTCAGTGTAGCCATTCTCTCTGGCGGGCCTTTTTAACCTATACCCTAACGACCAGCAAACACCTAATCATACTAAGCATTTCCTATGCGCAGATGACCTGGCAATCACAGCAAAGGGGAGAACTTTCGTGGAGGTAGAGCAGAAGCTGAAGAAAGTGCTCAGATACCTCTCAGAATATTATTAAATTATTAAAATAAAGTTGACAGTCAGTTTCCTCACACCACACCGGTGTTACTTATATTTTAATGTTTGACCTTTTGAATAACATTATGTTTTATATTTTAATGTATGACTTGAGCAACTCAGCTCTTAAGTCACTGTACATCTTTGACGATATGTTCTTCATGTAATTTACCTTACCTTCTGATGAAGTCACCCTTGAAACCTGATCAAGGTATATAGAAAACCTATGCAACCGGTTGGCTGATTTTTACATATTTTTCAAATTTGTGTATACGGTTGTTGCAAACGTCAGCCATGTTCAAAGTTGTAAAATGACTCCCTTAAACTGAATCCTTCAAAGACTCAAGCAAGCGCTTTGTACCTTCGATCGGCAAGAAAAACGAAAACTCAACGTTTCCTGGATTAATACCACAATGGAAAACACAAGTAAGCCGAACTATCTCGTGTGTGATGTTGGATAGATCCCTGTCACACGGATACCAGTGTGAAAATATTGGTCAGAATGAGGCCTCCACAAACAATGTTTTGCGAAATCTCTTAAAAGGTCCTTAACCACGGCCATCGAAGAGCCACCACCCGACGGTCCACCAGCCAGGTAGAGCCTGGTGACTCCACAACCAAATGGAAAACATGGAGGACCAAAAATCGTTCAAATGGCTCTGAAAATTATGGGACTTGAGATCTGAGGTCATCAGTCCCCTAGAACCTAGAACTACTTAAACCTAACTAACCTAAGGACGTCATACACATCCATGCCCGCAGCGGTCGCGCGGTTCCAGACTGTAGGGCGCCGAACAGTTCGGCCACCCAGATCGGCGGAACATAAGTAAAATTACATATGGCATCGTATGTCCTCCGCCACTACCTCTGTTATACTGTCCGTATAGTCATCAAGTGTGCCAGACCCCGCGCACCATAGGTGGCGCTAACCACAGTAAGCTACATCGCACCGTTTATCAGGGTGGGTGGGTGGTTTTGGGGAAGGAGACCAGACAGCGAGGTCATCGGTCTCATCGGATTAGGGAAGGACGGGGAAAGAAGTTGGCCGTGCCCTTTGAAAGGAACCATCCCGGCATTTGCCTGGAGCGATTTAGGGACATCACTGAAAACCTGAAGCAGGATGGCCGGACGTGGGATTGAATCGTCGTCCTCCCGAATGCGTGTCCAGTGTCTAACCACCGCGCCACCTCGCTCAGTACGTTTATCAGTCAACTAGTGAATACATACGACAATAAACTCATCACAAGCCTACATGTGCAAATGTCATCCGTTGGACATTCGTACTATTGAGTATATGGTCCTTCATTTTACTGAAATGTAAGGCCAGGATGGCTCGCCACGAAGAGCAACAAAGCGGGGAGTAGAATATCGACGAAGTGCCGCTCCGCTATGGGATGCCGTGGATTACAACCAAAGGGATATTGCTATGAAATGACAAGGCACACCGGACCGTCACTCCTGGCTCTCGGGCCGTATGCCCGGCGACAGTCAGGTTGGCACCCACCGCTGTCCGGAAAGTCTGCAGGCAAATATTCGTTGATCATTCGGGCTCAGTTCGAAGCCGAACTCATCACTGAAGACAATTCTATGCCAGTCTATAGATCGCTCCCATTCAAATTTCGAGTAATTCGCAGAATACTCCAACCGGCTTCTTTAAGCCCTGCTACATGTCCTCTCTCAAATGCTGACTTTTCGTATACGAGTATTGTGCACGCGTCTGTCTGTGAGGCATAGTCACTGTCCAGGTACACGAAATGAAATTCGCACAGACTTTATTCCCTGGTATCGATATGTCCCCTGTTTACTACTCGTAACATTTCCGCCAGCCCCGATACCAGCCGGCACGGTACGTCAGTGTGTTTGGGCAGAGAGGCGGTGGCCCTCTGCAATAAAAAATGTGACGTTCGCCCAGAAAAAAAAACTCAACGAACAACAGCAAAATAAAACCTTTGGTCAGCCCGACGGAAAGCCTTGCAAAGGGGTCCGCGTTCGATTCCTTGCTGAGTCAGAGATTTTTCCGCTCAGGGCCTGGATTTTATGTTGTCATCATCATCATCATCATCATATCATCCCCATCGACGCGCAAGTCGCCATAGTGGCGTCAACTCTAAAGACTTGCACCAGGCGACCGGTCTACCCGACGTGAGGCCCCAGCCACACGACATTTCATTTTTACTACCCTTTCCAACTGTGTGGTGAAACCACACAGCAGCGTTACACATTCATCCGTCGGTCACCAAAATTCACAGTTTTGCATTTCCCGCCGATACCAGTATTAATGTCAGCTTCTTGCTGTGTCTTTTTTGTGTGTTAGAACGTATTACAAACTTCCGACGGTTGGTCAGACTGAAAATCCTATCCACAAGAAGAAAAGCCTGATACAAAGTGGGAGACTGCATGCATCCTGGACAAACGCTTTCAGCAACCATAATGAATGGAAATACTATCAAGTAATATATTTAGTTCAGTCATGACCATTGGGGTCTTCACGAATTTTTTTGGCAGTCGTACAAGGCTTCTCACATCATGTGGAGGGACCAATTCAGGAATATGCTCTTCCCTTTTCACTCCTGAAGTCAGACTTGTTTCGAATGAACAGAAAAGTACCGATTTTACGTCCAGCATTCACGCGAAATATATCAAATTCTTACAATAATGTAAAAAATGCAGTTCATTACCTCTCATCGCTTTATTTGCACGAACTCTCTCGTACCATTCTTATTGTCGTTGTCGCATCGTTTCACGTGTACGAATAGCGTTTTATTTATTATCATCATCATCATCATCATCATCATCATCATCATCATCATTTAAGACTGATTATGCCTTTCAGCGTTCAGTCTGGAGCATAGTCCCTCTAATAAAATTCCTCAGTGCTAACGATGGTGCCTCTTCTTATGTTAAGACTATTACTTCAAATCATTCTTAACCGAATCCAGGTACCTTCTCCTTGGTCTACCTCGACTTCTCCTACCCTCTACTGCTGAACCCATGAGTGTCTTGCGTAACCCTGCTCCTCCCATGTGTGTAACATGACCCCACCATCTAAGCCTGTTCACCCTGACTGCTACATCTATAGAGTTCATTCCCAGTTTTTCTTTGATTTCCTCATTGTGGACACCCTCCTGCCATTATCCCATCTACTAGTACCTGCAATCATCCTAGCTACTTTCATTTCCGTAACCTCAACCTTATTGATAAGGTAACCTGAATCCACCCAGCTTTCGCTTCCATACAATAAAGTTGGTCGAAAGATTGAACGGTGCACAGATAACTTAGTCTTGGTACTGACTTCCTTCTTACAGAAGAGAGTAGATCGTAGCTGAGCGCTCACTGCATTAGCTTTGCTACACCTCGCTTCCAGTTCTTTCACTATGTTGTCATCCTGTGAGAATATGCATCGTAAGTACTTGAAACCGTCCACCTGTTGTAACTTTGTTCCTCCTATCTGGCACTCAATCCGCTTATATTTCCTTCCCACAGACATTAATTTTATTTTGGAGATGCTAATCTTCATACCATAGTTCTTACATTTCTGATCTAGCTCTGAAATATTACTTTGCAAACTTTCAATCGAATCTGCCATCATAACTAAGTCATCCGCATATGCGAAACTGCTTATTTTGTGTTCACATATCTTAATCTCACCCAGCCAGTCTACTGTTTTCAACATATGATCCATAAATAATATGAACAACAGTGGAGACAGGTTGCAGCCTTGTCTTACCCCTGAAACTACTCTGAACCATTATTTATTAATTGAATCGAAATTGGAATCAGAATGAAAAGCTGATTCTAAAATTATCTACTTCCAAAAATACTCTATATGGACGCTGGGTGTAATTTACTACGGAGAGAACTGGGTTATTGATCCTCTGTCCTACATAGATTGTCTAAAGTACGGATGTCATTCAAAACACAGTAAGTTATTGCTCAGTCAAGACTCTATGCTAAATTTAAAGGGAGTGACATTACTGAGTCCTCCGGATATGACCACAACTAAACGATGGTACTCGTTGACACTGGGAAAAAGTATTTTGCATGAGGACTCAGGGCAAAGAGCCGCAAGAGGCTGTATGAGAATAGCGGTTACATTTTTCGAGTCGAAGGTATACTGCAATGTTATCAGTTCTGAGTGACAAATATGAATTACACAGGGAACTGATCAATGAATACGTCACGTGCAAATGTTGGAGGATTAAGGTTCCGTAACTGGAGATCCGAACAAGAAGCTGATTTCCGCAAATGATGGGTTTCATTTCATCTCCTGTAATCACATTAATGTTCTCAGACAGCTGTGTGTCAACGTTTACATTTCAAATGGAGCTCGATACGCGCTGCAAGTACTAATTTTCAGTATTGGCGTAGCCCTATTAGCAGAACAGAGCAGCTGCTGATGGATTAATAGTGGGCTTCCACTCAGTTAAAACGGTGGAGCTCTCTTTCGTCATCCTTTATACTTTTATTCTCCACCAATAAACTCCGAAATGTTTCATCTGAAAACTGCTGTAAACATACAAATTGCTAATCAACGGGAAACACAAACTGTTGTTTCAGAGAAATATTCCGGCTGTTGTGCACTTCCGAGAAATTAATGGATGGTCAGATATTCGGTCGGCATGTAGTAGCTCTTCAGAAGCTTAAAACAGTGTAGCTTCGACAGCCTACTTGTTTAGTTGTTAATCTACAAATAATGTCAAAAGTGTAACGGATCATATGCTAAAATGTGACTTACCACAACCAAGTTGAGTTCTATAGTCACTGTATCCTGACGCACGTTGTTAGTCCTAATACATGTCGCTGACACTACTTGTGTGTCCAATAATGTGCTTAGCAATTACTTATATTTTTAACAATATAAATATGAACTTGCCTTATAAACTTCTATATCTGGTATCGGTTTGGTTGCAGTCAAGAAAGCTATGATACATGTTGGAAGAAAATTACCTAACTGACTCATCCTCTCCAAAAGTTCTCAGAAAGGAGATGAAAAAATTTCAAAATCTGTTTCAATACTGCGAAAACAACACAAGAGCAAGTGAAAAAGTGAGATTGCAATTACGGCGCCGTCTCATGTTTTTGTCCAAGCGTAATCACAAAAATAATAAATTAAATGCACATATATTCTCAGCTTGTATAAACACACGCATTCGTCACATAAATTAGTATTAAACACAGATAACGAATCACTGACCACAATACGTTCGAATGTATATGTTTTAGACATTCGGATAAATCTCTTCATTTCATCATGATACTTCAGTTAAATTCAATCGTTCTAAGTCACTGGCATGAGGGCCAAGAAAATGTCGAGACAATGTTCCTAGTGTACCGTCATACATCTTTCTATGTGACACTGCTGGTTACGTAAAGTTCATCGAAAGAGGCAACGTAACCACGTTGCTGCAGTTGTGGCGTCAGTTGCTAACAGTAGCTATGCATCTAGAAACATTTGCAGATACCGCAGTTCCCGACTATAGTGCCTAGAATCGCTCGGCCACCCCGGCCGGCTCGCCGCTGGAGCTCCGGAGAGGAGATGCTTGCATTTCATTGGCAGCGGCGTGATCGTTCGTGGCAGCTCTCTCGTGCCACGGTGGGTGCTGTAGGAAACGCGGCAGCATAACAGACGGCGAATATTTGAAAATTCAGCCGACCGGATAGCGATCGGTTCCGCCGATTACACCCCTGCCTTTAATGTTTAAAGTGTGTCGGCATGAATTTGGTATAGCGCTGCTAGGCGTTTGACATCAAATCCTTGATCCAACAGTATAAAACATATGCAACTCGCTCCTCATTCAGTTTAGGGTGCCCACAACTGAGATGATGACATGCACACCACTGCAAATCATGTAGTGATCTGTGCTTGCCATTTAGGCACCTGTTGGCTACTGATTTTACGATTCAAACAATGGTACAATTTGTATGCTTTCTCTCTCTGTCCAAGTGGATTGAAACCGGTAGGTTTTAGAAAGTTCCTACATACGTAGGTGGATGGAAACTTATTGCCAGATTTTATAATAACCTGAATAACACCGCGTTACACAATATTGATCTCTGTTGCCATATTTTAAGCTTGTATTAGGTATAGACAGTAAGTACAACAGCAGCTAACACTTGGTTCTACTGGTGTCATGTTCTCGTTAAGTTACTGTAAAAGGAATGTGTTACTTACGAGTTTCGTTATGTTAGACGAGAATTACACATTAAACCATGGGAAGAACTTGTTAATTACTTGAACTTAGCTTAATAGTTAAATACTAGTCATAATACCAAAATTTGTCTACGTAAACGCATTCTGTTAATAGAAGATCTTCTTTAAACTTCTTTTTAAAATTAGCTGCGGATTGTTTATTTTTTGTCGATGACATAAATTCACGATAAGCTTGTTTCGGTATAATACATAACTCCTGTTGAAAATAAATTTAGCCTATATATATAACTTTATTCTACATCTACACAATAATATTACGAGATTTTATATTATGTTATGCCTAGGTGGAATGAAGCCGATAAATCATTTTATTACATTATTTTACATACCACGGTTTTAAAATATGTCACGTATTTCCTTTCTATAGAAATTTGTAATTTTTTGACTGTTGTAAAATGATAGCTCACTCCAATGCTGCTTTATTTTAACAAGTTTGTTATATCTCATATATTTACAAGTACCAAAAAACAATAAGTCGTTTCACTGTTATTCGCCTATAAAAAGTAAATATATCACCTAGAACATAGTACATAAAAGCACTTACGTTCCAAAATGATTTATGGAACTCACTCACATTTAGATGTGATTGTAGGACAAGGTAAAACCTCATATTACTATTATACGGACTTGGAATAAAATGATATATGAGTGTACTGTCAACAGGAACAAATTTGTTTTGAACTTATGTAATTAACAAGAAATAAATGATTTGCGGCTAATTTGGTCGAAAGACCGCCATTTTCAGTATCAATTAAAGCATGGTTGTTCTCTAGAACCTTCTTCAGAGTGTTGAAATTGTAAAAAAAGGTGGTGAACACGCACTGGAAAACATCGTCATTTGCTGTAGTCATACAATGAAATGCATTTTTATTATGTGCCAACAAGACAATGGACAGTATATAGTTAAAAACTCCATCATAAGCGAGGCATGTTGTGAACAATAATCTCAAAATACGACGGGAATAAAGAAGGAAAACTGCTAGCAGCACTTGTAAAACTTGTATCACATGCCCATGATTTGCTGCTAATCTTGTACCGTTGTGTATAAAGTTGTCACTACAATACCTGCTGTAGGACTGCAGTTACTAACGTAACTGGCAATTTTCATCCTTTACTACCGTCATATTGCGAGATTACGGTTTACAACCTGACTTTCTCATGATGTTTTTAAATATATGGGCTGTATAGCCTTGATGGCACATAATACGAATCCATTACATTGCATGACTGTACCTAATGATGATGTTCTTCAATGCATGTTCATTGCCTTTTGTTTACGATCTGAAGGTGGTTGTAGGAAACAACCGAAACTTGTCATCGTGTTGTAACTGCATGCTGAAAACTGTGATCTAGGCACAAAACGTTTTTATATTATTATTTTTTCTCTTTAATTAATGATATTAAGACGGCCGTATCCGTCCCTTCGCTGAGAATGTCAGATTTCACTAACAAACGAATGTATCTAATTTTAATAGATTTTGATAAACGTTTGCTCCAATTTTGTCCAAATTAGTACTAACGACCCCTCCAGAAACAAAGCATTGTGTCGGTACACTGCAGAATAAATAAGACATTGCTACAAAATTCACCAGGCTACGCCAGTATAAAGAGTCAGAACTCATTTGTCGCAGGAGGATATTCAAGTCCATCAAAGCTATTCGCAGCTGTTCTCATAATTTTAAAATGGTAAAGCGAATAAACAATGCCTTTGAATGGATCATGTCTGAACCACCTTAGTTCTGCTGACTACCACTACGCTTCGGGCAGTGCAACACGGAGAAACATACCTCCGCTCAGAGACTATCAATTCGTTGTAAGCACATCGGACAGTCGCCATTGATGCACCAACTAATAGGGGAAATTACGATGTTTTGGTTAGGGGCACTTCCAGCCACGACACCTCCTTGCTCACATTCTGTCACTACAACACATGAATCGGTCTAACTACGCTGATTCCACACAACAGACTGAGACATACGCACCGCTTCACTACAACGACTTACGCCAGCAATGTACGGTCACTTGACAGCGTGGTACCACTTGTACACCACCTTAGGTGATACAGATTCGCCTGTGCGCTGTTTTAAAGGACCGAGTGATATTTTGTATGTTGAGCTTATAAGACGTTGAAAGAAGCGTACAGAAAAGAAAATAGCACGAAATAACGACGTGGTCGTGGAAAACCATTAGATAAGTTTTTCTATTTAGGATATTTAACGAGAACGACTGGATGGGGAGCAAAAGAAATTATCACAGCAGTAATACTAAGCTCGAGCTCTTTCGTTAAACTAGATACAGCTTTAGGAAGGAAACTTCACATTCATGTATTGGGGAAGGTTTATATACAGTCAGCGCATGTTGCCACTTTTGACTTGAGGTATGAAAACGACTTCCCATTCTGACGGACCCATCAGGAAAATAAACCGAAAACAGCAGTTAGTTACATATCGGGGATCACTAGAAACGTAATGGAATTAAAGACGTTACAGCGAATTTAATGGTCATTACTTGAAGGGGAGGGGAGGGATAGTGGATAGACGTGTATCCAGGTAAACTGCCATTAGATGCTAATCTACATCTACATCTACATCCATACTCCGCAAGCCACATGACGGTGTGTGGTGGAGGGAACATTGAGTACCTCTGTCGGTTCTCCCTTCTATTCCAGTCTCGTACTGTTAATGGAAGAAGGATTGTCGGTATACCTCTGTGCGGGCTCTAATCTCTCTGATTTTATCCTCATGGTCTCTTCGCGAGATATACGTAGGAGGGAGCAATATACTGCTTGACTCCTCGGTGAAGATATGTTCTCGAAACTTCAACAAAAGCCCGTACCGAGCTACTGAGCCTCTCTCCTACAGAGTCTTCCACTGGAGTTTATCTGTCATTTCCGTAACGCTTCCGCGATTACTAAATGATCCTGTAACGAAGCGCACTGCTCTCCGTTTGACCTTCTCTATCTCTTCTGTCACCCCTATCTGGTACGGATCCCACACTGCTGAGCAGTATTCAAGCAGTGGGCGAACAAGCGTACTGTAACCTACTTCCTTTGTTTTCGGATTGTATTTCCTTAAGATTCTTCCAAGAAATCTCAGTTTGGCATCTGCTTTACCGACGATCAACTTTATATGATCATTCCATTTTAAATCACTCCTCATGCGTACTCCTAGATAATTTATGGAATTAACTGCTTCCAGTTGCTGACCTGCTATATTGTAGTTAAATGATAAGGTATCTTTCTTTCTATGTATTCGCAGCACATTACACTTGTCTACATTGAGATTCAATTGCCATTCCCTGCACCATGCGTCAATTCGCTGCAGATCCTCCTGCATTTCAGTACAATTTTCCATTGTTACAACCTCTCGATATACCACAGCGTCATCCGCAAAAAGCCTCAGTGAACTTCCGTTGTTATCCACAAGGTCATTTATGTATATTCTGAATAGCAACGGTCTTACGACACTCCCCTGCGGCACACCTGAAATCACTCTTACTTCGGAATACTTCTCTCCATTGATAATGACATGCTGCGTTCTGTCATCTAGGAACTCTTCAATCCAATCACACAATTGGTCTGATAGTCCATACGCTCTTACTTTGTTCATTAAACGACTGTGGGGAACTGTATCGAACGCCTTGCGGAAGTCAAGAAACACGGCATCTACCTGGGAACCCGTGTCTATGGCCCTCTGAGTCTCGTGGACGAATAGCGCGAGCTGGGTTTCACACGATCGTCTTTTTCGAAACGCATGCTGGTTCCTACACAGTAGATTTCTAGTCTCCAGAAAAGTCATTATACTCGAACATAATACGTGTTCCAAAATTCTGCAGCTGATAGACGTTAGAGATATTGGTCTATAGTTCTGCACATCTGTTCGACGTCCCTCCTTGAAAACGGGGATGACCTGTGCCCTTTTCCAATCCTTTGGAACGCTACGCTCTTCTAGAGACCTACGGTACACCGCTGCAAGAAGGGGGGCATGTTCCTTCGCGTACTCTGTGTTAAATCGAATTGATATCCCTTCAGGTCCAGCTGCCTTTCCTCTTTTGAGCGATTTTAATTGTTTCTCTATCCCTCTGTCGTCTATTACGATATCTGCTATTCTGTCATCTGTGCCACACACTAGAGAAGGAACTACAGTGCAGTCTTCCTCTGTGAAACAGCTTTGGAAAAAGACATTTAGTATTTCAGCATTTAGTCTGTCATCCTCTGTTTCAGTACCATTTTCGTAAAAGAGTGTCTGGACATTTTGTTTTGATCCACCTACCGCTTTGACATAAGACCAAAATTTCTTAGGATTTTCTGCCAAGTCAGTACATAGAACTTTACTTTCGAATTCATTGAACGCCTCTCACATAGCCCTCCTCACACTACATTTCGCTTCGCGTCATTTTTGTTTGTGTTCAATGGTTTGGCTATGTTTATGTTTTTGCTGTAAAGTTCCCTTTGCTTTAGCAGCAGTTTTCTAACACTGTTCTTGTACCACGGTGGCTTTTTTCCATCTCTTACGATCTTGCTTGGCACATACTCATCTAACACATATTGTACGATGGTTTTGAACTTTGTCCACTGATCCTCAACACTATCTGTACTTGAAAACTTTTGTGTTGAGCCATCAGGTACTCTTAAATCTGCTTTTTGTCACTTTTGCTAAACAGAAAAATCTTCCAACTTTTTTAATATTTCTATTTATGGCTGAAATCATCGATGCGGTAATCGCTTTATGATCGCTGATTCCCTGTTCTGCGTTAACTGTTTCAAATAGTTCGGGTCTGTTTGTCACCAGAAGGGTTATCGCCGCGAGTCGGTTCTCTGTTTAACTGCTCAAGGTAGTTTTCAGATAAAGCACTTAAATAAATTTCACTGTATTCTTTGTCCCTGCCACCCGTTATGAACGTCTGAGTCTCCCAGGCTATATCCGGCAAATTAAAATCTCCACCCTGAACTATAACATGGTGGGGAAATCTACTCGAAATATTTTCCAAATTATCCTTCAGGTGCTCAGCCACAACAGCTTCTGAGCCAGGGGGCTTATAGAGACATTCAATTACCATTTCTGAGCCTGCATTAACCGTGATATTCACCCAAATTATTTCACATTTCGGATCTCCGTCAATTTCCTGGACCGAAACAGCGAACTAATAGACGAAAAAGAGGAAGACGAATAGTCTTATTAAGAGACATAAAACGGAGCCACGTAAAATATTGGGAAGGTCAAATGTTGCGCTGAGATTAATCTCAAGATTACCTCAGAAATGTAACATCTTTACAATTAGGTATCTAACAAGACTCTTGTGAAATTCGCGAGATCGGTTAGTCTGTCTTGAGAGTGTATCAGATACAACTAAATGATAAAACTGAAAATTATGGGAAAAACTGTCTTACTTCTAGCAAGTTTATTCGGTCGATAAGGTTTCGAAATTCTCGTTAGTCTCCACCGGAATTCTGCACAGCAAATGCGTCTTAATCGAATAAGAGATTAAGAAACTTCCTGACAGATTAAAACGGTATGCCGGACCGAGACTCGAACTCGGGACCTTTGCCTTTCTCGGGCAAATGAAGTTTGGAAGGTAGGAGACGAGTTACTGGTAGAATTGAAGCTATGAGGAAGGGTCGTGAGTAGTGCTTGGGTAGCTCAGTTGGTAGAGCACTTACCCGCGAAAGACAAAGGTCCCGACTTCGAGCCTCGGTCAAGCACACAGTTTTAATCTTTTAGGGAGTTTCATATCAGTGCACACTCCGCTGCAGACTGAAAATCTCATTCAGGCATAAGAAATTACTTTTATGTTTCCAGAACTTTGATTCCCCATAGCTTTTATAACCGACTACGCTACGTACGTATCTCGTTGGTTATAGGCGATAATGTGTGACGTAGATTAAAACACATAAAACATTTTTTTCAGGTCACTGACTTCTGCGCTCCATTACGAATTCCTGTATTGTTGCATTTTCTTCAGTTCAGAGAAAAAGTCGTACACAACGTCCTCAGTTATTCGTTTATTATATAATGAACTGCCTCCTTCTACGCTTTTTACCCTCTACAGTTCCCTCTAGTACCACAGAAGTAATTTTCTCACGTCTTGACACACGCCCTGTCGTCCTGTCCCTTCTTCTTTCTTGTCAGTGTTTCTCACACCTTCCTCTCCTAGTCAATTTAGCGGAGGACCTCCCCATTCCTTATATTTTTAGTCCAAAAAATTTCAGCATATTTCTATAGCACCTTACCTGGAACGCCTTGATTCTCGTCTTTTGCGGTTTTTCCACCGTCGATACTTCTCTTCCCTACAATTCTGAGCTCCAAACGTACATTCTCAGAAATTTCTTCCTTAATTTTAGGCCGATGTTCTATACTACTGGGCTTATTGTTAACTATGAATTCTCTTTTAGCCTGTCTCAGTCTGCTCTTTATCTCCTCCTCGCTTCGTCTGCCATATTTTGGTTCCGAGGTTGATGATTTCTCTACCTTAGGAAGACGCTGCAAAATTTCGCCGACTCCAACACACCATACGTTGCTGCTAACCGGAACGGCCCAGGAAGCAACAACCGGCAATGAACGAAGAGATGTCACAGCAGTTGAGGTTTCATAACATGTTTACTGATCACTCAACTTCAGTGTCCAGGTTCTGTGGGCAACGAACTTTGTAGCTCTTGCAGCTACCGCCTCACAATCCGACCGCACGTGCATGCCGCCAGCGGTTCCAGCGGAGACCTCCTTCCTGCTTTGTCCCAGCTGACTGGCTACCTCAATCCACCATGCAGACAGCATTAAAATAACTGCTCAGTCAAAACCACACAAGTTATACACTGTCCCGCAAAAACACTTCCATAAACAACTCGAACAATCCTAAAACCAGTCACTGTGGGACAACTAGGAGGAATCACAAGTAAGTCGACACACACAGAGAACCCGGAAGCGGTTGGCGACCAAATACGCGTCGTCCGATGGGACGACCGACCGAACGACCAACCAAGGTCGTCGTCACTCACGTCATGTGTGTTGGCAATGGTTGGGCGAGTCATGGCTCTCCGGACCTTACTGCTGCTCCGTCTCGACTGAACTCCCGACACACGACGACCCGAAAATACTAGCCCTCACTCCAAAGATAGTACGACAGTGGTCTTATCGATAAGCGCTGCTGCTACCACTCACGGGCAGGCAAGCCAGTAACTTAGTGACGCCAGTAAATCGAGTAAGAAAAGGGTCGGCAGTACTGCAAAGACAAGATGTCAAGCAATAAACGGCACGAACACGAGCCGCACACGGCTCAGTAACTAATCTCATTTCTGGTACTCCTCACCGTCATTCTTCAGTGAACTCTCAAGCCATGGTCTAAGCTATCAGACTAGTCGCATGAGCTTTACTTTAATTTCCGTCATTTTGAACAGTAGGGTAGTATGAGTGAATCATTGCCTAACGCCCCATTTTCATATCATGGTCTTCTGTTGATCCTGCTTGGTCCGATAATATTACCTGCCTTTCCCTTCAGCTTACGCCTGTTCTTGTGAACGTCGTCACCAGTTTACTTACCCGAACGGTTTTTCTAAGTCGTGTTCATTTTTTCTAGGTCTTTCATCCATCATTAAGCGCTTCAGTGCCGCCTCTCTAGTGCGTTAAACTTTCCTAAAACCAAGCTGTTCGTCATCTAATGGTGTTGACCGTCATGATAATTTCGTGTTATCTACGGTGGAACGACTAACACAAGACTTACCAAAAACGTAGAGTGCTACAATTACTGATCTGTAATTTTTCGCGCCCCCTTAACGGAAGCTCTCCAGTTTCGTTGCTGTCAGACCTCATGTTTATTAACACCTACTGAAACATACTGTAACTAACGTCTCATCTCGTATTAAATACTGTATTACATTATCCCTCTTCTCTACATCTCTGTTTCTCTATTAGTCTCCCACACCACGCTAAAAAAATGAGTATATGTAAGTAATTGAAGCAATTTATGATCCGGAAATTAATACAATAACATACAACAGGTAATGCAGTATTTATTTCTCCAATTTTTGTCCTATAGCCGAAAAAATGATTCCAGTATTCGACTCAGAAACGTCCTGTAAGACACAACACTCAATGAATGTAGTCAATCTGGAAGTTTAAATTTACTGTAATCGCGGCGCGAATGATTGAAGTGAACATCATCTAGTACGAACTGATCCCTGTGTGAACACACACACACACACACACACACACACACACACACACACACACACACAGTTCCACATGTCTGTGTCTCATGATTACAGCAGACCAACTGTCATTGATTCAAATACTACAACTAGTGCGCACACATTGCGAACAAAACAAAGCTGGCGGGTAAAGATTATTTGTACTGCTGGGAACTATTCAACCACCTGTGTATCTGTAGACCTATCGATAGTTCACGTCTCTGTACAGCTGCAAAAATATTATCCTTAGTAAAAGTGCGAAACAAATAGTAAATACTGGTGACTTGTGAGGACATAGGAGCGTCACGGTACACATGGCGAAATTTTGTAGTGCAGCCCTCCCAATTGCACACCGCCTCTCCAGTAGCTTCTGCGGTTAGAGATGTATGAACATCTCCAAGAAGCCTTCATGAACGAATCCTTGGTGAAACTCCTCTTCTTTCGATCTTATAGTACCTGACAGGAGTCCCACGCTGTGCTGAAAGTCTTAGCAATCCGTCAAACAATGATTTAGTAAACTACTTCTTTTGTGAATGAATTATATTTCCTCTACACTCCTGTAATAAAGTGCAGTCTGGTATAGACTACAGTTGCTGCTACTAATAATTTCAAGTTGACGTTTCACTATATGTCACTCCAGAGGAGTACTTGTAGATATTCAACAGTTGCGATTCTCCCCTCTAATCAAGCAACAGTCAAACAACAATGAGTCTTTGCGCCGATTCACTCGCAATGCTTACAGTGTCGGGGCCATCTACTGACAACCTAGGGAGCGATTAGTCAAACATTTTTCACCCAGATAGTGTCCAAAGTGTCCTTCTAGTAGCCCAGCAGTTCTTCACGCACCTACGATCACAAGCGATATTTCGGCAGCGTGCTGATCACCACTTTGGGTGCCACTGACCGTCCGGTGCCTGACATACCCGGTAGCCTTTAGGACCGCCGCGTAACTAACATGGCTCAGACGAGAGGGCCGTTGTAGCCCGCTCCTCCCAGAATCCCACGCAAGTGTTCTAACCAATGTACCAGGTGAAAGTATTAATTGGTTCTACGTATTGCAAATGGCAAGGTCCGTAAACAGGCAGTTCGGTGTTTAGACTTTCAGATGCCAATTAATTTACATGCTTGATAGTCTCTTGTAGAATCTCTATGAGAGTTCAAATGGCTCTGAGCACTATGGGACTTAACATCTATGGTCATCAGTCCCCTAGAACTTAGAACTACTTAAACCTAACTAACCTAAGGACAGCACATAACACCCAGTCATCACGAGGCAGAGAAAATCCCTGACCCCGCCGGGAATCGAACCCGGGAACCCGGGCGCGGGAAGCGAGAACGCTACCGCACGACCACGAGCTGCGGACTCTATGAGAGTTATGTGCCGCAATATGGTGCAGGTACTTTTGTTAAACTCGCGACAGACGCCACACAAGTTGAAAGTGAGCGAGGAACAACTTTGCTGTAAGATAAAACCATGCATAAATGATCGCCTGGGATGATGGACTGCAGTAGATGTTACTAAAAGATCGACGACAAGGTACGGACCCATACAGTTACGAGGGAAATGTTTAGATGAGGAAGTACGGTCAATCCTAGAATGAATTTTTGCTCTGAAACGGAGTGCGTGCGGATTTGGAACTTCCTGGCGTATAAAAACTGTCTTCCTTACCGGAACGCGACACTGGAACCTTTAAATATTGGCTACGAAATCATTGGTCCCAGAATTGAGCCCCGGTCCGGCACACGGTTTTAATTAGCCGGGAAGATTCAGTGGGGTGCCTCTCTCTCACTATATAGCACAGGTGAACAGTGGAGATACATACTGAGAGATGATGTATAGCTGTTATATTACTTTGCCTTGTAGTCGGAGAACTCAGCAAACAGCAAGGTAATGTAGCGGTTTCGGTCTGTGCCACACGTCGTATCGTATGGATGATCGTGTAACGAAATAAGGTGAGGAAGGAAAATACCTTGAAGTATACTCCAAGAAAAAAAAAATAACGCAATAAGAAGGAATTATCCGAATGGGACGGAAATCGGTAGATGTGATGTACAAGTGAAGACAAATAAATAATTTACAATTTGAGAAGACATGGATGATTTTCTCAAGAGAAAGAGCTTCACAAATCGAGATGCGTTAATCCTCCGCTACCTCTTATGCAAGCAGTTATTCGGCTTGGCATTGATTGGCAGGGTTGTAAGATATCCTGCAGAGATATATTCGTTAAAATTCTGCCATAATGGCGGGTTAGATCGTCAAAATCCCAACCTGGTCAGATGCCCTGCCATTATTGCTCAATGAGATAGAGATCCGGCGACCTCGCTGGCCAAGGCTGGGTGTGGCAGGCAAAAAGGCAAGCAGTAGAAACTCTCGCCGTGTGCGGACGATCAACATAATTCACGCCTACACACGGCAAAAGCTTATATTGCGTACATTTGTGCTTGCTAACCCAACCTTGGGCAGAAACGTCGCCGGATCTCAACCCAGTTGAGAGCCAGTGCTCTCGCTATCAATCAATTCCAAGTCCAATAACCTCTTACATAAGAGCCAGAGGTGGATAAATGCTTTAATGACTTGCTCAATCTGTAAAGCTCCTTTTCTTGAATAAATGAATCAATTTTTCTGAAATTGTTTGTATGTGCATGTACATAACGTCTACCCATTTCAGTCCCATTCAGGTAATTCCATCGTGATGTGTCGGTTTTTGTTTTGTTTTGTTTTTTGTTTCTTTACTTAGAGTCTGTGCAATTCAGTGGACGCAGACGGAAGAGAAGTTCAGGTTGGGGAAGTAGGGCAAGGATGCCAACTAAACTGATTTTAAGGAACTGTCCGGTACAAAAGACAAATGCAGATACCGCAAATTATCAACTAAAGCAGATTACACGCATTGCTAGACAAGAACGAGTATTCAGAATGAGATTTTCACTCTGCAGCGGAGTGTAACTTCCTGGGAGATTAAAACTGTGTGCCGGAGCGAGACTCGAACTCCGGACATTTGCCTTTCCCGGGCAAGTGCTCTACCATCTGAGCTACCCAAGCACGACTCGCGCCCGGTCCTCACAGCTTTACTTCTGCCAGTATCTCGTCTCATACCTTCCAAACTTTACAGAAGCTCTCATGCGAACGTTGCAGAACTAGCTCAGATGGTAGAGCACTCAACAGTTCGAGTCTCGGTCCAGCACACAGTTTTAATCTGCCAGGAAGTTTCAAGAACGTGTAGTTCAGTTTCGCATCTCTGTACATGCGTTAATTAACCGTGAGCTCGCTTCCAGCAATGAACCTGCAGTAAATCTAGTTCTCGTTACGTGACCGGAATCTTCGTAGTTTCAAATCTATTCTTCCCTATGAAAGACAGAGTATCATGATCCCTCAACAATCAGTTTCAAGCTTGAGTAGAAGTGATGGACCACAGAAATTGTTACCTGATGATTTTTGACACTGATACCTGCCTGTGTTTTGGGGGATTATCAGCGTTGTACCTAAAATTCAGATGTCTATCGTACAATTTTTTACAGTAGCAGTGTCATTTAAGCTTATTTAACAATTACGACAACACGTACTGATAAAATTGTACAATTAACTCACGGAATAAAACGATGCCATGAAAATATCTGTACGGATTTGACCCACTAATTATACATATTTTACTAGCTATACTCCCACAAAGGAGGCGATTGCTTCCAATCAACTCTGAGGTTTTCTTTTTTCGCCGGCCGCGGTGGTCTCGCGGTCAAGGCGCTCAGTCCGGAACCGCGCGACTGCTACGGTCGCAGGTTCGAATCCTGCCTCGGGCATGGATGTGTGTGATGTCCTTAGGTTAGTTAGGTTTAAGTGGTTCTAAGTTCTAGGGGACTGATGACCACAGATGTTAAGTCCCATAGTGCTCAGAGCCATTTTGTTTCTTTTTTCATCATTGGCGAATTCCTCCTGCTTACAACACCTGCGAAAAATGGTAATGTAATGGGAACTTCAATTCGTACTGATGTACAAAAAAATATTTAAAAACTAAGGAAACGTTATTGTCATCTCTGCAGGAAATTGAAGTGGTAACACGTTGGTTTTATTAAGCGCCACCGACAAAAATAACGTTCATTATATCACGGACGCACACCGTCCTATGTTGTACTACAGAAATACAAAACTTTCCTCAAGCTCAAAGTAAAGCGAAATTTGCAGGATAGATTCTGTGTTGGCGTCTGACGATGTGCCCAGCTCCGAAATTAGTTACGGTAAAATAAAGGATTCCTCAAAATGTGTGGCTGGTTTGAGCTTTTCCTTCAGTGACGTTTGCGAAAACTGCTGCAATGTTTACAGAAGATTATGGAAAATATTGTATGAGGAGTCCTTTACTGAATACATTTGTCTAAAGTGCAATCTTTTATGGAAGTGAAATTAGACGGATAGAAGTTCACGCATGAAGAACACGGGCGGTATTGACATGTGGTGTTACAGAAGATTGCCAAATATTAGATGGACTGATGAAAAAACCATCGAGTAGGTAGAAACTTTAACTGGGAAAAATAATTTTCTGATGAAACTTGACTAAAAGAGGGGTCGATTGACAGGATAATTACGAACCGTAAATGGATAGTCGTTTTGGTCATGGAAGAGGGCGTGTGTGTGTGTGTGTGGGGGGGGGGGGGGGGAGCGGAGGGATGTGGGGGCAGAATTCTAGATGGAGAACAAGGATTGCAGATTCAACTGAATGTAAGCAGCAGTATTTATGCAGTTGAAGGGACAGACACATTACAGGTCGTCATGGAGAGCTGCCTCTAAGATGTCTCAAGAATGAGGAACACAACAAGAATACAACCTTCACTATTGCTTTCACAATAGCTTAAAGGTAACGTGAATAAAATTAGTTATGTGATTGACTTTCAGAACAGGGATGTCACCATTGCAGGGCATTTTGATTCGAAGTAACACTTTAATTTTTGTGAAGCGTCACTTGGATGACTACCATTTTAGTGGCATACATTGACGAATGAGGAGGTACACACTTGTTTTGGCTTGGTTCTGCACCTGTTTCTGTTGGGACGGGTCAGTGAAGCTCGTTGTGTTCCTTCCCTTAGGCGGATTTTCTTGCGAACGCGCTTGGTGGGTGACGTCTTTTCTTAGCCCTTTCTGGCAATCAGGACCGAATAAATCGGTAACCAGCATCGCGGTTCATGTTGGTGAGCCGATAGACTGTTTCGATCGTCTCCCTTATCTTGTTGCTGGAAAGTGGTTGCTGCCTAGCACGCGAGCCTGCTCCAACTGCGCATGTTTCCCGCATACAACAACCACCGCTGACCTGTTTGGTTATTCTACTATTATATGAAGATCGTGTTCTGTAAGACTTGTTATGATAGATCGTTCCACCTCTTCAATGTAAATTACTCCGCACTCACAGCTGATCTCGTTAACTACCACCGTGTGCATCGTATTGAGTCCATATTTAGTTGGTTGCATCAGGTGTCTAATTTCATTGTTACTTCTACAAATCGCTTTTATGCCCATTCCGGGAAAGGGATTAAGTAGATTAGTGTGTTGGTGCAACAGATTTAGCAGCAGCCTAAGCTAAGGAATGGAACTGACTAGCCACTGTGGGGACGTGTACATTTCTTATCAACAATACACAGTTTATTAACAGCATAATAGTCTAGACAATTTAAAGCAAGTGACGAACTCTTCTATTAAAGTCTGCCCAGCAATCATAGAACTTTAATAGAAAAACTTTTAAATAAAACAAAAAAATGAACTGAAACTTACTAGGAGGCACGAAAAATTTATTGTAAGAGCAGATATATCCGGCGACTTCATTGAGGTAAGAATTTTTCCTTTTTTTATTCAGAATGATCTTTCAGGGCCATGACGCAGCACTGCTGTCGTCCAAAATTTACCAGTTTAAATTCACAGTGACTTATTGAAAAGTCATAAGTGAGCGACAATTTAATTGAGAGGTTAGTTACTTTGCTTTATTACCAGGTTACTGAATTTATTTTTATTACCAGGTTTAGGAATTTTTCTGTTTCGAGCTTACATTAAATGGGAAAGAATGTATTTTGTGGGGAGGTTACACTAAAATTAGAATCATTATCCATAATATTAATTTTATTATTTTTTGTGGGGAGGTTACACTTGTTAGCTCGAATCCTGCCTCGGGCATGGGTGTGTGTGATGTCCTTAGGTAAGTTAGGTTTAAGTAGTTCTAAGTTATAGGGGACTTATGACCTAAGATGTTGAGTCCCATATTGCTCAGAGCCATTTGAACCATTTTTTTGTAAGCTCGAAACAGAAAAATTCCTAAACCTGGTAATATAAATAAATTCAGTAACCTTGTAATAAAACAATGTAACTAACCTCTCAATTAAATTGTCGCTCACTTATGACTTTTCAATAATTCACTGTGAATTTAACCTGGTAAATTTTGGACGACAGCAGTGCTGCGTCATCGCCCTGTAAAATCATTCTGAATAAAAAAAGGAAAAAATTCTTACCTGAGTAAAATTGGCGAATATATCTGCTTTTACAATAAATTTTTCCGGCACAGCTCTGTGCAATGCTGGCCGATAGATTTGTCATTTATGAAAGGAAGCAACTGATTTTTCTTTTGCAACAATCGGAATGATCATGGATTAGAGAAATTACTAAATTCTTTAAATTGAAATGAATGCTTGTTAAAAAATTACTTTATATGACAAAGATTATTATTAGGACATTTTTAAAACATTTACATGGGAGTTCAGAACATTACTAGATATGCGCGACGCTGCTTTTTACCTTATACAATAATACTCAGGCTCCGGCATCGGTGCACCGCGACCGGCCAGCCAACACGATACACCATACGAGACCAGACCAGACCAGAGCAGACTACAGACTAGCAACAACTTACTGCTACAGCTACACGTTCCTACTGCAGTCAACACTGCTCTCTGGTCAGCGATACTCTTATACCTTGCATATCGCAGGCAGCGCATGAGCAATACATCGAAATTACATATGCTCGGACCTCTTACATAAAATTATATCTGCTCGGACCTCTTACAACTTGTTCTTAGTTATTTTCACAGGAAAAAGTTGTTTGCTAGTCGATAGGTGACAACGATTTGTTCTGGAAACAGAACTTCTACGCTTTGGCATGAAAGATTTCTGCGCATAACTGCTTGCATAAGAGGTAGCGGAGGATTAACGCATCTCGATTTGTGAAGCTCTTTCTCTTGAGAAAATCATCCATGTCTTCTCTACTATACCGGAGAAACCAACGATTCGACCATAGCTGCAGTGGATTCCTTCTAAGTGGACCCAGGAGAAGGTCACTGTAAACTAGGCCGAAACGTTACTTTCTCCAGTAGAGTTATTTACATTTATGTCAACTGACTCTGTCCGTGGAAGACAACGCAGTGAAGTTCTATACCTATATTTTATTTTAATTTAATTCACATGAGTGTTGGAACTTAATCGGTGATAACTATTTGTTAACAATTTACACAAAACAGATAAATATTTCTAAGTTTCATTGTCCTTCAAAGTTATCAACTAAAAACATAAAGTCTGAAAATGAGTCCGTGATCATGTTGTGGCACTTTATTGTACAGGTCCGTCTTGATCGTACGAACCTTTACACTTCACTACTACCGGTTTCAGCTACTGCCATCTTCAGATTTGTCACAAACAAAAAAAAGTATTGTAACCAACTAAATTCAATTTGCTGAAGCAAAAACTATAAAAGTCCTTGCACTACATAACAAAAATATAAAGTATTCACATGATTAACAGCCATGCATACCAGCCACACATATACTAAATATTCTGATGTAGGTATCAACGTCAAGTTATACATGTAGGTACACAGTTAGGATTGGTGTCTAGTATCTACACAAATAACTGAGACCAGCAGTGGGCACTATAGCTGGAGCACACGAGTAACCAATAGCACAAACTTAATAGTTAAAATGCAAAATGCGTAGCTATTAATTAAAATTATTTCACATGGCAAAATAAACGTCTGTCACTAAAACATGTACTGACATACAATATATGGAATTAGATCCATACTTACAATTGAAACTCTCCATACGCAATAAGGACTATTGATGACCTGGATGTGTCTGGTATTTATACAAATAACTAGTCAGGAAGAGGGCCCTATAGCTGGAGCACATGAGTAACCAGTATCGCAAACTTGATAGTTAAAATATAATATGCCCAGCTCACAACCGTACCCCCCTCAGATTTAGTGGTACGCTGGCGCATTCGATTGCCTGTCAAAAACTCAACTCAGATCAAACATGAAAATGGGAAGAAGGTGTCCTAAGCTGTGGAAAAAGAAGAGAAACGGAAACAGTGAACGGTCCAAACTTAATATGTGCAATATTGAGTAGCATTACCCGTCATTGTGCCGTGGTTGTGTGGTCATGGTGTTGGACGGCGACGAAAATCCGGGTTAAAATCTCACTTGGTCCAATTCTTTTTTCCACAAAATTACGATCTCCCCGTCCGTTCACTGACGTGTCTATTGCTGTAGTCAGTTTGTGTGTGTCGCGGCGTATTGTCAGTTTGCAGCAGCGACGTGTAACGAAAGGACCTTCAGACGTATGTAGCTCTTATTTATTCTACAGAGATACCTCATGTTATGCCTCTTGCGTTCCGTTTTGGTAGTTTTGATTCTTGAATTCCGTCGTTGTAACATATTTAACTATCTTTAATTTGTTGTTTTCATTTTTGTGAGAGGTCTATGCAGCATCTCGCCTGCTCTCACTATACATCACATTTACTTGTGACGGTAATAATTCTTACCACATGACTCATATTCTGTGAAAAGTAGTGAGAGCAGGCGAGATGCTACGTATTCCTCTCAGAGAAATGAAAACAACAAGTCAACAGGTGTGAATTGTGTTACAACGAAGGAATTCAGGAGTGAAACTTCCACAATGGAACGCAAGAGGTATAACATGTGGTATCTGTGTAGAACAAATTTGAGTTACGTACGTTTGGAATTCCCTTCGTTACAAGTCGCTGTTGCAAACTGATATTACTCCATGACACATACACAAACTGAATACAGCGAACAGACATGTCAATGACTGAACTGAAGGTTCGTATTTTCTGTAAAACAACAAATGTGACCCAATTCAATGCGTCGCAGTCAAACACCATGACCACAGAACCACGACACGATGACGATTAACGTTACTCGACGTTGCACATATTAAGTTTGAAACGTTAACTATTTCTATTACTCTTCTTTTACCACAGTTTGTCCGCAGCTCGTGGTCGTGCGGTAGCGTTCTCGCTTCCCGCATCCGGGTTCCCGGGTTCGATTCCCGGTGGGGTCAGGGATTTTCTCTTCCTCGTGATGACTAGGTGTTGTGTGCTGTTCTTAGGTTAGTCAAAGTAGTTCTAAGTTCTAGGGGACTGATGACCATAGAAGTTAAGTCTCATAGTGCTCAGAGCCATTTGAGCCATTTTTACCACAGTTTGTGACACCTTCTTCCCATTTTCATGCTCGATCTGTATTCAGTTTTTGACGGGCTATGCAATGGGCCAGTTTACTACTACGTCTAATGGAGTGCCATAGTTATCCTGTTAGAATCCATATAAAGAGAGCAAATAGTGACATTCTTCGAGCAATAGACCGATGCAACCGATCAACACAACAGGCTCTGCTAAGGGTATCCTACGAATTCCGTATAGCTGGCAACAGGTGACGCACAATCGTCGTGCCTACTCTGAAGGACACTAAAACAATGAAACGTCTATCTACTTTGTGTAAGTTCTAAATGAAGTTTCTGCCCTCGTATTTGTTTTTTTGCGAATAGCTTCTGCGCCGCGGTGCCACTCTCGAGCACTCAATCGTGCATCCAGTAGGGCAGTTAAGCCAGATTCTGGCATCTTCTTTCGTTTGTCAACGATGTAGCTGTGCAGCTTCGGTATCCAAAAGAAATAGACAAGCCGTACCATAACTCCACAGACAAAGTGTTACTGGTTATTCAAGAATACTTTCTGACTATTTTGATACAACGGATCCAAGGTCTCCAGCGGTTTACAGAATTAGTGTATTTTGTTTGGATGATGATGGATTCGTCACGGTAGTACTGTTCCATGGCCAGCTTGGTCACCAGACATAACACAAATGAACCACTTCTTACGGGATTATTGAAGAGTCTAATTTACGAGAGGTTAGTCGACACTAGCACGGACCTGGTTGCTAGAATTACTGCCGCCGCGGAAGTACAGTAGCACTCCAAACTCCTGGAATTCTTCAACGTGTAAACAGTCCAAAACAGTCCATGGTAAACAGCTGTGCACTGTGCCGTGACCATGGTGGTCGAAGTTTTCAAGAATACCTGTAAGGGGACCGATTAGCATTTGTTACGTGCTATACTAGAGGAGGAGGAGGAGATTAGTGTTTAACGTCCCGTCGACAGCGAGGTCATTAGAGACGGAGCGCAAGCTCGGGTGGGGGAAGGATGGGGAAGGAATTCGGCCGTGCCCTTTCAAAGGAACCATCCCGGTATTTTCCTGAAGCGATTTAGGGAAATCACGGAAAACCTAAATCTGGATGACCGGAGACGGGATTGAACCGTCGTCCTCCCGAATGCGAGTCCAGTGTACTATACTAGAGACTGACAGATCAGACTCAATACACGGTGATAAAAGTGTGCATGTTTCATCTCAAAGATATTGCATTACTCTTTTTATATGTTGTCCGTTTTGGATGCTGCGTATTATAGGATCCTTAAATGTTGTGAAAGTATTTTTATACACCTGCCTAGCATCGTGTAGGGTTGCCGCGAGCATGCAAGAGTTCCGCAGCACTAGGTGGCATAGACTCGACTAATGTCTGAAGTAGTGCTGGAAGGAGTCGACAACATGAATCCCGCAGGACTGTCCATAAATCCGTAAGAGTATGAGGGGGGTGGAGAATTCTTCTGAACAGCATGTTGCAAGGCAACCCAGATGTCCTCGACAATGATCATTTACGGGGAGTTCGGTGGCTAGCGGAACTGTTTAAAAAGCTGGAGCCACTCATTAGCAATACCTCCAAACGAGTGAAGTGTCGCTCAGTCCTGCTGGAATTACCCAAAGCCGTCGGAATGTACAATGGACACGAATGGTTGCAGGTGATCGCACAGGATGCTTACGTACGTGTCACCCGTCACAGTCATAGCTAGGCGTATAAAGGGTCCCATATCACTCCAACTGCACACACCTCACACCGTTACACAGCCTCACCAGTTTGAACAGTCTTCTGCTGACATGCATGTTCATGGATTCATGAGGCTGTCTCCGTACCCGTACACGTCCATCCACTCGATACAATATGAAACGAGCAACATGTTTCCAGGCATCAACAGGCCAATGTCGGTGTTGGTGGGCCCAAGCGAGGCTTAAAGCTTTGTGTCGTGCTGTCGTCAAGGGTACACGCGTGGTCCCTCGGCTCCGAAAGCCCATACCGATGATGCTTCGTTGAGTGTTTCGCACGCTGACACTTGTTGATGGCCCAGCACTGAAATCTGCAGCAGTTTCCAAAATGGTTGTACTTCTGTCACGTTGAACGATTCTCTTCAGTCTTCATTGGTCCCGTTCTTGCACGATCTTTTTCCGGCTTCAGCGATGTCGGAGATTTGATGTTTCACCGAATTCCTGATATTCACGGAACACTCATGAAATGGTCGTGCTGGAAAATACCCACTTCATCGTTACCTCGGAAATGCTGTGTCCCATAGTTCGTGCCCCGACTGTAACACCACTTGCAAACTCACTTCAATCTTGACAACCTGCCATTGTAGCAGCAGTAACCGATCTAGCAACTGTGCCAGGCACTTGTTGTCTTATATTGGCGTTTCCGACAGCAGTGCCGTATTCTGCCTGTTTACATATCTCTGTATTTGAATACGCATGCCTATACCAGTTTCTTTGGTGCTTCAGTGTAGAAACAAGTGTGATTGCGGTTAAACAACGAATAAACTGCAATTACATTATTGCTCTACAAGGAGACGGTGGGACCCTTACTCGCAAATACTCAAAAGGTATCCCTGAACAACTTTTGAAACTTTGTCGGTGTAGTTATGGTTCATCCTGCAGTATAATGGGAGGTCAAAAAGGTCCCGCACGAAGGCGTTGTTGCAGCGTACATGCAACGTAGCGCGACTTCGATGCGGGTGTACAAGCACCGACATTTTGCCAAGGGATTAGTGAGACACTCGTGTCCTTCCAATGTGCGTGCGACAAGCGCGGAAACGTGAACTACGGTGACGTTGTGTAACGTTCCCTGGCAGCACACACACTATTAATAAACTATAATTTAATTGTACTATATACGCCGCTATGAAGCAATTTGTATATACCGTACTTATTTAACAAAAAATATTATTTAATTTTGTGAAAACGACATTCGTTATTATTGTAATATTTTCTGTAATAGTATTCTCGATGTATTTATGATTGTAATATTTCTATACTCAAAATGTAATTACGAAATGTGTCAATATCTGCAATAAGAAAAATGTAAAATACAGCCCCAGATTGCAAAGAGACAATAACGATTGAGAATCGTATAAATAGGAATATATAGTGTTCATTCTTTGTCGTCTTCCTCGACAGCTGAGAGAGAGAGGAACCTGTGACGTAGCATTTTATGAATGGGTAAACTTCATTTGTCTGTATCTAGATTTAGCCGCCATTAGAGGAGAAGTTACAAACTAATGTAAGTTGAATTATTGTTGTGGTCTAAATACATTATAAATTATCAAAAGTGTGTATTACTAATGTAAATTAGCTTGCCCATGTCATCTATGATATTTCTTTAAAGAATTTTCAGCATTTTTAGCAATTATCGCTGGTGTTGCTGGGCTGTGCCGCGACCGAACGATTTGTAGCGGCGGCACATTTGAAAAATTGTTCCGCTAAGAAAAATTAACCAAACCCGTAAATCGGGAGCAGATATAAATTAGCAGTGAATTAAGAAAATGTTTTTCTTTTACAGCGATCCTGAGACTGACGGAATTTATTACTAGTTTCACATTTGTGCATTCATAGGCGGATAGTTAACGTTGAAATTTAACAATTTGTTGGTTCCTTCAAATAACTTAAATATATAGTGAAGTGTGTTTTATCAATGATAATTAAACGTCGGCTTGGCAATATTTAACCATTTTCTGCTAACAGAGACAGTCTTGTGTTCCATAGCTAACGCCGGGAAAGAATTCAGTAAATATATACATAAAGAAAACACTGCATTTAGAAAATGTGTGTCAAGGCCGAATTATGTAAAAGATATAATTCTCAACTAAATATTCTTAATCAGTTAATATGAATTTATCAGCATGAGAGGGTTGACTAAGTTCACGTAGTTTTAAATGTACTTAATTCTGTCTAAATGAATTTTTATTACCACACGTAAATAAGAGGTTCTACAACAAAGTTCGTACTGACTGAAAGAAAGGTAAAAATAACAAAAAACAATTTAAAAAATAACTATTTACTTTTACTTTTTTAATTTAATTTAATTTCATTAAAGTTGTTACCAAATGCGTCCAAACGGGACTAACGTGGTGGTGGTCTTTTCTTGGCTGTCAAAGATACCAGTAGACATCCATCACCGAATCAAGAATGTGCAAAGGACAGCTTGTTTGTCGAAATCCATCGTCTGTATTAACTTTTATCACGCACAACAAATGTTTATAGATAACAGAGCGAGTAGCTTATACGGCTCAAATACTCCTTTACGACTACTAAAGACTGATTATCTCTGATTCGTGATACATAGACTCTGTGGATATAATGAGGAGGATTACGTGTACAATGAACTCACTTCTTCTGGTTAAGAATTTCCAAGAGTAGGTTCACAGTGGAACTGTAACTAGTGGCATTGCTGTAAGCTGCCATCTAGAATACGGAATGAAATTTGATTCCTTATAGTAACATTTCATCACATACAAGAAGATGATGTATGCTGGAACGTAGCTAGAAAAATCGTTTACGGAAAATTATAAATTCATGAAGAGAAAAGGTACCTTCTATTCTTTGGTTACTTAAACTTCTCCCTTGTTTGTGGTTCGGAAAATTATTTGGTGTGTCGTAACTCGTAGGGATCGTTGTATCCTGGGAAATCAGTAGAGACTGCACCACGGTCGTTTATGCTGTATTTTATGAGATTAAATTTTGGGATAAATTCTAGTGTCCGATTCCACCCGTCTGCTTTAACCAATGACGTCATACGTAGGGCAAAGATGCTGCACATCGGCAGTCTATGAAGGGAACGGACCATAGTTGTAAACAAACGCATATAACATGCGACAAAATTATACATTTAACGCTAGTATTATTTACGCACGAATTACATGTAAACGATTTGAAGATAACCGAAATGAATAGGAGCAAGAATACAAAAAATCTGAGGCTAATTAGACTTATTATCATAATTTCTGCAAGTGGAGGGGAACAGAGAACCATAAACTGTATTACAGTATATGCATGGTGAAATCGTCTTAATAAAAAATTACATTAATTTTATTATTAATTATTGATTCAAACGGGAGAAGCGCAGGATAGTTAGGGTTTTGGGTGGGGAAATTAAATTAGAAGAGAAAAACCGAAAAATAAAGCAAATTATAAGAAATAAGAGTTCCTAAAATAAAATTTGAAGAAACGAACACCATAAATCCTAAAAAAAGCAACAACTCAAGTAACGGAAATCCATTAAAAATTAACGAATATTGGAATCGATAACTAGAAGTGACCTATATAAGAGGTCAATTCTAGTTATCAATTCCCATGTCCGCCCCCGGTAGCTGCGTGGTCAGCGTGACAGACTGTCAATCCTAAAGGCCCGGGTTCGATTCCCGGCTGGGTCGGAGATTTTCTCCGCTCAGGGACTGGGTGTTGTGTTGTCCTAATCATCATCATTTCATCCCCATCGACGCGCAGGTCGCCGAAGTGGCGTCAAATCGAAAGACCTGCACCAGGCAAACGGTCTACCCGACGGGAGGCCCTAGTCACACGACATTTCATTTATCAATTCCCATGCTTGTAGCTGTTTCGTGGTAATTCAGAGAGCAATTACGAGCGGGAAAATGTTATTGCACATAACTGCTGTAAAAATAAACATCCAATTATTTAACTTCCGAATAGATGGAATCGGTAATTAGAATTGACCTCATATATAGGTCAATTCTAGTTACCGATTCCAATTATACTAACTTTTTCGCAAAACTTCAGAGAGCAATTTCGATTGCAGGTATTGTATTTATTGTATTATATTTTCCACACGTACTACAAAAACGATCTAAGTAATGAACCATCGAATAGTGGGAATCGGTAACTAGAAGTAACCTATATACGAGGCTATTGTTGTGTTGCAGAAGAGCCAACACCGTGTTATGAATGGAGGCCGAAATGCACGCGTTTTAGCTCACGCAGGCTGGCGTGAGGAGGGAAGAACTATACTGACGTGAGGTCTGGAACATGACAAGGAATAAGAATTCCGAAAGCCGACGAAATTAGTTTGATACTTAACTTTAATACATTAATGATGAACATCGCTCTTGGCGGTACATGATTCACATTATTGTCTGTTCAGAATTCATTCTAATTACTGAATATGGCGCCTTACTAGGTCGTAGCAAATGACGTAGCTGAAGGCTATGCTAAACTATCGTCTCTGCAAATGAGAGCGTATGTAGGCAGTGAACCATCGCTAGCAAAGTCGGCTGTACAACTGGGGCGAGTGCTAGGGAGTCTCTCTAGACTAGACCTGCCGTGTGGCGGTGCTCGGCCTGCAATCACTGATAGTGGCGACACGCGGGTCCGACGTATACTAACGGACCGCGGCCGATTTAAAGGCTACCACCTAGCAAGTGTGGTGTTTGGCGGTGACACCACAGTTATTTCTAGTTACCGATTCCAATATTACTGTTTCATGATGGTACAAAGAGAAATTACAGGTACAAAAATCTTATAACATGTGAGAAATGTGCTTAAAAAGTGATCTTGTTACTGAACTACAGAATACGACCAGACTTCCCAAAAATGAAACTCTTTACACCCATTACTGCACACTAAAAAAAAAAATGAAACACAAAAATGACCAAACCTTGCACCGACAACTATACTACAGTAAAACGACACCAGCTACAGTACTTAGTAAAACTGATACATCAGGAATGAAAGTAAAATTAAGAGAAGTACAGTAAAAACATCGAAAAGGAAAACGTAACAGCGGCTACATAAAAATGAACTTACCGCATATGAACTTCCAAAGGAGTGAAAGATCGAGGCTGACAAGAAGAACAAAATGAGGACATAACAAAGAATAATAATGTTAGGAGGTCCAACTACAGCGAAATACGCAAAATCCAGAATAACTAATAAAAGAATTAATAAGAAACACAAACTGCCAGGCACGAAAGGGGTACCACAAAAATCAGTTCTTCGCTACCACCCATCCTCAACCAGAGGCAAAACTTTAAAATAAAAAAATAAAAAAATCTCGCGACAATCACATAATACCCCGACATAGACACAATAACCTCCCTCGGCCCACTATTGCAACCAAAAAATATTAAAACCTTCCCCAAGAGAAACCAAAAAAGTAGCAAACGCACAGTACAGTAACAGAAAAAGTATCAGACCCACCAAACCCTAACTAACAAAACGAGGATTGTACATTTTGCTGACTATTTTCATAAATGCCAGAAATACACAATGACCTTTAGATATACTCTTCCTCCAACAGTATTCATCCAAATGGCCTTGCAAGACGGATATTCTTCTCTTTTCCCGCCTGACAACAGATTTTATCGCCCCCCAATACCCCTTGGTAGTACTGGTACATGCCCTCGTCTTGTGATCTTTAAACGGAATATTGTGATTTACGACCAAATTATGATAACCCCTTTCACCCAAATCCTTGTACGAAGCAAACCCATCCGACATGACTACGGAACATTCTTCCACATATTCTTCTATTATAGATGTCAACACTTCCTTTGTACGATTTGGTACGACCCTAAATACATCAGCACAATCCCCTCCAGAAACTACTACTCCAAAAACGCAAAGCCCAACCACCTCATGCAACCTTTCGTACGTCCTCTTTCCAAAATGTGACTCATCTGCTTTAACTGTAACCGCTGCCCCACCCCCCAATGATTCCCTATACTTTATCAATTCCCCGAAAACGTCTCAACAAAATGAAAACCAGTCACCTACAGTGCTACACGAAACCCCAGCTTCGTACATGACACATTTACAAGAATACTGATAGCAAAAATAGCAGGTTAACATGACTATTACTTCTAAATTCAACCTCGACCTTTCGAACCAGGTCCCACTGCGTATAGACCTCCATTTATTATTTTTTCTGCACATCCACATGTATTCGTCGGAATCTCATGTTAATGGAACCTTTGTCAAAACCATATAATTTCCACAAACACTGCACTTCCAAAAGTCTGCAATAACTCCCACTGATTGCAAAAATATTATAGTTGATTTACAGTCAGTCATTTTATGAAGGAGAATTTTAGCTGTAAACACAACTGACTCATCCATAACGAAAAGCAATTGCGTGAAAAATCAAGATCTTATATATCACGACTACTTTCATTAACAAAAGATGCCGAAAACAAATTACGATGTAAAAACGAAACAACTAACAACGAATTTTTAGTATACGTGCGTAACGAGGTAAGTCAGAGAAATTATTTAACGTTTATTGACCCCAATCTGCGGCACAAACAAAATAACATTGGTTATAGCCGACGGATGGAATCGGACACTAGAATTGACCCTTGTATATTATCCAAATTGATACACAATGTGGGCACTGATTCCCAAGATGCAGAGTGAGTATGTCATTGCACCCAGGACGACTTCCCTATGGCGTACGATTGTGCTTCTGATTATTTTAAGAATTTTCAGACACGACGATCGCTGGAATTCTGTAGAACCAAAGAGATTTCATTTAAAGTTCAAACTTCGAAGGCGAGAGTCAGAATATGATTATGAACTCTAACTTCTAATCATTTTGTTTTGTAGACTTAAGGATTCAAAACAATAACAAAATTTTTACCTGTAACTGTGGCAGACATTTGTGTGAAAATATTGGAGAAGCGACTTCTCTCGACCAAAATTTCACTTTCAACACTTTCAAGCAACTACATATTTTTCCGTCATAATAATTTAACTTCAAATTTTAGGGGGAGAGAAGTTAAATTGGCGATCTTTTAGGCCAGGACTCTGTATATAGTATTTGTGTTTATCTGTTTCATGCCACAAAGGAATAAGTATTTTTGTTACGACATTGCGTGAAGACTACGCAGGTCTGTCACATGCGAATTTCAGACCAGAAACTCGACGAAAGGCAACATATAAGGGCAGGACCTATAACCAATTACCTTTCTGCCTATTTTATGCCACCAACTTCGTTCTTGTAGTGAGTGGAAGTTGCAAAACTCTGTTGCCGTGCTATGTAAAGGATAGTTTTCCATTTTCGCTATCACCCTGTAGACAAATTTCCGTAGTGATAGTTTGTGAAGTGCTAGGAGATTTAGGAGATTTCAATTGCGTGTGAAATAGTGACTCAATTTATTGTGTGTTATAATCAGGAAAGTAGAGGTTTCGGAACTGCTGGCAGCATTTCATGGTCTTTACTCGCGCGCTGTTTAAAATCAAGCGGAACAAGTGAAATGCAGTCAGGTAACTTAACCGACGCTATAGACGGCCCCACAGCTGCGGCGTGGGATCTAGCTAGGTCGTCAGCACCCGCGATTGACAGGTTTACTTAATCCTGCTGATAGTGCAAAACTGAACGATATGCGAGAGAGATAGGTAATCTTATTTGAAAACAAGAGGCTTTGTCGAATGAATTATAAGAGTTGCGACAGGCTCAAGTAAAATTTCCAACAGAGATCGAAAAGATACGTGATACTGTCAATGAAAATTTGAATCGACAGAATCAGGTAGAAGTAACGGTTACTAGCCTCAGGAAAACAGTACAAAATATTTCCTCAGGACAGGAAGATAAAAATCGAAGAAAACTTTCAGGTACATAAACGTTATTTTTAGGAGGAGATGGGTAATTCGGTAAAGACGAAAGAACAGCAACTGAATCAGGTGATAGCAGATTGTGTAAAATCTACTGTCTCATCCCTATCCCCGGATAAATTGCCAGAAGAGATTTCTTTTTAAGAAAGAATCGGAAGAGGTTAATACGGAGCTAGGCTCCGAATTTGTGAAATGGAGGGAGCAAGGCGAAGAATCTATTAATATGAGCAAAGGAAAAGTAAAAGATTTTCGAGGGGCGGTTAACAGTGATAGGAAGGTGTATCAAGCTCCAAGACAACAAACTTCGGGAGACGCATCCAGCGGTGGTAATTCAAACCTGTATACGCCATACTATAGCGCCACATACACTTCACAAGAAGCCGATAAGGGCCAGTACATGTATTCTACACCTAATATCGAAAATAAAATGCTCAAACAGTGGCAAATTCACATATTCAATCCCGAAAAGAGGACGGTAAATCCGCAGCGTTCGTGCGAAGCGTCAGGGGAGCTTTGCCAGGGAACTGGACCGATGTTGAGAAGATAAGTTTTGTACAAAGTTATATTCAAGGACAAGGTGCACTGTGGGCAAAAACGCATACGAATCTTCTCGTACTTTTCGATGAATTTGAACAGGCGTTCTTAGCAAAATACTGGTCGTGTCTAATCAACAAAGATTCTTCCAATAAGTATTTTACCCTGTACAATTCTCATTCAAGCAAGGGACGTTAAGAAAGTATTCTGAAAAATACCTTAACAAATGTCACAACCGGGACGATCCGTTACCACAACAGGTTATAATGAGAATATCAAAATCTAGATTACAGGTCAGTGTGAGAAATCGGCTAGTTAATGTATCAAATGAAAATTTGGAGGAATTTTTATCTGTGTTAGATTCGATCGACCTGATCCAAGAAGATCTGAAGTCCACGACAGAATCGAATGACGGGTAAAATAAGGCGCAAATAGTTGCGGTGATGCGAGTTCAACAAACTAATTGTGACCGCCTAGAGCTGCAGAGACGCGGTCAGGGAATCGAATAGGGATTACCCCCAGCAATTTGCAGTTGCTACAGTATAACGGTATTACGATGGAAAGGCATTATAGGAGGAATTTTGTGGGGATGTTTATCAGTGTGACGAGGTTTATGCTTTCCTGCCAAAGTCGGAAATCGTTGCTACAATCGAAGGAATTCCAGTCAGTGTAAAATTAAACGCGGGAGCTCCTGCTAATGTGATATCGAGCGCTCTGTTCCAAAAGCTATCGCGAAAAGCAGAACAACCAATTTTGCCAGTGGAGAAGTGTAGAGTTATAGGAGCACTAAGCACAAGATCCACAACTGTCAAGATGCGGACGCTACGGAAATTGAATTTGGGAACTGCAGCAATTACGTGCGCATTCCTAATTCTTGAAAAATTAATAGAATGCATCCTGGGCGTCTATACGATACAGGGATGTAAGTGTCGCTTTCTCAACAGGGAAAGCAACACTTTTGGTCGGAGGTGCTTCAGTGGAGGTTGATTTAGTACGGAAGCAAGGAATACATGAGCGGAACTGCCGTGCGGCCCGCATAAGGCTGATCATCAGAATAATAATGGACGAAAAATGTCTTCCCTGAACACAATGAAAGTATCCACATTTTCAGATCTAATAATCGTTAAAGGAACCTATTCAGCTCATTGATGAACAGAAGAACCAGTTATCAAGCCTCTTATCAGATCATTCCGTTGTTTTTGAAGAAAAACCCGAAACCGTCAAAGGATATGTGTGTCATCTTGATCTTATACCATATAGGACATACGGTCATAGCTTCTATCCAGTTCCCTGGTGTCTTAAGGAACCTGTAGAACAGGAAAATATGAACAACTGGATTCAAGAATCAACGAAATTCACGCCTACTGAATTGATGTTTAGAAGAAAGGGAAGAAGTGAATGGATAGACAAAATTCTGAAAGTAGATGATAATGAAATACCTTGGGAAGAGAAAATTAGACAACCTCTGGTTAATCTCACCGATATGGCCGGGATCAGAAAAAAGGATTATGACAGCAAACTCAGACGGATGCAGACATTCAGGATCGGCAAAAAGATACTGCTGCGAGCACATCCGCGATACTCATTACATTCCACAAAGAACAGGAAGCAATTATTTTACACTGGACCGTTCGTAATTCTGAAGATTCCAACCCTGGTGTGTGTTTACTGGCGTATCCAGAAAGTTTACCAATAAAAAGACAGTATCCCCATCAAGATATTAAGAAATATCATATGAATTATTAACGGTGTAAAAAGGACTCTAATGATTAAATTCATAGTGATGAGGAATTACATAATGATGAATAATGGAATACGATTAAATTTATAGTAATTGCGTTCTGTGTTTAAATATGATGCACTCATAGTGACATCAGAGTTAGTACTTTAGAGAGGTACCTAATTAATTCTTTCTATTGATGAGCAAGTTAATTCTTTATTTTTAGGAAGAATGTATATATATATTTGAGTGGTTGTTTGATCTTCAGTTTTAATTACTGAAGTTTTGATTTAGGGTGTGACTACGTGTTTTATGCACGCATTTTTTAGCATCATAAGTTACTCCTTTGTGTGAGAGGAAGTATGCCTGAGTGACTGAACTTATCCGAAGGAGGTATTCTGGTTTATAACGACGGTGCCATTTCAGGGACTTGCAGGAATCATCGATGACGAACAGTTAAATTTTGCTACATTCTCGCCACTTAGCGTAGCTGCACTTTGGTTGGTATGTAAGGTGCAGATTTGGATTGGTTTGATGGTTACTGACCCTGATGAATTTTACTTTCAGGAAGATGAAATCCTTTATGTACGTTTGTGCAATTTATTTGGATTCAAACGATCATAAATATAAGAGGAGTTAATTTATCTATCTGCTCTAAAGTGAATTCAGATTCTGGCGTGGTCTGAAAAGAAATTGAGAACGCATAGGTGTTTAATAGAAAAACGTATAATGAAAGTGTAGAAATGGTGTGAACGCAAGGTGGAATATTCACTTTGCATTTATATAAAAATTTGTCTTGTCTTACTATGAAGGCAGTATTGTGATATAGATGCCCAGAGGGAAGGACTCCCGAAATGCTGGATGAGCTTTCGTGAATATCGGCTCATTCGAAAAAATCCATATACGTCGAGTTATGTAGCGTAAGTTAGAAAATTATTTGATGATTTGCCGAATTCATGTAGTCGAAGAACACCTAAATTAATTAACGGCCATTAGCAGTTATTTGCTCTGGAAAGACTTATTTAAAATAGATAAAATCGATTACCAAGCAGTGGACACTGCAGCGGATCATACCTCTTCTGAATCTACAGAATTAATGAAGGATCCGCTGGAGATATGTGCTACCAACCCGTTCTAATTCAGTGTGTACGGTAAAGATCTCCGAATGATCCAGTGTCTCAAATTGTTTCGTGTCCTATTGGTCCGATTTGGTGCCGTCAGGTTAGAGATCAACACACTTACCTGCAACCTGGTTCCCGCAAGACACGTTCCACCTCAACTCCAACAGTTCCAGTCAGCCTCCAGCATCCAGCTGACGATCAACTCCATCCAGCTCCATCAACCTTCGTAGAATCCGTCTAGTCAAGGCAACCGATTATAATTGTTGCCAGTGAACTGTTTTAACCACACAAACTGTAGTTTATTCACTATTAGTAAACTGAACATTCACACACTTTACCAAACGGAACTGGTTAACGTTCTAAACATAAAACGTTGTTTGTACATGCTGTTTTAGTTTTTCTTTTCGGTGTGTAATTTTCAAAATTTTAATATCCATTTTATCTATTTATCGTGAATAGGTCAAGGTTTCGCTCCTATATTCCGGGGTTTTCCATGGTTTCCTTCTGGAATAAAGATCCCTAATGGGTAGACATTTGTTGTGATTTTCCATGGTTGTGTGATAGAGTTAGTTATGCACCTCTCCACAAGTCAAGGTGAGCTACCTTGTACCAAACGAGGTTTCCTTTTGTAAACCCATGTTAAGCTGAAGAGAATGAATAGAAATCTTGTAAAAAAGTGATTAAGACACCAAATTTTGAACAGTTAGCAAATGAACATGATTGATATTTCTTCGTTCTAAATATATTAAGAAGATGAAACAGTCTGTCCTTAATTGGTAACTACCAAATTCAGATGGCATTTAATGTTTGCTACTACCACCAGGATCGTTTGTAGAGACACCTTATCTGTATACATTCTAATAACACATCACAAACTAACGCGCGCTCGAGGAAGCAATTTATATGGCTCAAATACACCTTACGACTGCGAGAAGGTGATAATCTATGACATGTGATAAAAAGATTCTGTGGATATGATGTGGAACATTATATGTACATGACCTCGTGATTAAGAATTGCGGAGAGTATAATCATAGTGGAACTTTAATTAGCGGCATTGTTGTAAGCTGCCATCTTGATTACGGAATGAAACTTGATTAGATATAACAACATTTTATCTCACCAGAGGATGATGTATTCTGTAACGTAGCTACGAAAATCGTTTATGGAAAATCATAATTTCATGAATGTTAAAGGTTCGTACTATTTTTTGTTTATTTTATGTTCTTCCTTGTTTGTGGTTCGGAACATTATGTGGTGTGTCGTAACTCGTAGTGAACTTTGTATTCTGGGAAATCAGAATGCTCGATTTTAAGAGATTAAATTTGGCACTATTGATACACAACTTGGACACTGATTCCCATGCTTCAGAGTGAGTACGTCATAACACCCAAGACGGCTTCTCCACGACGTACGATTGTTCCTGTGATTATTTTATGAATTTTCAGCATCGACGATCCCCGGAATTCTGCAGGGCCACAGAGATTTTATTCCAAGTACGAACTTCGACGACGAGGGTCAGACAGAGCATGGTTATGAACTTTAACTTCGAATCATTTGTTTTATAGACGTAAGGATTCAAAACAGTAACAAAATTTCTACCTGAAAGCGTGGGAGACAGCTGTGTAAAAATATTGGAGAAGCGACTTCTCTTGACCAAAATTTCACTTTGAAGTAACTACATATTATTCAGTCATAATAATTTAACTTCAAATTTCATGGAGAGAGAAGTTAAAATTGGAAAAATGTGACAAGTGTACTGCTTATTCATGATATTCTCATATCGCAAATTCGTAACGCAGAAGTTACGGATATTCAAGTGGGAGACACCCGCCCTGTATCCTGATCTCTCTCCCATGCGATTTTTACGTCATCGGTCCATTAAAAAAGACCTTGAAGGGTCGATGATTCCTGTCGGACGAAACAGGAGGCAGTTACGGACTTTTCACACAGAAGAATATGGTGTTTTAAGAAACGGGGATCTTCAATCTGGTGCATGGGTGAGATGATTGCCTCAACGATCATAACGAGTTTGCCTGATAGGCATATCAATTCTGGACGTTCGAGCGGAATTTTTTAAATTTTCCCTTATACATTTGATGTAACGAGTATAAGTGGAGATTTTTTATATGTGGTAATTTAATATGTACAGACATAAGGGTGCTGCTTGTTTTTTCTCTCCATCGAACAGTCTTCCTAAAAACATATCACCAAATGTATGGTCTGATGCTTTCTGACTGGCCTGTTGCACCACGTCTTTCAGTATAGAAATGTATATTTATGAAACTCTTTCACATGCATTTGGAGGTACTAACCAACCTAAAAACATATGACGTAATGGCTATAATTATAAGTCTGCAATTGACGTAAGTACTGATGTCATATTGTTCAGCACACCGCCCGTAGTAAACAATAGTAATACCAGCACTTACACCCCGTTACACTTTGTAGACGATATCTCTACCGTGAGATACCACGGAGGGGTTTCTACACAAAGAGTAAATTGTAATTTACTCTAGTCATTATCGTACACTGCTGAAAACACTACGAGTGTATCCCTGCTTTGACATACAGTCGGCGTTCCGAGCTAATACAGAAGGATTAAGCGGGGGCGGAAGTTTTCCCGGACTCAGAGAAGTTGGATCCCCTCAGCCACCTCCCGCAGCTGTCCTGTGGCTCAGGCGTCGGCCATTAATCTAGTGAGGACGAGGGAAGCGACGCGCTGAAGGGAAAAGGGTTGTTCTCTTTCCCAGACTGTCCGCGGAGAGATTTCTAATTTCGGCCGAGAGAAGCCGGAAAGAAAGCGCGTGGGCCGTCTCTCGCTGAAGAGGCCCCTAATAACCTATAGAAAACATCTCTGAGTCGACGGCGAATGAAACCGGCCACAAAATTACTTAATGGACTCTGTCATTAAGTGGTGGGGTGGTGCAGGAGCTGCGACAAAGCGACTGGATGGGGATCGGCGTAGGATGGGGGCGTATGAGACGCTGAGCGCGTACTCTCAGGGCGAGGCATTCTTCTAACACAAACACACACCCTTCGATAAGACTTGTCCGGTTCGTATACAACATTCAGTACTCAACGGCGCAATTATCGCTATCCATTACAGTTAATACCATAAAGATAAAACTACTTTTCAGATCTTGTGTAATGAATCAATACGTGGTCTTGATATTGGTTACTACAGCCGCAAATACGAGAGCTGTTGAGAGGCAGTTTTTGAAAAAAAGTTCTGGTTAGAAGGTTTTCTATTTTCACTCTTGAATTGCGACGGAATCTTCTGAAGAACTTCGAATCACCAACTTTCTCCTCTCAATGCTAAAATATTTTTGTGACACCGACCTACATATGGAGGAACCTTCACCATGATAAAATAAGGGAGTTCGTTCCTTCCGGGCGCTACACGAGATTGGAAAGATAGAGAACTGTGAAAGTGGTTCGATGAACCCTCTGCCAGGCACTTAAATGTGATTTGCAGAGTACCCATGTAGATGTAGAGAACCCCTTGGGATGCTGTTCGTGAATGGCAGCACATCAAAAAATGGTTCAAATGGCTCTGAGCACTATGCGACTTAACTTATGAGGTCATCAGTCCCCTAGAACTTTGAACTAATTAAACCTAACTAGCCTAAGGACATCACACACATCCATCCCCGAGGCAAGATTCGAACCTGCGACCGTAGCGGTCACGCGGTTGCAGACTGAAGCGCCTAGACCCGCACGGCCACAACGGCCGGCGGCAGCACATCATGTCGAATCAGTAGACTGACGTACAGATTTGCAGTCAAGGTTCTTGGGATTACCACGAGAATACTCCTGCTGGCATACGAAATCACATCCCTGACCATAACTGCAGGTGTCGGTACAGTGTGTCTAACACGTAGACAGGTTGGTCGCAGGTCCTCAGCCGGCCTTTCTCTGACCAATGCACAGCCATCGTTGGCACCGAGCAGAGCCACCTGTCACCAGAAAACACAACAGGCCTCCCTCCACCCTGCCCTCCTATGAGCTCTCGCTTGACACCACTGATGTCGCAAATGGAGATGGTTTGGGGTCTGTAAAATGCACACTGCAGGGTGCCTGATTTGAGCTGTCCTGGAAGTAACAGGTTTGAAATAGTCCGTTGTGTCATTGATGCCAACTGCTTCTCAAATTGCTGCTGTGGATGCAGTACGATACGGCAGAGCCATATGCGAAATACGACAGTAGCCCTTGCCGTCTGGAGCCGTGTCCTCTTGCGACTCTACTTTCGCGTAAAAGCCGCTTCCATTAATCACGTACAGTGGCTACATACCTGCCACGCTTTTCTGCAATATCGTGGCAGGAACATACAGCTTTTCATGGACCTATTACTTGACCTCGTTGAATCCCAGTGAGGTGCTGATAATGGCACCTTTGTCACGTTAAAGGCATCGTTGATGAGTTTTATCTCTCCACTAAGGTAACTAATGCTCAAGACCGTTACAGCGTGTATTTAAAACGAACCTGATATGCATCCTCATAACAGTGCTACTAGCACTACTCTTATGCGACTGGCGTGACGTTTGAATAGACATCATCTTTTAGATGTAGAAATATGCCTGCCAACTTTCGGTTAAGTCGGACAACTCCTTCTTGGTGTTGCGATTCTTTCCCATCAATGTATAGACTACCTAGCTAGAAAAGAGAAGCACCCAGAAGGAGAGGAGGAAACGAAATAAATATTCATGGTTTTGAGAGGTGTGTATGATGTTATAACAGTTATTAGAAAATAGAGCATGAACCCACTTATCGGTATGACGTTGAACCTGTCAGGTACGAAGGTAAGCGTTTTTCGTTTGGGAAGGACGTTGTAAAGGCCTGGCTCGCAACTGTGGTAACTGCTTCGTATGTTTTGGATACTGCTTCTGGCCTGCAGTTGACATCTGAGCTGGTCCCATAGATGTTCTATTGGGGACAAATCAGGAGACCTCTCTGACCAGAGGAGTACCTCTACATCACGCGACGTCTCAAAGAGGCACATACCTTACGTGGACGAGTTTGCTCTTTAGCAATATGGCGCCACAGTACTGTCGGATGTAACACATGAGGACGCAGGATATCCGTGACGTATCGCTGTGCCTCGATCACTACCAACCGTGGCTTGGTCATACCGATAGTTTCCTATACCACGACGTCAATAGTAACACTGCCGTGCCTCTCCAAAACATTTGAAGAAAGGGGTCTCGCCCCAAGTCAACGCCATATTCGCCGACAATAATCATTCTGGGTAGTGCATAGACGCTATTCAGCGTTGAACACAGTGCTACGCCATTCATCATGCTTCCCAGTCATGCCACCGCTCCAAAATAAACGTTTGTGTTGTGGTATCTTACGTATGGGATACTAGCCTCGTGTCACTGTTGCAGGATGATAGAGAATGTGACAGGAAGTTCTTGTATGGCAGGTGGAGATGTGAAGGAGTTGCGGTGTGCTTGTAGTACAATACGGTGTTGCTCCTATGTAGTGGTCAGACGGGGTTGACCGGAAAGTTGACGACAAATATGTGTGTCCTTACTTTCTCTTGAACGCCAACATCGGACCACTTACCTCCGCATGCACCACAAATCTGGATATGCATCATTCGACCAACCAGTTAAATGAACAGCCGCAATGAAACTTTGTCAGGTGCTGATGACGCCGTCTCATGCGAGTACGCTTCGTCACCGTGTCCCTCATAGCGATCACTCAGCATCTGAAACTATTCACGCTCCTTATATAGGCTACTACTCGTGGTCTAGGGGTAGTGTCTTTGATTCATAATCAAAACGTCTTCGGTCCCGGGTTCGATCCCCGCCAATGCTTAAATTTTGATAAATAATCAGCATTGGCGGCCGAAGACTTCCGGCATAAGAAGTCAGCCTCATTCTTCCAACGGCCTTGTCAAAGAGGGTGGAGGAGCGGATAGAGGTTCAGGGCACTCTCTTGTCCTAGGGGTGGGATATTGCCCCTAAAGGCGGAAGAATCAGCAATGATCAACGACATGAGGATGCAGAAGGCAATGGAAACCACTGCATTAAAGACACGTAACGTGTATCTACAGGTCATGTGGCCTGTAATTGAAGAAGTGTCATGATGATCTCTCCATTGGCAAAAGATTCCGAAATAGTCCCCCATTCGGATCTCCTGGAGGGGACTGCCAAGGGGAGGTTACCATGAGAAAAGATTGAATAATCAACGAAAGGATAACGTTTTACGAGTCGGGGCGTGGAATGTCAGAAGCTTGAACGTGGTAGCGAAACTAGAAAATCTGAAAAGGGAAATGCAAAGGCTCAATCTAGATATAGTAGGGGACAGTGAAGTGAAGTGGAAGGAAGACAAGGATTTCTGGTCAGATGAGTATCGGGTAATGTAAACAGCAGCAGAAAATGGTATAACAGGTGTAGGATTCGTTATGAATAGGAAGGTAGGGCAGAGGGTGTGTTACTGTGAACAGTTCAGTGACCGGGTTGTTATAATCAGAATCGACAGCAGACCAACACCGACAACGATAGTTCAGGTATACATGCCGACGTCGCAAGCTGAAGATGAACAGATAGAGAAAGTGTACGAGGATATTGAAAGGATAATGCAGTATGTAAAGGGGGACGAAAATCTAATAGTCATGGGCGACTGGAATGTAGTTGTAGGGGAAGGAGTAGAAGAAAAGGTTACAGGAGAATATGGGCTTGGGACAAGGAATGAAAGAGGAGAAAGACTAATTGAGTTCTGTAACAAGTTTCAGCTAGTAATAGCGAATACCAAGAATCACAAGAGGAGGAGGTATACTTGGAAAAGGCCGGGAGATACGGGAAGATTTCAATTAGATTACATCACGGTCAGACAGAGATTCCGATATCAGATACTGGATTGTAAGGTGTACCTAGGAGCAGATACAGACTCAGATCACAATATAAGTGATGAAGAGTAGGCTGAAGTTCAAGACATTAGTCAGGAAGAAGCAATACGCAAAGAAGTGCGATACAGAAGTACTAAGGAATGACGAGATACGTTTGAAGTTCTCTGACGGTATAGATACAGCAATAGGGAATAGCGCAGTAGGCAGTACAGTTGAAGAGGAATGGACATCTCTAAAAAGGGCCATCACAGAAGTTGGGAAGGAAAACATAGGAACAAAGAAGGTAGCTGCGAAGAAACCATGGGTAACAGATGAAAAACTTCAGTTGATTGATGAAAGTAGGAAGTACAAACATGTTCCGGGAAAATCAGGAATACAAAAATACAAGTCGCTGAGGAATGAAATAAATAGGAAGTGCAGGGAAGCTAAGACGAAATGGCTGCAAGAAAAATGTGAAGACATCGAAAAAGATATGATTGTCGGAAGGACAGACTCAGCATACAGGAAGTCAAAACAACCTTTGGTGACATTAAAAGCAACGGTGGTAACATTAAGAGTGCTACGGGAACTCCACTGTTAAATGCAGAGGAGAGAGCAGATAGGTGGAAAGAATACATTGAAAGCCTCTATGAGGGTTAAGATTTGTCTGATGTGATAAAGAAGAATCAGGAGTCGATTTAGAAGAGAAAGGGAATCCAGTATTAGAATCGGAATTTAAAAGAGCTTTGGAGGGCTTACGGTCACATAAGGCAGAAGGGATAGATAACATTCCGTCAGAATATCTAAAATCATTGGGGGAAGTGGCATAAAACGACAATTCACGTTGGTGTGTAGAATATATGAGTCTGGCGATATACCATCTGACTTTCGGAAAAGCATCATCCACACAATTCCGAAGACGGCAAGAGCTGACAAGTGCGAGAATTATCGCACAATCAGCTTAACAGCTCATGGATCGAAGCTGCTTACAAGAATAATATACAGAAGAATGGAAAAGAAAATTGAGAATGTGCTAGGTGACGATCAGTTTGGCTTTAGGAAAAGTAAAGGGACGAGAGAGGCAATTCTGACGTTACGGCTAATAATGGAATCAAGGCTAAAGAAAAATCAAGACACTTTCATAGGATTTGTCGACCTGGAAAAAGCGTTCGACACTATAAAATGGTGCAAGCTGTTCGAGATTCTGAAAAAAGTTGGGGTAAGCTATAGGGAGAGACGGGTCATATACAATATGTACAACAACCAAGAAGGAATAATAAGAGTGGACCATCAAGAACGAAGTGCTCGTATTAAGAAGGGTGTAAGACAAGGCAGTAGCCTTTCACCTCTACTCTTAAATCTGTACATCGAGGAAGCAATGATAGAAATATAAGAAAGGTTCAGGAGTGGAATTAAAATGCAAAGTGAAAGGATGTCAATGATACGATTCGCTGATGACATTGCTATCCTGAGTGAAAGTGAAGAAGAATTAAATGATCTGCTGAACGGAATGAACAGTCTAACGAATACACAGTATGGTTTGAGAGTAAATCGGAGAAAGACGAAGGCAATGAGAAGTAGTAAAAATGAGAACAGCGAGAAACTTAACATCAGGATTGATGGTCACGAAGTCAATGAAGTTAAGGAATTCTGCTACCTAGGCAGTAAAATGACTAATGACGGACGGAACAAGGAGGACATCAAAAGCAGACTCGCTATTGCAAAAAAGGCCAAGAGAAGTCTACTAATATCAAATACCGGCCATAATTTGAGGAAGAAATTTATGAGGATGTACGTCTGGCGTACAGCATTGTATGGTAGTGAAACATGGACTGTGGGAAAACCGGAACAGAAGAGAATCGAAGCATTTGAGATGTGGTGCTATAGACGAATGTTGAAAATTAGGTGGACTGCTAAGGTAAGGAATGAGGAAGTTCTACGCAGAATCGGAGAGGAAAGGAATATGTGGAAATCACTGATAAGGAGAAGGGACAGGATGATAGGACATCTGCTAAGACATGAGGGAATGACTTCCATGGTACTAGAGGGAGCTGTAGAGGGCAAAAACTGTAGAGAGAGATTGGAATACGTCGAGCAAATAATTGAGGACGTAGATTGCAAGTGCTACTCTGAGATGAAGAGGTTAGCACAGGAAAGGAATTCGTGGCGGCCGCATCAAACCAGTCAGTAGACTGATGACAAAAAAAAAAAAAAAAAGAAACTCGTAGTAACAACACTAGGCATGAGCAACAGTAAAGCACTGTGACGGGTGTGCTGCGTATCAAAGAGAATTGCAACTCCAATCATTTACATAGCCGTCGATGGCGTGTACTTTTACCAAGTTACATTTACATCCGACCATGTCTCCAGCATGCCTCACCATTTTATCCGACACGTAGAGGTATAAATATCTTATAAGAGTGAAATCGAATTTTGTTCTACAACAGTCCGTCTGACAGCCCGAAAGACAACATGAAAAGAAACCCTGATGCAGGATAAGACATACGGTAATGTCATCACAAACGTATCAGAAAACATTTGAAACATCTGCCTATGAACAAGCCATGAGCGAGTATTTAGTTCCTAGCCGCTAATGACTTCATTAGGAAATACTGTCCGAGTTAATACCAAAAAATTTGGAAAGTAAATTTTACTGGGCTCAAATTTCGACCATGTCTTCCTAAAACGTTGTGGAATCTGGTATATGAATGATTGGGCACCGGTATAACCTGCTGCTGTAAAACCAGATCTGACATACCAATGTGGTCTAAGATGAACAGATCGAGCACGACTTGTACCCTGGCCTCCGAAATCACTTCACCTCAATACTCCAGATTTTTCGGTATGGGATAGTTTAAAAATTATGTGTATGGAATTGGAGCAATGAATAGTGCAGTCTTCTAAAGCTTTAGAGCTGTACTAATCGCTGCAGAAAGGATTGTGCTGTTGTACCGATGTGACAGTACAACACTTGCAACATCTTTACCCTTTATGGGTACGACAGTGCAGTAAGCTATAAAATGTAACGTGCTGAAAAGAGTTTTGTACTTCTTGTTAAGGCAGACCATTGGAGAAATTTTAAACCGATTAGACGGGAACTAAATCGAAAAGTATACATTTCAGTTACATTTGATACGCAGGGTTATTCCGTGATGATGTGACAAAGTTTCAGGGGTTATGGAGAAGTATAACTGTATCAATGTGAGGTAAGGCACCTGGTCCGGAAAAGACGAGTCGCAAGTTGTAAGCGAAAATCTTTGTGACACCTCTGACAGTGGAGTACATCTCGAGCGATACTGTTTTTCCTAAGATTGTAGAGTCGGCAAGTTTCAGAGGCCAAATAAAGAAAAAGTCATACCCCAAGAGCTATGAAAGGTTGTTCATCCTTCACTAGTGTGAAAAAAACTCGCCTACTGGTTTTCATATTTGAGGAGGAGGTAGCATGAACCAAAACACAACAAAAATTATCCAATAAATGTCGGCTCTAAAATGCTTACGAACTTTCGGCATTTGTTCAGTAGCAGAGATGTGTTCATAGTAATGGAGATGAGCAATTGCTGGTAGCTCTTAAGTTATACATTTTGGATCCATGTTTACCAGACTCTTTTACTTGTTTTAATCCATACTACTACTTAGTAGCAGCAGTACCGGTACATACATTCATCATTCAGAGGTATCAAAAGCGTTTGATTCCGTAGTTTCTGGACCATGGTCCCTGAGCTCAAATTGATACGTTTACCCTCCTCCATCATTCCTGAAAGTTTATTATCACGCTGTATATTTAATGTTTCTCTCTCTCTCTCTCTCTCTCTCTCTCTCTCTCTCTCTGTGTGTGTGTGTGTGTGTGTGTGTGTGTGTGTGTGTGTGTGTGTGTGTGCTCAAATCGTTCAAATGGCTCTGAGCACTATGGGACTTAACATCTGTGGTCATCAGTCCCCTAGAACTTAGGACTACTTAACCATAACTAACCTAAGGACATCACACACATCCATGCCCGAGGCAGGATTCGAACCTGCGACCGTAGGAGTCGCGCGATTCCGGACTGAGCGCCTAGAACCGCTAGACCACCGCGGCCGGCTGTGTGTGTGTGTCCCCTTGTGCATTGTGTGCCACTTATTATTTATTTCACAATAACATTTTTATTCTCACTTCACAAGCTCTGTCAGTCTCTTGAGATTAATATGGTGGTTTTATCGTCTGAGTACTTCGCATAAATGTGTAGTGCGAAACGAATACAAAAGCTCTGTTCTGTATAAAAACAAGATTATTTCAGTAGGAGCAGTAAACGTTTTAGGAGGTGTTGGCACAGACAGCTTGGAATAAAACATCCCACATAACATGTTATCAGTTTTTATTCGTCACAGAGATACTGCTGTTTACAGAGACCAGTTTTTATTCCGCGTGTTGGGACTCAAGATTCTTCAATTAACGGGCTATAAACTTTTTTTTGCGGCTCAAGTTATCTGTGTTTCGTTTGGACACTGAAACTTGCAACTGTGACTGTGGTTTGTTGGCCAGTTCTACTGCACTGTTTAAGTATGCCGCACGTATTTGTAAACGATGAGAGTGCTGGTATGGTATTTGTGTGAGCGTTTTGTAGTGGAAACTGTGCTGCTGATTTTGGAGAATACGGTAGACGATCCCCCAACCACAATGTGCTAGATTTGTAGGGCTGGACGAAAAACATTTAGACATTCGTGTCGGCAATGTAGTGGGTCCTAGTAAGCCCACATTCACTTCTGGGGGAGGTCGAGAGAGTGAATGTCGCTTCATCGGTAAACTGAAATAATGGCATCACCTGGTGATTTGCACTTATCCAACGACAGAATTCCAATCATCCACGTTCATCTCTTTCTCGAAGGTGTTGAATCATCTGTAAATGATCAGGAATCACGCCATGCATACGTAATGTCCGCCATGGTCTTGTATGTGGAACACTGATACGCTTGGAAATTCTGGGTAGGTCTGTTGGAGGACTGCCCCCTACCAATTGAATGATGTCTTCTACTTCGTCCCAGCGCTGTTAACTTGAACATTCAGATGGGATGTGCCGGCTGGACACTGAAGCATCGGTACACAGTTAAGTGAAAATACGCGTAAACACACATGAATCTTTTGGTACTTCGTCAAAGCTGGTACCTCGCGACGGAACCACACGTAAGAACAGTCGCTGCCTGACACTAGCTCGAATGAGAGACGTATGTGCAGACACGCCCTCATGACGTTCCATCCGCCGCCGCTGCCGGAAGATTACTTAGATCAGAACACAGCGCGCTGTTTAGTCACTGCTTGCGACAATAGCATCGTCTCAATGAGATCAAGTAACGTGAGTAGTCTTAGAAGTGAGACGTGTATATCGAATTTTATCTCAGTTATGAGACAATACTGTCATTCTCTGTAGTGCCCAGCGAAAGTAACACATACTTAAGTAACATTCCTATGGATATGTATCTGCTCGACCTCCCCCAGAAGTGAATTTCGGCTTGCTAGGACCCACAACATTGCCGACACAAATGTCTAAATTTTTTTTTGGTCCAGCCCTAGAAATCTAGCACTTTGTGGTTGGGGAATCGTCTACCGTATAGTCCACAAATAGCAGCACAGTTTCCACTACAAAACGCTCACACAAATACCATATCAGCACTCTTATGTATAAATACATACGTGTGGCACGCTTAAACAATACAGCAGAACTACCCAACAAAACCCAGTCACAGTTGCGAGTTTCAGTGTGTAAACGAAACACAGACAACTTGAGCTTCAAAACAAAGTTCATAACCGACTAATAAACCCGTATCAATCTGGGTCCCAATACGTCAAATTAAAACTGATCTCTAGGACTCACATTTGCGGTCCGACCGAAGTTCCTATCCCTTTGTGGATACACATTTTTCAAGAACGCTTGTCTGTTTATGTGAGATGTGATCAGATAACTAATTGATGATACCTGTTGCGTTACCACATAATCTTGCAGTGTCAAGTCATCTATGATTTCTTTACAACGATCTATCAGAATTATTGGAAGAGAGTCCCTTGGCTATCCGAATGGTTGTATTTTTACGGCATGATGGGGCCTCTGCCGATTCTATATCTAAATCTAACATTCCCCGGAAGACGGATAAACTGAAATGGACATCTTTCTTGGCCACCAAAGTCACTTACCGATTGCAATATCTGCCTGTGGGGATGGTTAATAGACGACATATATGATGAAAAATGAACAGTAGAGACGACTCGTTCGGATTATGAACAGTTATGGCCTCATGAAAGAATGCCGAGACGATCCAAGAAGAGCTACACCTGGTACTGTTAACAGAATTCAAAGTTCATTAACCCGGTATAACACTCCAAATATAGAACCCCTAATGGAAGCCCTTTGGTAGTACAGAAGCTACTGACAACAAAATTAACACTATTGCAAGTTTGACTACCAGGAATACTATGTAAGGATTAACGTTTATTATGAACAAAGGACTAAACGAAAGGCTATCGGGTGATACGAAGTCTGAACCTTTAAATAAATAATTCAAAATATGTTCTTTACGAAGGTTAAAGACCTGACCATAAATAGATCAGAGAAGAGAGTTGTAGCCGCATCCAGCTGTAAGTTCTCTGCAACTACAATGTAACACGACAATGGAGATGTTAATTCAGTATCTCTTCGAGACGTCGCAATAGTAGTAAGGCTATTGAACGCTATTAGATTGTTTTAAACCGAACTGAAGTTTTAAAAGTTTTCCAGTGTCAACTAGGCGTACTAGTCACGATTTAGAACTGAAGTAAAATAACATTTACGGTCTAGCCAGACAACGGAGCAGTTATTTTTCGTGAAGGAAAAGTAAATCGCACGATACCTGATTAACGCTGGGACTTATTGGCCTTCATGATCTGTGATTGTCACGAACATCAGAGGACACAGCAATGTACCGAACGCCGACATGAACTCTATTATTAGCCTTGAGTAGGGAACAGCTACACGCGATAACGAAGAACTTACAGTTACGCCGTGTTATCGGAAGCTGTAGTTAATGTCAAAATCACTGATGCAGTAGATTCAAGACCCTGAATAAATGACCAGTGTGTTTTCAGTGCAGGTTTAAATAATTACGAAGTTCAATAAACTCCAATATAATCTTAATGCTACGTGTCGGCTACGTCATTTTATGAAAATTTACTGTGTAATTGTGAAATTAACTATATCTTGAGAGAACGCAGAAGTTAAAGGTGATTTAGTGACTTTATTAACAGTGAACAGCAAGTTTACACCGAAATACGACGCTTTCTGTATTTTATCTCTGGAATTACGTCGTATTAGTTGTTGAATTAACACCGTAGCGACGCCTTGACGACGCTATATTAATTAATATTTCAACATCGTCGCAAAACTATGATGTGGCATCGGCTTGAGTGATGGACTTTATAATTCAAGATATCCTATTATCTGCGTTTGCACAGTCATTAGCAAACCGGGCATATGAACTACAGTTATCAAGTACGCGTAAGCTTATCTACCTGTCGCGAACACACGAAGCTTATTTGTTACTTGTTTCAGATCAAGGAAGTGGTTGCGGTACGGAGTGGTGCAGTCGCTGTGGGTTCGAAGTAAATAAGACCGACAGACTTTGAACACCAGTGCTTCTATTTTAAACAAGGGCTGCTCACACATTCCGGCGTACTGCTACATCGATACGCTTATATCAGACTAAGTGTCTGAAACTAATCAACAAAGCGAGGAGTTTGTTTTTAGCAGTTACAGATCGGAGTCGTCACGATCGATGTACACTGTTCCATGTCAACCAGACTGGGACAACCATCACACAAATAAAACGCCACACCGGTGATAAATCTCATAAAAATCTACGTTCAACTTACGCATTTGCCTTTGCGTGACATCTTTAGCGACTTCTTGTTCGGCTTACATATGAAGAACAGTATTTCAGTAACAACTGAAAGCCGAACAAGTGCCAGTAGCCCTCGCGCTCTGAGGGTACTGTGCAAATTTAATAGATATAGGGAGTCTATCTATGGGCTTTCATGAGCGAGTTTACGACTACCAAAATATGTGATATAAACGGCGGTATCTCTTGATTACATTGACTCAGATGCTTAAACTTTTTACGCCGACAAAGGACCGTAACCTGAAGTACATGACATAAATTACAACTTGATACCTCTACCCGTTTCTGAAAAGGAAGAAGTCTCAACAGACGAACAGAGAAACGGATAACAAAGCTATCCTATAGTGGTTCTGTTTTCACCGATTGGGTTCGAATCTTTAAACATTACACATATTTTAGACGGTTTGGGCAAATGAGGCTATACTCCTAAAACAATTTCATACAGGGCGGTCATAAACAGTCTGAAAACTTGTAAGGGTGTTGCAGGATAAGTTTTGCTGCCCATAACATGTAATAAATGTCAATTGTTCTCACAGAATAGCTGATAGCGTATGAGACTCAGGTATGATCTCTACTACCATACCACATCCAGTTTTCCTACCGAGTTCTTTCCGGTTCTACGAAATCCAACGATGAACACGTTGGGCAACACCCTCTCTGGTGGGCTGCTTCAATTTGCGCGCTCAACGACCTGATTGCGTAACTTCAGTACTACACTACCGACCAATGATATTGCTACACCAAGAAGAAATGCAGATGATAAACGGGTATTCATTGGACAAATGAAGTATACTAAAACTGTCATGTGATTACATTTTCACGCAATTTGGGAGCATAGATCCTGAGAAATCAGTATCCAGAACAACCACCTCTGTCCGTAATAACGGCCTTGATACGCCTGGGCATTGAGTCAAACAGAGCTTGGATGGCGTGTACAAGAACATCTGCCCATGCAGCTTCAACCCGATATCACAGTTCATTAAGAGTAATGACTGGCGTATTGTGACGAGCCAGTTGCTCGGCCACCATAAACCAGACGTTTTCAATTGGAGGGAGATCTGGAGAATGTGCTGGCCATGGCAGCAGTCGAACATTTTTTGTATCCAGAAAGGCCCGTACAGGACCTGCAACATGCGGTCGTGCATTAACCTGAAGAAATGTAGGGTTTCGAAGGGATCGAATGAAGCGTAGAGCCACGGGTCGTAACACATCTCAAATGTAGCGTCCAATGTTCAAACTGCCGTCAGTGCGAACAAGAGATGACCGAGATATGTAACCAATGGCACCCCATACCATCACGCCGGGTGATACGCCAGTATGGCGATTAGGAATACACGCTTCCAACGTGCGTTCACCGCGATGTCGCCAAACACGGATGAGACCATCATGATGCTGTAAGCAGAACCTGGATTCATCCGAAAAAAATGACGCTTTGCCATTTCCATCCAGGTTCGTCGTTGAGTACACTATCGCAGGCGCTCCTGTCTGTGATGCAGCGTCAAGAGCAACCGCAGCCATGGTCTCCGAGCTGATAATCCTTGCTGTTGCAAACGTCGTCGAACTGTTCGTGCAGAGGGTTGTTGTCTTGCAAACGTTCCCATCTGTTGACTTAGGGTCCGCAGCCCGTGTTCGTGCGGTAGCGTTCTCGCTTCCCCCGCCCGGGTTCCCGGCGGGGTCATTGACTTTCTCTGCCTCGTGATGACTGGGTGTTGTGTGATATCCTTAGGTTAGTTAGGTTTCAGTAGTTCTAAGTTCTAGGGGACTGATGACCATTGATGTTAAGTCCCATCGTGCTCAGAGCCATTTGAACCATTTTTTTTTTTTGTTGACTTAGGGATGGAGACGTGGCTGCACGATCCGTTACAGCCATGCGGATAAGATGTCTGTCATCTCGACTGCTAGTGATACCACGCCGCTGGGATCCAGCACGGCGTTCCGTATTACTCTCCTGAACCCACCGATTCCATATTCTGCTAATAGTCATTGGATCTCGAGCAATGCGAGCAGCAATGTCGCGATACGATAAACCGCAATGGCGATAGGCTACAATGCGACCTTTATCAAAGTCGGAAACGTGATGGTACGCATTTCGCCTTCTTACACGAGGCATCACAACAACGTTTCACCAGGCAACGCCGGTCAACTGCTGTTTGTGTATGAGAAATCGGTTGGAAACGTTCCTCATGTCAGCACGTTGTAGTTTTCGCCACCGGCGCCAACCTTGTGTGAATGCTCTAAAAAGCTAACCATTTGCATATCACAGCATCTTCTTCCTGTCGGTTCAATTTCGCGTCTATAGCACGTCATATTCGTGGTGTAGCAATTTTAATGGCTAGTAGTGTAATTAACTCGGAAACGGCACAACGTATCGAATTTTTAATCAATAATAATTTCTCAGCACAACTTACCCTCCAACACCTTTACAAGCTTTACAGACTGTTTCTGACCACCGCGTACAACGGTAAAAGGTGGCTTCCTACGACTATAATGATGTAGTTTTTAATATCTAAGCTACAGCAGCTAAAATAGGGAATAGTCGTAGAAAGAGCTACAAAAAATCCTCCTATTGTGGACACATAGATAAGTGTCACAAGCCTCTTTCATATGTTCTTGAATCGCAGTAGACGACACAGCGTTACAGTGCGCACAAGTCGTGGCGCTGCAAGCAGCGACCTGACGAGTAATTCCTGGCCTGTCTTCCTAGCGTGGATTTACAGTGTTTTTCTCGCGAGGGATCGGCGGCCATATATTGGGGGTGCAACCTCCACGAGCGAGCGGCCAAATCCCGCGCTGGAGGACCCCTGGCACGCTGCTGACGCTCCAGACGTGCCTCGCTGGAGCTCTTCTGGCTGGCTCTCTCTCTCTCTCTCTCTCTCTCTCTCTCTCTCTCTCTCTCTCTCTCTCTCTCTCCCTCCTCTACCCTCCCCCCCCCCCCCTTCCTCACTCGATTCTCAGCCTTTAAAGGGCACCTACACAGAACTCGGAAGCAGATACGACGCCGCGTAGCGTATCTCTTGCTCGTCCTTCACTGCTGCCATCTGTTTCCACTTTCGCGTTACACAACAGCAGAATCTAAGTTTTTCTAGTAAGCTTTTGTCAGTAACCAACTGTTTAAGAATACCGAAAATCTTTTTGCTACGATTGTTTCAAAAAGTATTATCCAACTCTAGAAGAGGCTTGTCTTACATAAATTACCTTGGTATGAATTTTAGCTTATTCAAAGGACATAAAGTATTCATTCCCAAAGAACTGTTTGATTCTATAGTGGTATACACTTGACGTGTATGCTCGTGCAGCCTTGATGTACTTTTTATAGTTACGTTCAGCATCTTAATTTTCGTTTTCCTCCAAAAAGTGTGTAGTACGCCGTCTATCGCACGCACGATAGAAAACCATACGATAGTTATACTCGTCCAGTAGTTCTGCGAGCATGTCTGGTGCCACTTCACTTTCTGGAGTTTCAATGCAGCATCATAGTTCATCCAAAAGCTGATGAAATCAGAAGCGCACGAGCTAAGTTATTCAAAGTCCCCCGCAATAAAAACAGTGAAAATTGCCTATTGTGATATCAGACAGCCTTGCCGGCCAATGGCGCCGCGTGGGATCCGTATGTCTGCTACGCTGAAGCCGACGGCACACGGACCATCGAGCGAGCCGAGTTTCTGGCGTTCGAGCGTGGAGAAAAGCGTTTTGGAGTGTAGAGCAATATCAAGCAACGACGGATATTCTGGAAGTGAGTTTGAATGTGGATCAATGAAACAGAAAAATGCCACCTAGATAACACGCACGCCATCTCTTTTCAAAGCAGAATCAGGAGACACCATATTGTTATTCAGTTCAGGCCCATGTTTCGTGGATTTTATATTACACCTTACGTCATATAAATATATGCAGTTTCAGACCACCAGCAAATTGATCTCTCGAAAATGTGTAGCTTATTGGTACGATTTGTTGCGATAAAAGGGCGGGGAATGTCATATCAATGATTAAACAATTTTGCATGTTATGAAAGTCTGCCGTTTCATGGCAAATGGGAACTGAAGATCCATCAAAAATGTACATTTTTCTTGGGATGATTTGTTATATTTATGGGTCATTTACTGAACACCTATAAAAAATGGTTCAAATGGCTCTGAGCACTATGGGACTTAACAGCTGTGGTCATCAGTCCCCTAGAACTTAGAATTACTTAAACCTAACTAACCTAAGGACATCACACACATCCATGCCCGAGGCAGGATTCGAACCTGCGACCGTAGCAGTCGCACGGTTCCGGACTGCGCGCCTAGAACCGTGAGACCACCACGGTCGGGGAACACCTAGAAACGTGGCGGCTTGTGCATACGGTATGCATGTCTTCATGTGGTATACGTGGTCGGCTATATCTACCTAACAACTCACATAGTTTGTTTACGAAATGGGTAGGCGTAAAATTCGTATGTCAGTTCTGTCAAAACGCACAATTTTTCCCGTGTCCATATCATAGTCACGTTGTTTTATCTGTAGTATAAATAAATAAAATCTGCAATATCCATGAACAATGACCATATTTTAAGGCACAAGAGGAAGTTCCATATAGACTCAGTCTCGACATCACCTTAGAAAAAATCCGTTACGCTCTTTTGTATATAAAGCCTATCGAAGACACCCACCCCTGGAAGAAAGAGCGCACTTATATTTACCTACCATGGAATATTGTTGAATGTACATGAGTTACATTTAAAAGGAAGTATCAGAAACTATTAGAAGGCGCGAAGCTGGCTAAAAGAAAGTCATCTCTAGTGAGATGCAAATCTGTAAAACACAAAACTTCACTTTGCGCTTCTACGTCTCTATCCATTGCCCTACACTGAACATACATATCACGTGACATCTTTTATGGTTATATGTTCTGAATGCTTTAATCGCGGAAATATTTTTAACTGGCATTTAATTACATAAAATTGTCCTAAGACTAATGTAGTTTGATGGATGGTCAATCTCTCGTTGCCTTGAAACGGCAGACTTTCATAACACTCAAGTAACAATATTGTTTAACCACTGATATGACGTTTCCCGTCATTTTCTCGCAACAAATCGTACCAATAAACGACGGGTTTTTGAGAGATCAATCTATTGGTTCTTTAAAACGGCAAATAATCATAGGACGAAAGCTGTAACAGGAAACCCACAAAGTATGGACTTACACTGAAAGCCAATATGTCCTCTCCAGACTCTGCACTGAACAGAGATTGCGCCCAACTAACGTAGGTGACCTCCTTCTACCTCCGTTCTCCACTTAAATGTAACTTAAATGGAATTGAACAATGAACAAGAAGGTAAATTATCTTCCATCACTACCCTCAAAATAGATACATGAACCACAACGTGTAACAGTTTCTAATGCTGTCGTGGAAAGCTCATAGCAGTAGAATCTTGCACTCTTCGAGACACAAATATCGCCGCCAAACACTCCTGACAGGAACACACACTATGTGATCAAAAGTATCCGGACCCCTGGCTGAAAATGACTTACAAATTCGTGGCGCCCTCCATCCGTAATGCTGGAACACAGTATGGTAATGGCATACGTTCAGTCAGGTACTGGAAGGTTTCTTGGGAAATGGCAGCCCATTCCTTACGGAGTGCTGCACTATGGAGAGGTATCGATGTCGGTTGGTGAGGCCTGGCATGAAGTCGGCGCTCCAAGACATCCCAAAGGTGTTCTATAGGATTCTGGTCAGGATTCTGTGCAGGCCATTCAATTACAGGGATGTTAACGTCGTGTAACCACGCCACCATAGGCCATGCATTATGAACAGGTGCTCGATCGTGTTGAAAGATGCAATCGCGATCTCTGTATGGGAAGCAAGAAGGTGCTTAAAACGTCAATGTAGGCCTGTGCTGTGATCATGCCACTCTAAACAACAAGAGATGTAAGCCCCTTCCATGAAAAACACGACCACTTTATAACACCACCACCTTGGAATTTAACTGTTGGTATTAGACACGCTGGCAGATGACTTTCAAAGGGTATTCGCCATACCCATACCCTGCCATCGGATCACATCATTGAGTACATTGAGTACAGTGATTCGTCACTCCACACAACGTTTTTCCACTATTCAATCGTCTACCCCCTCGCCTCCCCCCCCCCCCCCCCCCCCACCCCGCGCCTAGCGGTCATAGCACTTGCAGTGGATCCTGATGCAGTTTGGAATTCCTGTGTGATGGTCTGGGTAAATGTTTGCCAATTACACATTAGGACCCTCTTCAACTGTCGGTGGTCTCTGTCAGTCAACAGACGAGGTCAGCCTGTACGCTTTTGTGCGTTTCCACGTCACTATCACATCGGAAACAATGGACCTTGGGAATTTTTAGGAGTGTGGAAATCTCACCTACAGACATATGGCAGAAGTGACACCCAATCAACTGACCACGTTCGAAGTCTTGAGTTCAGCAGAACGCCCCATTCTGCTCTCTCACGATGTGCAATGGCTACTAAGGTAGCTGCTATTGAGTACCTGGGGGTAGGTGGCATCACGATGCACCTAATATGAAAACGTGTGTTTTTGGGGGTGTCCGGATACTTTACATAGTGTAGGTAATGGCTAACTCTCGGCTGGCGAGTAGACATCTATAGACAACGTACAAAACCCTGCTGAGTGCCCTCTGCATCTTGAGCAATAGCACGAGAGTAACGTTTGTTGCTATAAAAAAAATGGTTCAAATGGCTCTGAGCACTATGGGACTCAACTTCTGAGGTTATTAGTCCCCTAGAACTTAGAACTAGTTAACCCTAACCAACCTAAGGACATCACAAACATCCATGCCCGAGGCAGGATTCGAACCTGCGACCGTAGCGGTCTTGCGGTTCCAGACTGCAGCGCCTTTAACCGCACGGCCACTTCGGCCGGCCTTTGTTGCTATATTTATCGCTAATATAAACATAACTCACATAATACCTCAGATAAACTGCCAATATAGTGAAAATTATGGCGCCATCGTTGAATACTTTGTGCTTCAGGAGTACTATCGTCGAAAAACGCGCCACACAGATGTAATTAAACTTCACCTGTAGAAACGGAAAATGCAAGACGTCATTGGTTACTGTGTTATCGCCACGACTAATCGGCACACATTTGTAATGAACAAGGGAGCAAAATAGTTAGCTTCACCGGCAACGACAGGAACCTGCAATTTACACCTCGCACCAAGGTAAACTTTTGGTCTCGATATGAAAGATCGAACTCACCTCACGTCTCCGCCTTCATTCATGCGGAAGACATGACATTGTGAAACGTGGTGAACCTTTTTTAATACTCTGTACGAACAACAGTCTGCCAGCAGAGCTCTGTTTTATTGACCATTGCTCAGGCCACATAGGTCATTGTTAGGGTTGGACATGAAGGTCTATTGCTTTTGGATGGTGAAACCTTCCCGCAGAACACCAAGCAGGCACTCGGTTCTGCTACGTCTGCAGAAAATTATCGTCGTTGTACAACAACTTGAACAAGGCTATCCTTTCTTACAGGAGTGCTAGTTGTGCATGGTTCGCAGGAGAGCTTCTGTAAAGTTTGGAGGGTAGGAGACGAGGTACTGGCAGAACTAAGTAGCTGTGAGGACGGGGCGTGAGTCGTGCTTGGGTAGCTCAGATGGTAGAGCACTTGCCAGCCAAAGGCAAAGTTCCCGAATTCGAGTCTCGGTCCAGCACACAGTTTCAATCTTTCAGGAAGTTTCATATCACCTCACTCTCCGCTGAAGAGTGAATATCTCATTCTGTAAGCTTCACATCGTGTAATTAACGGTAGCTCTCGTAATACGTGGACAGACATGAAGAACGTTTTATATTAACTTCAACTTTAGTATTTCCAATCATTCACGGCGCGCCATTTGATTCATAATTTCAGCTGCAAGTACGCTGAGCTTTGGTCAAAGCGCAGGTGGCAGGAAAATCACTAGGAGTGTAATCCCTGCACAGTATAGCTCAATTTCCTAATGCTCTCATTGCGTGAGGGGACAAGATGACGTATGGACATCAAGCTCAGCGCTGGAAAACGTGCAAAGAGGGGGTAAATACTGTGGATGTTCGCAAAGGTTTGTTAGTTGTGTGCGCACAGTGTGTACCGTCGCAAAAGGTGCTCTTGCAACACGACAACGCTCGTCCGCATACGAATAGGAAACAGCAGCTCCCATCTCTAAATTGGTGTTTCAGGTACTGTCGTATTCTCACTTGGCCCCCTCTGGTTACCACTTCTTCGGTTTCTATGAAGGAACACCAGCGCGACATCATGCCACAAACTTTCAGAGGTTGCAAACAGCTGCCCAGCGGTGGATGGGATGAATTTCAGGCCTACAGAAGGGTCTACAGAAGTTGAAGGGGTTAAGTCAGGAGTGCTGCATGTTGCAGGGGCTCTTTTCGTGACGACGCACAGTCTCCACACATTATCACGTGTCGCCTGTGTATATCTGCAGTGTTTACAGCCTCCTTGCACGCAACCCACGTCGTTCACGACTACACTCGATGTTGTCCACTGACGTACTGGCAGCAGTTAGGAACGGATGATTGAGTCAGGAGTGATTCTGCGACGTATGTTCAGTGGATACCGTATTTCACCTAACGGTGAGATGGATGGTGAGGATTGGATTTTGGACGCTCAATAGCATGATCCCCAGCGACATCACAAGGTATCAACAAACATGTCTCGTGTTTTGAACAATATCTTCTCTCGAAGGAGATAGTTTATAAAAAACACACTGTGCCGTAACGGATATCTTAAGAATTTATGGCTATTTTGACACAAATATGTGATTAGTATGTACTAAAATCGTAAATTGGTTTGGAAAGCCAAAGCACTTTAAAGACGAAGCTGAAAATTAAAATAGTCTAGAACAAACTGCATCATAAGTTAACAGGCAGTTTCATACTTTTACTCACTCTAAATTTGAAGATACAGCTAAAAATTTAGGAAAATGAAGTTACTTCAGCGATTTGTTTCCCAAGACACACTGTTATCATTCATATAGTTCATCTTTCTTCGTGCCTCTTGTTCGTATCGGTTGCCGTCCCATAAAATTCCGTTTTGACTCACGTTTAATGCCAGCAATCCCAAAATGGCAAAATGTTGCGGTGGCTTTCAGTGAGTGGTAGCCACCAAAAAATATGACCTTTTTTTATTTTATCGGTGTATGGAATCGGAAAGAAATATGATTTGGAAAGAGGCGGCATGCCTTGTACTTCGCGTTTTAGCAGGTTTCAAAATTGGGGGTAATTCAGAAAGTCCGAGGTCGAGGCACACATACTGTTTATGACTGCTTAATGCTCGAAATGGAGGCACTGAGCCACTACTGATACAACATTGTGTCAACGAAATAAAATTACCAGGACAGTATGCTCGGAGTGGAGACACTGAGTTACAAAATTATCTCAACGAAATAGAATACCGAAATATTATCACTTATGGTAGTTATCTTAATTTTTTATTTTGTTTTGACGTTTAGGGTCCTAAAACCGGAGCGAGCTGTTTCATATCTACTGACTTCCGTCTGACTTTTGTGTGACAAATCTGTAGTTTTGTTTTAGTTCAGAGACGGTCGCTTGTTTCTTAGTTACATTAAATTAAATATAAGCAGTGAAAAACATAAAATCTGTCTGTCATACTATAAGAGAGAATATGATATCATTCTCTCCTACTGTGACCGAATATTCGTATGAAGAAGTTGTTTTTATATGGCGATAATATAAATAATTATAATGAAAGAAAATAATCCATCGCGTTTTCAGAGGAACAGTGATATACATATCTGTAACAGTGAAGGGAAAAATGACATTTATTACCCATTATTAAAGCTTTCAGTGACTCGGAAAGGAGTTAAATATGCAGCAACAAAAGTCTTTTACCATTTACCCAGTACCACAAAATGCCTGGCACGTAGGAAAGCAAGATTTAAATCTAACTGAAAAACTTTTCTCCTCAGAAAATTATAGGCCGTAAAAAAATCAAAAAGTAGTTTTTACGTGTAGTTACATGCGGAGGACTCAAAAGTTATTTATTCATTAATGCTGACATCTGCCACGTAAACTCATCCTGTGAACGACCTGTTCCACATCCTTTCAATTAAAGGCTCATTCAAATAATCTAGGAAACATATAAACATCTAACGAATGAAACGTCTACATGATGGTTCTTAACGCTTCTCATCGTTCCTTATGGTTTTGGTGGACAATTATGTTCGACTTCATTGACGCATCAAACTGCGCTGTGCTGAATTAATTATTTTATTCCGAACGAGTTGAGCTGTGGCTCAATCTCCTTAAGTGGAAAATAAAGTGAAGAGGAAGTACACGCTTCTAATGTGGATGAGCACTGGATATATGTCCTAATTTGCTCCCCCCCCCCACCCCTCCTTTTCTCTGTTCATCTCCTCCTCCAACTTTCATTGTCCATTTCCACCTCCTATCCCCCACTCTGTCCATCTTCACCACCTCTCATTCTACCATCATCTCCACTCTTTATCTGTCCATCAACTCCTCCCACCTTTCTATGTCAATCTTTCCTCTCTCTCTACAACTTCTCCTTCACCCTCTCTCTGTTCATCGCGTTCTTTTCGCTGTCTTCGTCCATTTCCTCCCACCCCTCTGTCCACCTCTGGTTCCCCTCTCTCTCTGGCACTGACCTTGTTTGTTGTTACTGAAAATTCAGATTTAGTAGTAGTGTTCTAATAATGAACCCATAAGCCACATATACAATTTTTCTGGTTCCTATCAACACTTTATATTTAAAAATTTACAGCCTGTATGTGTCCAAACGTTTATTACATGAGTGCAATGTTGCGTAAAATTTGGAAGAAATCGGTGAAGAACTTTCAGAGATTTAAGATTTTGAGCCAGCATTTACATTTTTGTATAGATTTACCAAACAAGTATTATACATGTACTTGTATACCATTGGCGTCTCAAACGCAACGTTGTGTGAAACTTTGAAAGCAATCCTTGAAGAACCATCGGAGATTTAATATTGTCAACAAACAAATATTTATGTTTCTGTTTATATAAATGTAAAGGTTTGTTTCTTCAAAATTGTGCACCTCCAAGTGTACTTCTCAGAATGTTTTTCACCAATTTCCCTGAAAATTCCACACAGCATTGCACTCGACGCTCATATTAAAATGCAACGTCTTGTAAAAACTACAAAAAATCTGTGCCGTAGTTTAATAGGTTTAAGATTTTGAACAAACGAACATGATGTTACTGCTAACTACATATCCTCTTTCCTATTATATATCTCTTTCTATACCATAAGGCGGTCCAATAAGTATATAAAAACACACTCGTATTCGAATGCTACGTTGCGTCATAATTTAAAAGCAATCGGTGAAGCACTTTCCGAGATACACGATTTTGATGGAAAGAGTGCTTATATATGGATTGCTTGGTGACCGTCGTTGAGACATTGAGTCATTACTGTTATAACATTATGTTAACAAAATAAAATTACAAATACTATATGATCTATCGTGGTTATTTCACTTTCTTGTGATGTTTTGACATTTAGGTTTCTAAATGATAAGTGATCAACTTGTGGTTTCGATTTAATTCAGAGGATGTCGCTAAACAAAAGGACTGGTAAACAGAATGTCACCCACTACTATTGCAGTCGTGTGTCAGTATGATGAAATGGATAATGAGATACGAGTAAAGATAATGGCAGGTCGGGTTGGCCGAGTGGTTCTAGGCGCTACAGTCTGGAACCGCACAACCGCTACCGTCGCAGGTTCGAATTGTGCTTCGGGCATGGATGTGTGTGATATCCTTGGGTTAGTTAAGTTTAAGTAGTTCTGAGTTCTAGGGGACTGATGACCTTAGAAGTTAAGTCCCATAGTGCTCAGAGCCATTTTTTTTTTAAAGATAATGGTACAAAAAGAAATTGGAATTGGTAAATTAAATCCAGCCTGACTAAAAGAATATTATAAACGGCTAAGGGGCACATTCTGAAATCATTTTGTCAAAATCCGTTACTCCGTTTGCCACAAATATGCATAACCTTCAAGAACAGCAGTGTTCCCTACTCCTGTTTGTGTACCGTTGCCACTGTTGTGTTACTTTGTACACGGCTTGAAGAATAAATTGATTTAGTTTGACTAATTGGAAGCACTCTCAGAGTTAATCAAGTCAGTTTCTACTTACTGTCCAAACTTTTGGATTTGTTTTAAGTGGTACCTACTGCCTTCACATGCCATGTAACTTTACGTTTAGTTCAGATACAAGAAGACAGAGGCGTAACTACGTGTGGCAACCAGAATGTGTGCAAGGGCGCAGTTCTACGACGGGCGGAAGAGAATTAGGAGGGGAAAAAGAACTAGTAAATGTGAACTGTGCGTGCTGCTTTATAGCCCATATCCCGAGGGTAACCACAGATAGCATGACGAGATTTCACTCACTCGTCCGTCGCACTACGACTCCAGAGCCTTACCACTGCGGCGTCTCACATAGTGTGTTGAGGGACAAAAGGAAAGAAGTAGAGGGGATACGAAGTAGACAGTGGAAGAAGAAGTGGAAGAAGACGATACTATTGTACCACATTTAAACTGTAGTGGTATGGAGATGATGAAAATAAATCACGACGAAGTTCGAATCAGAAAAGAAACCACGAGGAAATTCGGATTGGACTGTGCGAAGAAACAATTAACTGATATTTAAAATATTAAATATAATAGTTTGTTGTTAATGATGTAAACCACGCTGTGTAACACAATTAAAGAATCACTTTCTCGAAACCTAGTAATTATCTCACACTGCATCGCAGATGATTTTAATTTGGCGGGAAAGTGCCTACATCTATCCTCTGCAATTGTGCAAACGCTTCGTACCCTGTGTCGTCACATTCGGACTCATCGACGCTTTAAACAGAAAGATGTTGACACACGTGAGAAAAAGGCCGTAAGTCAGAAGCTCATGTGACGCGTGGAGCTGATTAACTACGTCACATTGGCACCAAATTTCACCAAAAATCTGACCAGACGTGTCACGTGGTGTGAGGGTCACCACGCCTCCACGCATTAACATTCCACTCCTCCTTTTGCGATGGAGATCAGAACCGCGAAGCTCAGAGCTGAAATCAGATTTTACGATGGGTGGCCGAGGGAAACGATTCACATACACTGCACTCATGATCGACACGAAAAGGCCTCAGAGGATAGTCCCTTTCTTGGGCCGTTCATTCCCACACATTTCACGGTCGAAAACGACAGTTCGCAGTACGATGAGCAACAGCACGACGTTTTTGACAACTTTTGACACAGCTGGCACCACAGAACGTTTCAACCCTCCCATTAAGACTTTGCGGGCTACATTTCTATTGAACGTGATCATATCCCTTCCGAGTGCAATGTGACAGCCTTATTGCTCTAGTATATAGGATGAAACTAATAGGGGCCGTTCAAACTCATGCGACGAAATCTGACCGCGATCAGAAGCAGGGAAAAGGTTCTTACTCATCTTCAGCCTTCCTGCTTCGCGCCCTACTAAGGTGTGATGACAGGAGTGTGCCACATTGACACATGCATCAATAAAAAGACAAAGGGTCCCTCTATCACCGGCACCTGCCCACCTTTGTTGAGAATTTTAAAAATATGAGTGTACAGGGACAAGCTGATCAATAATCATAGGCGCCTGCAGATAGACAACCCTTAACACGCCTCTGATTCCAGAGGTCTGCCTGCAGGTACGTAGAATCACTTCCCTGGCATGATTTTTAAAATTACAGTAAAGGAAGGCGGGTGCCAGCGGGATATTGCCAAACTGGGCTCCCTTAGAAGGACCCTTTCCGATATATTCACGCATGTGACAATGGCACAGGCCAACAACAACACCCCTACCCCCGTCCCACCCCCGCACCCTAGTTATCACGCCAGAGGAGAATTCGAAACAGGAGACTAACAGAAACTAAACATCCTTTGCTGCTTCGTCTAATGTTTTTCAACTCTGCCTAGTGGTTCTAGCCTCTACACGAGACCAATTATCAGCCACACTGCACTTCAAAGCGGTGCGATCACCTTCAGTGGGAAAGCAGGAATGCAATGTCCTTGTTGAAGGGATGAAACGCCTGGAGGTGTCTGCAGTGCCAACCAAATGTTGTTAAGAATATCGTCCTGTTGTTCGTCGCACTGTGAACTGTCGTTTCTGACCGTGAAATGCGTAGGAAACAATGCCCCAAGGAAAGGCGTGGTTCCTTTGAAGCTCTTTATGCTATCCGGTGAGGCCTTCTCCGTGGCTGTGTGTCTGAAGCGTTTTCTTCCGCCACCCGAAACAAAACTGTGGGATTTCAAAGCTGTTCTCCCTCAGCCGCAGACGCTAAAAGAAATAATGAGAGGGGGGAGTGACGAACTTTCTATCGTGTGACACAAGGAGGCGCTGGGGAGGTTTATGGTGAGATTTGGTGACAATGTGACACAAACAACTCATATTGAACGTCTCATGATCTTCTGAGCACTGGCCTTTTCTTCACATTTGTCGACATCTTGCTGTTTGATTTATCGTTGAGCATGAGAGTGACGTCATAAGCGTCACTCGTTTGTACCGTTACAGAGGAAGGTCTTAGGCCCCTTTGAGCGAAATTATAAACTTCTGTGTTGCAATGGAAGGCAATTGCGGCGTTTCGGTAAACTGATGCTTTAATTTTGTTGCGAAGTTTTGTTATTGTGCAGACTGTTACAATAAGTATTTCAAAAATAGCGCTGTTGCAGCATCTTCCTTAACGTGATATCATTTATCAATTCATTAATACCTACTACACAATAGAAGAAGCCGTTTGTATCTTATTCTTGGCTACTAGATGGAACCTCTATTGCTATCCCAAGTGAGACAAAGCGACGAAACTGGGTGTTGTGTGATGTCCTTAGGTTAGTTAGGTTTAAGTAGTTCTAAGTACTAGGGGACTGATGACCATAGATGTTAAGTCCCATAGTTCTAAGAGCCATTTGAAAGCGACGAAATTGTACGGGGCATTTAAGATTTTTTTATTTTTTTGAGTCAATTTTGCATAGATAGTCAATAAAGCAATGAGAAAGTAACCGCGTTGTTCTTGCATGGAATGTGACTGCAGGGATGAGTATTAAATGGAAAGTGGGAAAGTGGAGCGATTTCGGCAACGATGGAAGTGGAATCACAACATTTCTGAGGCAACATCATATTCCAAGATGTGGGATTATTGATGTTGTACGTAACGCGTTATAAACCATCTTCCGACCGACTTACAAAATCACATACAGCATCTCCTAAAGTTATGTGATAATACCAGAAATATTGTAACAATGGACTGTGGTTGTGTGTGTGTGTGTGTGTGTGTGTGTGAGTGTGTGTGATAGGACAACTTATTACCAGCCACGTAAGAGCATTTAAATATCTTTGAAGTACGGGATTGAACACTTAAAATGTCATGAGGAGGTGCAAACTTGCACTGCTATGACAGAGGGGGCATTGAGTAGAAAGAGGAGATTATTATGCAGGGTACTAGATAAGAGGCTGAGGAAACAGTTAAGAAAGTGTTATATCTGGGGAATGGGAGTATATGGGGCAAAAACTTGATCAGCAAAGAGAGGCGATGAAAAAATCGCTAGAAGCATCTTAGCAGAGAAAGGCGGGGGTAAGCTAGTAATGAAAGAGTGTTGGAAACAGTTAGTGAGAAGAAGATCGCTGCATGTTTTAAGAGAAATGAAGAAGAATTCGACGGGACACTCATTGAGACTGGTGTGACTGCTAACCGGCGGTTGGGAAGGCCTAGTTTGTGTTAAGACTTTGGAAGGAAGCAGGAAGCAGGAGATTCAAAATGATAGACGACATAATTGGGAGCGGACATCAAGCGAACCTGGAGAGAGGGGCACAAGACGTGTGAAAACCAGCCTATGACAATAACTGCAGAACACAAAAGTAAATATAGTGACCTACGGGACGTTCAAGGTATGTCAATCTCCCCCCCCCCCCCTTCCCCGCCATTCACCCTCTGGATACCCACAGCCACAGAGGTGCTGATCGCTCCATGCAACTCCAGTAGTACGATACATGGGGTGTGAAATTTCAAGTCATCCGATCTGCCTAAAGGGACTGTTGTATGTAGATGACGCAAGCTTCATACATCTTTGTATTTACTTTCTCAGCGAAACTTTTACATTCCTCTCTTTTTTTTTAAAAAAAAAAGGCAAAGCGAATATTCTGGGATTCGCACTTGTTCTAAGCTACGCTGTCTTTCTCATTCAATTTTGAGGAAACTATTCCATTTATTATAGTCAAATATAATAGCTTGATAATGAACTTGGTTTCTTTCCTTGTCATCCATAGTCAGTTTACATTTGCTGCATTTTATACCATACATTATTAGGGGTGAAGTATACCTAACATATCGAAATTGTTTTTAATGTTAGAAGGAGATTCATTCATCTCTTGGTATGGCAAGGTGGCTGGAATTGACATAGGTAGGTCGATGCCTCAGTTACAAGAACTGGTAACAATAAATATAGACAGTTCATAATTCTGATATGAAGATTGAAAAGTGAAGCCACTTCTAGTAGAAATAGACATTCTCGCGATAGTCCAGATAGGGATCTTGATCGCTACTGAGTCGACGTTGGGTAGATGACCTGGTCGTTAATTTTGCTGGAATCCTGGTCGGTGGTGTAGTCGGTATCTCCAGGCCTTGCCTGAGTCGACGTCCAGCCGATGGTAGCTTCCGCCAGGTGGGCTGTAGACAGCAGTCGGTGTCGAGCCCGGATCTAGAGTGCCTAGCTGCTGTTCGAGCGTCTTCTGAATTGGTTGCTCCTATTCGTCGTTTTAATGCAGTATATTACCCAAATGTTATACCTGCCGTGTCTGATCTGTGATGGTTTGCAGTATGGCCTTCTAGGAATATTGGTTTTCTTCACAGGTGCCTTAAAGGGATATTAACAGCAATAATAAATTCATGTGGCCCTACTGCCTATTGGGGCCTCAGGCCACTTAAAGCGGTCAGCTGTTTCATCACGCCGTCCTAATCATCATATGAGGGCGTTTGACGACGATGTGTTCCTTGTGTTCCTGACATCGTGCAAGCACAGCTGGTCCTCCTCTGCCTCGTGAAGGTAATAGATGGGGTAATTATTGGATACGTGGAAAATCCGCCGAGGCGCTTTATTCTGGATGCGCCGCAGATATCGCTGTATGTATGTTGGCTGCTGTGTCCCACACTGGACAGGAATACTCTGTAACACACTGGAAAGACGCTTTGTACAGAGTGCCTAGCTGTGACCACGATGTGCTATATAAAACCCGGCGGATGGATTTCAGTGCGGGTCACGTGGCAGCTGAACGAAAAGCAGAGCCGTGGATTGCAGCGCGCAGTCGCCTGTGCGCGTTGCTGCCATGTGATTACGGCACCTCTCGCTGTACTTGCTGGAACCTTGTCTGTACACAGACGAAAGCTTATCCTATCGTTGTCCTTCGAGCATACAGCAGAAATGTTGCTGTTTTAGTCTGCCCTATACACAGCGCGGTGCAACCGGAGTATTGGTTGCTATGCGTCCCTAGCTTCGGTAGGGGACGCCTACGAGTGTGGCAACCCGCCAGCCACCGATGTGTTCCATGCTGGTATGTGGCCAGCCGAGTGCCTGGATAGTACAATACTCCCTTCCACTCTCGAGAAAAAACGCAAGATATATTGGAGATTGTCCGCTATGAGATTGGCGCTTAAGCGCTACATACTTGGCTATAGCCGTCTGCAATGCGGAGTGCGAAGGAGTCTCGTGCTTCTCTTCTTCTTATGTTGCCGATACGACTCGCAGCTGGAAATGAAAGATAAAGAAATGAAAGGACACGGGCAGACATCAGCTCATGACGCTGACTGTATGCTTTTAAGGTACCGTACCTCCATCGGTAAAAATTGAACCCTTATAGGGTCACTTTGTTGTCCGTCAGTACGTCTCTCTGCCTACTTGTGGGACTACTGAAAATCCTTTCCTCATTAACGGACAGAAATATCAAGCTGAAATACAGGGCTATTACAAATGATTGAAGCGATTTCATAAATTCACTGTAGCTCCATTCACTGACATATGGTCATGACACACTACAGATACGTAGAAAAACTCATAAAGTTTTGTTCGGCTGAAGCCGGACTTCAGATTTCTGCCGCCAGAGCGCTCGAGAGCGCAGTGAGACAAAATGGCGACAGGAGCCGAGAAAGCGTATGTCGTGCTTGAAATTCACACACATCAGACAGTCATAACAGTGCAACGACACTTCAGGACGAAGTTCAACAAAGATCCACCAACTGCTATCTCCATTCGGCGATGGTATGCCTCTGTAAGGGGAAATCAACGGGTCGGCCTGCAGTGAGCGAAGAAACGGTTGAACGCGTGCGGGCAAGTTTCACGCGTGGCTCAAGCCACAACTGGAGACCGACAGCGCCGACTTCATCTCTCAACAGGATGGTGCTCCACCACACTTCCATCATGATGTTCGGCATTTCTTAAACAGGAGATTGGAAAACCGATGGATCGGTCGTGGTGGAGATCATGATCAGCAAATCATGCCATGGCCTCCACGCTCTCCTGACTTAACCCCATGTGATTTCTTTCAGTGGGGTTATGTGAAAGATTCAGTGTTTAAACCTCCTCTACCAAGAAACGTGCCACAACTGCGAGCTCGCATCAACGATGCTTTCGAACTCATTGATTGGGACATGCTGCGCCGAGTGTGGGAGGAACTTTATTATCAGCTTGATGTCTGCTGAATCACTAAAGGGGCACATATCGAACATTTGTGAATGCCTAAAAAAGCTTTTCGAGTTTTTGTATGTGTGTGCAAAGCATTGTGAAAATATCTCAAAGAATAAAGTTATTGTAGAGCTGTGAAATCGCTTCAATCATTTGTAATAACCCTGTATATGTCACATACTAAGATCTACAGTCCGTTGGCGGTGTAGGAACTTTAAACTTGTAAGTCAATGTAATCAAAGGAGATGGCCATTAATGCCATATATTTTGACACTCGTGAACTCATCAAAAGATACGGGTGACTTCCTGTTGACCTAGAGTCATTTGATTTGACAAGAAACCAGGTTTTACAGTATGAGTAAAGAAAATATCCCAAAATTACTTATTTGTAATTATATCACACGAAGAAAATATATTTTTGTCGTATTATCCGACGGTCTGTCCGTCTATTTGTGTCACATACTAAAACCTACGGTCCTTTAGCGGTTTAAAAAAACATAAACCTCTATGCCAATGCAATCAAAAGATACGTATTTTCTTTACTTAACTGTAAAAAAATAACACTTCGGCGATTAAAGCCTGTAGAAGACTGTCAGATACTATCCGAAGCTGTTGATAACCAAGCTACAGCCTTGTATTGTATGTAACGGCGCTATGTCATGGCTCTGTTAGATCGATATACTGTTTGAGTCCCGTTGTATGCTTTCTTTTTCCTTTTTTTATCTTCGTGTTTCCCAAACGACTTGAGGCTTTCTTAAGAAATTTATAGAAATAATTTCTGTGATACTTGATGTTCTGTAAATATAAGTAAGTCCGCTGCCATGAATGAGTTTGTTCGATTAGGTGAACGTTTATAAGCTGATTTCCATACTAACTCAGACACTTTGCTTTTCGTATTATTAGGGCTACTGAAGCTCTTATTTACGTGTGCCACAGATGGAACAAGATGAGTAACATTTGGACAAGGGAGGAAATGTGCGTTTTAATAGTGCTACTGTAGGAATTTTACACGAGTCCTTTTTCTTGAACAAACTGTGTGATGTGCGAGCCAAATAAAGCTGACAACTGCCACTAGAGAGCACTGGGAGAGCAAAATCACGTTAGCCAGATCGTCCCGTGTACCGAGGGCACTGTCTCGTGACGTTGGAATCCCGTCTGCGTGCACGTCAAAGTTAGCTGCCTCGTCCCGGGTGTCGACGGCCCGACTCACGATGTGCAGATTACCCAGCTTACATTCATCCAATCTGCGTGATTTGTACGCCTGAGTTACGTTGTTAAGAACACACGTACGCACCCTATCTAACCATAATACTGTATTTGACTTATTCATCCAATGATTGTCTCTGTCGACGAAGGGTATTAAATTTCAAAACGGAAGGACAAAAGGAAGGAAAATTATTGGATGTATCTCACAATGGAACACCAAAAACTGGCGAAGGAGAGAAAGCACAGGGAGAATTATGCAAGCCTCTTAAAGAATACCATAAAATAAAACATAAGGAAAAAACAGCAAGAGATGTAAAACGTTAGGAAAGAAACAGCAATAGAAGAGTAGGGAATGAGCTACAACAAGGCTCTGTGACCTTTCAACCTATGGACTGATATTAACTATTTATTGCAGATTTTTTCTGTAAGAAAACACTAGTTTCTGAATTTTGCGTAGGAAGAAAGTTTAATTCTTGTAGACCACTGTCTTAAATTTATGAAATGTGTATCAAACTATAGAGAGAATAGACATGAATGTATGATGGAAAAAATTGTGTTTACTGAAAGAAGATTTGGAATTATTCATAGGAACAAAGAGGTCTTCATGCTTCTTTTTTATGAGAAAATGGAGAAGAGAAAAAGTGGTAGAGTGTTGCTTCGCAAGTAGGTAGTCCTGCGTTCATATCCGAGGTGCTCCACAGTTTCTTTCGTATAAATTTATGTTTATACTTTAAATAAATTTGTTCTCTTTACATTTACTCAGTTTTAGGTCGTTTTGTTGATTTACCTATAAAACGTTTACCTCCTGAGAAACATTTTTTCATTACATCTACGTTTAAATATCAGCACCAGTTAAAAAGTTACGGTACTATATATGGAAACGAAATGGTCAGCGTCGCTGCCTACGGAGCGGAAAGACCCGGGTACAGTTGCCTGTTCCTCCTCAGATTTTCCCTGAGGTTGGGAGGTGTGTAATGGGATACACTCAGCGTCGTGAGGTCATATGAGGCGCTTCTTGAATAAGTAAGCAGTTGCAAGATCAGCGTTCATCTGCTGCCTACTCTTCTGCAAGGACCGGTGGCACGGTGGTTTTGAGTCCCCTGATCATACATGTCACCTGTCACACTGTCTTGTAGGCAGCAGCTAGTCCGAGCAGACACAAGTCTCAAATGCAGAGTGGTGTTTACGTTTATATACATTCTGCATATGAGAATAAGACCACTTAGCAACTTCCGACCAGCTCGACACATAATTTCAAAACTTTGAAAAACTTTTTCTCACTACACCCCCCCCCCCCCCCTACCTTCCAACCCAACAAAGGAAAATGTTTATCGCTTACTACATTTTCCCTGAGCAAACAGTAGAATTGCAGCATCAGGCATGATGTGTTAATTTATTACTTGTTTACTACTAACTTTATTCGCAACAGGTTCATCAAAAACGCCACTGAATTTACCTGCAAAATTGTATCATTGTACAATACATTGCTCGGATGAAATGAAGTTTTATACTTTGGAGTTCGATTCTTTAAAGAAACGGGGCGGAGGTGTTTACTGGTATGATATTACGTATGCTCTGTCACGCACTTGCTTGTGTTTGCAGAATGTAGATGTAAGTGAAGATACTTACGTAGACATACCATGAGAAAGATCATCGGCAGCTGTTTGAATAAAACCGTTTAAGTCGTTTCGTTGACATTCTTTCCAAGAGTAGCAACTAGGTTTTTGTAGGCTCGATACCCTGAGTAACACCATTTGAAACCTTTACTGTATCAATCTGTGGCAGTCGATGGCTTCAGGGATATTCCATAACTCCTCAAATGAGGAAACTAGTATTTGATCATTTTCAGAATTTATTGAATTAGACTGATAAAGTCACGTGAACAACACATTGATACAAGCTTGAGATTATCACATAACATAATTTTTAATACGATGCTTTTTGCAGATAACCATGTTACTGTAAATGGCGTTCGTTAAGCAGATCCACGTGTAGACTGGACAAAATTTCTAAAGAACATAATATGAGAATATCCATTCCAAAACCAAAGTGATCGCTTTCAAAGACACAACGCCTCTGCGAACTAAGTTAATAATAGAAAGCAATACCTCTGAACAATTCAGTCACTTCAGTTACTTTCAAATTGTTATAAGCTACCACAAAGAACACCACATTGACAACGAACCACAGAAATATCAACTGAAATGCGGAATAATCAAAGAAACATTGAGAAATAAAGTAAGTAAAGACACAAAAATGGCCACACCTACGTTGCTATTTGGAAGGGAAACCTGGACGATTACTAACGAGCAAGAAAGTAGAACACAAGCGGCATAAATGAAATTTCTAAGAAGAGTTAAGGTTTGTACAAGATTACACAGACTTGGAAACGAAGACAGGAGGAGAGAGTTTGGGATATACGCTATAACTAAAGAGATCAAGTCTAATCGACAAAGCTAGCTAGAACAACAAAAAATGCCAGATTCAAGACTACCAAAACAATCCTAAAAATTTAAACCTTTTGGTACAAGATCCGTTGGAGGACCAAGAGAAAATGGCTGCATACTTAGAAGAGGTTGGTTGGTTTGGGGAAGGAGACCAGACAGCGTGGTCATCGGTCTCATCGGATTAGGGAAGGATGGGGAAGGAAGTCGGCCGTGCCCTTTCAGTGGAACCATCCCGGCATTTGCCTGGACTGATTTAGGGAAATCACGGAAAACCTAAATCAGGATGGCCGGACGCGGGATTGAACCGTCGTCCTTCCGCTTAGAAGAGGGAACAGGCCTCTATGGCCTAGAACAGTGGTTCCAAAACTTTTCTGTAACGCACCCACTATTATTCTGGAAACATTTTCGCGATCCAGTATATAGATATGTAGACTCTACCACTACAGTCACTATGCAGTAGTTTATAGTAATATAAAAATTATATATAATAGTAAACTGAACTTAGTAGTGTTTGAAAAAATGTTTCGCTCAGTAATAATTTTGAAAATGGTGAAGGGAACATAATTAAAAGGAAAGAAACTATACTTTCGCCCGCAAGAATTTTATTTCATGCAAATTAAATGTTGGGCTTAATGGGACTAATGGTATTGTTTAGTATAGATGTTAACGACGCTTTCTACACTCCTGGAAATTGAAATAAGAACACCGTGAATTCATTGTCCGAGGAAGGGGAAACTTTATTGACACATTCCTGGGGTCAGATACATCACATGATCACACTGACAGAACCACAGGCACATAGACACAGGCAACAGAGCATGCACAATGTCGGCACTAGTACAGTGTATATCCACCTTTCGCAGCAATGCAGGCTGCTATTCTCCCATGGAGACGATAGTAGAGATGCTGGATGTAGTCCTGTGGAACGGCTTGCCATGCCATTTCCACCTGGCGCCTCAGTTGGACCAGCGTTCGTGCTGGATGTGCAGACCGCGTGAGACGACGCTTCATCCAGTCCCAAACATGCTCAATGGGGGACAGATCCGGAGATCTTGCTGGCCAGGGTAGTTGACTTACACCTTCTAGAGCACGTTGGGTGGCACGGGATACATGCGGACGTGCATTGTCCTGTTGGAACAGCAGGTCCCCTTGCCGGTCTAGGAATGGTAGAACGATGGGTTCGATGACGGTTTGGATGTACCGTGCACTATTCAGTGTCCCCTCGACGATCACCAGTGGTGTACGGCCAGTGTAGGAGATCGCTCCCCACACCATGAAGCCGGGTGTTGGCCCTGTGTGCCTCGGTCGTATGCAGTCCTGATTGTGGCGCTCACCTGCACGGCGCCAAACACGCATACGACCATCATTGGCACCAAGGCAGAAGCGACTCTCATCGCTGAAGACGACACGTCTCCATTCGTCCCTCCATTCACGCCTGTCGCGACACCACTGGAGGCGGGCTGCACGATGTTGGGGCGTGAGTGGAAGACGGCCTAACGGTGTGCGGGACCGTAGCCCAGCTTCATGGAGACGGTTGCGAATGGTCCTCGCCGATACCCCAGGAGCAACAGTGTCCCTAATTTGCTGGGAAGTGGCGGTGCGGTCCCCTACGGCACTGCGTAGGATCCTACGGTCTTGGCGTGCATCCGTGCGTCGCTGTGGTCTGGTCCCAGGTCGACGGGCACGTGCACCTTCCGCCGACCACTGGCGACAACATCGATGTACTGTGGAGACCTCACGCCCCACGTGTTGAGCAATTCGGCGGTACGTCCACCAGGCCTCCCGCATGCCCACTATACGCCCTCGCTCAAAGTCCGTCAACTGCACATACGGTTCACGTCCACGCTGTCACGGCATGCTACCAGTGTTAAAGACTGCGATGGAGCTCCGTATGCCACGGCAAACTGGCTGACACTGACGGCGGCGGTGCACAAATGCTGCGCAGCTAGCGCCATTCGACGGCCAACACCGCGGTTCCTGGTGTGTCCACTGTGCCGTGCGTGTGATCATTGCTTGTACAGCCCTCTCGCAGTGTCCGGAGCAAGTATGGTGGGTCTGACACACCGGTGTCAATGTGTTCTTTTTTCCATTTCCAGGAGTGTATATCTGGATTGAAGCTTGTTCGGTTTAGTCTTTTCCACGCAAAGTTTGTTTCTATATTTGGTTTTTAATAAAAACCAAGCTAGAAGAAGCACGTCACATAAATAAGTAGTTGTGAATCCCATAGTCCCTTCAAAACTATATTTGCCTGCACTATTTACTCTCCTTCATTTTGATCCAAAATGGAATTAGGCTTAGTTTTTGAAATAAAGTTTTCAAATAAGAATCACATGATAGTTCTACGAGCTAGGGAGTCTTCCGCAGATGCTGACAGTTTTAACTTTTTAAGGCTGCCTTCTTCAAACAGATTTCTTATCCATAGCAGTTCATGAGGAACTCTTGGAAAGTAATACCTACAACAAGAAATCAATATTAAGCAACATTCTCGAATAAACAAACAACTATCGGTGGGATTAATGTTGAAATATCTGATTCTTTTGAGTTCCCTATATGGCGACGGCCTAACTATCATTTCGAAAATGGGGGTGGCTGAACTTAACTGTTACTTTTCTGTATTTAGTGAAAAACAATAACATGAAAATTATAAACATGTTTAATAAGGAATATTTCAAGTCTAGGTGATAACTAGTAAAATTATTTCAGAATAAGTACCTGATGTCCGGGCGGGGACTACTCAAGAGGACGTCGTTATCAGGGGAAAGATAACTGGCGTTCTACGGATCGGAGCGTGGAATGTCAGATCCCTTAATCGGGCAGGTAGGTTAGACAATTTAAAAAGGGAAATGGATAGGTTGAAGTTAGATATAGTGGGAATTAGTGAAGTTCGGTGCCAGGAGGAACAAGACTTCGGGTCAGGTGACTACAGGGTTATAAACACAAAATCAAATAAGGGTAATGCAGGAGTAGGTTTAATAATGAATAGGAAAATAGGAATGCGGGTAAGCTACTACAAACAGCATAGTGAACGCATTATTGTGGCCAAGACAGATACGAAGCCCACACCTACTACAGTAGTACAAGTTTATATGCCAACTAGCTCTGCAGATGACGAAGAAATTGAAGAAATGTATGATGAAATAAAAGAAATTATTCAGATTGTGAAGGGAGACGAAAATTTAATAGTCATGGGTGACTGGAATTCGAGTGTACGAAAAGGGAGAGAAGGAAACATAGTAGGTGAATATGGATTGGGGCTAATAAATGAAAGAGGAAGCCACCTGGCAGAATTTTGCCATAACTAACACTTGGTTTAAGAATCATGAAAGAAGGTTGTACACATGGAAGGACCCTGGAGATACTAAAAGGTATCAGATAGATTATATAATCGTAAGACAGAGATTTAGGAACCAGGTTTTAAATTGTAAGACATTTCCAGGGGCAGATGTGGACTCTGACCACAATCTATTGGTTATGACATGTAGATTAAAACTGAAGAAACTGCAAAAAGGTGGGAATTTAAGGAGATGGGACCTGGATAAACTAAAAGAATCAGAGGTTGTACAGAGATTCAGGGAGAGCATAAGGGAGCAATAGACAGGAATGGGGGAAAGAAATACAGTAGAAGAAGAATGGGTAGCTTTGAGGGATGAAATAGTGAAGGCTTCAGAGGATCAAGTAGGTAAAAAGACGAGGGCTAGTAGAAATCCTTGGGTAACAGAAGAAATATTGAATTTAATTGATGAAAGGAGAAAATATAAAAATGCAGTAAATGAAGCAGGCAAAAAGGAATACAAACGTCTCAAAAATGAGATCGACAGAAAGTGCAAAATGGCTAAGCAGGGATGGCTAGAGGACAAATGTAAGGATGTAGAGGCCTATCTCACTAGGGGTAAGATAGATACTGCCTACAGGAAAATTAAAGAGACCTTTGGAGATAAGATAACGACTTGTATGAATATCAAGAGCTCAGATGGAAACCCAGTTCTAAGCAAAGAAGGGAAAGCAGAAAGGTGGAAGGTGTATATAGAGGGTCTATACAAGGGCGATGTACTTGAGGACAATATTATGGAAATGGAAGAGGATGTAGATGAAGATGAAATGGGAGATATGATACTGCTTGAAGAGTTTGACAGAGCACTGAAAGACCTGAGTCGAAACAAGGCCCCCGGAATAGACAATATTCCATTGGAACTACTGACGGCCTTGGGACAGCCAGTCCTGACAAAACTCTACCATCTGGTGAGCAAGATGTTTGAAACAGGCGAAATACCCTCAGACTTCAAGAAGAATATAATAATTCCAATCCCAAAGAAAGCAGGTGTTGACAGATGTGAAAATTACCGAACTATCAGTTTAATAAGTCACAGCTGCAAAATACTAACACGAATTCTTTACTGACGAATGGAAAAACTAGTAGAAGCCAACCTCGGGGAAGATCAGTTTGGATTCCGTAGAAACACTGGAACACGTGAGGCAATACTGACCTTACGACTTATCTTAGAAGAAAGATTAAGGAAAGGCAAACCTACGTTTCTAGCATTTGTAGACATAGAGAAAGCTTTTGACAATGTTGACTGGAATACTCTCTTTCAAATTCTAAAGCTGGCAGGGGTAAAATACAGGGAGCGAAAGGCTATTTACAATTTGTACAGAAACCAGATGGCAGTTATAAGAGTCAAGGGACATGAAAGGGAAGCAGTGGTTGGGAAGGGAGTAAGACAGGGTTGTAGCCTCTCCCCGATGTTTTTCAATCTGTATATTGAGCAAGCAGTAAAGGAAACAAAAAAAAATTCGGAGTAGGTATTAAAATTCATGGAGAAGAAATAAAAACTTTGAGGTTCGCCAATGACATTGTAATTCTGTCAGAGACAGCAAAGGACTTGGAAGAGCAGTTGAACGGAATGGACAGTGTCTTGAAAGGAGGATGTAAGATGAACATCAACAAAAGCAAAACAAGGATAATGGAATGTAGTCTAATTAAGTCGGGTGATGCTGAGGGAATTAGATTAGGAAATGAGACAGTTAAAGTAGTAAAGGAGTTTTGCTATTTGGGGAGCAAAATAACTGATGATGGTCGAAGTAGAGAGGATATAAAATGTAGACTGGCAATGGCAAGGAAAGCGTTTCTGAAGAAGAGATATTTTTTAACATCCAGTATTGATTTAAGTGTCAGGAAGTCATTTTTGAAAGTATTCGTATGGAGTGTAGCCATGTATGGAAGTGAAACATGGACGATAAATAGTTTGGACAAGAAGGGAATAGAAGCTTTCGAAATGTGGTGCTACAGAAGAATGCTGAAGATTAGATGGGTAGATCACATAACTAATGAGGAAGTATTGAATAGGATTGGGGAGAAGAGAAGTTTGTGGCACAACTTGACCAGAAGAAGGGATCGGTTTGTAGGACATGTTCTGAGGCATCAAGGGATCACCAATTTAGTATTGGAGGGCAGCGTGGAGGGTAAAAACCGTAGATTGAGACCAAAAGGTGAATACACTAAGCAGATTCAGAAGGATGTAGGTTGCAGTAGGTACTGGGAGATGAAAAAGCTTGCACAGGATAGAGTAGCATGGAGAGCTGCATCAAACCAGTCTCAGGACTGAAGACCACAACAACAACAACAACCTGAAACTAGAGGCCATGCTTCAAGATTTCCCTTCATGGGAACTGCTGTTTCCTCGTTAACTTTGATTCCATGTGTTTCTAAGAAATCACTGAAGAGTGGAAATGCATCAAAACAGCTCTCTTTCACTTTACTGGACCATCTTTCAAGTTTTTTAATAGTTTGTTCCACTTTCTCTTGAATACAGAATTTGTGGTCATCCTTCCTTGGCAGCTATAAATTGAGCGTACTAAGAGCACTGAATACGCCACACAAATATGAAAGACGTATTAGCCAGTTTTCGTTATTTAACATGTTCAAGAAACTGTTCACAGATTTCGCATCACTTTTTTGCTCATCCCAACACTCTTGATAGCACTTTCCGTCTTGACTAACAGCGTACTTTACAGTGCAGGAGAAGTGTATTGTGCTCACTGCCCATCTCGTCGCACAGTGTGAAACAATCTTGAGTTTTTTGGTCTAGATTTAATAAAATTCATAATGTTCACTGCGTCATTAATGATTTTCCTTAGGTTTTCAGACAGACTTTACCTACAAGGGCCTCTAGTAGCAGGCGACAGTGAGTCCACCGAACAGAAGAGGCAACTGCCCTACCTTTGGTAATCAAACCTGCGTAAACGCCAGGCATTGCACGGGCATCATCAGTCGTCAGTGCAACACATTTTGTCCACTCTGTTTCATTTTCTACCATAAATCCATCAAAACATTTAAAAATTCCTTCCCCTGTTGTGGCCACTCATTTAGAAAACTGAATTCTTCTTCAACTCTCCCATCAAATTCAAACCTACGAAAAGGTAAAACAATAGCCATATATCTGTGTTTTCAACAAACTGAAGTGAAAAGTACCCACTTTGCTTGAAAACTGTGATCATGGACTGTTTTAAAAACTCCGACATTTCATCGATCCTTCACTTTACCGTTGTATTTGATAGGGGTATTTCGTCGATCAGTCTTATGTTCTTTTCGCCAGATAAAGGATAAGATATTATTTTGGACTGTGGTAAAATAATATCGTCTCCTACGGTGTGAACTGCCCTCTTTTTGGCTGTCAATGATGTCAGTCGACATGAAGCGATCGTAGGTTAATTGTTTTGTTCCCCAGAAATTAATTTTTTCATCACTCGTTTTCTGTTTTGGAAAAAATCGATTGATTTACTTACGTATTGTGGATGTTTCTTTGATAATTTATTTTCAGTTTTGAGGGTTTCACACTCTCATTATCAAGGTCTTCAAAACAGAGAACACACTGAGGAAGCGGCTCTTGATCTGTGCCAGTATACACAAACTCATATTTCAAATAATCATCATTGTATTTAAGAAAGCAAAATTTTGACTCCTTCTGGAAGGAGTTCAGTTCACTAACGTCACTAGCACAGTCACCTTTAGGTGTTTTACATGATGCACTGGTACGGGATGTGCAAGGTTTGTCGTAATTACATGAAGTCTGTCTCTTACGGCACGATCCTGTTTTAATCCATACGTCCACAGTGAAATAAAATGAAACAAGCAGCCACAATAAACACGCATGCACACGCTAGACCAACAAACGAACAAAGCACTTTCTGACAGTCATGAGTGACACTGTCGCAAGTGGAAGGGAAAGCAGTGTTGCACTAAAGCAATTACCGATGAGTTATGCGCCTGCGCTCTTCTCGTTTCACCCAGAGCACGTTATTAACCCACAACAGTTTCTTGCTTAGAATGACTTTGTATACAATTGTCCAGATTATAAAACTTTCCTCTTGAAATAAGATTTCACATTTTCAGTCGGTATTTTACTGTTTGAGAAGCACTTACCTAGGCCGTGAGGAAACAAGGAGAACGACACAGTCAGAACAGTATTCTTATTTCCACCACTCACAGACCCCTTATTTCACACTTCTTCCAAAGCCCTTCTAAACCGTAAAACACACGCATAACAAAGAGCGTATGAGAACACACAGTATAACATACATTATCACTCTGATACATGTAAACTAATACTGAGGTAGCTTTGGCTTCAAGCTCTCGTATTTATAATAAATCACATTGTTTTGGCATACCAGAACAATGCCATCAAGGCAGTTTATATGGGGTGTCCAGAAAAGGGCTCCCCGATTTCAGATTTAAATATCTCGAAAACAAAGATCGGTAGAGGAATACAGTAAACGGTATGTTTATTGTGAAAGCTGTAAGAAGTTTATACAGCAGTTTGAAATAATAGTTACAAAAGCTGCTAACAGATGGCGCTGTACGCTGTACAGCTCATATCAGCATACGTAAGTGAAATAATCGTATGAAAACAATCTTTGCAAACAATCACATCACAATGTTTTCAAAATGTTCACCATTGGCACTACAGAGGTGGCGCAAACGAAGAATGAAATTCGCCATCACATTTCGTAGTGTCTCATCCGAAATGGATTCACATGCCACAGAGATCGCCGATTCAAGCTCGTCCAGCGTGGCGGGATGCTTCGGGTAGACCATGTCTTTCACTGTGCCCCACAAAAAAAAGTCACAGGGAGTCGAATCCGGGGAATATGGAGGCCAATCCATGCCTGCACCAGTAAATTTGGGATATTCCAAAGCAATGACTCGATTCCTGAAGTATTCCTCAAGAAAGCGAAACACTTGTTCGGTCCGATGTGGTCGGGCTCCATCTTGCCTAAACCATTCAGTACCTGGTCGATCCTCTAACACTTGCTGTGTGGCGACAAATTGTTCCAAAATTGCAACTTAACGTGCACCAGTGACCGTTTCTAGAATGAAAAAAGGGCCAACAATGCTTCTGCTGCATACTGCAGTCCACACAGTAACTTTAGGAGAATACAGGGGTTTCGCTTCACACCAATATAGCTTTTAGGAACCCCAAAATCGCCAGTTCTGCTTATTCACGTATCCATTCAGGTGGAAGTGTGCTTCATCTGTAAACCAGATGCAGCCAACATCAAATCCTTCACTATCAATCATTGTGAGGATCTGATTAGCAAAGGCAACCATTTGTTGCACAGCTCGTACGGGTATGGCCTGGAGCGTTTGAATTTTGAATGGAAATATGTGTAGGCTCTTTCTCAGTATTTTCTGCGTGCTGGAACGCTTCAAACCAGTCTGAGATGCAATTCTACGGCCGGATGACATTGGATTTCGCTGAATAATTCCAGAAACTGTGGCGATATTTTCCGGCGTAACTGCGGTTTGCTTGCGGCCAACATGGCCCACTAGATCATCAGTTACGCTGCCTGTTCGTTGAAATTTTGCGAAGAGCGTGCAAATGGTTTTCGCATCGGATCCTCTTGGAACATTTAATCGTACTTGAAAACTTCGCCTTGTTGCCGTAGGGCTCTCTTCTAACCTGTGGTACTCTAGCACCAGAAAAACGCGTTGTTCAATGGAGTACATGGTTTTAATCTCTTCCTTCGGTACGCTAACCTCCTTTCACGTTTCAATAGTGGAACTGATCGCTCTGGGCTTCGGATGACTATTTATATTAGGCATTACGTATGGCGATTACAGCGCCATCTGTTAGCAGCTTTTGTAATTATTATTTCAAACTGCTGTATAAACGTCTTACAGCTTTCACAATAAACATACCGTTTACTGCATTCCTCTATCGATCTTTGTTTTCGAGATATTTAATTTTGAAATCAGGGAGTCCTTTTCTGAACACCCTGTATATTTAACGTCCACTAAATACAAACAGTGAAAAGCGCATTATTGGCTTTTAAAAAGTCTGTGATTCACAGTTTTGGTGGTAAAAGTTTACATTACATTGGAATAACATCAAAACTGTTCCAAATATTTGACTCGGAATAGTTGTTTACCTTCTACACAACTGCGTTTTTATGCATGAGACAAACTTTTGAGTGAACGATTTTATGAATATTTAATTAATTGTTAATTAGTGAATAATAAAATATTGCTCGCTATATCATGGAACATATTTGCGAATTCGTGAGTACACGTGGTTTATTTGAAACGAAACCTTACTGAATTTTTAAGGAAACTGCATGTTTTCGGCATGCTAGTGTTCTTTAAATTATGCTTTTGAACTGCTTTAACGTATAATTCATAGGATGACTATTGTCCTGTGACGGTATGTTCTGTTGTTTAGCTTCATAAACAAACATAAAATTTAGGCAGACTGAAGATTAGCTTCGAGTTCCGTGTTCCTCGCTTGAAGTTTAATGTAAAACTGGCATCGTACGATTCACTTTATCGCTTTCCCCAGGTTATAGGTCTGTTACACGATGTAGAGGTTATCTGGCACTCCCATTTCACAGTTCATTCCAGTAGTACTCTCTGTGATCCACCCGTAAGCAGTTGCGCTCTCCTGGAAGGATCCGACGCCAAGTCAGCGGTCGACTCACAAAAAAACAGCAGAGTGTGCGACCGAAGTCTGCACGGCAGGAGCCGGCAACCGGCAAGTTAAATTGCATCAGGCTGTGGCGGCACTTGCTGCTGGCTGTGGCTATCTGCTTTCCCCGCCACTACACAAAAGAACTCTCCAAAAAAATTTAAAAAGTAAGAATGGGGTTGGAGGGGAGGGGTTGGAGAGGTAGTGGAGGGTTGGCACAAGCGGCGATGTTGCGGGTAGCAGGTGCGGGTTGGGGGGAGAAAAAAGCTCAAGCAAGCGGTAGGGACGTGGCGCTGAAATGCGACTTTGCGTATCTCGCCTTCCGCATGGCGGCCGGCTCTGTTCCTTTATCAACTCTTTAAAAACAACTGCTGCGTAGGTGGAGGAGGAACAAAGGGTGAGCGGAGGGTAGGCCGGGGAGAGCTCAAGGAGGCCGAGGTAGGGAGGGGGGGGGGGGGGGGAGTCCAGAGCGGAGGAATTAATATTACATCGAGGAGCCGGCCCCGGCGCCATCGTCGTCGTCGTCGTCGTCCTGTTGACATCGCGCCTCTCCGCCAGACGGCCTCCTAAGCCCTTACTCCTGCCTCTCTTGCTCCTTTCCTTACGTCCGATTCTCGAGAAACGTCTTGGCAAAGAATTTATAATTAATAGAACTACTTCAGAAACGCTCTTATTTTACATGCCTTAGACAATGAACGTTGTAGCGAATTTTATAGTTAAAGAAAGCAATATCTACATCTACATACATACTCCGCATATCCACCATACGGTGCGTGGCGGAGGGTACCTCGTACCAAAACTAGCATCTTCTCTCCCTGGTCCATTCCCAAACAGAACGAGGGAAAAATGACTGCCTGTATGCCTCTGTACGAGCCCCAATCTCTCTTATCTCTGTGGTCTTTCCGCGTAACATAAGTTTGCGGCAGTAAAATTGTACTGCAGTCAGCCTCAAATGCTGGTTCTCTAAATTTCCTCAGTAGCGATTCACGAAAAGAACGCCTCCTTTCCTCCAGAGACTCCCACCCGGGTTCCTGAAGCATTTCCGTAACACTCGCGTGATGATCAAACCTACCAGTAACAAATCTAGCAGCCCGCCTCTGAATTGCTTCTATGTCCTCCCTCAATCCGACCTGATAGGGATCCCAAACGCTCGAGCAGTACTCAAGAACAGGTCGTATTAGTGTTTTATAAGCGGTCTCCTGTACAGATGAACCACACCTTCCAAAATTCTACCAATGAACCGAAGACGACTATCCGCCTACCCCACAACTGCCATTACATGCTTCTCCCACTTCATATCGTTCTGCAATGTTACGCCCAAATATTTAATCGACGTGACTGTGTCAAGCGGTACACTACTAATGGAGTATTCAAAAAATTACAGGGATCTTTTTCCTATTCATCTGCATTAATTTACATTTATCTATATTTATAGTTAGCTGCCATTCTTTACTCCAATCACAAATCCTATCCAATCATCTTGTATGCTCCTACAGTCACTCAACGACGACACCTTCCCGTACACCACAAAATCATCAGTAAACAGCCGCACATTGCTATCCACCATATCCGAAAGATCATTTATGTAGATAGAAAACAACAGCGGACCTATCACACTTCCCTGGGGCACTCCAGATGATACCCTCACCTCCGATAAACACTCACCATCAAGGACAACGTACTGGATTCTACTACTTAAGAAGTCTTCGAGCCACTGACATATTTGGGAACCAATCCCATATGCTCGTACCTTAGGAGTCTGCAGTGGGGCACCGCGTCAAACGCTTTCCGGAAGTCAAGAAGTATGGCATCCGTCTGATACCCTTCATTCATGGTTCGCAAGATATCATGTGAAAAAAGGGCGAGTTGCGTTTCGCAGGAGCGATGCTTTCTAAAGCCGTTCTGATGCATGGACAACAACTTCTCTGTCTCAAGGAAATTCATCATATTCGAACTGAGAATATGTTCGAGAATAATGCAACAAACCGATGTTAAGGATATTGGCCTGTAATTTTGACGATCCGTTCTTCTATCGTTCTTATATACAGGAGTCACCTGCGCTTTTTTCCAGTCGCTCGGGACTTTACGTTGGGCAGGAGATTCGCGATAAATGCAAGCTATGTAAGGAGTCAATGCAGTACAGTACTCTCAGATAAACTGAATTGGAACCATCCAAGCATTCATTGTTTTGGCAACCGACAAATCATAATATTTCTTTGCCTCCTTTGTCAATACACGAAAACGTAGAAGAATGTGTATATGCAGGGGTTGGACAAAAAGAGATGGAAACACAAAGAGAAATGCATGCTTGAACGTAAATGCAGGTAATAGCCAAGTCTCCGGGTTGAGCTGTCGCATTTGACCGCGGACGGCACCTCGACACGTTTCCAATGTCAGCCGTCGTCAAAACAGTGTTCTTGGTAGGTGTAGTGTTTTATGCTAGAGCTAAATAAACATGAAAGTGGGAAAATTTTTGGTGCCTCCGTAACCAAGGTAGCCGAGCTGTTTGGTGTCTCAAGAGGCACCGCGTCCAAGGTTTATAATAACCACACAAGGAAAACAGAAAAGCATCAACCGAAAGTCACAATGTGGACAGAATTGTGTGTTGCGTGATTGTGACAGACGGCTATTGAAGAGGACTGTGACGAAAAATATGAGGAAAACAACTTCAGAAGTCATTGAAAAACTGAATGTCGTACTGACGAATCCTTTCAGCTACAAAATAACATGAAGGGAGCTCAATGGTCTAGGAATGGCAGGGAGTACTGGAATTCCAAAACCGTTCGTCGGTGATGGAAATGCCTATTAAGGAAAATGTTGTTTCCGATGATCACCATATTATTGACCTTCTATGGAGCAATGGAAGAAACTGCGACGTTCCATAACTACCGTTGATTATGTGACCATTTTGGCTGATCAGGTCCATCCCATTGTAAACTGTTTGTTCCCCAGTGGTTACAAGACTCAGGTCCTCAGCGCACACAGCTCACATCTCCTAAGATTGTCCTCGATGGTGAGTGTTCATCTGAGTAGAGGGTATCATATGGAGTGCCCCAGGGAAGTGCGGTAGGTCCGCTGTTGTTTTCTATCTACACTCCTGGAAATGGAAAAAAGAACACATTGACACCGGTGTGTCAGACCCACCATACCTGCTCCGGACACTGCGAGAGGGCTGTACAAGCAATGATCGCACGCACGGCACAGCGGACACACCAGGAACCGCGGTGTTGGCCGTCGAATGGCGCTAGCTGCGCAGCATTTGTGCACCGCCGCCGTCAGTGTCAGCCAGTTTGCCGTGGCATACGGAGCTCCATCGCAGTCTTTAACACTGGTAGCATGCCGCGACAGCGTGGACGTGAACCGTATGTGCAGTTGACGGACTTTGAGCGAGGGCGTATAGTGGGCATGCGGGAGGCCGGTTGGACGTACCGCCGAATTGCTCAACACGTGGGGCGTGAGGTCTCCACAGTACATCGATGTTGTCGCCAGTGGTCGGCGGAAGGTGCACGTGCCCGTCGACCTGGGACCGGACCGCAGCGACGCACGGATGCACGCCAAGACCGTAGGATCCTACGCAGTGCCGTAGGGGACCGCACCGCCACTTCCCAGCAAATTAGGGACACTGTTGCTCCTGGGGTATCGGCGAGGACCGTTCGCAACCGTCTCCATGAAGCTGGGATACGGTCCCGCACACCGTTAGGCCGTCTTCCGCTCACGCCCCAACATCGTGCAGCCCTCCTCCAGTGGTGTCGCGACAGGCGTGAATGGAGGGACGAATGGAGACGTGTCGTCTTCAGCGATGAGAGTCGCTTCTGCCTTGGTGCCAATGATGGTCGTATGCGTGTTTGGCGCCGTGCAGGTGAGCGCCACAATCAGGACTGCATACGACCGAGGCACACAGGGCCAACACCCGGCATCATGGTGTGGGGAGCGATCTCCTACACTGGCCGTACACCACTGGTGATCGTCGAGGGGACACTGAATAGTGCACGGTACATCCAAACCGTCATCGAACCCATCGTTCTACCATTCCTAGACCGGCAAGGGAACTTGCTGTTCCAACAGGACAATGCACGTCCGCATGTATCCCGTGCCACCCAACGTGCTCTAGAAGGTGTAAGTCAACTACCCTTGCCAGCAAGATGTCCGGATCTGTCCCCCATTGAGCATGTTTGGGACTGGATGAAGCATCGTCTCACGCGGTCTGCACGTCCAGCACGAACGCTGGTCCAACTGAGGCGCCAGGTGGAAATGGCATGGCAAGCCGTTCCACAGGACTACATCCAGCATCTCTACGATCGTCTCCATGGGAGAATAGCAGCCTGCATTGCTGCGAAAGGTGGATATACACTGTACTAGTGCCGACATTGTGCATGGTCTGTTGCCTGTGTCTATGTGCCTGTGGTTCTGTCAGTGTGATCATGTGATGTATCTGACCCCAGGAATGTGTCAATAAGGGACAATGAATTCACGGTGTTCTTATTTCAATTTCCAGGAGTGTATGTCTGTCTTCGTTTAGAAAAGTCACATTGTAAGACGGGCAGAATAATGAGCTACCGCAGTAGTCACGGTATGCTCTATAATGAAACTCTATACAACTTATCCAGTTAATAAGTACTTTAAAACAAAGGAAATAATATTTGTAATAAGATAAAATGGAAAAGGAGTCTCTTATTCGTGGTCCATAAGACAACTTCGAAAAATATGGGTAAGAATCCGGGCTTCCACGATGGCCTTCTGCCTGTGATAGTTAAAAGGCTCTTTTATTTTCCACAAATAGTAGGTTTCCACACAAAATCGTATAAAATGCCACAAGCCGGTTAAAATGTTTTCTAACGATACCTCATTCATCCCTGAACAGACAGCATGTGTTGAGAAAAAGAGATGTTGAGACATAATGTCTATGATCAATTATTAAAGTCATAGGTGGGGATGTAAGTTTTATAAAGTGATGCGCACTTACTCCCGGCCAATTTACGGAGTATTTGGCTGAAGTATTTTCAGACTATGATGGCATGTCCACCCATTGCGAAAAGGTGTGTTTGTGTAAATGTAAATGTTTTATGGTCAACTGATTTTATGATACACTAAATTACAAAAATTATTATCCGGAAAATAAAAAATTTGGAATATTTCTGTGACCCATAAGTAGCCAAACGACACAAGCCTTAAATTACGAGCTAGTGAAATCGGTTCATGTGCTGAATGGACATTCAGATCTTTTGTACAGGAAGTAGTATTTTTGAGAAAATCAGGTAACAGAGCAAATTTATAAATATGCTACTTTATGAAGTCATCAAATAAAACTTTGCAATTACTGCAGAGTTAAACCAAAGGCTTTAAAAACATAAACTGCTTCAAAGTTTACCTATTTAAAAATAAGGAAACATAATCACTGTATTTCCTCTAATTTAAAATTTGAAGAGAATAATGTTCCGTATAATTGTCAGTATTGGCTAATTGAGCATCAAGCGAAGCAAGAGTAAAATCAATATTCATAAGTAAAAACTCATTTTACAAAGTTGTATTTGTTTATCTCATCCGATATATGTGTGAAGAGCTTTTACTCAAAGATGAATCACAATGAACAAACACAAAATCAAACCAGAGTAATGGATGATTTTTTTACGTAAAGACTAATTAGATACCTTAACGTCAGCATTGATAGTATGACACTACAACGTCAATATTCAAATTAAACTGTTACTGACAAATTAAACCGTAAAATCGATGTAGATGTTTACATCTTAGAAAAGAATGAAACGTAAGGTAGAAAATTGTTTCAGCTCCTTCAATATTACTTTGTTTAATTTTATCATTCCTTACGGCTCTTAAATCTAAGACAGAACTAGGAAATGTTCCTCAAAACAGAAAACTGTTGAATTGCAAAACCCAGTGCCCACAGATTCTTCTATAAACTATTTTGCATACTTCTCTCACATTTTTTAGTATTTTTTGATAAGAATATTATCCACACATTTAATTTATGCATCGTTTTGTACCAAAACCAGCGATTTATTTACAGAACACTTAGAAAATGCAGCAGGTCCACTGAAAAGACAGCCTACACGACAGTTGTGCGTCCTCTTCTAGAGTACTGTAGCGTGGTGTGGGATCCGCGTGAGAGAGAACTGACGGAAGACATTGAAAAAGCTCAGGTAACTGATCTCGTGAAATAGGGGAGAGAAGGTCACGGATATGAAACATGCGTTGGGGTGACAATCATTGAAACATTTGTGTTTCTCGTTGCAACGTTATCTTTTCAGGAGATTCCATTCTCCAACGATCTTCTCTTTGTTGAGACGCACCCACCTAGGGAGAAATGATCATTTTAATTAAATAAAGCAGAACTCGCACGTCAAGATTTAGGTGTTCGCGAGTGGAATGGTGGAATTGTGTGAAAATACGTCGATGAAACCTCTTCCGCGCACTTAAGTGTGAATTGCAGAGTAATCATGTAGACTTACATGTGCTGTATTGTAAATGCTTCCAGTTTCTCCCGCTTCACTTTTCGTGGAGCCTAACAGCATTATCTGTATTTGTTGGGGCTAATAATTCATAAACACTAACAGGCTTATGGAAAATAAATTAACTCAAATTTAGATAAGGGAGTCTGTTAGGTAACAGAGCCAATTTATACATTTGCTACTTTATGAAGTCATCAAATAATAACTTTGCAATTACTACAGAGGTAATGAAGTCAATTATTCTTAGTGTTCTGCAACAGGTACTTGCTTTAGTGGCATTCGATAAAGTGTTGAATTAAGAATACACGCGTACAACGTATTTCACAGTGTTGATAATGATATTGACGAAATGTCATAAATACGAGGTTTATCAGTACGCTACGTAAGTATTTAAAAAAAAGTAGAATGAAGCTATAACTGAGCTATTTCTAAAAGAAATTATGGTATTACGAAGATTTCTAGTAGAGACGGAAATGAAACGGCAAACGACGTTTCACGAATATATACAGAGTGACGGAACTAGGTGATGAGGACCCGTGCTGCATGCGGCAGGTTTCACCTCACAAAGCAGTCGACTCTGACAGGAAATTGGTCGCTAGCCACGGACAAAGAAGTCGTAAGAAAAATAAAATGTGAGAAAGGTACAAAACTGGTGGAAAGCATTTTGTGCAAAGCCTTTACGTCGGCGTTGCTTGGATTTAATTGATCGAGATATAATACAGTTGCAATGGAAGAGGATGACTGGAGCCGAAATTGTCGGTTTTTGTGTTGACATCACCCGTAAACGTATCATAGACATTACTGTTATCTGAGTGGGGAGAAAGAAGACCATCTGTAACCTACGTCTGCATTACGCTCTCTTTATTTATATCGTTCATAGTGGCACATTTGTCTGGATTTGTCTTTTTTGGTGGCATCCGCAGATGTTTCTGCAAAACATCTTTAGAAGATGTCGATTAAGAGTAGACAACAGCCATTCTGACGTCAAGACTCATGCGCTAGTGCTTACTAAAAGTATGAAATTTACGTGTCATGTCTGTTGTATTCAGATACCGGTAAGCGGGCAGGTATTTGAAGTGATAATCAAGAATGTTCATTTAGAAAGGACCTATCCGATATCTTATTTGGCTTTATGCATATTCCATGTGGATGGTTAGATCTAGTTGGGATGAACAGTAACTGTTTGATACATACCACAGTGGCTTAGAGAAAATCGAATCATTTGATATTGACATTTATTGTGATCTATCAGACTGATACGCAGCATCAAATTATATATATTTCATTATATATACACTCCTGGAAATTGAAATAAGAACACCGTGAATTCATTGTCCCAGGAAGGGGAAACTTTATTGACACATTCCTGGGGTCAGATACATCACATTATCACACTGACAGAACCACAGGCACATAGACACAGGCAACAGAGCATGCACAATGTCGGCACTAGTACAGTGTATATCCACCTTTCGCAGCAATGCAGGCTGCTATTCTCCCATGGAGACGATCGTAGAGATGCTGGATGTAGTCCTGTGGAACGGCTTGCCATGCCATTTCCACCTGGCGCCTCAGTTGGACCAGCGTTCGTGCTGGACGTGCAGACCGCGTGAGACGACGCTTCATCCAGTCCCAAACATGCTCAATGGGGGACAGATCCGGAGATCTTGCTGGCCAGGATAGTTGACTTACACCTTCTAGAGCACGTTGGGTGGCACGGGATACATGCGGACGTGCATTGTCCTGTTGGAACAGCAAGTTCCCTTGCCGGTCTAGGAATGGTAGAACGATGGGTTCGATGACGGTTTGGATGTACGGTGCACTATTCAGTGTCCCCTCGACGATCACCAGTGGTGTACGGCCAGTGTAGGAGATCGCTCCCCGCACCATGATGCCGGGTGTTGGCCCTGTGTGCCTCGGTCGTATGCAGTCCTGATTGTGGCGCTCACCTGTACGGCGCCAAACACGCATACGGCCATCATTGGCACCAAGGCAGAAGCGACTCTCATCGCTGAAGACGACACGTCTCCATTCGTCCCTCCATTCACGCCTGTCGCGACACCACTGGAGGCGGGCTGCACGATGTTGGGGCGTGAGCGGAAGACGGCCTAACGGTGTGCGGGACCGTAGCCCAGCTTCATGGAGACGGTTGCGAATGGTCCTCGCCGATACCCCAGGAGCAACAGTGTCCCTAATTTGCTGGGAAGTGGCGGTGCGGTCCCCTACGGCACTGCGTAGGATCCTACGGTCTTGGCGTGCATCCGTGCGTCGCTGCGGTCCGGTCCCAGGTCGACGGGCACGTGCGCCTTCCGCCGACCACTGGCGACAACATCGATGTACTGTGGAGACCTCACGCCCCACGTGTTGAGCAATTCGGCGGTACGTCCACCCGGCCTCCCGCATGCCCACTATACGCCCTCGCTCAAAGTCCGTCAACTGCACATACGGTTCACGTCCACGCTGTCGCGGCATGCTACCAGTGTTAAAGACTGCGATGGAGCTCCGTATGCCACGGCAAACTGGCTGACACTGACGGCGGCGGTGCACAAATGCTGCGCAGCTAGCGCCATTCGACGGCCAACACCGCGGTTCCTGATGTGTCCGCTGTGCCGTGCGTGTGATCATTGCTTGTACAGCCCTCTCGCAGTGTCCGGAGCAAGTATGGTGGGTCTGACACACCGGTGTCAATGTGTTCTTTTTTCCATTTCCAGGAGTGTATTTTGAATATCCTCTCACCCTCTTACGCCCCGGACTTGTTCTCTCTAAACCGTTTGAATTTCATTTCTCTTTTTCACTAACATTTTAACAAAGTAACGATAGCGGTTAGATTGTTTTGTTTTTCTAGCCATCTTACTACGAGGTTACTGTGCTTCTAAGGATTATGCTTAGATCAAATTGCAATCATGATTAGGGTTCACATAAAACCTTATTCTTTCATTATTGTCACGGGAAACTTGTTTTAACGCAGTAAAGAATTTCAGAATTCTGACCGACTAATCCAGTCGCATAGGAGGACGAGAGGATATTGAAAATCTCGCGCGTTGTGCACGCGTTGTAGCTTAGATGGCTTTTGTAGCCCAATATTGGGTTGTTTCCCAGATTGATAGACCACTATCGTCCTATAACAAATTGTTCGTGACTTCCTCTGCAGCACGGCGATAGCGGGTCGCCTCGCCAAGTGACTCTACAGTGGCGCTCCTAACGCATAAAAAGCAGACTATAGCGTCCGCGACGTGGGTTAATGCAATGATATGAGTGGCACCCCTTCCCGGACTTGCCACGCCAACAAATTATGGCTGAAAACACGCGTTTTGGATAGTAAAAAATGGTTCAAATGGCTCTGAGCACTATGGGACTTAACAGCTGTGGTCATCAGTCCCCTAGAACTTAGAACTACTTAAACCTAACTAACCTAAGGACATCACACACATCCATGCCCGAGGCAGGATTCGAACCTGCGACCGTAGCAGTCGCGCGGTTCCCTACTGCGCGCCTAGAACCGCGAGACCACCGCGGCCGGCTTTGGATAGTACATACAGTTCATATGCACCTCGTCTTTCAACGTTTTCATTTATTTACGCGTTTAACATTGTTTCTTTACTTACGGTGTTTTACAGCAACTGCACAAAAAATTTCTATTGCAATATTCTGCAACGCCGTTAGTACCTGGCGTATATGACCAAATATGGTTTTTCCAGAGGGACCTGTATTTCATACCAGTCTGATGTGTTTTTACATGTAAATAAGTATTTGTGCTTGAAAATGTCCTAATGCCGAAATATGTGTCGTATAACAATAAAATAAAAATTACTGTAGTCAAGTGGCGGCAGCACATATCAAAAAATTTACCACGATGAGCCTCCAGCGAAAAAAAAATTGTCGACGAAGGAAGCATTTACGAAAGACCTAAGTTTGTAAACCATTTGCCTGCCGCTGTGGTTACAGTATACCGCGCATGACAAAATGACACTGTCCGAAACTGGCATCGAGGCAACTGTTGTGCACCACGGACCATAGATCACAAGTCGGGGGGGGGGGGGGAGGGGTGATCGTATAGGCGTGCAGCTGTTGAGCAATTGACGGCCCAGGTGAACCAAGAGGCTACCAGCAGCGTCTTCTCAATGACCGTTCAGCAAACGTTGGTGCAAATGGACCGCCACAGCAAGCGCTTGGTTCATGTACCCTAGCTGACTGCTGTTGTACGGCAACGAAGGCCGGAGTTACCACGCAAATACAGAAACTGTACGTCCACTGAATGGTGAAGGAAATTCCTGTAGCTGCATCACGATTTATGCTCCATGGAACAGACGGCCGATAGCGTGTACGGCGTAAACCGTCTGAAACGAAACAACCTGCACAATCAGCGGAAGGGTCTAGGACAGAGGGTGTCTGTTAGGTGATCCCGTCTACCTGGAAGGCACGATGAATCAATACAAGTATGTATCTGTCCCCGGGGACGATGTCCACCCTGTAATATTACCCTCCCACACATCCCTATCAAATTTTTATTAGTTCCTTCAGTAGTTTCAAAAGCTTCGACAGACGTAAGGTATACAAAAAAAAAAAAAAAAACATGTTACTTATCTTCATCTTCTCTTCTTGTTGGTAACTCCAATTATTACGTCTAGGGGTACATTCCTGCGGCTGGCCGGCTGCTGTGGCCGAGCGGTTCTAGGCTCTTCAGACCAGAACCGCGCTGTTGCTACGGTTGCAGTTTCGAATACTGCCTCGGGCATGGATGTGTGTGATGTAGTTAGATGAGTTAGGTTTAAGTTATTCTTAGGGGGCTGCTGGCTCTAACCACTATGGGACTTACAATCTAAGTCCTATACTGCTTAGAGCCATTTGAACCATCTTGCGGCTGAAATTTTGATTTATAATCTTCGGAGCTCCTGATGACTAAGCAACTGACGAAGATTTGCCTATATTATTCTTGAATTTGATTCTTTGTCACACTTTTAACATCACACCACAAATTACAAAATTAGTGACACAATCAAAAACACGCCTGATTCCATCAGAGGCATGCACATTACCACTAACATTCTGTGTTATTCACAATATTCCAAAGAGTTTACAAACTTTATTCACAAAGAAGAAACTTCACTAAAATATATTATTTTGTAAATGAGTCCATAGATAAATTTTATAATTAGCGTTAGATTGTGCAATTAATAATGTGAATTTTAAATATGCTAAATATTTGGTAATTTCAAATACGAAGTAGAATCCAAAATTTTCGGGACTGGTGTTGCCTTCTGGAAAGTAGGAGCAATAGATCTTTGCACCGCTAGATGGCGAGAGCTGCATATCTGATGAGTCAGTGTGCATGGTGGCATTCAGCTGGGAGGACGTGTTGTGTGTCCCCAATGATTTCCGTAATACTCTGTGTTTGGTGTGGCGATTTTACGATGGATCCGCGAACAGAACAGCGCGTGTGTATCAAATTCTGTGCGAATCTCGGAAAAAGTGCTACGGAGACCCTTGCAATGATTCAGCAAGTCTTTGGGGGACAGAGAATGCACGTACAACGAAGCAAGAATAGTCCCAGTGGAAGAGCCCGGACTCTCCAAGACTCGAAAAAGCGAGACAGGTGAAGGGCAGCAAGTGAGGAGCATGATCATCGTTTTCTTTGATACCGAGGGAATTGTGCCGAAAGAATTCGTCCCACCCAACGAAACAGTGAATTCCGCTTACTACTGTGAAAACGTTCGGCGACGACGGCCCAAACTTCAAACTTTGGCGTCAAGGGAACTGGATGCTGCATCACGACAACGCGCCCTGTTACACGTCCATGGTCCCCACGACATTTTTGGCAAAAAAGAGGAAGAAAGAAAGAAAAAAAGAAAAGAACCCACCATACTCGCCAGATCTGGCACCTTGCGACTTCGCGCTATTCCCAAAACCGAAACTCAAGTTGAAAGGTCTTCGGTTCGACACTCTAGATAGGATTCAAGAAGCATCGCTGGCGGTGATAAACACCCTCAAAGAACAGGACTTCCAGAAAACGTTAAACTAGTGGCAAAAGCGCTGCGACCGGTGTGTACGAGCGGATGGGAACTGCTTCGAGGGTGATGGTGACCATTGGTCCAAAGGTAAGGTTTTTAACAGATGGTAGCATCAGTCCCGAAAATTTTGGATGGCACCTCGTATTTTTAAAAGAAGAGTAATTTTAACTGTTATTACACGTCGACTGTCACACAGTAATTTCTTTTTATACACTTTATCCTGAAATATAATACATCGTACACAAAAATCAAATTCTTTCAGTGAAACAGCCGAGAATTTTCACCCATATACGAATCGGTAGTATATATGGTATCGGCTATTTCTATAAGAAAAAAGGGCAATGCTAGAAGAGTGTGTCCCATTACAGCCCCTGCATGCTGTTTGTTTTCCCTCCACACGATTGCATCAACCAGCAGGATAATGCAAAGTGTCACACAGACCACAGTGTACTTGCGTGGTTCAAATGGCACTGCAATGAGTTTGCCGCAGTCTCCTCGACGCCAAACTTAACGGATTTATACTCTGTTGAGAAGCTGAGGGGCCACCTCGATCGGGCTGTTCGCGCTTTGGATCCTGAACCGAGAAACGTAGCGCAGCTGGCCACGGTAATGGCGTCCGTGGTCTCCAAATCTCTGACAGCACCTTCCAGAAACTCACTGACTCTCTTCCTGCCCGTTTTTCAGCTGTCCAACCTGCAAAAAGTCGTTCTTCAGGCTTTTGATAGGTGGTCCCGTTAATGTGACTGGGCAGTGTACGTATTGCACACACAAATGTGAGATAGCATGTCACAGTGTTTTATAGAGAGCATCCACTTTTTATAGATAGCGTCCACCTGCTCGAGAATAGTTTCATAATTACCGTAGGAAACAGGTTGAATGCGCAAGAATGTTTTATTTCCTAGTTGGTAATGTTTGCGCAGGACTGTTGGTAGCACTGTTATCGTTAGTCACTTTCCCGAGTGTTTAAAATGGCTTGCTGTATTCGCCAATTTCTACTCATCCCATGATGCTAGTGGGTATAAAAATGGATTGTAACGTTCCTGTGGAGGGTATAAAAAGTGATCATTGTTCGAAGAAATAAATTTCGGATGGTTAAAAGAGCACAAACTGGGGGTGCACAGCAAAAACATGTAAGTCATGTATCTCCTTTAAACGATGCTTCAACCCACAATCTGTTCATTAGTGCAGTCAGTCAGAACCATGAAACCACTGATATTTTAAAGAGACAAATAACACTCTTATGTGAGAGACCTTTAAATTTAATTCGTGGCGAAGTTGCCTATAGTGGACGCGATATTTCCAGCCAAGAAGTCACTGACATAAAAGAAAGTATTATCGTGTCAGAAGGAATATTTTTCTGCCATTACCGTAAACGTTAACTGAAGTGCATAGTATTTTACAACAAATGTTGATTTTAGGAGAAAAAAGAAAATATGCTATTCATCAACGACTCTAACCTTAATGTTGCGTCCTTTTCAAATGAAAATAATTTACGAGTGCATGGCGATAGTGACAATACTCCTGTTGAAGGCACCTTCGACTGCCGTTGGAAATTTTTCTGTCAGTTATTTACAATCTATATTCCAAACAATGATCGGTTCATTCCCTTAGTAATTTGTTCATTGCTCAACAAACATCAAGTACGTATGAAGAAGTATTAAGTGAAACCTCTAATGCTTCTGAGGATATGAATATTACGTTTCAACGGTCAATCATTGCATCTGAGCCATTTTCATCAATTGTACCATATAGATTTCATTCGAGGCAGGTCTTGTGGGGGAAAATTTACGAGTTAAAACTTGTTTCCGATTATAAACAGACTGTCACTGTTGTATGTAAATGGTTACGCTGGGTTTTTAATTTATCTTCTCTCCATGCAGACGAATATGGGGGTGCTTTTGTTGAAGATTTAATGAGCATTAATCCTGAAAGTGAAAATGTTGGTTGTTTACCTGATTATCTGACAAACGAACTTCATAGACTCAAAATGTTGGTTTCCGCCCGAAATTTGGCCTTCCACTACAATAAGTACTGGAAGAACAACCAGTTTTTGTGAGGCATTTCAGAGTGCACATACACTTACATGTAATTTTGTTGATGTTGTAGTTCAAATTTGGACAACCACCTACGTTAAAATGAATGCTAGAGACAAGCCTCACCGATCTAGCTATAGACGTGAAAAACAGGGGCAATATATGCAGGAACTGATTTTAAAGAGCAGGTATAGATATGTGACACGTTTGAACTTTTTTAAATGGTCTTCTTATTATTATGGAATGAAAACAGTTTTCATGTATTTTTAAATAGCTTGACGAGTGCCTCGTTATAGGCGTTTTATGAATCATTTTTAAGCATACCTATGACCGGTGTAGCTTAGCAGTCAGAGTCCCAGATCTCTGAAAATGGGAAGCAAAACGTTCTACTGTCAACTTAGCTGGAATTTTTCTCCATGCGCAGTTGACTTCACTCAAAACCTGCCCAACACAAGCGATTGACCTATTTCGAAATATTACAGACTGTAGGCGAAATGTTGAGTCTGTTCGCAGGCTGCATCACCCGAAACCTTTAAGTAATTTCGCTATCTTGAGCACTTTCCACATTAAACAAAATAATGGTGGATGTGGAAATTACTTTAGTCCCTCCATTCAATGGTCCTCAATGCAGGCAGCCCATCAGTGATTTTAGCTGACTGGGGAAAAAACTCATCAAGTAAGATTATGGTTTTTTAGTTAATTATCAATAACCTCGAAATTGTTTTTTGGAATTACAGAAATAATTTTATTTCGTCGTAGTTTCTTTTTTGTGCTAGTGACTGGCCTGGACAGGACTGGCCTAGACAGCCAATTTGGCTGGGCCATGAGCGTCAAAAGCCTTGAAAGAGACTCCACATTATAAACACAGACTACTTTAATTTAACTGATGATGCCCGACACATAACCATCGCCTCCATCCAGCTCACAACTCACCCACGGTTGGGGCGGATTGACACCCGACAAGGCAGAGAGCTTATGTAGTTCGATATTTTTAGCCGATTATAGATTTTACCTCGTTTTATGGACCTTCACTTCGGTTTTTCGGAACTTCATTGACTTACTGATGTGTAAGGCTATTAAGGTATGAGCTCATCGATACTGGTTCAGGGTCATGCTACTGGCAGTCCTAACTTTTACTCTCTACTGCATTTGCAACTATGTGTGGCTTTCCACCCGCTATTAGGTTCAGAGCAGATTCTACTTGGTTTAGTGTCAGACTATGACGCGATGGCACACAGAAGCCTCAGTGAAATTCAGTGCCAGTATGTACTGGAGTAACTTTTGCGTCACGCTACGGAGAAGACACCATTGAAGAGTCGCAAGCCGCAAGCGCTGAAGGAGCAACAGCGCGGCAGCGGAGGGGGTGGCGGGAAATCCCCTGGCCGGCCGGCTGGCTCTACGGGTCCTCAGGGATCACCCGGTGCCTCTGGGAGGGGAGAGATTATCCCCTCGCCCCTTCGCCGTACCTCCACCGCGGCGCCAGTCCCTCACCAGGCTGCTACACACACACGCGTAATCGGTTGATCTGGCATGCGGGAGCAGGCGCGCGCTGATCCAATCGGCCCTCGTCTCGCGGAGATTGTAAGGCGAACCAAGCGTCTCCAATATAATGCAAAATGAACATCTCCTACCAATTTTTCCAATCCAGTGTATCGTATATTAACATTCATATTCATATTTCTTTGTCTTGCTTCTGCCGAAAAATTTTGATCTGCAACGAATTTCCTAATCTCTTCATCCATGAATATTATAAAAAATGGACGTGTGCATGAGTGTATGTTTCAAATCTCCTCCTAAACCGCTGGACCGATTTCAACTCAACTTCGTACACATATCCCTTACTGTCTGACAGCAATCGCTGGGGGGAGAACCATCTTTCTGTCATAAATCAGGAGATACGACGTCATAAAAAACCGTGCGTAAAAAACCGACGCAACATGCATGACGTTTAAATTTATTACTACTATGCTGCTAACTCTATTCGAGTAGGATTTCGCAGACAGTATACACATATGCCGCTAAATGCACCTGCAGAATTAAATCATGGTACCACACATTGTTCAGGAGATATGATGTCAGAAACACTAGGATGCATGGAAAATTGCTTCCTTCTGCAGAACGTTAAATTTATTACTTCTTTGCCACTAACTATATTCGCAGCACGTTTCACGTACAGTATCTAGGTATTCTGCTAAGTGTACCTACATAAATATATGAGTGTATGACTCCAGTTCAAGAGATGTCACTGAGATGTGAAAAACTGCCCAATTATGAATGAAGTTTTGACACAATTATTATTTACTGCCTAGACACTCCTACAGTCGAGGCAGCTTAAAGAAATCCTTGAGAGCTATGAAGAAGCGTTGCCATACAGATGTTTACAGAATTGCGTTGTAAACACACGAAGCAGCTGTGACCGGCGTACAGAAATAGTTTCATAATTTCGCAGGTGTTATCACGAATAAATGGGCATGAAATTTTACCGTTATTACACTACGAGCACAGGTCGTTTTTGCTACCGTTTCGGATACAATATTGGAAAACTGAATACGAGGGCAGTCCCGGGTTTGTCAGCTAGCGTAGTAAACGTATAAAAATGACTGTTTGGTTTTCCCTTTTCTGCTGGATCTTCCACCATTCATCTGATGGCAATGAATATTTGATGAACTGTTTTGCGAGGACATGTATATGTGTCTGTGGGGGTAAGAACTATAGACTACACATATGGGTGGGGATGAAAAGGGAGAGACATACAGGCTTAACTGGGGCAATTTTCAGTAGAATAGGGGCTTCTGTAGGGAGTGAGAGGATGTGTCACACAAAAACAATCCAACGCTATGACCAACACGACCAATACTAGCACGAAATCCACAGTTTCTGGAGTCGATAGACTTACTGGTGACCGCTACTATGTCATTTGTGTTGGGGATGAAAAGACAGTAGTATGTCGGCATACATTTATGTATAACTTGAAGCACTCTCTGGCAAAATTGGTATATGTATCACTCTTTATCCACGAACATTTTCTCTGACGCTAAGACACCCCTATCAATTCTATGGCAGAGGGTTATGGATTGAAAATTAGCTCCACAGACGCATAGCTCTGAAACGCCTTCAGAAATTTCAACCAAATTCGTTATATGCATGAATTATTATTTATTTTCAAATACTGTGAGAGTAATATAACAGTACTAGCGCTAGGAGATGGGGTGACGATGAGAATTGGTCATATGTAGGTACGTTCGAAGGCGACCTGTTGGTATTTGCTTCGCGTAAAATAGCTGTCTTATAATATTTTGAAAGTATTAACACCCATCTATTTCTCATTTGCGTTGTTCAGTGCACCAACCACATCGTGAGAATGATCACTGCCGGGAACCAACAAGGTTGCCAACCTGTGCCCTGGTCAAAAATCAGGCCTCACCACTCAGTCGAGCAATTTCAACCGAATTTGGTACATGCATGACTTATTGTTTTCGAATACTTTGGGAATAATATACTCGTACTAGCGCTAGGAAATGGGGTGACGATGAGAATTGGAGATATCTAGGTACGTCTGAAGGTGATCTGTTGGTATTTCTTTCCTGTAAATAGTTGACTTTTAACACTCTAAAGGTATTAACGCCCATCTGTTTCTCATTTGCGTTGTTTAGTGCACCAACCACATGGTGATAACGATCACTGCAGGGAACCAATAACTTTGCCAGCCTGTGTCTTGGCCATAAATCAGGCCACACCACTCAACACCACAGATACGTTTCACGCCCTCACGTGGTGTAAAGTAGTGGAGAATCAGACAGTAGATAGCTACAGTCCTTTTCCTCGAAGCGACATTGAGTTACTGGCAGAATTAGAAGTTTCCTCTGAATTGAGATGCAAACGCTTGACGAAATTAGCTAGAGATTCGAGTCAAATATTTGTGAAATACACACATGAAAAAAAGTTTTGCATCACCTCGTACGTACAGAAAAATGGAATTGAGTTCAACATAAACATCATTCCCGTCCTTCTCATTGCTCATGAAAACTACACATTGCATGTTGTGCCACAGTACAGTGAGACCTTCGGAGGTGGTGGTCCAGATTGCTGTACACACCGGTACTTCTAATACCCGGTAGCACGTCCTCTTGCATTGATGCATGCCTGTATTTGACGTGGCATACTATCCACAAGTTCATCTAGGCACTGTTGGTCCAGATTGTCCCTCTCCTCAACGGTGATTCGGCGTAGATCCCTCAGAGTGGTTGGTGGGACACGTTGACCATAAACAGTCCTTTCAGTCCATCCCAGGCATGTTCGATAGGGTTCATGCCTGCAAAACATGCTGACCACTCTAGTCGAGCGATGTCGTTATTCTGAAGGAAGTCATTCGCAAGGTCTGCATGATGGGGGCGCGAATTTTCGTCCATAAAGACGAATGCCTCGCCTATATGCTGTCGATATGGTAGCACTGTCGCTCGGAGGATGGCATTCACGTATCGTACAGCCGTTACGGCGCCTTCCATGAGTAATAGCGGCGTACGTCGGCCTCACATAAAGCCACCCCAAAACAGTAGGGAACCTTGACCTTGCTGCACTCACTGGACAGTTACAGCCTGACCGGGTTGCCTCCAGACACTTCTCCGACGATTGTCTGCTTGAAGGCATATGCAACACTCATCGGTGAAGAGAACGTGATGCCAAACCTGAGCGGTCCATTCGGCATGTTGTTGGGCCCATCTGTATCACGCTGCATGGCGTCTTCGTTGGAAAGATGAACCTCGCCATGGATGTCGGGAGTGAAGCTGCGCATCATGCAGCTTATTGCGCATAGTTTGAGTCGTAACACGACGTCCTGTGGCTGCACGAAAAGCATTATTTAACATGGTTGCGTTGCTGTCAGGGTTCCTCCGAGCCGTAATCCGTGGGTAGCGGTCATCCACTGCAGTAGTAGCCCTTGGGCGGCCTGAGCGAGGCATGTCATCAACAGTTCCTGTCTCTCTGTATCTCATCCATGTCCGAACAACATCGCTTTGGTTCACTTCGAGACGTCTGGAACTTCCCCTGTTGTGATCCCTTCCTGGCACAAAGTAACAATGCCGACGCGATCGAACAGCGGTACTGACCGTCTAGGCATCGGTGAACTACAGACAACACGAGCCCTGTACCTCCTTCCTGGTGGAATGACTGGAACTGATTGGCTGTCGGACCCCCTCCGTCTAATAGGCGCTGCTCATGTATGGTTGTTTATATCTTTGGGTGGGTTTAGTGACATCTCTTAACAGTCAAAGGGACTGTGTCTGTGATAAAATATCCGCAGGCAACGCCTATCTTCAGGAGTTCTGGGAACCGGGGTGATAAAAAACATTTTTTATGTATGTATAGAAAACGTATGTGAAATATATACATGTGTGAAACATATGTGGTGTATGCGCACAAGATCAAAGCAGTAAATAAAAAAGTATTCCATTACATAATGGTTATTAGTGAGCCTGTAACAGTAAAAACAATGTCACTTTTCGTCAAGAAGTTAATTTCTGCAACTAATTATTGTTGCTTTACTCTTATAAGGGCGACAGGTTTCCAGAATTCTTTCTCTAAGGCCCTGTCATATTTATTGTTATATGTGATGATCGATTTGTGGGCTATTCCTTATAGAGTTAGTACATTTTGCATTTCCCTTCATTTGATTTTAATACTGTAATGAGCGATCACCAAGTCTCAATTTGAGGGTGTTGCTGCAGCGTATTGCAACATACCGCGACTCTGCTGTCTGTCTATAAACAACTATGTGTAGGGAAGAGCTTAGTGTGACATCTTTCCCTTTATGACTTGGGTGAGCTATGGCGACGTTATTACCAATTGCGTCCAAACTGGACCAACGTGTTGTTAGTCATTCCTTGGCTGCGGAAGGACAAACACCAATAAACATCCATCGGCTAATTAATAACATGCGTGGGGCAGCATTTCTGTCGAAAGCCACCGCTATGTATTATTGCACCACGGGAGTTGCTGCTCCATTGTGACGCACGTCTCCATATCTTAAATGTTGTAATGCAGTAGACAGTAACGAACAGATGTTAGTATTCAGCATGTACTTCGTTAGAATGGCAACATGTACCTAAACAAACTAAACAGGAAGAGATATAAAGGGAAAAAACAATAGTTGCGACCTTAAACCATAACTAGTGACACAAGACTAATAGGGTTCCAAAGCAGTTAGCGCAAAGAACATGAACAATGTGATGAAATAAGTTCGTAACGTGAAAATGTGCAAATGATAGGTAAGTGAAGTTTTAGTGCGACGTCCAGCAAGAGACCAGATGAGAGGAAACGCTGAAACCAGCTAAAAACACGAATAACTGTTAGTAATAACTTAATAACGTAAAAAAGAAGTGAACTGTTTTATAACCTAGAAATATCACATTTCAAAACAAACCTTTATCATTCTAGGTTCCACTGAAGGGGCCTTAGAGTAAAAGACGAACTGCGCCAGGTGCAAATAAAATAAATTGCAACAGTAAAAAGGGGATTTTTATGTACGAGACAAGTAACTATTTTGTGCTCACACGCACTTCCAAATACAGTGATGAAATGAAACTCCACACTGAAATATTTCAACAAGTAAACCAAACTGAATTTCTGAGCACTGTTTTCATTTCATGAAAGAGTGTAGAAAATGAATATAAATCCGAGGAAAAACCAAAATGTGTGTCTACAAGCTATTTGTACAATCTGTTCTAACAAAAAAGTGTGCAACATCGGCTCTGAAAAAGGAAAGTGAGGGAGTCCTTTGGATATTTCAGAGGAAAGTACAACGTAAACTTTATCACTCTGTTGGTGGAGAACGGCGCATAAAATTTGGAACTGTGACACATTTAAATAGCCTGATAATGTATCAAAAACAAAAGCTAAAATGATGAAGTAGGTGTATGACGTTCTGGGATTATAAGAAGATCCATAAAGGTTGTGTTATAAGAATCCATCACAAGAATGAAACACCAGCAACACTTAGAAAAAGATTTTAAGATGATGTAGAAAATTACATCTTAAAATTATGAAAACTATGAACTGTAGAAATGTTCAAATGTGTGTGAATACCTAAGGACCAAACTGCTTAGGTCATCGGTCCCTAGACTTACACGCTACTTAAACTAACTTATGCTAAGAACAACACACACACACACACACCCATGCCCGAGGGAGGACTCCAACCTCTAGCTGGAGGGGCCGCGCAGTCCGTGACATGGCGCCTCAAACCAGGCGGCCACTCGGCGAGGCACATACTCTAGAGAAAGCAATAAAAACGGGCAAGTTTGGGAAAATACTTTTAACTCAGCAGCAAAGAGCGTTCATAGATATCCTAACCAAAAGGGGGATGTTCGTTAGAAACATTTGTCTCCTGTTTCAAAATGAATGGAAGGGGCGAAGCTACGCTGTATGTGTGAAGCAATTGCCTTCGTAATCTCATTGATGCCATCCCATATGGCCCCACCTTTTTTCCATTCGTGAGAACGTCTAACACTTTTTAGACAGTTCACTGTATTGTGTTATTTTCAACCAGTCACCTTGTATTCTGTTTTCGGAGTAGAGGAAATGCATTTAAACATTCGATCGCAGGCGGGGATCGTAATTTTAGTTTTCCTTTTTATTTCGCTCAAATGCCTTCGCTTGTTTTGATGTATAACATGGTCTGTTCGTACTTTGAGTACATTTTTCCCCGTATACCTCCCACACAAAATACCATCTACTAACCACCTTACACGTTCTTACCATGGTCATCCCTCAAAATATATGCGTTCTGCTATTAATAGACACCTGAAGTTCACTACTACTGGTTTCCTTAAACGATGTTGCACAAATGTCTCTCTTTATCGTTCTATTTAGAGTTCTTTTCTAACGTTACTTGCACACTTAATTTTAATATCACTCTTTGCCACAACAGTTCAAATAATTTTGTTTTCTAGCACAGTCCATCTAGACATCCACGTACTAACAATAACTCAAGAATATTTCCTCAATTAACCATCAATATTTGAACTTTCCTTTCGAATCAAGAACAAATGACAACATGAGGAACGTAGAAGGAAATATCCTCTGAGTAGTGAAGAAACTTAAATTATTTAATAAAAGCAAGTCTTCTGCTCCAGACTGTATAGCAACTAGTTTCCTTTCAGAGTATGCTGATACAATAGCTCCATACTTAACAATCTTATACAATCGTTCGCTCGACGAAAGATCCGTACCCAATCCTGGAAAGTAGCGAAAATTGACAATTGACCCTAAATAACGGAAAGTGTGAGGTCATCTACATGAGTGCTACAAGGAATTCCCAAACTTCGGTAATATGAGAAATCAGTCAAATCTAAGGGTCGTAATTTCAACTAAATGCCTAGGAATTACAATTACGAACAACTTAAACTGGAAGGAACACACAGGAAATGTTGTGGGGAAGGCTAACCAAAGACTGCGTTTTATTGGCTGGACACTTGGGAAATATAACAGACCTACTAAAGAGACTGCATACACTACGCTTGTCCGTCCTCCTTTACCATACTACTGCTCGTTGTGGGATCCTTACCAGATAGGACTGACGGAGTACATCGAAAAAGTTCAAAGAAGGCTAGCACGTTTTGCATTATCGTGAAATAGCGGGGAGAGTGTCACTGAAATGATACAGGATTTGGAATGGACATCATTAATTCAAAGACGTTTTAAGTTGGCGGTGTAATCTTCTCACCAGATTCCAATCACCAACTTACTCCTCCGAATGCGAAACTATTTTGTTGACACCGACCTACATAGAGAGAAACGATCACCATGACGAAATACGGGAAATCAGAGCTCGTACGGAAAGATGTAGGTGTTCGTTCCTTCTTTGCGCTATACGAGATTGGAATACTAGATATTTGTGAAGGTGGTTCGATGAACCCTCTGCCAGGCACTTCAATGTGATTTGCAGAGTATTCATGTAGATGCAGATGTATATGTAGAAGAAAGCTTTGTTGGACTTCATCAGTCTGTTTCGGTTCGCTTCCTTTCTGCCATTTCCTATATACTATTGCTTCATGGATAGCAGGATTTATTCTCTAATCCTACTACGTCTTTCCCAGTTAAGACGTGCCTGACATCAGTTCCTTCTCTTCTGTTCCGCAGTCCAAGATTATGTGGTAGGTTGCAATTTTTCCGTTTCTCTTCTCTCTCTTCACCATTTTTGGCCAGAGGGTCTATACGGCGTATAATCTTTGTCAAAGCTATCTGTTCCCTGTGGACTAAAACTTTCGTCCGTTTCACATACTGCTTCTTTCAGAAACAAATTATAAAAACCCTGTTTTTGTCACGATTACTGCCATGTATCTCGTTAGTATTTTTATGCTGTACTTCTGCAATATCGATAAAAGTGAATGAAAATATTGTGTAAACTTCTCCTGCAAAATCTGATACAAATTTCAGTCGTGAATCGCTGTATGCGAAACTATGGGTTTGATCAGAAAAGAAATGGTTTGCTCATGTACATTACTATTGTCATTATACATAAAGAGTCTGTGATAAGGTTGTCAGTTTGGTTTCATTCTGACAACTGTATACAAAATAACGCAATTGTTCAGAAAGGTTCTAGATTTCCCGTACAATGTTTTCCCTTAGACAACTATAAAATTATCCGATAAATATGGTCAAAACAGTACACAGTCCTTTCCGTAGTTCAGCCGCAACCACCATTGCATTGATAACGCTAAGGGACTCTTTCTGTGTACATGAACGCACCGCCGCTACACGAGTCCGTAAATTACCAGCACGCATTTGCATTCAGTTGCCTGTGTCAGATTATGGCTATTATCCCGGCATATCACGAATGCAATAATGCAAATGCGCTGAGAATATTAATGATTTTGCATACCGGAGCACGGTGCGTTGTTAATTGACAGGTGTATTTGAAATCAGATAACCGAAATGCGTCAGCCGAAATTTAAGACGAATAACTGCTTTAGATCGTACTTCATAGAACGTTTTGTTTGTAGCAAGTACCACAGACGGAGGCGTTTGACATAATCTACAGTGAGGTAGTAACGCAGTTTGTTAAGATAGTCGTCATTCCATGTAACGGAACAAGTCATTAAGAACAGAGCTATCTTAAGACTGTTGCAGATTTGAAAAGCAATGTAAAATAACGTCTTTTTTCGCTGGGTGATACATCATGGTTTGTGGGTGATATTCCACGCAAGCCTCTATGTTTCACAATATTAGCTAGTCTGCCTTTGCTTATTTGACGTACTTTGCTAATAATTATTGTTATTTGAATTTTCTCATTTTGAGGGAACTGAAGGGCGATCTGTGTAACTGTTAAAAACCATTCAACAGATTACATCGCATAAAATATTTTTTTCTTTAAGACAACCACTTTCAAAGAATATACTCTTCTCTTCAGGTCTTAAAATATGTTGTTGTAAAAGATGTTCATTTTACGCTGACCTCATGCACAAAATGTCAAGTGGATAAAAACAGCACTTTATAAAAGTTTAACTGGATATTATAAAAGTTTTCACCGCTAAAATATTTAAAAATATGAAGCACTTGTGGAACAGGCTATGTCCATATACATAATGTTCACAGTTGCTTGTCGCATCATGTAGACACGGCACACAATAGCACAACTGTTTACATATGCTGGACATATTCTGCAGAGCTGTTTAGAACGTTCCTAGCACAAATATGAACCCAACATCCAGACCCCTCTCCCCAAAACCGTGATTCTGCGCGCTGTCTTTCCATACATATTTGTTACATCGCTTCCGTGCTGTGGCGATACAATCGATGACAGGGCTACGCTGCAATAGTAACAGGAGTAGTGTTTTATTTCCGTCTGACTTGTAAGCTCTTTTTCCCTTTTTCCTAGTATTGGTGCCATGATGGATGAGGCTATGAGGTTCCAGAGAATCAAATTTTTTACCTAATATGTTCCTTAAATTCGTCTGAGGAAAGTGTGCACACCTCCATTCCCGCATTGTAGGCGAGAGAGTTTTTTGTTCTTTTGTGGAAACACAGCGCGGTTTACACAATTTCACCTCACTGACATGGAAAAACAGTTGCAGTTTCTTCAGAATCCTGAAATAATGTACTATCAAACAAAGAACAGAGGACAAGACATGTCAACAGCTTATGAAAATCTCATGGTCAGCAGCAAAATGCGCGTGTGAACCCTTCGCTTATTTCATTACAAACCCGTACTAATTCTCATTTCACGAACTATGGGCATTAAAATAATTACTTCACTGAAAAAATCTGAAGTTAATCATGTATTTGAGTAGATCAGAAACTTTCCAATGTTAATTATAAGGCGAGATACTCTTAAATTTGTGTGTTGTCATGTACTTTGATATCTCAAACCATTTATGAGATATGCAGGAAGTTATTAATATTTTACTTCCATTCTGTTGTTTAACACATGATTGCGAGAGCTCTACAGGGAATCAGTTTTCTCAAGAATGAAGATAGATATTTAGATCTTGACTCAAACTTACAGAAAAATTCAATATGTTATCTACATTTCAAATGCAACAATGCACCCTGACGTCCACAAAACTCAAAAACTGTAGAGAATCTCTTTTTCCACTGCAATATTTTCGAATTTCTCTCAGAACTGTAGTAAACATATTTCACAATAACTATAACCATCAACGAAATTGTAGGCAGTTCATAATGAAGCTGATGGATGAGGCTATGAGATTCGAGAGAATCAAATTTTTTTCCTAATATTTTCCTTAAAATGTTCTGAGGAAAGTGTGCACACCTCCATTCCAACATTGTAGCCGAGCCAGGGAGAGAGTTTTTTGTTTACAACTAATGAAACGCATTTGACAGCAAAATAAAGCACTCGCCCTTGGGAGCAGACGGGTGGACTCGCCCTGCGATGAAAACGAGAATGCGTTTATGTCCTGGGGCCAAGTTATGTTGCGAAATCTCTAGTTTCTTAGATATACAATCTCGCGACAAATTCACATGTTTCCGTGACCAGTCCCAGAAGCTTTGTCTCGACTAACAACACAAACTCACTCATTATTAAATTATTAACTGGAAATGCTAAGATGTCACTGTCAGATAATGTGAATCCTTGTTGGACTGGATTTTCGTCATAAATTAACGATGTGCAACAACAGGCGTTTTGTGTTCTCAAATCGTGCAAGTCATTTGCTTTTGGGCAGTATAATTTTCGTCGCTCCCCCCCTGAACCATGGACCTTGCCGTTGGTGGTGGGGCTTGCGTGCCTCAGCGATACAGATGGCCGTACCGTAGGTGCAACCACAATGGAGGGGTATCTGTTGAGAGGCCAGACAAACATGTGGTTCCTGAAGAGGGGCAGCAGCCTTTTCAGTAGTTGCAGGGGCCACAGTCTGGATGATTGACTGATCTGGCCTTGTAACATTAACCAAAATGGCCTTGCTGTGCTGGTACTGCGAACGGCTGAAAGCAAGGGGAAACTACAGCCGTAATTTTTCCCTAGGACATGCAGCTTTACTGTATGATTAAATGATGATGGCGTCCTCTTGGGTAAAATATTCCGGAGGTAAAATAGTCCCCCATTCGGATCTCCGGGCGGGGACTACTCAGGAGGACGTCGTTATCAGGAGAAAGAAAACTGGTGTTCTACGGATCGGAGCGTGGAATGTCAGATCCCTTAATCGGGCAAGTAGGTTAGAAAATTTAAAAAGGGAAATGGATAGGTTAAAGTTAGATATAGTGGGAATTAGCGAAGTTCGGTGGCATGAGGAACAAGACTTTTGGTCAGGTGATTACAGGGTTATAAATACAAAATCAAATAGGGGTAATGCAGGAGTAGGTTTAATAATGAATAAAAAAATAGGAGTGCGGGTTAGCTACTACAAACAGCATAGTGAACGCATTATTGTGGCCAAGATAGACACAAAGCGCATGCCTACTACAGTAGTACAAGTTTATATGCCAACTAGCTCTGCAGATGATGAAGAAATAGATGAAATGTATGACGAGATAAAAGAAATTATTCAGGTAGTGAAGGGAGACGAGAATTTAATAGTCATGGGTGACTGGAATTCGTCAGTAGGAAAAGGAGAGAAGGAAACGTAGTAGGTGAATATGGATTGGGGGGAAGGAATGAAAGAGGAAGCCGCCTTGTAGAATTTTGCACAGAGCAAAACTTAATCATAGCTAACACTTGGTTCAAGAATCATAAAAGAAGGTTGTATACCTGGAAGAATCCTGGAGATACTAAAAGGTATCAGATAGATTATATAATGGTAAGACAGAGATTTAGGAACCAGGTTTTAAATTGTAAGACATTTCCTGGGGCAGATGTGGATACTGACCACAATCTATTGGTTATGAATTGCAGATTGAAACTGAAGAAACTGCAAAAAGGCGGGAATTTAAGGAGATGGGACCTGGATAAACTGAAAGAACCAGAGGTTGTAGAGAGTTTCAGGGAGAGCATAAGGGAACAATTGACAGGAATGGGGGATAGAAATACAGTAGAAGAAGAATGGGTAGCTCTGAGGGATGAAGTAGTGAAGGCAGCAGACGATCAAGTAGGTAAAAAAACGAGGGCTAATAGAAATCCTTGGGTAACAGAAGAAATATTGAATTAAATTGATGAAAGAAGAAAATATAAAAATGCAGTAAATGAAGTAGGCAAAAAGGAATTCAAACGTCTCAAAAATGATATCGACAGGAAGTGCAAAATGGCTAAGCAGACATGGCTAGAGGACAAATGTGAGGATGTATAGGCTTGTCTCACTAGGGGTAAGATAGATACTGCCTACAGGAAAATCAAAGAGACCTTTGGAGAGAAGAGAACCACTTTTATGAACATCAAGAGCTCAGATGGCAACCCAGTTCTAAGCAAAGAAGGGAAGGCAGAAAGGTGGAAGGAGTATATAGAGGGTTTATACAAGGGCGATGTACTTGAGGACAATATTATGGAAATGGAAGAGGATGTAGATGAAGACGAAATGGGAGATAAGATACTGCGTGAAGAGTTTGACAGAGCACTGAAAGACCTGAGTCGAAACAAGGCCCCAGGAGTAGACAACATTCCATTAGAACTACTGATGGCCTCGGGAGAGCCAGTCATGTCAAAACTCTACCATCTGGTGAGCACGATGTATGAGACAGGCGAAATACCCTCAGACTTCAAGAAGAATATAATAATTCCAATCCCAAAGAAAGCAGGTGTTGACAGATGTCAAAATTACCGAACTATCAGTTTAATAAGTCACAGCTGCAAAATACTAACGCGATTTCTTTACAGACGAATGGAAAAACTGGTAGAAGCGGACCTCGGGGAAGATCAGTTTGGATTCCGTAGAAATGTTGGAACACGTGAGGCAATACTAACCTTACGACTTATCTTAGAAGAAAGATTAAGAAAAGGCAAACCTACGGTTCTAGCATTTGTAGACGTAGAGAAAGCTTTTGACAATGTTAACTGGAATACTCTCTTTCAAATTCTGAAGGTGGCAGGGGTAAAATACAGGGAGCAAAAGGCTATGTACAATTTGTACAGAAACCAGATGGCAGTTATAAGAGTCGAGGGGCATGAAAGGGAAGCAGTGGTTGGGAAAGGAGTGAGACAGGGTTGTAGCCTCTCCCCGATGTTACTCAATCTGTATATTGAGCAAGCAGTAAAGGAAACAAAAGAAAAATTCGGAGTAGGTATTAAAATTCATGGAGAAGAAGTAAAAACATTGAGGTTCGCCGATGACATTGTAATTCTGTCAGAGACAGCAAAGGACTTGGAAGAGCAGTTGAACGTAATGGACAGTGTCTTGAAAGGAGGATATAAGATGAACATCAACAAAAGCAAAACGAGGATAACGGAATGTAGTCAAATTAAGTCGGGTGATGCTGAGGGAATTAGATTAGGAAATGAGACACTTAAAGTAGTAAAGGAGTTTTGCTATTTAGGGAGTAAAATAACTGATGATGGTCGAAGTAGAGAGGATATAAAACGTAGACTGTCAATGGCAAGGAAAGCGTTTCTGAAGAAGAGAAATTTGTTAACATCGAGTATAGATTTAAGTGTCAGGAAGTCGTTTCTGAAAGTATTTGTATGGAGTGTAGCTTTGTATGGAAGTGAAACATGGCCGATAACTAGTTCGGACAAGAAGAGAATAGAAGCTTTCGAAATGTGGTGCTACAGAAGATTGCTGAAGATAAGGTGGGTAGACCACGTAACTAATGAGGAGGTATTGAGTAGGATTGGGGAGAAGAGAAGTTTGTGGCACAACTTGACTAGAAGAAGGGATCGGTTGGTAGGACATGTTTTGAGGCATCAAGGGATCACAAATTTAGCATTTGAGGGCACCGTGGAGGGTAAAAATCGTAGAGGGAGACCAAGCGATGAATACACTAAGCAGATTCAGAAGGATGTAGGTTGCAGTAGGTACTGGGAGATGAAGAAGCTTGCACAGGATAGAGTAGCATGGAGAGCTGCATCAAACCAGTCTCAGGACTGAAGACCAGAACAACAACAACAACAATTTTCGTCGAGAGTATGGGATTGCATCTTCTACAGCTCAAAGCATTCCATTCTAACGGTCCAGCTACATTCCATTCTTTAAAATTCCCAACGAAATTATTGATTTAAACTAGGAAACTATTAATGTGAACGTGTTTCTGAGTGGTGGGAGAAGAGCGCCAGAGGGGAAAATTTCTTCTGTTAATAAATTTTGACAAAATAATTTTTCATCTGATCGGCAAAGGATGTTCGAGCCAAAATCTAGTTTCAAGATCCGGCGAGGAAGATGAGATTAGTTTTGAACGCCCCGTCAACATTTAGAAATTTGTAGTAAGAGCCTATGGGACCAAACTACTGAGGTAATCGGTCCCTAAGCATACACAATACTTAATATAACTTAAACTAACTTAGCCAGCCGCGGTGGCCGAGCGGTTCTAGGCACTTCAGTGCGGAACCGAGCGCATGGTACGGTTGCAGGTTTGAATCCTGCCTTGGGCATAGATGTATGTGATGGCCTTAGATTAGTTAAGTTTAAGTAGTTCTAAGTTCTAGGGGACTGATGACCCCAGATGTTAAGTCCCATAGCGCTGAGAGCCATTTGAACCACTCTAAACTACCGTACGCTAAGGACAACACACGCACCCATGTCCGAGAGAGGACTCGACCTCCGACGGGAGGCCGTCCCTCAACTTTGAGGTCATTAGAGGCTGATACCAAACTCGAATTAGGGAAGGATGGAGAAGGAAAGTGGCCGTACCGCTTCGGAGTAACCATCCCGTTATTTGCCTTAAGCGATTTAAGGAAATCACAGAAAACCTGAAGCAGGATGGCCGGACGCGGGTTGGTTCCGTCGTCCCCCCCCCCACCAAACCCCCTCCCTCCACCCCACCCAAAAGCGAGTCATGGCGCGGGGTAGCCGAGCTGTCTGGGGCGCATTGCAGCGGTCCGCGCTGCTTCCTCCGTCGAAGGTTCGGGTCCTCCCTCGAGCATGGGTGTGTCTGTTGGTGTGTTGTCCTTAGCGTAAGTTAGTTTAAGTTAGATTAAGTAGAGTGTATGTAGTCTGGTCCCACAAGAACAAGATTCTGACGCATTCTGACAAGTATCACTGGTGTGTTTCGAATCGCATCACATGCAGCTGCAATTCTGGCAACTAATTTCATCTCTGTGTCCACTGAGGTATCAAACACAAATGACTTGAGACGTCCCCATAGGAAATAATCAAAGGGATTCAGGTCAGGTGACCTCACAGACCATGGAATACAACTTTCCCTCCCAATACAGCGACCAGGAAAAACAGCATTGAGATGGCTGTGCACATCCACACTGAAGTGAGGCGGTGCACCGTCATGCTGTATCCACATCATCTCTCGGACAGCCAAGGACACGACCTCCAACAGCTCAGGTAGAACTTTTTATACGAACTTCAAGTACATGAGGCCATTCAGACGAACAGGTAGAAGATACGGCCCAGTGAGATTGTCGCCTACAATGACGGCCCAGATATTCACAACAAAATGGACTTGGCGGTATGACTCTGCTACAGTACGATGGTTTTTCTCATCGCACGCATGGCTATTCCTACTGTTCGAAATACCGTAATGATCAAATAATGCTTCGTCAGTAAACAGCAAGTTTTGGAGGAAATCTTTTCGATCAGTCTCCATTGTTGGAGCAACTATTGACACATTGCGACTCTTGGTGCAAAGTCAATCGCCAGCATTGCATCGACTCGTTGTAGATGATATGAGTGTAATACTCGTATATTGTTGTTCGTGGAGTATTCGCCACGGGCTAGTATGTGCAGGGCCCGCTTCACGTACTTATAATGAGGTCCACTGCAACACGATTCAAAATCGGGTGTGCAAATGGTCTTCATGTTACTAGGTCCATCGTTTCTTCTTTCCGATGAACCTGTCTCCCGCATTTGTCGATCGAGAGACATAAACACTCTTCGTGACGGATGGTGTCTGTTGTAATGTCGTTCCCTGTACAGCCTTTCAGCAGCGAGAGCATTGCAGCGTACTTCCCCTCACACAAGCTGCATGTCAGTGAGTTCTGCTTCATCGTATTGTACTGCACGCTCAGAATAGCACTGACTGATGAATGGGCCTGTCGTTGGTTCATAGCACGTTCTGTCATGGGACAATATAAATACAACAGAGCCGCCTTATGGACAAGTAAACAATACCTGAATCATGACATCCTAGTAATCAGGCTCGTCCTCCTTGTTTCCTTGCAGGAAATAAAAAATGTACATATAAATAAACAGCACCGTCGGTGTAATCTTGTAAGCATATTGCAAATAAGTGGGAAAACAGTAATGCTAGACAAAACGGTAGGTCCCCTACCTCAAATTCTTCAGTGGAGCATTCAACATGTCCTATTACATTTTTACATCCTCTTACGTAAACACCTGCATGTATCGAATATTACGTTTATCCAACAAAACACTAAACAACATAGTTTACGAAAAGAAAATAGTGAAACAATCAGCTTAATTAACTATGGAACAGATGCGAAACAATAATAGTTTTTTTCTAAGATAGCGACAAAAATGAAAGAGACTCGAGTATAAGCGTATTTAATAATTGGTCTCTTGCATATCTACGAAACTACTAACGCTTTTTCAGATAGGAATCGCAGCTATAGTTTTCAGAACTGTCCCACCCACAGCATTCAGAATGACGCCAAAAGGCACAAGCAATATACCGGTACTAAGCCTCGTCATCTTTGCGAATTCACCTAATTCTACACACAGATCACCTCTGGTATGTTGTGCTGCAAGGAGGCTCTCTCCAGCAGAAGTCCCATTGTGAACAGGATTATCAGCATTTTCTAAATCATCAACAGTCCAAGAGATTCTCTGTTTTACGGGTATACGTCCTCTGTATCAGAAGTGAGGAACCCATTATTATAAAAATTATGTACTATGTTGTTATAACTTTCATTAAACATACATTAAGGTATCTCATTTAGCTACATACATTCATTATTGTGAAACTTTAGTGAAGTAAAAGTCACGCACTCGGCCTCTGTGCGTCACATTACCCCAGCTGCAGTACCATAATCGCAGTTTGCTTGGTGGAAATAATACTTCCATAACCATGAGTATTAATTTTCAGAGATAGTCATAAAAACAATTTGTTATAACGTAAAACTAAATGGCCTCCCCCTTAGCAACTGGAGATCAAACGTTAGAACAAGCAAAGACGAAAAACACTCTTGCATCTCGCATCGACAACTGGCAGTAACAATTCCCTCATTCTATACATTTATTTATATAACTGAGCACCAGGCAGCAGCACCTATCAGATAAGACTAGCGCTCACAGTTGTGTGTAGCTTTAGCCACTGCACCAAATTCCCCCACTCTCCCCTTCACTTAAATCTTGTGACGGGAAGGTCGGCAACACTGAATTACGGAATTGTGTATAATCTTTGCAAAATTCTCACTGCGAAAATGTTGTTGTTGTTGTGGTCTTCAGTCATGAGACTGGTTTGATGCAGCTCTCCATGCTACTCTATCCTGTGCAAGCTTCTTCATCTCCCAGTACTTACTGCAACCTACATCTTTCTGAATCTGCTTAGTGTATTCATCTCTTGGTCTCCCTCTACGATTTTTACTCTCCACGCTGCCCTCCAATACTAAATTTGTGATCCCGTGATGCCTCAGAACATGTCTTACCAACCGGACAATTCTTCTTGTCAAGTTGTGCCACAAACTCCTCCTCTCCCCAATTCTATTCAATACCTCCTTATTAGTTATGTGATCTACCCATCTAATCTTCAGCATTCTTCTGTAGCAGCACATTTCGAAAGTTTCTATGGTCTTCTTATCTAAACTATTTATCGTCCATGTTTCACTTCCATACAAAGCTACACTCCATACAAATATTTTCAGAAACGACTTCCTGACACTTAAATCTATACTCGATGTTAACAAATTTCTCTTCTTCAGAAACGCTTTCCTTGCCATTGCCAGTCTACATTTTATATCTTCTCTACTTCGACCATCATCAGTTATTTTGCTCCCCAAATAGGAAAACTCCTTTACTACTTTAAGTGTCATTTCCTAGTCTAATTCCCTCAGCATCACCCGACTTAAATCGACTACATTCCATTATCCTCGTTTTGCTTGTGTTGATGTTCATCTTATATCCTCCTTTCAAGACACTGTCCATTCCGTTCAACTGCTCTTCCAAGTCCTTTGCTGTCTCTGACAGAATTACAATGTCATCGGCGAACCTCAAAGTTTTTATGTCTTCTCCATGGAATTTTAATACCTACTCCGAATTTTTCTTTTATTTCCTTTACTGCTTGCTCAATATACAGATTGAATAACATCGTGGAGAGGCTACAACCCTGTCTCTCTCGCTTCCCAACCACTGCTTCCCTTTCATGTCCCTCGACTCTTATAACTTTCGTTCAAATGGCTCTGAGCAGTACGGGACTCAACAGCTGTGGTCATCAGTCCCCTAGAACTTAGAACTACTTAAACCTAACTATCCTAAGGACATCACACGCACCCATGGCCGGAGCAGGATTCGAACCTGCGACCGTAGCAGCAGCGTGGCTCCGGACTGGAGCGCTTAGAACCGCACAGCCATCGCTGCCGGCTCTTATAACTGCCATCTGCTTTCTGTACAAATGGTAAATAGCCTTTCACTCCCTGTATTTTACACCTGCCACCTTTAGAATTTGAAAGAGAGTATTCCAGTCAACATTGTCAAAAGCTTTCTCTAAGTCTCCAAATGCTAGAAACGTAGGTTTGCCTTTCATTAATCTTTCTTGTAAGATACGTCGTAAGGTCAGTATTGCCTCATGTGTTCCAACATTTCTACGGAATCCAAACTGATCTTCCCCGAGGTCGGCTTCTACCAGTTTTTCCATTCGTCTCTAAAGAATTCGTGTTAGTACTTTGCAGCTGTGTCTCATTAAATTGATAGTTCGGTAATTTTGACATCTGTCAACATCTGCTTTCTTTGGGATTGGAATTATTATATTCTTCTTGAAGTCTGAGGGTATTTCGCCTCTCTCAAACATCCTGCTCACCAGACGGTAGAGTTTTGTCGGGACTGGCTCTTCCAAGGTCGTCAGTAGTTCTAATGGAATTTTGTCTACTACCGAGGCCTTGTTTCGACTTAGGTCTTTCAGTGTTCTGTCAAACGCTTCACGCAGCATCGTATTTCCCATTTCATCTTCATCTACATTCTCTTCCATTTCCATAATATTGTACTCAAGTACATTGCCCTTGTATAGACCCTCTATATTCTCCTTCCACCTTTCTCCTTTCCCTTCTCTGCTTCGAACTGGGTTTCAATCTGAGCTCTTGATATTCATACTCTCGAATTCCAGTCACCCATAACTATTAAATTTTCGTCTCCCTTCACTAACTGAATAATTTCTTTTATCTCATCACACATTTCTTCAATTTCTTCATCATGTGCAGAGCTAGTTGGCATATAAACTTGTACTACTGTAGTAGGCGTGGGCTTCGTGTCTATCTTGGCCACAATAATGCGTTCACTATGCTGATTTTAGTAGCTTACCCGCACTCCTATTTTTCTATTCATTATTAAACCTGCTCCTGCATTACCCCTATTTGATTTTGTATTTATAAACCTATATTCACCTGACCAAAAGTCTTGTTCCTCCTGCCACCGAACTTCACTAATTCCCACTATATCTAACTTTAACCTATCTATTTCACTTTTAAAATTTTCTAACCTACCTGCCCGATTAAGGGATCTGACATTCCACGCTCCGATCCGTAGAATGCCAGTTTTCTTTCTCCTCTTGAGTAGTCCCGCCCAGAGATCCGAATGGGGACTATTTTACCTCCGGAATATTTTACCGAAGAGGATGCTATCATCGTTTAACCATACAGTAAAGCTGCATGCCCTCGGGAAAAATTACGGCTGTAGTTTCTCCTTGCTTTCAGCCGTTCGCAGTACCAGCACAGCAAGACTGTTTTGGGTAGTGTCACAAGGCCAGATCAGTCAATCATCCAGACTGTTGCCCCTGCAACTACTGAAAAGGCTGCTGCCCCTCTTCCGGAACCACACGTTTGTCTGGCCTCTCAACAGATACCCCTCTGTTGTGGTTGCACCTACGGTACGGCCATTCGTATAGCTGAGGCACGCAAGCCTCTGCACGAACGGCAAAGTGCAGGGTTCATGGGGCTGTCGTGAAACAATGTCGTTACATAAAAACTGTAGTTAAAGAGTTAACTCTCTGGTCACCAACAACACTCATGGTTTCTTTCAGTAAAAAAGGAAACGACTATTTAGATTCCATAGACGAATCTGGAAATGAATTTAGTTCCAGGAAAGGAAGCGTTGCTGCCAGGTTTCATATGTATGAATCGCATTATGCCTGACTATCTGCCCTAAATAAATTAATATCGGCTCTCCCAGTAAAATATCGATATTGATATTTCATTTCAGAGGCGCTGGGTAACGATGCTGCGTGCATGCCTTAATTGTATGCTACCAGCCAATGTTGGAAGCAAACGCTTTTATCCTCGTGTATTTGCTCTGCTGTACGAGGAAATGGTCCATCGTGTGAATGTGTCTTCGATGGAACGTAGCACCGTAGCTAATGCGTTTCATGTTTCGTCGTGCACCGGTATAATTTAAACTTACTCGAGAGATGGCAAAGGGTGGAGTCTTGTCTCTTCTTGGCAGCAGCAGTTTTACAAACTAAAGAAAAAAGGTAAGCGTACTCAAGGGATTTGAAGATACTTACTGAATCTGATGCAAAGGTTACAGTAAAAGTTAAGAACTAATCGCAAGACGCTTTGCATTCAGAAATGATCACTACACGAATTACAAAAAATTCGGTAGAAAGTTTTCCGGAACTGCAGAACAGTAAAACAGCAACCACCAGACGTATTTTACGGTTCTGTTGTATACTCTCTTTGAGGGGTCCATGAGCTCTATTGTCACTCACTTTTGTATCTGTGGAGGATCTGCGGGGAATTCTAGGAGTGTGTGGTGGCGACGACGGTAAAAAATCTTCAAATGGTTCAAATGGCTCTGAGCAGTATGGGACTTAACTGTTATGGTCATCAGTCCCCTAGAAATCCTGCAGATAATTTTCTTTCAGATGTCATCAGATTCACAATCTGTCCACAGTCGCGTCCAGTATTTCTGGTTCGCGGCGACATGATTCACGTTACTACCATCCATCTCCGTGTTTGGGAGATGTTTGGGAGATGTTGAGCAGCTTGACATCGTGTCCAATGCTTTGTATTCTGCAACTATGATAGTTTATTCGGGCAGCTACTCGTTCGGTTTTTTATTTTACCTTTTATAAAAAAAAATGTAGCAGCCAGTGCGTAGGATTTCACATAATCTCTCCCAAATAAGTATTTTTCCTTCTGTTCGTGGCGGGTAGCTATTCCTAATCTATATTAATACCGCGTAAAAATTTTTAGTTGGCACGCTCGAAAACTACTGTCAAAGGAGGAGTACAATTCAATCGTGTGAATGAAAGGAAAAAAGACTTTATGTAGTCAATAGCATTTCTTCATTATAAGAGGAATTTTCAGTATTAGCCAGAACACTGGAGATGCATCTAGCAGAAAATTTTTTTATCACACATGCGAACTTATCCGCTCTTCTATAGAATGCGCTGGATAAAATCTTGCTATGGAATGCTAAAATTACATACATAAATGTTGAATGTTATATATGATGCACGACACGTACGGCACAAGAGCAATGTGTGAAACAGTAACGGTGCACTCTCCATTTTAAGCCGAGGGATTCTGCGATGTCATTTATATGTTACCCTTCTACGAACAGTTATTACACCGCGGCTACGTTATCGTTTCGTCAGATGCTCAAAAAAGAGGTGAAAATACGACTGGTCGACTAGGGACGCATGTTTATCAAAACTAGAACTTGAAGTGACGTCTTATACGGGTAGATCTACTCTAAAACTTGCGTTAAGAAAGATTTGCTTTACATACAACCGCAAATAACCTCCATTATCTACAACTTAAGCAACTTAACCTTATTTTGTCGTAAAGGGGAACCAAGAATGCAGCCCACAATGTTTGACTACCTCCACTGAGTATTCTAATGAACATTACAGTTTTAAATGTTAATACTTGTTCTCATATCCAGTTCTTCCTATTTTGTATGTCATGTTGCGTGCATATGAGTAGCAGAGGAATACGACACGAGAATAATTTTTACCTCGCCATTCAAACTTCAATACCAGAAAAGAGAGTAAATCACGAAATTTCACCTATTATGCGTGAACGGTATAGTAGGAAGAATGCGTGATTAAATGAATCCGTAATTTTTAGGTATACGGAGCGGGAAATATAGTACATAGCGCGGTCAACAATGGCAGCAATAAAGGCTCAAATTCTGCTGGGTTTCGGTTCTAACCGAGCTTGGATGACAGATTTGGATACGACATTGTACCCTATTTTGCCAGAGGTCATTATACGTAATTAATTGTGAGTGCCAGTGTCTCTGCAACCCATAACTAGCGCACACTCCGCTGCAGAGTGAAAATCTCATTCTGGAAACATCCCCCAGGCCGTGGCTAAGCCATGTCTCCGCAATATCCTTTCTTTCAGGAGTGCTAGTTCTGCAAGGTTCGCAGGAGAGCTTCTGTAAAGTTTGGAAGGTAGGAGACGAGGTACTGGCAGAAGTAAAGCTGTGAGTACCGGGCGTCAGTCGTGCTTCGGTAGCTCAGTTGGTAAGTTGGCAGTAGTCTGCGTTCGGCAGGGCAGCAGTGCGCACCGCGCTCGGCCGTCCACGCCGCTGCGCGCGCGGAGTGTTTTGTTTACTTCCTCGTCACCGCGCTTCTCAGTCGAACAAGCTGTAATGGCCAACTCTTACAGGAAGAACACTCTTAAGTTCACCTTCTCAAACGAATACGCACGACCCAAAGCACTGGCCGTCGAACGCTTCCTACGCGAAGACGTGAAGATCCCGCGTGACGAACTCATCGGCATACACCTATCGATCATTAGCAGCGTCGTTTATGTTAAGATGACTTCCGACGCTGCCTGCAACGAGATCATTCAAAGGACGCGACATGGACTAAAATTTCGGCATTCCGACGGAAACGTCGGGCCTGTGGATGTCGACCATGCAGGACTTGGCCTTCGGACGATCCGTGTATTCGAACTGCCTTTCGAGGTGGCTGAAGATGAAGTCATCGCGGCGCTAAGTCCGTTCGGAAAAGTCCAGAGCCACGTAGCCGAGACATGGGCACAGTTTACGACGTATCCGGTGCTTAATGGTGTGAGACAAGTCCGAATCGATCTCAAACGGCACGTTCCATCGTACATTTCTATCGGCGGCTGCCGTGCGGTAGTCATTTACGACGGACAACCTCGAACATGTTCCGGTTGTGGCCAAGAAGGCCACGTCCGTAATGAATGCCTGCAACGCCGCATCACACAACTAAGGCCCGACGATACGAACACGCACAGAACCACGACCACCCTTCCAGTCACCTATGCGGCGACACTGCACGTCCAGCCCTCACAAGGCGCCGTTCACGAGCGTCTCTCTGGTCCGATACACCCGGAGGCGTCCCAGCACCTTGACACCGGCGATGCCACCCGTGAACATGTCCAACAGCCGGACACACCCACGCTAGAAGATCACAAGGATACCAATGAGAGTGTTCTAGAGAATGAAGACCGCATCATAGCACCCGCGGCTTTTGTACCGGAACGACGTGAATCTCTTCCTTCCTCAGACACCGAAACTCATTGCCGAAAGCAGAAGTCGCCGAAACGACGAAAAAAACGCCGCAAGACATCAGAATCGACCATTGAGCCCCCTCCGCAGGACGAAGAAATGCCACATCACTCCGACGGAGAACACGATAACACTTTCTCCTCTGCCACGGCGACGCGTCATCCACAAGACGGTGAACCGTCCGACAGAGATCGTGCGCAAGCCCCGCTCCCAGAAGCCATGGAACATAGCACGCCTGTTGTCACCGACGCCATTGAGCCGACTCGGCCAGCGCTGCCACCTCTCGCCGATGTCAAACCTGTCGGACACCTTTCATGGGCGGATGACACGGATTTCCCACCTCCATCTGATGCGGAAATGAGATCTGTTTCTCCGTTCGACCAAAACTAAAATGGGGGAAGTTTCTACGGCGAATCCTGCGACTTCTATGGACTTCCAGCATCCACAACAACAATCTTCACCAGCTACGACCCTATCAACAGCACGGATCTCCCATCAGGCGTACCGAATAGCTACTATCAATACTAATAATATCGGCTCCCATGCTAAACTTCAACTGCTCCGTGACACGCTAAGAGCAGCGGACATCGACATCGCCCTGTTACAAGAACTGAGGACAGCGACTTGGACTGGGTGTTATGGATATGAGACGTACGCCGCCCCTGCAGCTATGGAACACACAGGCGCAGCCATCCTCCTCCGAGAAGGAATTGCAGTTTCCGATGTCGCATACCTCCCAACAGCGCGAGGGGTGGCCATAACAGTTGAAGGACTCAAAATCATAAATCTCTACGCCCCATCGGGCACTGATAAACGGAGGGATCGCTCCCAGTTCCACGCAGAAGATATCACGCCTTTATTCCTCGGTCGATACGATCATCTCATCGTAGGTGGAGATTTCAACTGTGTTCTCGAGCGCACAGACCAATACCCCCATTTCACCACATGTCCCGAACTTCGCTTCCTCGTCCGCCGCCTTCGTCTCCTCGACACTTGGCGAGTGATACACGGCGACCGCCCGGGGTATACACACATCACGAGCCACTCCGCCAGCCGACTTGATAGAGTATACATCTCTAACGCTCTAAAATCAGTACTCCTCGACGCGGAACGTTGGCCGTCTGCCTTTTCGGATCATGACATCTATATCTGTACCATGAACCTACGTCGACAATCTATATGGCGCAGTGCAGGACCCTGGAAACTCAATGTCGCGCTACTGCGGGACCCTGAATGTCGACAACAGATCACCGACACGTGGCACACCTGTGTTCAACGCATTATGCGTTACGAGACCACACTGCAGTGGTGGTTGCTGTGCGCCAAACCGGCCATCCGACGCACATTGATACACTATGGCAGAGCAAAAGCCAGGTGGAATCACCATACAACTGATTTCTACTATAGCGCTCTACGTGAACTCATGGATCATCCTCCATCCCCGGATCGCCTCAAAGAAGCTCAACGCATCAAGGCAAAGATTCTATCCTTGACCAGATGCCGTCTAGAGGGAGCCATTGTACGAGCCCGCAGCCAAGACAGGATTAATGGTGAAGAACCTTCTATGCATCATATTGTTCAAAATGTTCGTCGACGCCGACAGGCTTTAATGACAACTTTAGACTTACCTGATGGACGACGGCTGACTTCTCAAGCTACCATTGCGGATGCATTCACAACGCACTATAGACTTTTCTATCAAGAAGTACCTGCCGGTGCAGAGGCCATTGCTGAGGTTGCCCATGAGACACTTGGTACTCTAAACGCAGCAGCTGCAACCCTCCTGACTGCTGAAGTGACCACCGACGACGTCCAGGGCGCTGTGGCCAAGGGGTCTCTGAATCGATCTCCCGGCCCGGACGGTTTACCTCTCGAATTTTACAGAACCTTCCAAGATTTGATGATGCCACGATGGAGGGACATGTACTGGGAACTTTTGTCCGGCGCGGCGAACCCGCCACCAATGTTCATGGAAGGCTTACTTGTACCAGTCCCGAAACCCGCAGGAGGAACACGACTCGACAGTTATCGGCCGATCACGTTACTCAATTCGGACTTCAAGATTTTCACACGCCTTCTGGCAGTGCGACTCAAACATGTATTACGGGACATTGTCTCCCACGAACAAACATCCTTAGGCGGCGATCGTAATATACAGACGGCCCTCAGTGAATATCGAGATGTGATCGCTGTGGCAACACACTCGCGACTGCCAGGCGCTTTAATCTCCATCGACTTCAAACAAGCGTTTGACCGCGTCAATCATGCATTCCTCAACGCAGTGATGGACCGAATGGCAATTCCCCCGACGTTCACGCAAGTGATTATGCGGCTCCTTCGTGGAGCAACGTCCAGACTTCTCGTCAACGGCAGACTTACAGAACCTATACGGATTGAACGCTCAGTACGGCAGGGTTGCCCTTTGTCGACGGTACTTTATGCCATTGCGATGGAACCACTCATTTGCGGATTACGGCGACGTTTGACAGGTATTCCACTCCGGGATCATATGTTCCGCTGCCGAGCTTACGCGGACGACTTGGCCCTCGTCGTACGTTCAGCGGCTGAAGTACAAGCTGCGATGCAGTGGATTACCCGTTACAGTGCAGGGGCAGGGAGCGCTATGAACGTGGCAAAATCATGCGCCATGAAGATCGGCCGCGGCCTTCCCGCAGACAGCGTAGCTCCATTTCAACTGGTAGACACCATTCGTTGTCTCGGATTGGTGTACACGCGAGACATTCGCCGCACCTCGGCGATCAATTTTCGTGCGCTGCTGCAACGCATCCGGGCCAACATACAAAATCACATACTACGCCCGCTGAATATGTGCCAGAGAGTCACCTTCGTCAATACCCATCTGGCAGCTCGGATACCCCATATAGCGCAGATTCTGCCCATCACTGCGACAATGGCGGCCAGGTTACAGGCGGCATTCGGCTATTTCATTTGTTCTGGACACATCTTCAAAGTCCAGTATGAAGCTCTCACCTTACCGAAGCGGGACGGTGGCCTCGATCTGGTTAATGTGAGAGCCAGGACAACGGCACTTTACACCAATACTATGCTCCGGTTATGGAAAAGCCAAAATGCTAGTTTTACTGGAATGTTGACCACCGAGCTCGCGCCTGTTTCGAGACGCCCACCGACGTCTTTGGCACACATCCCACCTCCGATGTCACATATCGGCCGTTTCTTTTTGGAGTACAGCTACATATGCACCGAGCTCCCCAGGACCAGGAAGACGACCACCCGCGACATCTACCGCCTTCTCCGAATGTCTCCACCCCGCAACCCCGTCGAAACACGTCACCCCCAGGTTTCATGGCCTACAGTTTGGAAAACGATCCACCAACCATATCACACCACTGACACCACCTCTATGTGGTACCTTCTCGTCAACGGCAAGTATACTACAAGACAGAAACTACATCGCATCGCACTGGTGGACTCACCCCTGTGCCTCAAGTGCAATGTCGAAGATACAGATTTACATCGTTTTGAGTGTGGGCCAGCAGCAGCTGTCTGGACCCTCGTACAGAAGATTGTGGCATTCTACCTCCGAGTACCACCACATCACGTTTCTCCCACTATGATGATATATCCCGACACGACCTACTTTCCATCGGCTAAGTGGCACGCCATCACATGGATCAGTGGCATGGCTGTCGACTACCTCTTCCGAGACGACATCGTCGATCCGGCGGCCTTTTGGACACGCCTCCAAGTGTATCACCACACCCTTCGCCGGCATCGACACTATCGGGCCACTTTCGCGAACTATTTACAGAGCATTTTCACCAACCCGCCTCAAAGCTGGAATCTCAACGAACCGTGCCAGCCAAGGCTGGACGATCCCACGTTCCCCTTCAATGGTCAATGATAGAATGCATTTTGTTCTGCTGGCGCGCCAAAGTGGAGCATGGCGCGGGAAGTATTCCTACTTTATTTCAGTTCTCTTTCCTCCTCCTCTTCTAAGTTTTTTTTTTCTCCTTACACATGTTTATCCCTTTCACAACTAGCTCTCTATCTGCAGCCTATTTGTTTTCTTTCTCTTGTGCTCCAAAAAAAAAAAAAAATAAAAATAAAAATAAAAAAAAATAAAATAAAATAAAAAAAAGAAATGGTGCTGATGGTGAGACTGTACACTCATTTATGTTACAAAAAAAATACAAAAGAAGGCCGTTGCGGAAATATAGCTACCTTTTATGTTTTACGTTTTCAAAGGATATTGTGTTATTTATGAAGAACGTCGTCTTTTATTTTCATACCCAAGAGGTTTTTATTTGTTAAAAAAAAAAAAAAAAAAAAAGTTGGTAGAGAAAAAAAAAAAAAAAAAAAAAAAGTTGGTAGAGCACTTGCCTGCGAAAGGCAAAGGTCCCGAGTTCGAGTCTCGGTCGGGCACACAGTTTTAATCTGCCAGGAAGTTTCATATCAGCGCACACTCCGCTGCAGAGTGAAAATCTCATTCTGGAAACATCGCCCAGGCTGTGGCTAAGCCATGTCTCCGCAATATCCTTTCTTTCAGGAGTGCTAGTTCTGCAAGGTTCGCAGGAGAGCTTCTGTAAAGTTTGGAAGGTAGGAGACGAGGTACTGGCAGAAGTAAAGCTGTGAGTACCGGGCGTGAGTCGTGCTTCGGTAGCTCAGTTGGTAGAGCACTGGCCCGCGAAAGGCAAAGGTCCCGAGTTCGAGTCTCGGTCGGGCACACAGTTTTAATCTGCCAGGAAGTTTCATAACTAGATATTTTCAGTGGCTGAGAGGTCTGGAGATCGAGGTGGCCGGGGCAACACTCTAGCAGCATCTGTTCCCAGATAGGTTAGCAGCCCGCAAGAAACGTACGGTCTTGCGTTATCTTGTTGAAAAGTATCTTCGCAGGAAACTTTAAGATAAGGCACTGGCACCGACCGTAACCCGTCACAAATCTTACACACGATGTCCGACATAAAACTGGTACTCCTCACGTACCGGTTAATCATCTCGAGTCGGACTGCTTGTGAGGTGGCAACACTGTCTCGGAAGTTGGCTACACTACATTTTATCGAATAGTTGAGTGCAGCTGTGTGTTCGTGCGTCAGTTGTTGTGAGAAGCTCGTACTGTTGAGTTGTTACAACAATGGGGCAGTTTTCATTACAACACTGAACTGATTATTGTGGAGAGTTACATAACGACAGGCTCCACCAAGGAATGCAAAGAAATGTTTCAAGAGAGGTATCCTGATAGGAAACTCGCCACAACCAGCACTTTAAAGATCTGTATATGAAATTGAGAGGTGTAGGGATGGTTCAGAATGTGCAGAGGTATAGGCGACCGACAGTGACGACGTCAGGAACTGTAGACAGAGAGTTGATATTGGAGGATCAGAAAAAAGACAGTTCATTACTGTAACTGGTTGTTAACATCAATAGCTAACTGGCTGTTAACACCAATCGCTAACTGTTACTGGGACCTCTTGCTTTACTTCATGTCGGATGAGGCTGGTATCATTTGTCAGATTATGTAAACTCCCAGAATTCCAGATACTGGTCGCAGGACGACCAACATTTTCTTCATGAAGAACCTCTCCACTCAGAATAGATAGGTTTCTGGTGCGAATTGTCTGGCATGCGCATTATTGGCTCAGATTTTCAGTTACTGTTTAAACAGTGCCAGATTCCTAGAGATCTTTGAGTCTTTCTGTGCACAGTTAACAAACGCAGAGAATATGATGATGGTATTTGGTTTGTGAGGCGCTCAACTGTGTGGTTATCAGCGCCCGTACAAATTCCCGATCTTTTCTCTGTCCAGTCTCGCCACTTTCCCAAATGACAATGAAATGATGAGAGCAACACAAACACTCAGTCTCCGGCGAAGAAAATCCCCGAAGCGGCCGGGGACAAAAACGCAGAGAAGCTTTATGCAGTATTCCAACTAGATGGAGCAACTGCTCACACGCCCAACTTAAGTATGGCTCATATCACCAACCGGTTCCTTGAAGAAAGACTCGTCATTGGAGGCTTTTGGCCCCCAAAGTTTCCGAAGTTAACATCGTGTGATTTTTACTTATGTGGCTCATCAAACAACCAAAGTGCTCTTGTCATTATCACTCCATGGACATTTGATTTGATTTTATGATTATGTCTCGTCACCGGTAGCCGCGTAGCGGCCAGTGCGGGAGTTACGGCGCTCGGATGGAAACACTCACCGAAATCAGTCAGACTGATGGTGGTGTCCGAGGGCGGCCGCCGAAAACAAACATCTCGATGGTTTGCGGAAACACAGGCCGGTGTGGCCGTGCGGTTCTAGGCGCTTCAGTCTGGAACCGCTTGATCGCTACGGTCGCAGGTTCGAATCCTGCCTCGGGTATGGATGTGTGTGACGTCCTTAGGTTAGTTAGGTGTAAGTAGTTGTATGTTCTAGGGGACTGATGACCACAGGTGTTAAGTCCCATAGTGCTCAGAGTCATTTGAACCAATTTTTTCCAGACTAACGACAGTCAGCCTGTTAGAGAACAGAGAACTGCTTTAGCATACATTTAGATAATTTGACAGAAATATCGGTGTCTAGCCATATGATTTGTAGAGTACAGTCATATTTGCAAGACTCAAGTAGGATGTGAACGTCAGTATCAATCGTTTGATCGCTGAGGTTTACACTGACATCCAAAATGAAACGTGATTCAAATTCATTGGTTCTTAATTACAAACACAGAGAAACTTGGTAGTTGTCGATTGTAGCGTCATCTACCACGTATGAGAAACAATGGTTTGAGTAAACCGTACGTATTTTTTAGCACAGAATTGAATATGCAACATGAATGGGAAGCTTCCATTTGAAAGTACGAAGTTTACCCCGCACACGCAAGAAAGTTTGAGTAGGAGGTGGGCAGTTGTAGCACGGAAAGATTTCCGTTTACTAATATTTGATTTTAACCTAGAACATTTTTTCGTACTATTCGTCGTTTTCGAAGTACGTAATTCTCTCATGTTAAAACAAAAGCCTTATGTGTTGTTCCATAGGCAAATTCATTACATTACAACATCAAAGCCGGCCACTGTGGCCGAGCGGTTCTAGGCGCTTCATCCCGGAACTGCGCTGCTGCTACGGCCGCAGGTTCGATACCGGCCCCGGGCATGGATGTATGTGATGTCGTTATGTTAGGTTTAAGTAGTTCCAAGTCTAGGGGACTGATGACCTCAGATGTTAAGTCCCATAGTGCTTAGAGTAATTTGAACAATATCAAAGAGGAAAACGTTTCCCTGTATCTACTTCTTCATACTGTCGTGTCCGCAGTATAACGTACAAGACTAGAAGGAATTACATGTGAACGAGCTTTAATATTCAAATTTTAATCTTCTTTACCTCTCTGTGATATAGGCTATAAATGATAACTTTAGTTTTACGCAGGACTAGCGACTCTCGTAAGCTTAAATGTTGCCAATATTGGTCCTTTTACTTAGATGTGGTCTGAGTTATAAAATACACAAAAGCAGGACACGGAAGCATCTACAGTCATCAGAAAAGGCATACTTTTTGAATTACTGAAGCGAGAAGCGTGTGCCGTGTGGTTCTTTGTTCTGATCGGTGCTGCCATCTGCACTTTGACGTCTCCTCATCTGCAATGTAGAAGAGCTCCGCCAACACCAGGGCGGCCAACTGCTGCAAAGCTGGAGGAGGCGAATCTGCCACGGCGGCGTGCTGCAAGCAGTTACGGCGAACTGGCGGGAACGGTGCTTTGAGTTCCCGTCTATGCTGGTCTCCTCCGTCTGTAGACTATGCAAATTTTGGTCCTCCTGCGTTCAGTCAGTTGTGGTTCGTGCCGGCCGGTAGTAATTACTGCATCTGGCTTTATGCCTGGAATCCTTAGAGCGGTGTTTTTGAGTATGCCTTTTAAAGACATAAGCGAACATTTCTAAAACGACATTTTTCAAGTTACAGTTCTTCCCATGCTGTGTGGATGTATTTGATCACTTTCCTCGTAAATTAAAGGTGCTAGCAAATAATAAGAGTTTCAAAAGCGAATTGAACTCTTTTGTTTTCAAGAAGATTTCATATTATTTATTTGAATGTGTTGTATCATCACAAGAGAAGATTTTTGCTGTAGGGTAAGTATGAAAAAAAAAAACCTGCCATGTAAATGGCCAGCCTGTAGCCAACTTTTCACAGAGAAAATTATATCACACGGTACGTCGGGTAACGTGTTTCCACATCAGGTAACAAATTAATACGTGAGACGGATATTGATTTAAATAGTGAAACGTAAGAAACGTCACGGTAGAAAAATTACCTCTAGGCTTTTAAATACAGAGCTCTTAATTAGATAGATCTATCTAAATTAAATGCATAAGGACGAAGTTGTATCAAATTTTCATGAATTTCAACCAAAAATGTTCAAAATTTTGAGGGTGAATGCAACATTTTCTACGCAACTACCTGTGCTCATACGGATAGTTTGGTGTAGCAATGTTGATTTAATTCAGGCGTTTAAACGAATGCCCATTTTCCTAAATACACTGCTGGAGATCATTTGAAGTTTTGGTTAAATCGGGCAGCCGTGTCGACGATTCACGAGGATCATGGCGTCGAAACCATGTGACTTGTACTCAAAAGCGTAAGGATGTGTTCTGCATTCTAGCCCAACATGACTTAATACGTTGCAGCGAGGGTGCTTGTCGCTCCACGACATTCGCAACCGTACGTCTCGTCCTCAGGTCGCACCACTCTTAGATGGCCATTTTGCTGTCAGAATGTCCCTCTAAACACAGCCAATAAAGTACAACATGCTACATCAATCCCTAAAACTGAATCTTGCCAGCTTGTTACCTATAGCTTGTTTAAACTGGCTTGCAGTTAGTTAAGCTAATTGATTGAAAAAATGATGCTCTGTTTAAAAAATTGTAATTTATTGATATAACTTGCTGAAAAGTAACTAAAACTGTACGAAACTCGAGAGTAAGGAAGTTTCTTACGTCTATCTGTATACACATATATTTATTACTCATGTTAGTTTGTAAGTTCCACATAGTGCCGTGTTGTCGCGAAATACGGGGTGTTCAAGAAGTCTCTTCGCAGGATCGTGTAATTGTAGCCGCGCGTGTCGTATGCCGCAGTAATTACGAGGCGTGTTACCACTTTGTATGAGAAAAGTTCTAATTTTATCCTTACAGCTGTGTGGGCCGTTCCTAAACTAACATCGTTTCCTGGGCGAGTTTTCTTACTGACTTGTTCGGACTCATGTACATTTGATCCGAAATATCGAGTAGTTTATCCTCAGACAAAACGCTAGGACGACCACTTCTCGGTGCATCTGTCACTGAACCCGTACTTCGAAATCTCGCACAGTATCGCAATGTGGGAGTCTTGTCTCCGGGAAAACTGAATTAAATGTTTGACGAACTGAAACTGTGTATTTACCACCAGCTTTGAACACTTGTTGTTCAGTGTTTAGCATTTTAACAGTGACCAAAAAAAACGAACAAAGGAACTAAACTTAAACGTTCACGTCAACACCTATCGACACACACAACTATATTACTGACGCTGACTGAGATAAACGAAACAGTGGAATGTTGGGAAGTAAGCCAGGCAGGCGAACAATCATACGGCACTTCGCAGAGACTTTTTGAACACCCCGTATTTATTACGAATGTTGGTATATAAGTTCCACATCGTGCCAAGTTGCCGCGAAATACAACCCACGTAACACGCAAATAAGGAAATTTAACTATGTAATACATGAACGTGAAGGATTCCATTTACACATTTCTCGGAATTCGCCTGCATCTCTGCTTCGCTCTCACCGACACTTGCGCCGTATTCGTTGCTTGTAGCTCCGAATCCTACCTCCAGTTGGCACGACAATTCATATAACTGAGGGACATACATCTTCCTAGTACTGAATTCAGCAAACGCCTCACGGTACTGTGACTACAAAGTACGCAAGCAAATGTGTATACTGGTAACTCTGCCACAGATCGTCAGTCGCATTTTCACCGGTGTTCCAGCAGATATTAGCAGTTTCTTTTTTACAGCGTGTACCTGGAGTCAGCATAGATATATCCTGTTCATCACGTCCTTCATACGACGCCCACAGCCGACTGAGCCGTGGTAAAATTTTCCGTTTTGAAGAGCGCGCCGCAGCGCGTAGTGTAAAGCAGTCGCCCTCCGTTTCTGGCAGAGGCGCCGCCGTGGCTATTGCAGCTTTGTTGTCTCCCTCTGGTGGGAAAGGGGAAAGGTAGCCTGTTCAAGTGCATTTAAGGGGCGCTATGAGCTCGCTCAGACCTCCCCCCCTTTTCGTTTTTTCCTCTCCTCCCTCCTTATTTTTCCCCCTCCTCCAGGTCCACCCCCCCCCCTCCCCCATCTGCCTTGGCTCGGGAGTGTCATCTTTGAGCCGCCATTTTCGTGCAGTGTTTTACAGTGAGTGCTTTACAGTGGGTGTTCTGTATTGTATCTGTTGGGAAGTGTTGCGAACGGCCATCATACTGTCGCTGGGTGTGATTGTTTTATCTCTTGCGAACAGAAACCAGACTGTCGCCATGTTTTTTAATTGTGTGTCTACTATGTTACTTGTCTGATTCCTGCGTCTTTTATTAACATCGCCAACCCTTTTTGCTCTCTGTTTTAACTTTCGCATTTTTCCGCCATTTTTACACTTTAAGTCACCGTTTTATCGCCTGTTTTTCTTGTTTCTTCTTCCGTTTTTTAAAAAAGTCTGTAGGCTGTAGAGCAGCGTACTAAGCTGCTGCCAGCCCGCCCGTTTCGGGGGGGAATTTAAAATCAATAAAATAAAAAAAAAAACTCGCTCAGAGGAGTCTGGTCAGTTGGTCAGCCGCGTCAGTGTGGGGCAGTCAGTATCTGTCTGTCGTCCGGAGTGCTAGTATGTGTTAGGCCGCCAGTCTGCTCGAGTTTGTTTAGCCAATGGTCATTGGCGGTTGGATCGATCGGTTGGTCGGTCGCGCACTGGAACACAAGACGACTTGTCCGTCTTGAGCGTCGGCGCATGTGAGGTCGCCACGTGAGTCCAGTGGCCCGCGCCGTATGGTGAGGGGTAGTGGCTTCGCGACCGACACGAGAGCAACAGGACCCAACGCACGACATCGGTCTGGCCGCTGCGAGCTGCGACGCCGTGGGACGGCGATTCGTGATATGTTTCATTTACTTGTTAAATTCTACTTGTTTTCTTGATCAGTCTCTCGTCCCCAGCTTGCTCGTATGTCTCCCGTCCGCATTTGTTAGGCGGTTAGTGTCTGTCTGTCTGTCGTACGTTAATAGCTGCCTCTGTCATGTTTGTCGGATTTGGTGTCAACGAATTTATTCCTTGAAGTGTAACGGCCGAATGCCTGAAATATGATTTTATCTTGTCCATCATCTTGAGAGGTGGAATATGTGTACTGTAGAGCATGTCTGGCCAACCTTTTATATTTTATGTAAGACTGCATTTCATGGGTTTTTATTGAAATGGTCATTTTAGTACATAATGTTGCCACCCTTCCACCATAAGACTTTTTTTTTTTTTTTTTTAAATCAAGTTGCACTTTCGGTGGAAAGTCAATCTTTTAATGTAAGTGTATTGTATCATTTCCATTCCTCCTACGGGGTGCATAGTTAATGTGCTTGTGTGAGTTGTTAAAATTTTTAGTTTAAAGTAATCTGGTGTGTTGCAGATATGCACCAGTGTAGTCTTTCAGAGGTTGTTGTGAGCGGTCGTGACTACGGTCGTGTCAAAAGGGAGCGGCAAGGTTCTCAGCCCGAAAGCTCATACTGTCAAAAATTTGTTCTTTCTGGCTCTGCATAAATTGTAACTTGATATGTAGAGGTTGCTTTCTGATTATAATTTTAAATATGTATAAAAAGAAGCGCTTTTAGGACTAAAATTTCCATTTGTTGAACGAAATTTGATTTCTTTTCATCAGTTACCTACTGGCAACTACTTCCACGCTCACATAGTCTGATTAAATGTGTTAACATTCTTGATGAATCGCTAGTAATTAAAGTAAATTCTTAAGAAAAAGTGTTTAAAGTAAATTCAGGGTTCACCGACGTAAAGCGTTGGTTTATTTTCTATCACAAACAAAATGATTTTGAAAGTGGAATTTTAGGATCCCATCCAATAGAGGGGTCCCCAATTAGCCTAAATCAAATTCGGCGTTATTCTTTTTTATCGGTGTGTATTAACGGGATCGGTAAAGCTCGAAGTGTAATCTGTACTGTAGCAGCGACTGTGCGGTGCTTCTGCATGACAGTGGTATTCATAGCGAGCCAGGCCGTTGCTTCAAATCATGGAATATTGATTACTGTGTGCATTACTGTCCCTTTTAACACATAACCGTAAGAGGAAGATCGTGCTAGACTCAAGTTGCACTGTCGAATGGGAACGTAAAATTTCACATTAAAAGTTGTTTCGTTTGTAACGTAAAACAAACTGACGCTTCTCGTAAATACTGGGCGTCACTTGAAACACGTAATGAGCAACATTTGTTTGGGTTGACTTCAGCTAAACGTTGCAGAACAGGAATTGCAAATATCTATCGAAACACCAGAGAAAATGCTCCTGACGACTCTTAGGAGGGACACCCTATATATACTGAAGAGAAAAAATATGGTACACCTGTCCAGTATCGTGTAGGACCCCCGCGAGCACGCAAAAATGCCGCAGCACGACGTGACATGGACTCGACGTATGTCGGAAGCAGTGCTGGAGGCAGTGGACACCATGAATGCTGCAGGCTGTCCATAAGTCCATAAGAGTGCGGGGGGCTCGATAGCTCTTCAGAATAATGTTCATGTCAGCGAAGTTTGGTGGCCAGCGGAAGTCTTTAAACTCAGAAGGGTGTTCCTGGAGCCACTCTGTAGAAATTCTGGAGTTGGGGGGGGGGGGGGGGGCGTCGCATTGTCCTGCTGGAATTGTGCATGTCTGTCGGAATGCACAATGGACATGAATGGATGCAGGTGATTAGACAGGGAGCTTAAGTACATGTCACCTGTCACACACGTAACGCCTCACACCATTACAGAGCCTCCACCAGCTTGAACATTCCCCTGCTGACAAGCAGGTTCCATGGATTCATGAGGTTGTCTCCGTACCCCAACATGTCCATGTCCAACGTCTCTATACAATCTGAAACCAGCTCCACCGCGCAACGTGTTTCCAGTCCAATGTCGGTGTTCGCCGGCCCAGAGGAGGCGTAAAGCTTTTTACAATGAAATGAACACCATTAACTGCTTACAGGCGTTAACATACGTCAACGGGGATAGATGGAAATGTGTGCCCCGACCGGGACTCGAACCTGGGATCTCCTGCTTACATGGCAGACGCTCTATCCATCTGAGCCACCGAGGACACAGACGATACGGCGACTGCAGCGATTTATCTCTGACACGCCTCCCGCGAAACCCACATTCTCAACGTATTGTCGCGCACTACATTCGTAGTGCCCCCGCCCATTATACTAATTACCCGCGGCGCGTTGCCGATTCCCGTACGAGTTCGGGCACTGTTTGTGCAGCCGGCCGCGGTGGTCTCTCGGTTCTAGGCACTCAGTCCGGAACCGCGGGACTGCTACGGTCGCAGGTTCGAATCCTGCCTCGGGCTTGGATGTGTGTGATGTCCTTAGGTTAGTTAGGTTTAAGTAGTTCTAAGTTCTAGGGGACTGATGACCTCAGAAGTTAAGTCACATAGTGCTTGGAGCCATTTAGCCACTGTTTGTGCATTCGCACAGAAGAAGATGGTCAAGTGGCCGGTGAGCCTTAACTATATGGTACAGTCATAAAGAGTACACGAGTGGGCGTTCGGGTCGGAATGACCATATCGATGATGTTCCGTTGATGGTCCAGCATTGAAATCTGCAGCAATCTGTGGAAAAGTTGCACTTCTGATAGGTTGAATGATTCTCTTCAGTCGTCGTTGGCCCCGTTCTTGCCGGATCTTTTACCGGCCTCAGCGATGTCGGTGATCTGATTTTTACCGGATTCCTGATATTCACAGTACACTCGTAAGATTGTTGTACGGGAAAATGGTCACTTCCTCACTAGCTGGCCGGCCGCTGTGGTCGAGTGGTTCCAGGCGTTTCAGTCTGGAACCGCGCGACAACTATGGTCGCGGGTTCGAATCCTGCCTCGAGCATGGATGTGTGTGCCGGCCGAAGTGGCCGAGCGGTTCTAGGCGCTTCAGTCTGGAACCGCGCGACCGCTACGTCGCAGGTTCGAATCCTGCCTCCAGCATGGATGTATGTTATGTCCTTAAGTTAGTTAGGTTTAAGTAGCTCTAAGTTCTAGGGGACTGATGACCTCAGATGTTATGTCCCATAGTGCTCAGAGCCATGTGAACCATTTTTGAACCTCGCTACCTCGGATATGCTGTGCCCTATCGCTCGTGCGCTGACTATACCACCACGTTCCAACTCACTTAAATCTTGATAACCTGCCGCTGTAGCAGCAGTAACCGATCCAATAACTGCGCCAGACACTTGTTGTCTCATATAGGCGTCGCCGACCACAGAGCCGTCTTCTGCCTGATTACATATCTCTGTATATCAATACACATGGCTATACCAGTTTCTTTGGCGCTTCATTGTATGACATAGTTGCCGTACCTAAGAGATTTATGCAGCTCGCAACGTCTTCAAAAAGCATGTGTGGTATTTTCATATTCCCTCATTCACTAAAGGCCAACTATTGGTCCTAAAACAAAAGAAATAAAATAAAAAGAAAACAGAGGAGGACATTTTGTATGAAATGTAACGTAGTAACACATTGTCCTGGGATACGTTTTCACTGGAGGCCACGTTTCCCGAGTTAGCCAACAAAAAGGGGTTCGAAGATCATTTTCATAGTTTTTTATTAATGCGGAAACTATGACCTCTAGCGAAAGTGTATCGAAGTACAAAATTTGGCTACGTTACATTTCCGTAAGAAAGGTCATGATCATTTTTTCTGTAAGAGTGGTAGCCTCCATGTAGTGAGTGAGAGAGTATGAAAATGCTGCGTGTGGTATTCACAGGTCTCGTTTCATGAACACTTAGTTCATTTAACAAATACAGGGTGGTCCATTGATGGTGACCGGGCCAAATATCTCACGAAATAAGCGTCAAACGAAAAAACTACAAGGTACGAAACTTGTCTAGCTTGAAGCGGGAAACCAGATGGGGCTATGGTTGGCCCGCTAGATGGCGCTGCCATAGGTCAAACGGATATCAACTGCGTTTTTTCAAATAGGAAGCCCCATTTTTATTACGTATTCGTGAAGTACATGAAGAAATATGAAAGTTTTAGTAGGACCACGTTTTCCGCTTTGTGATCGATGCCGCTGTAATAGTCACAAACATATGGCTCATAATGTTAGACAAACAGTTCGAAGAGGTAGTTTTTAAAATTAAAATACAGAACGTAGGTACGTTTGAACATTTTACTTCGGTTGTTCCAATGTGATACATGTACCTTTTTGAACTTATCATGTTTGAGATCGCATAACGTGATTACCTGTAAATACCACATTAATGCAATAAATGCTCAAAATGATGTCCGTCAACCTCAATGCAATTGGCAATACGTGTAACGACATTCCTCTCAACAGCGAGTAGTTCGCCTTTCGTAATGTTCGCACATGCATTGACAATGCGCTGACGCGTGTTGTCAGGCGTTGTCGGTGAATCACGATAGGAAATATTCTTTAACTTTCCCCCACAGAAAGAAATCCGGGGACGTCAGATCCGGTGAACGTGCGGGCCATGGTATGTTGCTTCGAGGACCAATCCACCTTTCATGAAATATGCTATTCAATACCACTTCAACCGCACCCGAGCTATGTGCCGGACATCTATCATGTTGGAAGTGCTTCGCCATTCTGTCATGCAGTGAAACATCTTGTGGTAACATCTGTAGAACATTACGTAGCAAATCAGCATACATTGCACCGTTTTGATGGCCATCGATAAAATGGGGGCCATTTATCCTTCCTCTCATAATTCGACACCATACGTTAACCCGCCAAGGTCGCTGATGTTCTACTTGTCGCAGCCATCGTGGATTTTCCGTTGCCAAGTAGTGCATATTATGCCGGTTTACGTTACCGTTGTTGGTTAATGACGCTTCGTCGCTAAATAAAACGCGTGCAAAAAATCTGTAATCGTGCCATAATTTCTCTTGACCCCAGTGGCAGAACTGTACACGACGTTCAAAGTCATCGCCATGCAATTCCTGGTGCATATAAATATGATACGGGTGCAATCGATGTTTATGTACCATTCTCAACACCGACGTTTTTGATATTCAGATTCTCACGCAGTTTGTCTGCCACTGATGTGCGGATTAGCCGCGACAGCAACTAAAACACGTACTTGGGCATCATCATTTGTTGCAGGTCGTGGTTGACGTTTCACATGTGGCTGAACACTTCCTGTTTCCTTAAATAACGTAACTATCCGGCGAACGGTCCGGGCACTTGGTTGATGTCGTCCAGGATACCGAGCAGCATACATAGCACACGCCCGTTGGGCATTTTGATCACAATAGCCATCCATAAACACGATATCGACCTTTTCCGCAATCGGTAAACGGTGGATTTTAACATGGGTAATGTATCACGAAGCAAATACCGTCCTCACTGGCGGAATGTTACGTGATACCACGTACTTATACGTTTGTCACTATTACAGCGCCATCTATCGCAAAGCGAAAAAAGTGGACCAACTAAAACATTCCTATTTCCTTACGTACTACATGAATATGTAATATGGGGGTTCCTATTTAAAACAAAAAACAAAAAAAACGCGATTGATATCCGTTTGACCTACGGCAGCGTCATCTAGCGGGCGAACCATAGCGCCATCTGGTTTCCCCCTTCAAGCTAGACGAGCTTCGTTCTTTGTAGTTTTCTCGTTTGATGGTTATTTCATGAGATATTTGGCCCGGTCACTATCAATGGAGCACCCTGTATAGTTGCACATATGTATTGTACCAGAAACTTTATTTATATAGTTGGGTGTGAAACATGCTTTGATGTTTGGATCAATATTTGTCGTTTATAAGTGCAAATCTGAGGCTAAACTGACTCTAAATGGTGATTTGTCGAGGAGTGTCAGCATTTTATTCGTTAATGTTCATTTGGGAAGAAAACTGTTCACATTTGTAAGATGACCCAAAGCGGCTAGCGTTCTTTAGCACAATACCTATCAACAACCTGAAAACACTTCCTGTCGACTCAACAGAAATTCAGCGCAATTACTTCATCAAATTTAACTCGCAGTGTCTCATTATCTTTTTTTGTCCATTAGGAAAGCTGCACATTTTCTGTTGCGTTTTCCGATAAAATGATAAAAGAGTTTGTAAATATATCTAGGAATCTGTGAAACGAAAAGAAAAAAAAAATACAAGAAGAAAAAGTGACGAGCAGGCCCCACCACAAGATCAATTTTTGACCTTAAGCGACCTTCGTGCCGCGGTCTGTCCCTCCCTGATGTAACAATTGCGCACCAGCACCACCTACGGAACATCTCATTGCTCGTTTACGCGCTGCGTCCGTGCAATTTCACCTGCGACGCCTACATGTTGGAGAGCCCTGGGTGGCTGCCACCACACGCCTCCTTTTCGTCGCTGGCGGAGCGACAAATTCCGGAGGTCGCGGCACCTCATTACTGGACGCGGAGGCAGCTTTATTGGTCACTAAAGCCTGGCCCTCGCCGCGCCACGCCCCCCTGGCCCTCCAGCTTTATGAGGCGGCCATGGTAATGAGAGCCCCACATCACGGCGCGGCCGAACGGAGACGGCACGCTGCCGCTGCCTCCCACTCACAGCATTTCCTTCCCGCACTGGCGGCACCAGGGATGAGTGCCGACGCCTTTCTACGTCGTCAGTTTCTGACAACCGGTCCTAAGGGGAAGAGGATGAACGTCACACACCTACGCTTGAAACTATACTACTGCCAATTAAAATTGCTACACCACGAAGATGACGTGCTACAGCCGCGAAATTTAACCGACAGGAAGAAGATGATGTGATATGCAAATGATTAGCTTTTCAGAGCATTCACACAAGGTTGGCGCCGGTGGCGACGCCTACAACATGCTGACATGAGGAAAGTTTCCAACCGATTTCTCATATACAAACAGCAGTTGACCGGCGTTGCCTGGTGAAACGTTGTTGTGATGCCTCGTGTAAGGAGGAGAAATGCGTACCATCACCTTTCCGACTTTGATAATGGTCGTATTGTAGCCTCCGCGATTCCGGTTTATCGTATCGCGACATTACTGCTCGCGTTGGTCAAGATCCAATGACTGTTAGCAGAATATGGAATCGGTGGGTTCAGGAGGGTAATACGGAACGCCGTGCCGGATTCCAACGGCCTCGTATCACTAGCAGTCGAGACGACAGGCATCTTATCCGCATGGCTGTAACGGATCGTGCAGTCACGTCTCGATCCCTGAGTCAACAGATGGGGACGTTTGTAAGACAACAACCATCTGCACGAACAGTTCGACGACGCTTGCAGCAGCATAGACTATCAGCTCTGAGACCATGGCTGCAGTTACCCTTGACGCTCAATCACAGATAGGAGCGCCTGCGATGGTGCACTCAACGACGAACCTGGGTGCACGAAAGGCAAAACGTCATTTTTTCGGATGAATCGAGGTTCTGTTCACAGTATCATGACGGTCACATCTGTGTTTGGCGACATCGCGGTGAATGCACATTGAAAGCGTGTACTCGTCATCGCCACACTGGTGTATCACCCGGCGTAATGGTACGGGGTGCCATTGGTGACACGTCTCGGTCATCTCTTGTTCCCATTGACGTTACATTTCAGATGTATTACGACCCGTGGTTCTACCCTACATTCGATCCCTGCGAAGCCCTTCATTTCAGCAGGATAATGCACGACCGCATGTTGCAGGTCCTGTACGGGCCTTTCTGGATGCAGAAAATGTTCGACTGCTGCCCTGCCCAGCACATTCTCCAGATATCTCACCAACTGAAATCGTCTGGTCAATGATGGCCTAGCAACTGGCTCGTCGCAATACGACAAATTTTGGAACACGTATGATATTCGAGTGTAATGACTTTTCTGGAAACTATAAATCTACTCTGTAGGAATCAGCATGGGCTGCGAAAGTGACGATCGTGTGAAACCCAGCTCGCGCTATTCGTCCACGAGACTCAGAGGGCCATAGACACTGGTTTCCAAGTAGATGCCGTGTTTCTTGACTTCCACAAGGCGTTCGATACAGTTCGCCAGAGTCGTTTAATTAACAAAGTAAGAGCATATGGACTATCAGACCAATTGTGTGATTGGATTGAAGAGTTCCTCGATAACAGAACGCAGCATGTCATTCTCAATGGAGAGAAGTCTTCCGAAGTAAGAGTGATTTCAGGTTTGCCGCACGGGAGTGTCGTAGGATCGTTGATATTCACAATATATGGATAACATCGGATGTTCACTGAGGCTTTCTGCGGATGCTGCCGTGGTATATCGAGAGGTTGTAAGAATGGAAAATTGTACTGAAATGCAGGAGGATCTGCAGCGAATTGACGCATGGTGCAGGGAATGGCAATTGAATCTCAATGTCGACAAGTGTAATGTGCTGCGAATACATAGGAAGAAAGATCCCATATCATCTAGCTACAATATAGCAGGTCGGCAACTGGAAGCAGTTAATTCCATAAATTATCTGGGAGTATGCATTAGGAGTGATCTAAAATGGAATGATCATATAAAGTTGATCGTCGGTAAAGCAGATGCCAGACTGAGATTCATTGGAAGAATTCTAAGGAAATGCAATCCGAAAACAAAGGAAGTAGGTTACAGTACGCTTGTTCGCCCACTGCGTGAATGCTGCTCACCGGTGTGGGATCCGTACCAGATAGGGTTGATAGAAGAGAGAGAGAGAGAGAGAGAGAGAGAGAGAGAGAGAGAGAGAGAGAGAGAGAAGATCCAATGGAGAGTAGTGCACATAATTACAGGATCATTTAACAATCGCGAAAGCGTTATGGAGATGCTAGATAATCTCCAGTGGAAGACTGCAAGAGAGATGCTCAGTAGCTCACTACGGACTTTTGTTGAAGTTTCGAGAACATTCCTTCACCGATGAGTCAAGCAGTGAATTGATCCCTCCTACGTATATCTCGCGAAGAGGCAATGAGGATAAAATCAGAGAGATTAGAGCCCACACAGAGGCATACCGACAATCCTTCTTTCCACGAACAATAGGAGACTGGTATAGAAGGGAGAACCGATAGAGGTACTCAAGGTACCCTCCGCCACACACCGACAGGTGGCTTGCGGAGTATGGATGTAGATGTAGAACTGTGGTATCGTGTTGAGGCTGCATGGGCAGCTGTACCTGTACACGCCATCCAAGCTCTCTTTGACTCAATGCCCAGGCGTATCAATTCCATTATTACGGTCCGAGGTGGTTGTTCCGGGTACTGATTTCTCAGGATCTATGCACCCAAATTGCGTGAAAATGTAATCACATGTTAGTTCTAGTATAATATATTTGTCCAATGAATACCCGTTTATCATCTGAATTTCTTTTTCGTGTAGCAATTTTAATGGCCAGTAGTGTAGCAAGACTTGAATAATTATGATCTTTAATCGCTCGTCTGAGACAAGATTGGATAATGGCTTGAATGAATGTGCACTTCTTCTCATTCCAAACTCCAATGGAAAGCGGTACACGACTAATTACGATCTCGGGCAGACCCCGAGCGGATACTACGAGCCCAGGTCTGGACCGCTGTATGTACTGGACTCTCTCACGGGTCGTGCCTCAGCAGGTCACGCTGCCCCTTCCACACTGGCACTTCCCGACACTGTCCTGTACAGCCTCGAGTGTGACCATATACGGTCACTGCCAGGGCACTGCGCGCTGGCGGCTTGGCACGTGAGCTCACGTGATACCTTGTGAGTCTACATAACATTTCCGGCCAACGCCCAGACGAAAGTCCTTCCTGTGGCGTCTTCTTTGCACTCTGAGAACATTCTCGAAATCTTAATTGTTCCGGCTGCAGTTCTGTCGCGTTTCAAGAGTTGCATTTTTTAAATATGCGACAAATTGTACCCCAGGAAAATACCTAAGGACACAGCCTGTTTCATGTTGTATCTTAATTACCCCACTCAAACTTTTCGCAGACGGTGCAGCTATGTAAGCGAAGTACGGTGCGTAAAAAGCTACACAAATACCCAATCAGATTTCCTTAAGAATCCGAAGTTGTGCAAAGGTTGGCAACTTGATTTAATTGTGGAGAAATCTAAAATTGTGCAAGAAACGAAGGAATATAGCAGGCTATCACTACAGTAACGACGACTCACAATTGTAAACAGTTAGCTCGTACCTTGGTGTAACAAGTTGTAGGAACATGAAATGGAACTGTCACATAGGTTCAGTCGCAGGTAAAGCGCGTGGCAGACTTTGTTCATTGGAAGAATACTAGGGTTACGCAGCCAGTCTAGAAAGGAGATTACTTTCAAACTTTAGTGTTACTAATCCTAGCATAGACTTTCAAGTGTGTTGGACCCATACCAAATAGTAATAATAATGGTATAAAATATATACAATGAATGGTCACAGTTTTGTTTCTCCCTCGTGAGAGTTACACGGAAATACTAAACCGACTCAACTGGTAGACGCTTGAAGATAGCTATCTGCACGCTCATCTACGAACATACTCCGTAAGCAGCATGGCGGAGCGTACTTCGTAGCCTACTAGTCATTTCCTTTCCAGTGCCACTCGCAAGTAGTGTGAAGGAAAAACGCCTTTTTATAAGCCTCCTTACGACCGTACGAACCCTAGTTTCTTTTGCCTTATCTTTTTGGACCCCATGAGAAATGTACATTGGCTTCATTAGTAGCCACCTGCAGTCGACCACAGATGCGAGTTATTCAAATTTCCTCAAGAGTGGCTGGCGAAAAGAACGTCGTCTTCCCTCTGGGGTTTCACGAAGCGTCTCTGTAATGAAAACCTGGGACTTAGGGAAAGGCAATATTCGGCGTGTACGGGGCCGTAATCAGTTGCAGTTGGTTGCCCAGATTTTTTTAAATCACGTACACTTTATTTGGAAACAATTGCAAATAAAGTTGACAACAAGGAACAGTTATTCAATTTGACTGTTAAGACGCAATGTCTAATTTAAAGAAATCTTGAGCAAGTTGCACTCAGGGCTGGAGGCCTTATTGACCAGAAATTCAATTTTTTTGTAAGCTGAAGGCCCCAATAGTAATAACTCAAAAAAATTTGACAGCTGAAGACCAGGATAGCAAATTCTTAAGAACCAGGAAGACTTTGTAAGAGGTCCGAGCAGATGTAATTTCGATGTATTGCTCATGCACTGCCTGCGATATGCAAGGTCTCCGACCAGAGAGCAGTGTTGACTGCAGTAGGAACTGTGTAGCTGTAGCAGTAAGTTGTTGCTAGTCTGGTCTGGAGTCTGCTCTGGTCTGGTCTGGTGTATCGCGTTGGCTGGCCCGGTCGCGGTGCAGCGATGCCGGAGCCTGAGTATTATTGTATAAGGTAAAAAAACAGCCTCGCGCATATGTAGTAATGTTATCTCAAGTCGCATGTAAATGTTTTAAAACTCTCATAATAATAATCTTGCTCAGAAAAGTAACTTTTAACAACCATTCATTTCAATTTAAAGAATTTACTAATTTCTCCCATCCATGATCATCCCGATTATTGCAATAGAAAAATCAGTTGCTCCCTTTCATAGGTCGGCCAGCATTGCACAGAGCTGTGCCGGAAAAATTTATTGTAAGAGCAGATATATCCGGCGACTTCATTGAGGTAAGAATTTTTCCTTTTTTTATTCAGAATGATCTTTCAGGGACATGACGCAGCACTGCTGTCGTCCAAAATTTACCAGGTTAAATTCACAGTGAATTATTGAAAAGTCATAAGTGAGCGACAATTTAATTGAGAGGTTACTTACATTGTTTTATTACCAGGTTACTGAATTTATTTTTTTTATTGGGGAGGTTACACTGAATGTGAACGACATAATTATAATTTTTACTGTTGAGAGGTTTAGGATTTTTTCTGTTTTGAGGTTACGCTAAATGTGAATGAATTTTTAGCTTAGGTTAAATGAGAAAGAATCTTGTAGGGAGCTTACAAATGAGAAAGAATTTTGTAGGGAGGTTACACTAAATCAGAATCATATTCATATTTATTTATTTTATTTTGTGGGGAGGTTACAACTTCTCCAATAGATACTCAAGCATTTTAAAAAAGACATTCATCAAAATTTCACTATTAAGAGACAATATCTAATTAAAAATTCTTAAGACCAACTGTGTTCACGGGTGAAGGCCCCAATAACAATAACTTAAAAAACAGTTGAATGGCTGTAGACCTGGATAGGAACTTTTTGAGAAGCAATTAAATTTCTTTAAGAGATATTTAAAGAACAATCGTCAACATTTCAGTGTTAAGATATTTTGTCTAATTAAAATTCCTTAAGACAAGTTACACTCACAGCTAAAGGCCTTATTAACAAGAAATGCAAACTCTTTGTCAGCCGAAGGCCCAAGCAGTATTGATTCACAGTTAAAATCATCACAATCGGACCAAATCAAGAGAGAAGTGGGTCTCAGACAGTTTTCCAAGGATCGACCTGGGAAAGTCACTAAACCTCGCAAACGATGAGACAGGCAGCTAAGAGTTGTATTCACTTAACCGGATGTCAACTCAAACTGGTGACAGTTTAAACGCAGGCCAACACTCTTGCCAAATCTACCTAAGGTCCGGTAACAAATACAGCGATGGAATAACCCAGGCAAGGCGGAATCAGCGGACAGCACTGAGTCTTCAGGATCCGGTGCTTAGAACATCCAGAAGCAGAAGGAACCATTACGACCAAGGCAGTCCAAAAGAAACAAAATATCCGAACCACAATCAAGGAGGCCGTCGAACTACACGCCTTACCAGACAGCAGAGGCAAGGCGAGGAAAGGTACACTGCCGCGAAAATGCGCTAACCTCCAGGGCAGGTAAATGGGACGTTAGCGGGCACTAGGCAGAAAAAAATAGCGCTGGTTGAACTTCACCAATAATAACACAATGAATTCAATGATTAATATTAAGAAGTGAATGACGGATAATTAAATTCGCCAACTCCAAAGACTCCACTCATTGCTCTTCGTCTCAGCGACCCTGCGAGCAGCACCGCGCGAACAAACTGCGTGATCTCAAAATAGTGGAGGTTTCACTACTGGGTTAATGTTCACTCAATTTAAACGTCCTGGGTCCAGTGGACAGCGAGATTGTGGCCCTCACAACTACAGTCCCTCGATCCGGCAGTGCCTGCGTGCAGCCATCAGTCCTGGCGTGTCCTCGCGCTGTTGGACCTCACTGCTGCTCCCTCCCAACCGATCTAAATAGGCGGTGACGGATCTAGGAGAATGCCTCTGAACTTTTTCTATGTCTTCCTTTAATCCGAACTGGCAGTGATGCCATACTCTCGAGCAGTACTCACCAGTTGGTCGTACTAGTGTTCTATATACTGTCTCCTTTATACACTCCTGGAAATGGAAAAAAGAACACATTGACACCGGTGTGTCAGACCCACCATACTTGCTCCGGACACTGCGAGAGGGCTGTACAAGCAATGATCACACGCACGGCACAGCGGTCACACCAGGAACCGCGGTGTTGGCCGTCGAATGGCGCTAGCTGCGCAGCATTTGTGCACCGCCGCCGTCAGTGTCAGCCAGTTTGCCGTGGCATACGGAGCTCCATCGCAGTCTTTAACACTGGTAGCATGCCGCGACAGCGTGGACGTGAACCGTATGTGCAGTTGACGGACTTTGAGCGAGGGCGTATAGTGGGCATGCGCGAGGCCGGGTGGACGTACCGCCGAATTGCTCAACACGTGGGGCGTGAGGTCTCCACAGTACATCGATGTTGTCGCCAGTGGTCGGCGGAAGGTGCACGTGCCCGTCGACCTGGGACCGGACCGCAGCGACGCACGGATGCACGCCAAGACCGTAGGATCCTACGCAGTGCCGTAGGGGACCGCACCGCCACTTCCCAGCAAATTAGGGACACTGTTGCTCCTGGAGTATCGGCGAGGACCATTCGCAACCGTCTCCATGACGCTGGGCTACGGTCCCGCACACCGTTAGGCCGTCTTCCGCTCACGCCCCAACATCGTGCAGCCCGCCTCCAGTGGTGTCGCGACAGGCGTGAATGGAGGGACGAATGGAGACGTGTCGTCTTCAGCGATGAGAGTCGCTTCTGCCTTGGTGCCAATGATGGTCGTATGCGTGTTTGGCGCCGTGCAGGTGAGCGCCACAATCAGGACTGCATACGACCGAGGCACACAGGGCCAACACCCGGCATCATGGTGTGGGGAGCGATCTCCTACACTGGCCGTACACCACTGGTGATCGTCGAGGGGACACTGAATAGTGCACGGTACATCCAAACCGTCATCGAACCCATCGTTCTACCATTCCTAGACCGGCAAGGGAACTTGCTGTTCCAACAGGACAATGCACGTCCGCATGTATCCCGTGCCACCCAACGTGCTCTAGAAGGTGTAAGTCAACTACCCTGGCCAGCAAGATCTCCGGATCTGTCCCTCATTGAGCATGTTTGGGACTGGATGAAGCGTCGTCTCACGCGGTCTGCACGTCCAGCACGAACGCTGGTCCAACTGAGGCGCCAGGTTGAAATGGCATGGCAAGCCGTTCCACAGGACTACATCCAGCACCTCTACGATCGTCTCCATGGGAGAATAGCAGCCTGCATTGCTGCGAAAGGTGGATATACACTGTACTAGTGCCGACATTGTGCATGCTCTGTTGCCTGTGTCTATGTGCCTGTGGTTCTGTCAGTGTGATCATGTGATGTATCTGACCCCAGGAATGTGTCAATAAAGTTTCCCCTTCCTGGGACAATGAATTCACGGTGTTCTTATTTCAATTTCCAGGAGTGTAGATAAGATACACTTTCTCACAACTGCCCCAATAAAACCAGGTCGACCGTTCTCCTTAGCTACTGCCACCCTTACATGCTTGTTCCATTTCATATTGCTTTGTCACGTTACGCCTAGATATTTAACCAACGATGGCCGAGCGGTTCTAGGCGCTAGAGTCTGCACCTGCGCGACCTCTACGATCGCAGGTTCGAATCCTGCCTCGGGCATGGATGTGTGTGATGTCCTTAGGTTAGTTAGGTTTACGTAGTACTAAGTTCTAGTGGACTGATGACCTCAGAAGTTAAGTCCCAAGGTGCTCAGAGCCAATTGAACCATTTTGAATTTAACCAACGTGATTGTATCAGACAGCACACTACCTATTATGCAATGAAACATTAGAGGACTGTCTCCTACTCATGTGAGTTTACTTACATTTCTCTACATTTACAGAAACCAGCCGATCGTCACACTATAAATTTTGTCTAAGTCATCTCGTATGCTCTTACAATCCTATAGTCACTCTACAACAACTGTGCACCAAGGAAGTGCTGGGGGACTTCTAATATTCTCAGTAAATATAAACAAACACTTTACCAGTGACCGTCAGTATCACTATAAAATTGCACGCAAAAGATTGCTGAAAACTCTGTCAAAATTTACATATGGTTACTGAATGGTAGCTCAGCTCTTTGTAAACATGAGTAAATGCAAGATAATTTCCGTAAGGAAGAGAATGAAACCGATAGTGTCTCATATCTGATAACTACGTAAATGATGAACATTCAGTTTACCTTACATGGAATATAAATTTTTAGGAATAATACTAAGAAGTGGTATTAAATGGAAAAATGCAATATCAGTAGCAGGGTAGAATGAAGTATTCCACAATGTGAATTGCTCATCGAACATGGTGGCAGAAGTCGAACGATTCTGATACCACGATACTAGGATCGTATCAGCTCGGCTCACCTCGTACAACTGTGCGTCAGAGATGCTCATTTAACTTAAATCTAAACACTTCCTAATCTTCTGCACAATAACATTTATTTTGTTACCAATCGGCTTACAGCTTCTCAGGCCATCGTCAGATGACAAGTGACTCTCTCTCTCTCTCACACACAAACACATACAGATATTTACACCACTGGCCATTAAAATTTCTACACCAAGAAAAATGCAGATGATAAACGGGTATTCATTGGACAAATATATTATACTAGAACTGACATGTGATTACATTTTCACGCAATTTGGCTGCATAGATCCTGAGAAATCAGTACCCAGAACAACCACCTTTAGCCGTAATAACGGCCTTGTTACGCCTGGGCATTGAGTGAAACACAGCTTGGATGGCATGTACAGGTACAGCTGCCCATGCAGCTTCAACGCGATACCTCACTTCTTCAAGAGTAGTGACTGGCGTATTGTGATGAGCCAGTTGCTCGACCACCATTGACCAGACGTTTTCAACTGGTGAGAGATCTGGAGAATGTGCTGGTCAGGACAGCAGTCGAACATTTTCTGTATCCAGAAATGCCAGTACAGGACCTGCAACATGCGGTCGTGCATTACTCTGCTGAAATGTAGGGATCGCAGGGATCGAATGAAGGGCAGAACCACGGGTCGTAACACATCTGAAATGTAACGTCCACTGTTCAAGATTTGATCGAGACGTGTAACCAATGGCACTCCATACCATCGCTCCGGGTGATAAACCAGTATGGCGATGACGAATTCACGCTTCCAATGTGCGTTCACCGCGATGTCGCCAAACACGATGCGACCATCATCAACAGAACCTGGATTCATCCGAAAAAATGACGTTTTGCCATTCGTGCACCCAGGTTCGTCGTTGAGTACACCATCGCAGGCGATCCTGTCTGTGATGTAGCGTCAAGTGTAACCGCAGCCATGGTCTCCGAGCTGATAGTCATTGCTGCTGCAAGCGTCGTCGAACTGTTCGTGCAGATGGTTGTCTTGCAAACGTCCCCATCTCTAGACTCGGGGATCGAGATGTGGCTGCACGATCCGTTACAGCCATGTGGATAAGATGCCTGTCATCTCGACTACTAGTGATACGAGAGCGTTGGCATCCAGCACGGCGTTCCGTATTACCCTACTGAACCCACCGATTCCATATTCTGCTAACAGTCATTGGATCTCGATCAACGCGAGCAGCAGTGTCGCGATACGATAAACCGTAATCGCGACAGGCTGCAATCCGACCTTTATCAAAGTCGGAAACGTGATGGCACGCATTTCTTCTCCTTTTGCGAGGCATCACAACAACGTTTCACCAGGCAACGCCGGTCAACTGCTGTTTGTATATGAGAACTCGGTAGGGAACTTTCGTCATGTCAGCACGTTGTAGGTGTCGCCACCGGCGCCAACCTTGTGTGAATGCTCTGAAAAGCTAATCATTTGCATATCACAGCATCTTCTTCCTGTCGGTGAAAAATTTCGCGTCTCTAGCACGTCATCTTCGTGGTGTACCAATTTTAATGGCAAGTAGTGTACATACCAAGTGACGTGCGATTTACACAGATATCATTTATACACACAAAATGATGGCATGTAGAGTCTCTACGTAGCTAATTATCACCATCTTTATGTCATGGACGAACACCCACAGTAACGAAAAAAGAAATAAAGTTTTTGTGTGGAATTACATTTAACAAGTGATGAAAAATATAGATGAAATTACTATTATAATTCTATATATGATTACTGAAGACTTCGGAGAGGATATAAAGAACACTGAGTTGGATCATTTAATGGTAAGCCGGGATCCCCTTGTCATATGTTTGTTGATACCCAGTATTTCCAGTAGTTTTCTTAACACAGAATGAATCTTCAGATTTTACGTCATATGAGTGGTTTTCTCTTTAAAGTAATGCCAAAATTTGAGGTAACCTTACAAGAAAGTTCAAGTCTCGCTTCTACAGATCTGCATGTCGCAATACCAACAGTGTATAAAATGTTAATTCAGTAGGAAAGGCAAACTGTAATCTTTGGATGAGAGTGGTGTGCCTTATGAAATTACATACAAGCACTTAGGAAAACTGTATACTTGCAAGTCAGACAGAGGTGTGGCATTTAGATTATCTGAACATGAAGGAGCTGGTGATAAAGAACGTACTTTAACAGAAAACCACTCACACCACATGGAAACGGCGTTCAAGGAAGACTGTGCGACATTTCTGTTGCCATCTTCGTGTATTTCGCACAGGAATGTCAGCAGTACATGGATATGACTGAGAATGACATTAAAGGGATAACACTGTGTGGTGGGATGTAAAGTCATTATTTTTCCCTCAGTACGAGAGTGGAACATGACAGTAACTCAGTAATATTGTTTTACATTGAGCCTAGCTTGCCCAGTATACACATGATTGAATAAACTGCGTTTGTCAGTGAGAGTGCAGGCGGTATTTCACTGTTCTGTCACTGGATTAGTGCTACAAGCAATTGGAGACAGGCTGATCGCATTATAATTACGTATTATCATGGAGTGTCACTGAAAGCTGTTGAGAATTAGCGATCTATTATTGTGGAACGTCATGTTCGAATGCTATTCTGACATTCTGAAGGTCGTCCAGAGACCGACGGGAAGGTATTTACCGATACGTCCGTGCTTCCTAATGTTACAGAGTAATGTAGAGAGATCGTAAATACGCCAATTGTTGTTCATTGTGGACGTTGATGGTTTTGCTTCAATCGACCAGTTGTAAGGATGGTACCTATCAATAGTAGTAAACTGTCTTATTCGTGTGATAGTGGGCAATAAATCTTCTACAATAAGAATTAATTATTTTATTCCTATTCGGCAAGGGCACATTAATAAAATTACCTTTCGATTCGGTGGCTTTTTGGTAAATGGTCTCTCTTATCGGTGATAATAGCATGAGTGATCGACGATTACACTCACTGATGAAAGAAAACTCTCCCTGCGTAACCGTTGCCACGGGGAAGATTGTCCGTGAGCAGACATCAATCAAACTGTGCCAATATGCGAGGATCGACCGGCGAGCGTCCCTGTAACAAGTCCTCCACGTGGCCATGATTGATCTCTGATATAATATAAGGCCACGAACGCTCGGCGGAGGGAGAAATAGGTGGGAGACTGGAGGGTGGGATCGTTCAAGGAACCGGGCATGTTATCGGAAGAGACCACAAAAGGGAGGTCGCAGAGAGGACCTGGCCGTGAACGACGGAGGCAGGGAAGCGGGGACTGCGACGGCGAGGGAAGAATACAGCAATTAGGCTCAGCACGGACGCGAACCCCTATATCGATTCTGGACTGCGGCTCAATTACGTGTGGTACAGAGCAATGGAGCAGGGCGCTGATGCAGTGGGTTTCGGGCGAGCTCGTACATCACTGACTAATTTGCCATCGAAAAATTAACAAATACTTTCACTGTAACAATTCTCGTTTGCTTGTGCTCTATTTCGCATAGCGGTTTGTTAAAAAGCGTTCATATACAACAGCGAATGGAAATTTTACCAATTTAGGCGCAACTACATCAACTTCTTGGACGGTTTTCAACACACACCGAGTTTCATATTTACTCTAGTCTTTCTTCATATTCACGTGATCGTGTAAACAACTATCCTAAGGCAAGTGGAGTAGAGGTAAGTAAAACGTGGGTACTCACTGGAATTAAGTAAAACGTGGAACGGAGGATCCACCAAGAAAATGGCTCTGAGCACTATGGGACTTAACAGCTGAGGTCATCAGTCCACTAGAACTTAGAAGTACTTAAACCTAACTAACCTAAGAACATCACACACATCCATGCCCGAGCCAGGATTCGAACCTGCGACCGTAGCAGTCACGCGGTTCCGTACTGAGGCGCCTAGAACCGCTCGGCCACCTCGGCCGGCGCTTGAACGTTAAACATGTTAGGAAACAATATGAGAATGATAAGGCTTCCTTCAAAGCAACCATCCTCTTAATTTCAATCGGCAGCCAAGTTGCGACTGGATCACAACCCGTACCTTTTGACAATCTTATTTTGACTAAAGCCCTAATGACAGTTAGCTGTTAATGTTTTCAAAGTTAAACTGATTGTCAGTTATTAAGACCGCTCTGAAGGAATGTCTTAAAACATTACTTGTGAACCCTTATTGCAAGAGAAATCACTCTGCCGAAAGACAAGTTCCAGCAAAAATACACCAATAAGACTCGGTCTTTCAAACACAGCAACGCACAGGTTAGTACAACAGGTTATTCAGGATATAACTAATGACTGAGAAATGCAATTACAGTCAAAGAACTGAACTGGTTAACATCCAAATCCAACCACAAGGCCCCTGTTTTATTTCAAGGCAACCTGCTCCTTAGTACAATTGTTCCGGCTGTATTTACGACCAGGAGCTGATTCATTAGAACATTTATGATCGGATATAAGCCAGAGAGGAAAGGCAATAGCGGGACACATTTTCAAACGGTAACTATTGTTTCAGTACAATACTGCGGCCTATATTTACAACCAAAGAGCCGTCGGAGTGGAACTCTGAGGGTCCGGTGCAAACCATAAAATAATAAGAAAGGCAGGTAGGCAATGACACAAATCGCCACGAGGGTTACAGAATGTTACTTCATCAATAAGCAGTTCCATGGATCCACGGTCCGTAGCATTGGTTACTGAGTGGTGCCGATGAAAGCCAGGTAGAGAAGGGCAGCCAAGTCACGAGCGGTCGTCCGACACGAATGCTGCCGATCAATCGACGGGATGTCGACCTGCTGCTTGTAGTCGACGCTGACCCCCGGTGAAGTACTCCGGTATCTTCGCTCTGCGCAGGTCCTCCTTGCGCAGCTCATGACTTGGGCCGCTCGGACCTCGTGACCACCTTTTATGGCGACGCTACCACCAATCCCCAAACTTCCCGCCTCTGCCTCTCGGGCCAGCGAAACACGTATATACACTATTGGCCATTAAAATTGCTACACCAAGAAGAAATGCAGATGATAAACGGGTATTCATTGGACAAATACACTAGAACTGACATGTGATTACATTTTCACGCAAATTTGGTGCATAGATCCTGAGAAACCAGTACCCAGAACAACCACCTCTGGCCGTAGTAACGGCCTTGATACGCCTGGGTATTGAGTCAAACAGAGCTTGGATGGCGTGTACAGATACAGCTGCCCATACAGCTTCAACACGATACCACAGTTCATCAAGAGTAGCGACTGGCGTACTGTGACGAGCCAGTTGCTCGGCCACCATTGACCATACGTTTACAGTTGGTAAGAGACGCGAAGAGTGTGCTGGACTGGGAAGCAGTCGAATATTTTCTGTATCCAGAAAGGCCCGTACAGGACCTGCAACATGCGGTCGTGCATTATCCTGCTGAAATGTAGGGTTTCGCAGCGATCGAATGAAGATTAGAGCCACAGGTCGTACCACATCTGAAATGTAACGTGCACTGTACAAAGTGCCGTCAATGAGAACAAGAGGTGACCGAGACGTTTACCGCGATGTCGCCAAGCACGGATGTGACCATCATGATGCTGTAAACAGAACCTGGTTTCATCGAAATAAATGACGTTTCGCCATTCGTGCACCCAGGTTCGTCGTTGAGTGTCTGTGATGCAGTATCAAGGGTAACCGCGGCCATGGTCTCCGAGCTGATAGTCCTTGCTGCTGCAAACGTCGTCGAACTGTTCGTGCAGATGGTTGTTGTCTTGCAAACGTCCCCATCTGTTGACTCAGGGATCGAGACGTGGCTGAACGATCCGTTACAGCCATGTGGACAAGATGCCTGTCATCTCGCTGCTAGTGATACGAGGCCGTTGGGATCCGGCACGGCGTTCTGTATTACCCTCCTGAGCCCACCGATTCCACACTCTGCTAAGAGTCATTGGATCTCGACCAACGCGAGCAGAAATGTCGCAATAAGGTAAACCGCAATCGCGATAGGCTACAATTCGACCTTTATCAAAGTCGGAAACGTGATGGTACGCATTTCTCCTCCTTACACGAGGCAAAACAACAACGTTTCACCAGGCAACGCCGGTCAACTGCTGTTTGTGTGCACGTTGTAGGTGTCGCCACCGGCGCCAACCTTGTGTGAATGGTCTGAAAAGCTAATCATTTGCATATCACAGCATCTTCTTCCTGTCGGTTAAATTTCGCGTCTCTAGCACGTCATCTTCGTGGTGTAGCAACTTTAATGGCGAGTAGTGTATATCGGCAAGGAAAGACCTTCTAAGGACGTAACCCATAGGTACCGACTCTTCCTCATAGACATTGGCAAGGAGCCGCAAGAGGGATAGTCGATACTGCCCTTGAGCCACTGGAGCCAGACGCAGCAGTCTACTAACTCAATGGCGCCACGGCTAAGTAAGACACTCCCACCATCTCCTGTGACGTTCCACGGAGCCCCCTATTCGTAGTCGCTTCCAGAATCCACTCTTACGCTGCCGTCACACGGGACGTCCCAGCTAAAGCTGACGTGGCGCGCTACTGGTTTTGTGTCTACTTTCTGCTGTTTCGTGTTGAGGAGCCCACAGCGTATAAATATGTATAAAGTGAGCATTCGGATGCGCAGAACGAGAATCGGTTTTGCAACGTTTCCTACAGCTCAAGTCACGTGGCTTTGTTACGGCGCATTTTAGGTGGTATAGCGCTTGTGTTTTGAAGGTTATTATAATACTTCGCTGCTACAGGTAAATTACCTTGACAAGTACCGTGAAACTGTCATGCATAAATTTTATCTCCACATGAACATGGCACCAATATATATAAACTTACTGGCAATTTCTTCAAACACACTTGCAAAATTTGTTTATCACTTGTCTCGTAAACACACGGCCATAAAATCGCAGAAATTATTTTTACAATACAAGACTTTGTAGCACAATATGACGATATTTTCGAACACACAAAATGACTCATATCAAAATGACATTTACAATTATATATATATATATATATATATTTGTGCATACATGTGAAATCAGACTTGTACTCCTTTCACATACTTCCATTTACATCCATAGCAATGACAATGCTGGACATTAGCTGTTGATTAAACTCAAACGAGCCGAAACGTATATAAAAGCACGACGAATTAGTATAATATTCATGTTTCGTTATTATTACATATTGTAGGCATGCAGCGTCGTCCCAAAATCAAGTGAGTAGTCCAGTTTGATGTTGAGAACATGAGCAGTAGGCTATGCTCACTCTGAGCATTATTGCATGAGCAATAATTTCGCAGCAAACCACGCATAATGGATTACCTTTCCGAAAACTAGTTCATGCAATAGATTATGATCAAGATATATTACATGAATTTCACCTAAAATAATTTCACATAATCTTTCCATTCTTTGTTCTTATTCTTATTTTTAATTCATTCACCAGTCATGTAATTAGTAGAAGATTAACGACGACATTATTTCAGTATACCTTGGAAGACATTCGTATAGTAATCTTCTGCGGACCTGGGTAGGTGAATGAAAAACAAAACTAACAGTGGGTTTCGAACACGGGGTGTGAAAGTGTGAAGCCGCGACCGTAGCCACTATCCCACCCACCGCATTTAATGGAATTCTTTCTCACTAAAGGGCGCATAAAGTACATCGAAAACTTTAACCGTCGTTTTCTCAGAGACGGTCGAAAATCTATGAATAAGCCGAGATACCTAATCACTTATTTTGGCTGCTCTTCCACTGGACGAAGTTTCTGGGAAATCGGTTTGTGAAGCTTGCCGTGTTCTCCTCTTTCAGTCAGAAGCCACTAAAGCGTCGAGCTCCTACATGGGTAAACGTCATGTAGGTGAAGCGGAGAACTGTCTATCAGTGTTTAACTGACCTGCGGTTCCGTAAGATGTTCTAGACGTATAGTGTTGTAGTAAACACTAAAATAACTTGTTGCGTATGGTCCCTACGGTCTTTCTCGACTTTTTTGTCGATAATGACATGATATCTGGCCCTATGTGACAGCTGAACTGTGTCGTCTTGTGGATCACAAAGTACTTTTTTTCATAATACTTAATGTAGCTCCAACGTTAGGCGGGTGATGGAGCCCCTTAGGGAAATAGCGGAAAAGTAGGGGAAGAACGCAGTGTTCCCTCTGTCTACTTACCGGGGGTTCTCATCCGAGATGTGGAGGAGGCCCTGCCGGCGGCGATAGAGAGCACTGGGTGCACCCGACTGCAAATTGTTGCTCATGTTGGCACAAATGACTCCTGCCGTCTGGGTTCAGTTCATACAGGCGGTTGGCGGAGTTCTTGAAGGCAGAAAGCCTCGCTCGTGGGGTGGAATCTGAGCTAACTATTTGTAGTGTCGTTACCAAAACCGATCGCGATTCTCTGGTTTGGAGCCGAGTGGAAGGCTTAAACCAGAGACGCAGACGATTCTGCGGAGATCTGGGCTGCAAATTTCTCGACCTCCGCTATCGGGTGGAGAAATGTATGGTCCCCCTGAACAGATCAGGCGTGCACTACACGCAGGAAGCGACTACAAGGGTAGCGGAGTACGTGTGGAGTGCAAATGTTGGTTTTTAGGTTAGAGAATTCTCTCCCTCGGCTCGACAAGACACCTCCCGGGATGCGACAAGGTAGGAGTAGGCAAAACGCAACTGGAAATAACAATATTAATCTTCTAATAGTAAACTGCAGGAGCGTCTATAGAAAGGTCTCAGAACTGCTCTCGCTAATAAACGGTCACAATGCCCACATAGTACCAGGGACGGAAAGTTGGGTGAAACCAGATGTAAACAGTAATGAAATTCCAAACTCAGATTGGAATGTATACCGCAGAGAAGGCTGGACAGTGAAGGGGGAGGCGTATTTATAGCGATAAAAAGTGCAATAGTATTGAAGGAAATTGACGGAGATCCGAAATGTTAAAGCAGGCTCAAACAAGGTAATTAGATATCTGTATAGGCCGCCTGACTCAGCAGCTGTTGTGGCAGAACACCTGAAGGAAAGTTTGGAAAATATTTCTAGTAGTTCTGGGTGGATATTTTAATGTACCAGATATTAACTGGGAGACTCAAACGTTTATAATGGGTGGCAGGGACAAAGAATCCAGTGAAATTTTTTAAGTGCATTATCTGAAAACTTCCTTGAGCAGTTAAACATAGAACCGACTCGTGGCGATAACATATTAGACCTTCTGGTGACAAAAAGACCCGAACTATTTGAAACAGCTAACACAGAACAGGGAATCAGCGATTATAAAGCGGTTACTGCATCGATGATTTCAGCCGTAAATAGAAATATTAAAAAAGGTAGGAAGATTTTTCTGTTTGGCAAAAGTGACAAAAAATAGATTTCAGGGTACTTGACGGCTCAACACAAATGTTTTATCTCAAGTACAGATAGTGTTGAGGATCAGTGGACAAAGTTCAGAACCATCGTCCAATATGCATTAGATGAGTATGTGCCAAGTAAGATCGTAATAGATGGGAAAGAGCCACCGTGGTACAACAACCGTGTTAGAAAACTGCTACAGAAGCAAAGGGAACTTCACAGGGAACATAAACATAGCCATGTCTTGCAGATAAACAAAAATTATATGAAGCGAAACTTAGTGTGAGGAGGGCTATGCGGGAGGCGTTCTATGAATTCAAAAGTAAAGTTCATGTACTGACTTGGCAGAAAAACCTAAGACTTTTGGACTTATGTCAAAGCGTTAGGTGGATCAAAACAAAATGTCCAGACTCACTATGACCAAAATAATACTGAAACAGAGGATGACAGACTAAAGGCTGAAATACTAGATGTGTTTTTCCAAAGCTGTTTGACAGAGGTACACTGCACTGTAGTTCCAACTCTAGATTGTCTCACAGATTATAGAATGGTAGATATCGAAATAGATGACAGAGGGTAGAAAAACAATTAAAATCGCTAAAAAGAGGAAAGGCCGCTGGACCTGATGGGATACCAGTTCGATTTTTCACAAAGTACGTGAAGGGACTTGCCCCCCTTCTTGCAGCGGTGTACCATAGGTCTCTAGAAGAGCGTAGCGTTCCAAAAGATTGGAAAAGGGCACAGCTCAACCCCGATTTCAAGAAGTATAGAGCTATATCTCTAACGCCGATCGTTTTAGAACTTTGGTACACGTATTATGTTCGAGTATAACGACTTTTCTGGAGACTAGAAATCTACTCTGTACGAATCAGAATGGGTTTCGAAAAAGACGATCGTGTGAAACCCAGCTCGCGCTATTCGTCCACGAGACTCAGAGGGTCATAGACACGGGTTCCCAGGTACATGCCGTGCTTCTTGACTTCCGCGAGGCGTTTGATCAGTTACCCACAGTCGTTTAATGAACAAAGTAAGAGCATATGGACTATCAGATCAATTGTGTGATTGGATTGAAGGGTTCCTAGATAACAGAACGCAGCATGTCAGTCTTCCGAAGTAATAGTGATTTCAGGTGTGCCGCAGGGGAGTGTCCTAGGACCGTTGCTACTCACAATATATACCGCGTGGTCCATTGATCGTGACCGTGCCAAAAATCTCACTAAATAAGAGTCAAACGAAAAACCTACAAAGAACGAAACTTGTCTAGCCAGAAGGGGGAAATCAGATGGCGCTAGGGTTGGCCCGCTAGATGACGCTGCCATTGGTCAAACGGATATCAACTGCGTTTTTTAAAATAGGAATCCTAATTTTTTATTACATATTCGCATATTACGTAAAGAAACATGAATGTTTTATTTGGACCACTTTTTTCGCTTTGTGATAGATGGCGCCGCAATAGTCACAAACATATGGCTCACAATTTTAGACGAACATTTGGTAGCAGGTGGGTTTCTAAATTAAAATACAGAACGTAGGTACGTTTGAACATTTTATTAGGGTTGTTCCAATGTGATACATGTACTTTTGTGAAATTATCATTTCTGAGAACGCATGCTGTTACAGCTTGATTACCAGTAAATACCACATCAATGCAATAAATGCTGAAAATGATGACCGTCAACCTCAATGCATTTGGTAATACGTGTAACGACATTCCTCTCAACAGCGAGTAGTTCGCCTTCCGTAACGTTCGCACATACATTCATAATGCGCTGACCCATGTTGTCAGGCGTTGTCGGTGGATCACGATAGCAAATATCCTTCAACTTTCCCCACAAAAGAAATCCTTAGAAGTCAGATCCGGTGAACGTGCGGGCCATGGTATGGTGTTTCGACGACCAATCCACCTGTCATGAAACATGCTATTCAATACCGCTTCAACCACACACGAGCTATGTGCTATTTTGAAAGTATATCGCCATTCTGTCATGCAGTGAAACATCTTGTAGTAACATCGGTAGAACATTACGTAGGATATCAGGATACTTTGCACCATTTAGAATGCCATCGATATAATGGAGGCCAGTTATCCTTCCTCCCATAATGCTGCACCATACATTAACCCGCCAAGGTCGCTGATGTTCCACTTGTCGCAGCCATTGTGGATTTTCCGTTGCCCAGTAGTGCATATTATGCCGGTTTACAATAGCGCTGTTGGTAAACGACGCTTTTTCGCTAAATAGAACGCGTGCAAAATTCTCTCATCGTCCCGTAATTTCTCTTCTGTCCAGTGGAAGAGCTGTACACGACGTTCAAAGTCGTCACCATGCAATTCCTGGTACATAGAAAAATGGTACGGGTGCAATAGATGTTGACGTAGCATTCTCAATACCGACGTTTTAGAGATTCCCGATTCTCGCCCAATTTGTCTGCTACTGATGTGCAGATTAGTCGCGACAGCAGCTAAAACACCTACTTGGGCATCATTGTTTGTTACAGGTCGTGGTTGAAGTTTCACATGTGGCTGAACACTTCCTGCTTCCTTAAATAACCTAACTATCCGGCGAACGGTACGGACACTTGGATGATGTCGTCCAGGATATCGAGCAGCATACATAGCACACACACGTTGGGCATTTTGATCACAATAGCCATATATCAACACGATATCGACCTTTTCCGCAATTGGTAAACGGTCCATTTTAACACGGGTAAAGTATCACGGAGAAAATACCGTCCGCACTGGCGGAATGTTACGTGATACCACGTACTTATACGTTTGTGACTATTATAGTGCCATCTATCGCAAAGCGAAAAAAGTGGTCCAACTAAAACATTCATATTTCTTTACGCACTACACGAATATGTAATAAAATGGGGTGGTGGTTAGTGTTAAACGGCCCGTCGACAACGAGGTCATTAGAGACAGAGCGCAAGCTCGGGTTAGGGAAGGATTGGGAAGGAAATCGGCCGTGCCCTTTCAAAGGAACTATCCCGGCATTTGCCTGAAACGATTTACGGAAATCACGGAAAACCTAAATCAGGATGTCCGGAGACGAGATTGAACCGTCGTCCTCCCGAATGCGAGTCCAGTGTGCTAACCACTGCGCCATCTCGCTCGTTAATAATAAAAATGGGGGTTCCAATTTTTAAAAACGCGGTTGATAGCCGTTTGACCTATGGCAGCGCCATCTAACGGGGCAACCACAGCGCCATCTGATTTCCCCCTTCAAGCTAGACGAGTTTCGTTCTTTGTAGTTATTTCGTTTGGTGCTTATTTCGTGAGATATTTGGCCCGGTCACTATCAATGGACCACCCTGTATAAATGACCTTGTGGATAACAGCGGAAGTTCACTGAAGCTTTTTGCGGATGGTGCTGTAGTAAATTGGTTCAAATGGCTCTGAGCACTATGGGACTTAACATCTATGGTCATCAGTCTTCTAGAACTTATAACTACTTAAACCAAACTAACCTAAGGACATGACACAACACCCAGTCATCACGAGGCAGAGAAAATCCCTGACCCCGCCGGGAATCGAACCCTGGAACCCGGGCGTGGGAAGCGAGAACGCTACCGCACGACCACGAGCTGCGGACTGCTGCAGTATATCGAGAGGTTGTAACAATGGAAAATTTTACTGAAATGCAAGGGGATCTGCAAAAATTGACGCATGGTTCAGGGAATGGCAATTGCATGTCAAAGTAGACAATTGTAATGTGCTGCGAATACATAGGAAGAAAGATCCTTTATCATTTAGCTACAACATAGCTGGTCAGCAACCGGAAACTGTTAATTCCATAAATTATCTGGTAGTGTGCATTAGGAGTGATCTTAAATGGAACGACGATATAAAATTAAATGTCGGAAAAGCAGATGCCAGACAGATTCATCGGAAGAATCCTAAGGAAATGCAGTCCGAAAACAAAGGAAGTAGGTTACAATACACTTGTTCGCCCACTGCTTGAATACTGCTCACCGGTGTGGGATCTGTACCAGATAGGGTTGATGGAAGAGATAGAGAAGATACAACTAAGAGCAGCGCGCTTCGTTACAGGATCATTTAGTAATCGCGAAAGCGTTACGGAGATGATAGATAAGATTCTGCTGGAGAGACGCTCAGTAGCTTGATACGGGCTTTTTTTGAAGTTTCGAGAATATACCTTCACCGAGGAGTAAAGCAGTATATTTCTCCCTCCTACGTGTATCTCGCAAAGAGACCGTGAGGATAAAATCAGAGAGATTAGAGCCCACACATAGGCATACCGACAACCTTTCATTCCACGAACAATACGAGACTGGAATAGAACCGATAGAAGTACTCAAGGTACCCTCCGCCACACACCGTCATGTGGCTTACGGAGTATGGATGTAGATGTAGATTTCCGTCGTCCAAGAGGGTGATTCTCAGACTGAATCCAGCATTCATGTAACGTTCCCGTTCAGCGTGTCTAGAGTGATTCTCAGACTGAATCCAGCATTCATGTAACGTTCCCGTTCAGCGTGTCTAGAATGTTTTTGAATTCTCATATACATTTGTGACACATCTGTCCAAATGACTAACCGACTAATTTGTAATGTGTACAGTTAATGCATTCACACATAAAACACTAGCTATTGCACTTTTCCCTGATGAGTCGCCTTGTCTCTGTATCTGCAGTGTCGCTTCACATTCTTCATCGATCACGCCTGTATCGTGTTTAACGCTGACTTCTCAGCCCCCACAGTTTCAACAGTTAGGAGAACGTTGTTTGTCGTTAGACGTGTGGCTGCCGTCACTGAGCCTCGTAAGTAGCCGTCGTTAGCAACTCGCCTGATTTGTCAACGTCACTGCCATTCTCCGCCCAGTGGAGCGAACGATGTTCTCCCTCGGTGTACCCGACTTTACCTTCCTCAGTTGGTACTGGAAACTACATTCCGTTTGTCCCCAGCATTCACCGACTTTCGGTGGAACTGATTTCAAATAATCTTCGTTTACTTGAAAATGGTCCAGGTGACGAAACCGGTCATACTAAAAAACAAGTATAGTGTACACTTTATTGGTAGAAACTAAAGTTTAAGCAACTACATGTGTTATTTATTTAGTTCAATTACGTTCAGTTTATTGTGCCTTGCAAAATGCCACCATCCATTATGAATACGATGTTGTTCCTACCTTTCTAAGGAAGTAGCATCTTTAATTTGGTGAATTCTCACTCTCTTGCACATAATATATTAAAATAGAATGTGTTTAATATTTAGCGCCCACCACGGTATGCTGCTTCATTGTCCTGACTGACTGACTGATCACAGACCAGCCCAAATTTTTAGGAACAGAACCTTGAGAGTTGGAGAACCTGTGGATCTTGCGAGGTAGGCCACGGTTAAGAAGGGATTTTTCGAGATTCCAGTCCGAAGTGGTTGAAACTGCGAATGAAGGGGTTTTTGAAAAATGTTTCTATTAAGGCAAATTTGAAGCTAGACCTACGAAAATTGATACTTGGTTTCCCGCTCAGAAATAAAGAAATAAGAGTTTCAGAATTTTTTGAAATTTAACCAGATGGAATTGTGGCAGGGGGGTGAAAACTTTTTTTTGAGACTTCATTATTAAGGAACTTCTAAAGTATCTCAAAGCTAAATCTATGAATATTTTTATCTGACTTCTATGTTACAAATGAAAAAAAGTATGTTTCAGTGTTTTTGGAACTTGGACCCATAAGGGGACGTAATAGGGGATGAGTTTTTTGTGAAAATATTTTATTAAGAAAAAATTTTTAAAGCTAAATCTATGAAAATTTAGATTTGGCTACTCAGTTAAAAATAAAAAAAATACTTGTTTCACTGTTTTTAGAAATCGAACCCCTATCGCGGAAAGGCGGGGGATGAAAGTCTGTATGGAAATATTTCATTATGTAGGCATTTTTGAAACAATCTATGAATGCTTGTATTTGGCTTCTCTGTTAGAAATAAAATGTTCACATTGTCACTGATTTTGGAAATTCAACCGCTAAGGGGGTGAAATAGGGGGTGAAAGGTTTTATGAAAATATTTGATTGCGGAATAAATTTTAGAGTGAAAATTTTGAAAATTAGTGTTTGGTTTCTCGGTCAGAGATGAAAAATACGTGTTTCACTGTTTTTGGAAAGTCAGCCTCTAAGGGAAAGCAAATAGGGTCAGACCGGTTTAGTGACTCATCACCCAGCCTCAACTGCTACTTATAGAAACTTGAAGTTTCGTGAGGGTGCGGAATCTATATTATAGGCATGACTTGAGAAGGGATTGTCCCAAATTCCACTCATAAGAGATTGAAACAGTGGATGAAAGGCTTTTAGAAAGTATGACGCTAATAAGAGAATTTTAAAGATATAACTTCATAAACTGGTATTTGGTTTCTCAGTCATAAAATGTAAAATACATTCTTCAGCATTTATGAAATTCAACCTCTAAAGGGATAAAACACTGGATGGAAGTTTCTTGAAACTAATTAATTATGAAACAACAACTAAATGATTTTTAAGGCTACATCTCTGACAATTGGTATTTGACTGCCTGATTAGAATTAAAAAAACTACGTGTGTCAGTGTTTCTGGAAATTATACCTCTAATGGAGTGCAATAGGGAGTGAAAATTTAAAAAAAATGTTTCGTTACCTTAAAATTATATTACAGATAAATTTTTTAATATTGGTATTTCACTTCTCGGTTAGATACAAAGAAATATTTTTTATAAGATGAAAGTTCCTGCAGAAGAACGCAAAAGGCATGATTAACAAAAGCTTTGGACACCAGCTACCAGAATCGCTATTTAGCCACAAGTACATTCGGAAAATACCACGCTTATGTGGTCTTAACTTATATATGGACACCTATACAGACTGACCAAACAGATCTTTGACTGGGTAACCACTAGAAACAGCAAATGGGTGGCAGAGGTAGAAAACGACATGAACCAACTCAACATAACAGCAGACACAATAAACGACAGAATAAAATTCAGAAACATCATTAAGAAGACTAAACTAAATGAGATACACTGTGACAAACGTGTGTGTGTGTGTGTGTGTGTGTGTGTGTGTGTGTGTGTGTGTGTGTGTTAAGAAGCCCACCATCTAATAAAGTGCGCCATTGAGTCCGCATAGCCACAAAGGACGACCCTCACCGAACAGCTCTTAAGCTTCGCACCACTGCCCACCCAGCACCACATGGAGGTGTAGTGTTTTGGAGATATTTTGTTTAGCTTTGTTTAGATGGCAGCAGCATTATACCTATAAAACTATTATATATAATTGGAAACAGAAAATTACAAAAGAAAAAATTTTTGATTGAAGGAGAGGGATAAGAAAAAATAGGACGGCCTCAGTAGCAGATGTCCCTTCTTTGCCCGGATGAGGTCTTGGAATGTCGCTATCCAACATCGAATCCAAGTCTGCCACACAGTTTTTAATGTGCTGACTGATCCAGCGTTACTTTTGTAAACAACTAGTGAGCAGCTTCAGCTTTGCAGGGGCAGCATAAGTATCTACATATGGGCTTGTATGGCATAGTGGTAAGAAATTATATATACAAACCTGCCTCGTGAATCAATCTATTCGTGGAAACCGTATTAACGTCGACATTTGCTGGTACATTAAAACTGTGCTTCGGATTGTGATTCGAACCGGGCCTTCTTGCCCTTTCGCAGGCAAGTGTTCTACCAGCTGAGCTTCCCAATGGCGACTCGTGGCCCGTCCTCACAGCTTTACTTCCGGCTGTACCTTATCTCCTACCTTCAGAGACGTTCTCCAGCATAAACTGTGGGACTAGCGTTCCTGGAAGAAAGGGTGTTGTGGAAATATGGGTTTGCCGCACCATGAGGGATTGTTTCCACAAAGGACTTTCTACTGGGTAACTGAGTACTATTTGCTGATACGAAATTTTCGGGGGTCCCACTCTGACGCAAAATTTTTTATGTGCAGGAAAGTTTCGTATCAATGCACAGACCGTTGAAGAGTGAAAAACTCATTCTGAAAACAATCCTGGAGGCTGCTCTAAGCCATGTCTCGTCAATATGCTTTCTTTCAGAAGTACTAGACCTAAATGTTTTGAAGGGAGAACTTCTGTAACGTTTGGATTGTAGGAGATGAGGTACGTACGGGAGTAAAGCTGTGAGGATAGCCACTAAGTCGTACTTGTGTAACTCAATTGGTAGAGCATCTACCCGAGAAATGTACAGATCCCAGGTTTGAGTCACAGTCCATCACACAGTTATAATCTTCGAAGGAGTTTCGTAGCGTCGCACACTCCGCTGTGAAGGGAAATGCGTTCTTGTACTAAAGTTCTTTCAATAGTTGCTGAGATGTCATCACATATAGACAGAAATAGGCTGTGGGTGACTTTAATTCAACATAGTTCTGCCAGTTTGCAGCATATATTTGTAAATTATACACACAAATTTTCCTCACGAATCAATCTGTCCATTGGTGGGAACCGTATCAAAGTCCACAGTCTAGTTCTGAGGTGAGCCTTTACTTACAGACACAAAACTACGCGTTACTATTTAAAGTCCCTCTTCAGGTTTTTCTATATGTGAAGACTAATTTTAGAAAATACTGTACGAATTTTCTACAGTTTGCGCTAATAGACTGATTCACAAGGAAGGCTTGTGCGCCAGCAGATAGGCTTAATGCAGTCCAAGTAAGCATCTGGATGACCAGAGCTACCGCTACCGGCAGGCTAGCGCTATCTACGGAAGACTGTCCTTGGGTAGGGCATAGTCTCAATCTGTATTCTTTCAGAAACTGGACGTAGTTCGCTGCACGCTTCAATGTTTGCGAGAGTACAGTATCGAAGGCTGTGATTAATCTGCGGAAATGTTTGGCAGTTCATGATCTGAGGAGCCGCTCTGCGAATTACTTATCAGTGTCCCATTCACGTTCGTCAGTGATACAAATGTCCGTGACGCCATAGCAGGTCGCTGCTCATGACCAAATTACTGTCGCTATTATTTGTACCATAAATGGAATGTCGCAGTGAACAATGTAACTTGATTGGTGCTGGAAGTTTGTAGGAAAAAAAAAGTGTACTTTTATAAATCGCTATCACTTTTAGTTATCTCGTGAAATACCTGTTCCAACTGTTGAACTGAAATGTATATATCTAGCAGTCTGAAAAGATGCGGAATAGTCGAGGGGTGTCAGCTTTACCATTCATCGGCCTTGCCACTGTGGTAACAGCGGTTCCCATCAGATCACCGAAGTTAAGCGCTGTCGGGCTGGGCTAGCACTTAGATGGGTGACCATCGGGTCTGCCAAGGGCTGTTGGCAAAGCGGCGTGCACTCACCCCTTGTGAGGCAAACTGATGAGCTACTTGATTGAGAGGTAGCTGCTCTGACCTCGGAAACTGACATACGGCCGGGAGAGCGGTGTGCTGACCACATACCCCTCCACATCCGCATCCAGTGACGCGTGTGGGCTGAGGATGGCACGGCGGCCGGCGGTAGCTTTGGGCCTTCATGGCCTGTTCGGGAGGAGTTTAGTTTAGTTTTAGCCAGCTTTACCGGATTCACAATAATCTTCAATAATGCCCAATGCTGGCATTAGTCCACACACTTTTGACGCACGGATGTGCCATAGTGGAAACCGCTCCGTTGCTGATTTGTCGACTGCTCTGAATACTGATATCCGGCCTTATGGAGATAATGTTACGCTTACATATTCCGATGGGAAAACGATGCTGGTATCTTCGGATCCACTCATCTGGAGATTCCCGTACATGACAAATGGCTAAGATAAACAGACGCCACCAGAGATAAGAAAATCTGCTTTCCGAACCATCTCCCACTAGACAACCCGACAGTGACCATTGTGAAAGCTATAACGACACAAGAGATGAATCTGAGTCGGATTCGATTGAAAAATGTAAAATATCGAAAAAAATATTTAAGTACGACAATTTAGAGTTTTAACTCGTTATTAGTGACCTCGAACTGCTTAATAACCTACGTTTTATGTGAATCCACTAATTTTATAGTTTTTGATCCACCAAATTGGATCCAACAGTTTGAATTCTGTAATCCCGACACAGGATTCCAGACCAGCGACCAAAAGAATTTCAAGAGAATATAGTTTTGTAGGGGTTTATATCTAGTTTTCTATTTTGCCAACTACAGATTTTGAAGCGAGTTGGCCCATTGCGCGACGGCCTAATGAGTGCCTACAACGGCATCGACACTGTTCGTGACAGAAAAGTGAGAAACTATAAATGTTATTGCCAAAATTGTTTCACTGAAGTAAGTCGTGCTTAGGTTGATGGATTCAGTTGTCACACAAAGGCCAAAATGACAGATATCGGGATAGAAAATCAACTAAAACCCTTCAAAGAAGTATTATTAATAGGATCTGATGGGATTCATATACAATTCTACATAATGCGAAAGAAGTTAGCTATTCTACAGCAGCAGTTTACCGTATATCGTTGGAACAACAAAGAAGCCGTAGTGACAAATATGCGCCGGAATAACCCGTTCTCAAGAACCGTCCAGATCGAACGCATGCAACTGCAGGTCCTATGACGAACTGTTCGTTGACTTCTGTTTTGGGATCTTCGGCAGACATTCGATTAACGATGATCCTGACGTTTTGGCAGCACTAGTAGCCGGCAATGTCGAAGGTGCACCTTCCATTACTGGTGACGAATCAGCCACTTGTGCCAGCACAACGACAGGGAAATCGTGAAGAATCGTCAGCTGAAACTCTCCAACCAGAAATCAACAAGCATTACAGCAACAAGTGACTGTTGAAGCTTCCTTAATACTGAAACAATTTTGCAACGCGCTCTACTAACATGACCCTTCTGCAGAGTGAAAATCCTCTCTCTAGCAATGAACATGGATTCAGAAACCAATATCGTGCGAGAAATCCTGGTAACCTCGGGTCGTTCACGAGACCCAGAAGCCAGTAGATACCGAGAACAGGTTGATGCCTTGGTTCTTCTGAAAGGCGATAGATACGATTCGGTGCTGTCATCCAGTGAACAAAACACAAGCGTACGAACTATCTGACCAGCTTTGCGATTCAGCTAAAGAGTTTCTAGCAAATCTTCAGCAAGCCCTCCAGCATTTTGCTATCTCTGTAACGAACAGTGGGACGATCTGCAAAGAATCTATTGCTGTTGCACGGACTGGCAGTTCACACTCTACGTAAACAAATGTAACGCACTGTGTACAACCAGGCGGAGAGGTTCGTTTTTGTTGCACGATTCTAGAGTAGTTGCTTGATGCATTCACATCGGTTAAATATCTGGAACTATGCCTACGGAGCCGTTTAGAACGGAATTGTCAGACCCAAAACTAATCGCAGGAAAGGCAGATGCAGATGAAGATTCATCGGAAGAATGATCAAAGACTTAAGTCCAGACACGAAAGGGATAACTTACAAAGCCATTGATCGATTAATACTTGATTAACGATTGTCAGTCTGTGACCCATATCAGACAGGACGAATGCAAGATATGGTGATGATCCAATGAAGTGCAGTAGTTTTTGCCTCAGATTCATTTAGTGAGAACGAAAGCTTCATGGAGAAGCTCATCCAAGTCCAGTGGTAGACACTACAAAAGAGACATAGAGCATCTTGAGGTAAATCACTGTTGAAATTCGGAAAACTATGTTCCTAGATTATTCAACCAATATATGGCTGCCTCCTTCGTGAATATCTAGAGAACAACACACACGATAAATTACAGAGATTCGAGCTAGCACGGAGATTTAGCACCAACCGTCATTCCCATGCACCAATAGTGACTGCAACAGCAAAGGGGGAAATAACAGTACTCACCGCCCCATACCATAGGGCTGCTTTCGAAGTATGGATGTAGGCACAGAACCACAAAAGCAACTAATACTTCTCGTACGGACTCAAATACGTTCTACGCTGAAAGCAACCACCACGAAGCGGTCGCGTTTGGTAAGCGTACATACTTAACCGGATTAGTTTCTTTCTTTTGAGTCGGTTCTCGTACAAACGTTTCTAAAGCACTGTTTTGTAGGAAACTCCTTGAGCGTTGTCAGTACAAGGGGAATTGGAGAAAAAGGTTCCGTTTGAGGTCGTTGCCGCAGCATATATGCGACGTACCGCGACTCAGATGCGGGTATATGAGCACCGACATGAAGGCAAGGGATTAATAGGGTATTCTTGACTGCGATGTGCCGATAAATGCGGCGTCGTTAACTATGGCGAATTTATTACGAAATGTGTACGAACAAAACTTAAATGCTGCTGCTCTTTTCTTATCCGCCGAAAGACAAACACCGCTAGATATCCAACCGGGAATGAATAATGCGCGCGGGGCAGTATCTCCGTCGAGAAGCATCGTTGTAGAATGCTGTGCCAGATTTCGTGCTGGCAGCGATTCGAAACGAAACGCTTGTGGATCTGTGAGGCCATCCTTATTCAGAACGGATGATTTCAATTCAAGTGAGAGACTCTCGGGTACCCGCCCTGTAGTCCAGATGTCTCCCCACGCCATTATCACCTTCTCGAACCCTTATAAATTTCCTTGAAGGGTAGACGTTCCCTGTCGGACGGGGACGTGCAGTAGGCACTTACGAGGTGTGGCTAGAAAAAAACCGGATTAGTACTGGTGAAACAATAAAACGAATGCAATAAGGCTGGAAGTCGCGAGGCCTGTCACGTGACTCTCGCTCCGTCTACTGCTCGAGTTTCATCTGCCTCCTGCACTCAGTCTGCCCGTGGCGTCTGTTTTAAGTAGTTGACGTTTTGTCTGTGCGTCGGAAAACGTTGAGTGTACAGAAAGAACAGCGTGTTAACTTCAAATTTTGTTTCAAACTAGGAAAATCTGCAAGTGAAACGTTTCTAATGTTACAACAAGTGTACGGCGATGATTGTTTATCGCGAACACAAGTGTTTGAGTGGTTTAAACGATTTAAAGATGGCCGCGAAGACACCAGTGATGACACTCGCACTGGCAGACCATTGTCAGCAAAAACTGATGCAAACATTGAAAAAATCGGTAAACTTGTTCGACAAGATCGCCGTTTAACAATCAGAGCAGTGTCTGAGTTAACAGGAGTTGACAAGGAAAGTGTTAGGCAGATTCTTCATGAAAGTTTCAACATGAACAAAGTGTGTTCAAAAATGGTTCCAAAGTGTCTCACAGTTGAACAGAAGGAAGGCCGAAGAATGATTTGTTCTGACATCCTGGAAAACATTGAAAGTGATTCCACCTTCTTACAAAATGTTATTACTTGCGATGAATCGTGGTTTTTTACTTACGATCCCGAAACTAAACGCCAATCGATGCATTGGGAAACTCCTGGTTCTCCACGACAAAAAAAAGCACGAATGTCAAAATCGAAATTCAAGGCAATGATGATTGTTTTTTTTGACATCAAAGAGATTGTGCACATTGATTGGGTACCAGAGGGACAAACAGTGAATCAGCATTACTACATTAGCGTCCTGGCTACCCTACGTGAGCGAGTACGGAGAAAACGGAACGATTTGTGGAGAAAAAAGTCATGGATGCTTCACCAAGACAATGCCCCAGCTCACAGTGCGTTGTCAGTGAAGACGTTTTTGGCAAAACACAATATTCCCATCTTAGACCATCCACCCTACTCACCTGATTTGGCCCCCTGTGACTTTTTTTCTTTTCCCTAAAGTCAAGTCAGCTTTGAAAGGAACTAGATTTGAGACTGTTGAAGCAGTAAAAGAAAAAGCGACGGAAGTAATGTATGGACTTACCGAAAATGATCTGCAGCATTGCTATGAACACTGGAAAATTCGTATGAAGCGGTGTAGAGATCGAGGAGGAGAGTACATTGAAGGAGATAACATGAAATTGTAAATAAATGTTTTTTCCAGCATCAGTCCGGTTTTTTTCTAGCCGCACCTCGTATGGAATTCTTCACGCAGTAGGACACAGTGTTTTACCAGCTTCAATCTGGTACTTTGGTAGTGCGATTTGCCTGACTGGTAAAGCGAATCTGGACAGTACGGCCTTGGAACAGAAACTTTTGGATAGGTCCTTATATACTGATTTTAATGAAACTCCCAGCAGCATTACAGTTCAAGAACAAGAACAAGAACCAGTCTGGACGCCTATTGAACATAATTTTACTACAGTCGACATCTCTTGGGCGTTGACACAAAGTGATTTGAACCTGTTTTCACTTTTAGGTAATTATTTTTCATGTATGTTAACAATTCCTTTTCTGTTTGAATAAGTGCTGGATATCGTGCATAACCTGTTTTTAATTTCTCTACAGTACGATGTATATTTCTGGAATAAGTGACACTATTACCTGTCGTTCCTAATGGTTTCTCGATGTATGATGTATACTACTTCTTCACACCTTGTATTTTAAATGTATTTCAATAACACAATTAGAATTACAGGTATTTGTGAGTCTGCTTTTATTTCATATGGGTCCCACTGCTATTATAAGTTATGTAAAATAAAATTATTTTTATTATTATTCAAAACCGGTTACCTGGCAGTTTTATTACTGTTTTATTAACCTGTGAATTTGTGTATGGGTTCTGCCCCAGTGCTGATGTGTAAGCGTACAACCAGTGTTATAAAAAATGTTAGCTTGTCCAAATGGGACGAATGATCCGTACATCATCGCGTCGTTAAATATGATAGCAAAATTGTTAGTCTTCACCCTCAAAACTTTTGTTGTTGTAATGAATATTGTTTCGTGGTATTTGAGTTGTTACTTAGTGGCATTTTTCGTGCTATTCCTATTTCTTATATATCTGACTCCTCAGTTTTAACGTAATATTTCACGTAAATCAAGAACGATATACTTCTAACTCCCACGCCAAATTGTGGGTGCTGTGTTTTACATTAAGCAACCGTGTATGTCTGACGTCATGTATGTATGGGTTCTGACGCAGTGCTTATGCGGAAGCGTATAATCATTGTTATAATTATAGCTTGTCCAAAGTGACAAACGAGATGTACATCATCATGTCGGTTAAATATGATAAGATTGTTTGTCTACACCTTCAAAACTTTTTTATAATTGATATTGTGTTTCACGGCATTTTAATTATTACATAATGTCATTTTCGTGCTATTACTATTTTTATACATTTGACGCCTTAGTGTTAACGTAACAAATGGCTCTGAGCACTATGGGACTTAACTGCTGTGGTCATCAGTCCCCTAGAACTTAGAACTACTTAAACCTAACTATCCGAAGGACAATACACACATCCATGCCCGAAGCAGGATTCTAACCTGCGACCGTAGCGGTCGCGTGAATTGTAGTGCCTAGAACCGCTCGGCCACTCCGGCCGGCCTTAACGTAACAGTTTATGTAAATCACGAACGTTGTACTTCTAACTTCCCACGCCAGATGGTGGGTACCATTTTTTTTAACTCTGTTATACCTCATTTCATGTTATTCATATATTATTCTTTTTCCTTTTCATTTTTTCTTTTACTTATCCTGTACTCTGACAACTTATTATCGATCTGTTATATGTTTTGTAATTTGGTTTTTTAAAAAACAATACGCCAGTGTATTTTAGATGTTTCCTTCCCCCTTCGTCTGCTATGTTTTTTACGTACATTTTAAATTTGAATTACTTCGTCGGTCACAAACGCACAAGAGGTATTTTGTGTTAATATCTTTCAAAACCAGTAATATGAAGTCTTTACGTGACACATGACACATAGAGGGCGTTCCAAGCCCTGTCGCAACGAGGTCTGCTGTATAGTTGCATGTAAACAGCGGCCTCAGTTTATGTCATCGCTCTATGCTTGTGATTATAGCTTGATACCAGTGCCTACCAATTTTAATTCTATATTATAGGTATGTTCCTACCAATTGTTATGTTCATACGCAGGTGTAGTTGTGGTTTTCGGTTTTATACTCTCTGATCGTTATATGAAGATTTTTAACTTCTAGCACTGAGGATGGTCACTAAGTGACCGAAAATAGATTTCACTGATAATAAAACAACAAAATACGGCCAATGCTGATTTTCCTTCCAAATCTATCCACTATTTGGTCGTGGTGCACACAACACGCCATGGAGTCGCCAATTAGTCACACATTGATACACCACGAAAAAAATCAAAGCCCTAACAACACATCAGGAACTATGACACCATAGTACCATTTCAAACTATGATTAATTACAAATTTTATTATCAAGGTTTAAAACGTTGTTACACATATTTGGCTTTAATGTAACTAATTCGACCCAGAAAGACCTTTTCCAACGTCACAATTGCTTATGTATGAGGATGCTACGATGATCTGTAAAGGATCTATGGCTGTTGCACGGACTGGCAGTTTACACTCTACATAAACAAATGTAACGTACTGTGTACAGCCAGGCGGAGACGATAACAGTTTTGGATCTAAACAGATTTTAAAAATAATATAGGAATAACTATTATTAACATATTGACAAGAATAATTACTGTTCACCGTTTATAACAGATTTTTTACAATCGTTCTAATGAAATATGTTTTACCTTAATTGTTTGTGGCGTCTAGAGTGCTTTTTATGTTTCTTATGTTTAGTGTATGTTCATTATCGCTAGTGTACACACTTCTGGAACCTCTTAACTACATATTAAAATGTTCACTGCACTTGACCTTGTCACTATAATCTTACCCAGTACCGCCGAGTTGGGTGAACATGTTTAAATACAATAATAAAAATTCAGTGGCAGCGGTCGAATTAAAATCTACAAGATAAATGGCATTCAAATGCCAACTCCAGAATTGAGGCCGCAAATATTAATACTATAAAATTCTTAATTTTAGCAGTTGTCTATATTTTCAGCTTGACTCATTAGGGAGAATTTGGAACCTGAAAACCTATTCCACTTCCAAAATCTAGATCTGAAACGAAAAACTATACTTACGGTAGTAACGCTGATGAAGTGCGCTGTAATACCTTAGTCTTACTACCCAGTAAGGAGAAAGTCACTATCATAGAACTATTTCATAACTGAAACCCTTCCGAGTTATATGTTTTTAATTCCCCTTCTCACAAACTAAGTGGACCCTGTAGCTCCAAAAGTGGCAAATTAGTGGACTACCATATTTCCGACTGCAAGCGGTTTTTTCCTTACTTCCGAATAGCTCCGGTCTGAGCGAGAATTAAGTTCGAAATGTTTTGAAACAATTCATTCACTGTTGGCGGTAAAAATAGAGAACAACTGAGGTCTCTTACGCAGTCAAAACAGATGGTATTAACTGCCGCCGATTTTGTTTACCCCTACAATTGGCAAAATAAAAGCCAGTAAGCGAGCTCTACTCAAAGACGACAAAGAGTTGCTTCGGCTTCACTGTTTACTTTTAAAGTTTTAAACGTTGTCGAGAAGTCCTTAAGCAAAATTAATCGTGGATAGGTAAAAACTGACGATTCATTCACGTTATTATTTGCCTTAACGCTCTCCTCTCGCCCTCTGTAAGTTGAATGTAGGTGCGTCGTATTCTCAAAAAAAAAGTTTTAATAAAACTGTCGAGCATCAGGGTCTAGAGGATGCGTACTTTATTAGTATTAAAAATGTCTTAGGCCCGGGCTCGAATCCCGCTAGTGCTTAGATTTTGAAAAATAATCAGCATTGCCGGCCAAAGATTGCCGGTATCAGAAATCATTCTCATTTCGTCAACGGCCTTGTCAAAGAGGGCGGATGAATGAACAGAGGTTCAGGGCACTCTCTTGCCCCCAGAGTGGCAAACTGCGCCTAAAGGCCGACGAATTAGCAATGATCTTTGGCATGAGGACGCAGAAGGCAATGGAAACCCCACATTAAAGACACATAATTTGTATCCCCTTGAATAAATGTCATGATTATCTATCCATTGGCAAAAGTTTTTGGATTATTTCCACTTTCGGATCAGTGAGAGGAAAAGACTGAATAACCAACGAGCGTCTAACGTTCAACAAATTGGAGTGCAGAAGGTCAGAAGTCTGAAGGTAGTAAGGGATATAGATAATCTCAAAAGGGAGCTGCAAAGGCTCTAGCTAGATATTCAGTGAAGTGAAATGAAAGACGGTAAAGAATTCTGTTCAAATGAATATAGGTTAATATCCACAGCAGCAGAAGACTGAACAGTTCATGGATGGGTTCATTTTAATCGAAATCGATGGCAAACGAACACGGACAACGATAGTTCAGGTATACATGCCGACTTTGGAACTGATAATGAAGAGATGGAGAGAGTTTATGTGGATATTGAATGGGTTATGCAGTTCGTAAGTGGAGATGAAAATCTAATGGTGATGGGGGCGTCGAACGCGATTGTAGGAGAAGGAGTGGACAATAGTGTTACGGGAGAATACGGGCTTGGTACTATAAATGAGAGAGGAGAAAAATTTATTGAGTTCTGTAATAAATTTCGGCTAGTGAAAGCGAATACTCTGTTCAAGAAGCAAAAGAGGAGGTATATTAGGAAAAAACAGGGAGATACAAGATTATTTCGGTTATAACTATACTACGGTCTGACGGAGATTTCGAAATCAGATACTGGATTGTAAGGCGTACCCAGGAACTGATATAAACTAAGATCACAATGTAGTAGTGATGAAGAGTAGGCTGAAGCTTAAGACATTTGTCAGGAAGAATTAATATGCAAAGAAGTGAATACGAAAGCACTAAGGAACGATGAACTACGCTTGAAAATATCTAAGGCTACAGATGCTGCAATAAGGCCTAGCTCAGTTGACTGTAGAGATGAAGAAAAACAGACATCTCTAAAAAGGGCAGTCACAGAGGTTGGAATAGGTAGAAAGAAGGTAACTGCGAAGAAACCATGGGTAAGAGCAGGAATACTTGAGTTAATCGATGAAAGAAGGAAGAACAAAAATTTTAAGCGAAATTCAGGAATACAGAAGTACCAAGTCTCTGATTAATCAAATAAATAGAAAGTGAGGGGAAGCTAAGGCAAAATAGCTGCAGGAAAAATATGAAGAAATATGAAAAGAAATGATTGTCAGAAGGACTGACTCAGCATATAGGAAAGTCAAAACAACCTTCGGTGGAAATAAAAGCAATGGTGTTAACATTAAAAATGTAACGGTAATTCCACTGTTAAATGCAGAGGAAAAAGCAGGTAAGTGGAAAGAGTACACTGAAGGTCTCTATGAAGGGAAAGATTTTTCTGATGTGATGGAAGAAAAACGAGTCGATTTCTAAGGGTATCCAGTATTAGAATTAGAATTTGAAAGAGCTCTGAAAGGCTTAAAATGAAATAAGGCAGCATGGATAGAAAATATGCCATCAAAATTACTAAAATCATTGTGGGGAGTAGCAAAAAAACGACTCTTCACGCTGGCGTTTAGAAAGTATGAGTCTGACGATGTGGCATCTGACTTTCGGAAAAATATCATCCACACAGTTCCGAAGACGGTAAGAGCTGACAAGTGCAAGTCAGTTTAACAGCTCGTGCATTCACGTTGCTGACAAGAATAATATACAGAAGAATGGAGAAGCAAATTGAGGATGTGGTAGATGACGATATGTTTGGCTTTAGGAAAGGTAAAGACACCAGAAAGGCAATTTTCAAGTTGAGGTTGATGACGGAAGCATGAATGAAGAAAATTCAAGACACGTTCATAGGATATGTCGACCTGGAAAAAGCTTTCGACGATGTCAAACGGTGCAAGATGTTCGAAATTCTGAGGAAAACAGGGGTAAGCTGTACGGAAAGACGGGGAGTGTACAACATGTGCAAGAACCAAGAGGGAGCAGTAAGAGTGGAGTACCAAGAAGGAACAGTTCGGATTAAAAAGGTTGTGAGGCTAGGGTATAGTTTTTTGCTCCTACTGTGTAATTTGGACATGGTAGAGGCAGTGATGGAAAGAAAATAAGGTTTAGGAGTGGAACTAATATTCAAGGTGAAAGGGTACCCTTAATGGAAGTGGAGAAGAACTATATGATCTGCTGATTAGAATGAACAGTCTGATGGGTACAGAATATATATCGAGAGCAAGTCGAAGAAAGACAAAAGTAATGAGAAAGAGGAAACATGAGAACAGCGAGAAACGTAACATCGGGATCGAAAGTTACGAGGTAGATGAAGTTAAAGAACTGTACTACCTAGACAGGAAAATAACCAGTGATGGACGGAGCATGGACATCAAAAGCAGACTAGCACTGGCAAAAAGGATATTCCTTGCCAAGAGAAATCTACTAGTATCTAACATAGGCCTCAATTAGAGGAAGAAGCTTCTGGGAATGTGCGTTTGGAGCACAGCATTGTACGGCTGTGAAATACGGACTGTAGGACAACCTTAAGAGAAAAGAATCGAAGCATATGAGATGTGGTGCTACAAATGAATGCTGAAAATTAGGTGGACCGAGGTAAGGAATGAGGAGGTTGTGCGCAGAATCTGAGAGGAAAGGAATGTATAAAAAACTCCAACAACAACAAAGGACAGGATGATATGAGGATATGTGTTAGGTAACATCCAGCAAGAGAGAGAACAGACCTATACATATTATAAAAATGTAGGTACATTCATATGTTTGTATGTATGTATGTTCCACCTTCTCCTAAATTACCTGATCGATTCCAACCAAAGTTGGTACATTTATCACATAGTGTCTGGAAAGAATAGATGTGGGTGTGGCTGTGAAATAGCAGTGTAGCCCACGATGGGCGAATAGCCATACTTCAGTCATTCAGTATTTAAGAGTATGGGCATAAAGAGACTTGCAAACATCCTGACATATAATATCTAACCCTTAAGAAATTTTCGCTAGCTGACAACCCCCACAAAATGAAGAATGGAAAACAGTTTATTGCTTACTACACTTTAGATGTTTGTGTAGTAAAATTGTCGCACGAGGCATGATGTTTAATTTATTATTTCTTTACTGCTAACTGCATTCGAGACACGTTGTGGAGACAGTATTCACATATACCACTAAATAAGCCAGCAAAGTAATATACGACACATAGTTCAGGAGATATCATAAACACTGAGATGCGTGAAAAACTGCCCAATCATGCGTGACATTTTAATTTACTACTCACTCTACTTGCAACACAAACCACAGACAATAGTCACACATATCGCCGAACGTTCCCGCAAAATTATTCGATTGTACGGCACCAAGACCAGGAGATAAAACTTCATAAACACTGAGCTGCTTATAAATGAAACTACAGGTTGAAATTCGCTAGAGAAACAGCCGAAATATATTTAGCAACACGTGTCAAATATGTTGGAGGAGAAAGACTAAAAGAGGTGCAGGGGAAATGGGACCCGGGGGGGGGGGGGGGGGGAGTGGAGTGGAGGAGATGAACAGAAGGGGAAGGGTGATGGAGCCATTCTGGCATTTGGCTTAACTGCCTTAGGAAAAACTGATGAAATCTAAATCTGAAAGGTCGGGCAGTTAATGCAGCTCCGGTCACCGTAAATGTGTCTCAACCATTGGGTCCCCTTTGACCCACTGCAATATACCTTAGTCTTCGACATTCGCCATACTAGCTACTGATCACGTAAGAGTTTACGTTGACAGTGTTTCACACCGTAACGTCATTCGTCCATCATACATTTGACAACGTATCTGCAAGAAGTAGGACAAACGTTCTTGTTAGACTGTATTAAGAATAGTGGTGTGCGTGACCGCTACGTTCGCAGGTTCGAATCCTGCCTCGGGCATGGACGTGTGTGATTTCCTTAGGTAAGTTAGGTTTAAGTAGTTCTAAGTTCTAGGGGACTGATGACCTCAGATGTCAAGTTCCATAGTCCCCAGAGCCATTTGAATCATTTTTGGAATATTAGTGTATTTCACAGACGAATTATTTGGCGGTCCACTTGCCTGGAGCTTATTCCAGGCTGCGTCTCAATATCCTGTAGAAACCGGTCCTCCAAACCTGGTATACGCACAGTCCGCCGCCACCCTGCACATTCGGCAGTCTGAAAGGACCCATGATCACACAAACGCCCAGAAAGGACATGAAGTGTTGTGTGGTGGGTTGGTGTCAGTGAAGGTAAAGCCATGATGCCTCTCGGCCTTTTCCATCTGCCTGGCTGTACAGAAACTCCATCTCTGCTTTTTCCCTACGCGAATACCGCACCATTCTGCAGCTTACAGTACGCTGCGTGTTCGGAGGAACTTTCATGCGTCAGTGCTATCTGCCGTGGCAATGATACATTTCCGGACGCGTATTCATACTACCTTTTTCCTCCGTTTCCTACAGGAACGCCTCCCTGCAGTTTGTCAGTTTTATGAATGTTCATATAACGGGAATAAGGTTACTTAAAAAAAATTAATGGTAAATTTGCTACATTCTAAACATTTACGTGTTAGTTTCTGTAACAGTAAAAGTGTTTAACTCAGTTGTAGAAGTAAGTACGTGAATCTCGATTACGTTAAGTCCTGAGAACGATACGATGGTGTATACGAGCCCAAACTAACGTGAAAAGTGCGTACCATGTGTTGGATTGAAATTGTATGCACCTTGCTGAAAATAGCCCTAGTTAAAGAACTATGGTGATTTGATCGAAATAATACGGCATGGATGAAGAATTATTGTTATCTGCCATTTGTTTTCGTACATCAAAAATGTATCTGTCATTATATGAGTGAAGAGTGATATTATATCTACATAAATTGCTTGTGTAAGCACTACGGGGCCCTTGTTATTTATTCCTTCCTCTTTGCTATTTCAGTCAGGATCTAATTTTAACAATGTGTTCATTACATAATTTCTGTTCACACAAATTGGAAGAACTGTGTTTACGAACTACGACACTGATTTCGAAGATAGTCGTTGTCACCAGATGATGGTCATTCACTCTGAAACAGCTAGCGAATAATGTTGTTTAATTCAACAGCTGGTGGACTTAATCACAAATGTCTTTCCTGTTGCGAAATCGCTAGTGCAAATTCAAGAGAGGAAGGGAGTATTTATCATCGTCTCGATGATGACATCACCTGAGGAAGAGCGGAAGTAAATCGTGCTGCTCTTTTTCGAAGGACTATACTGAGATTTAAACCACCTTCGTCACGAGTAAGATTCCTTTGTATTACCTTTTCCAGCAACGCAGTCTGTAGTACAAATCCCGGCATCAGACGACGCTTTAACTTGCCTTTACTAAGTTTACATACAAAAGAAACAATATAGAGGAGAAACGGCTTAATCTCACCAAAGGTACTATATCGTTTCCAGAAGGAATGTTCCACTGTGCAACGAAGTGTGTGCTATTTTGGAACTTCCAGGCAGATTAAAAGTGTTTGCGACACTAGGACTCGAGCCCAGAACACTGCCCTTCGTGAGCATCACTCTTATCGACCGAGCTATTCATGCGTGATTCAGCATCCGCCCTGTTCCGCATGATACCCCATCTTCCAAGAGTGCTACTTCCACAAAGCATACAACAGAGCCACTGGAGAGATTTGGAATGCAGGGGAGAGGTTTTAAAGCCGCAGGGCTGAACCAGAGTCGTGTCTGCATAGCTCAGTCGGCAAGAGCACTCTCTGTAATATTCAATGTTGGTTCTGGGTTCGAGTCCCGATCATGCTCACAGTTCTGATATACAAGATATTTCCGCACTAACAACATTATTTTGTTCCCAGAATTTAGACAAAATTTCAATAAATTTATGTTCAGCAATTTTGTGTATTGCTTGGGAAACAATTCTATTGAATTCCCTACTCTTTTCGTAAAGCCCAGCTCGATCGCCAACAATCGATCCATTCCATATCGACGAATTCAGATGAAAGTTTCCTCGTAAACAACACACTAAAATTCTGCGTAATAAAGGTTGATTCTGATATAATGTAACAGACGGTTTGGCCACCACCTGGTGCATACAATTAAACTTTCCCTATTTAAACCTTATAAAATGGAAACTACTTACCGTACGAGAACCAAACTTGATAGCATTACTGTCAAGGACATGGGGAAGGAAAGTAATGCAGAAACAATGCAACTGAAACACTTTTAATGTGCTGCTATAGTACATCAGACCATTACATACTAGTACCATTACTGCTACAAAAGTGACTCAATATGGCGCGCACCAGTGTGCAGAAGAGTCTGAAAGCGCAGCACAGCATTCTGCACAGCAGAACGAAGCATGTCAGTAGATATTCTGGCTACCTTTCTTGATATGCAGCGCTTCAGATCAGCACATGTGTGAATATTCCGCTGGTAAACCCTGTCATTCAGGCAGCCCCACAACCAGAAACGGCTGATATTTCGATCGTTTCCAAACGTGTTCCGGAGAAACAGGTGAACTTCACGAACGATGTGCGTTGGGGGTCTCCAGTGTGCATGAAAACAGTACAGTTCAATGCGTCTCTCTCCTGTAGGGCGGGTATGACATGCTAGCGAAGCATATCGCATCGCAGTAGCGCTGGCCAGTCACACTGCACGTCTTTGGTCCTTGAGCGCCAACCTGTTCAAAAAAGAATGGGCCAATGATGAACACAGCCCTGAAGCCACATCATACGGTTCACCATACAGAGGAACTTCATGCCCAGTGACTAGAGGTGAAGATCCCTAAACTGTGTGTTCACCTCACCCGTCAGAGAAAAATGAGCTACAAATGTCCATAGGAGGGTCCAGAAGCAAACCTCGTCAAGTTAAATTCGTGCGAGAAAGTGGAGAGCGAGGTCAATATGCCGTTGTGCGTATTGTGGTGCAAGCTTCTGTACGATATGGATCTTGTACGGATACCATTTGAGAATGGTTCGAAGCACCTTGCGTACAGTGGACCGTCGTGATGCAGCACGCGCACTGCCTGACGATCGGGAATTGCGATCAGCGTTTTCTGGCACAGAAACAGCGGTGTCATCAACCAGATGGGCTGCAACCGGTCGTCGGCCTCTTTCTGGACCGACGCCCAGTTCTCCAGCTGATTAGAACTTCTTCATCATGCTACGCACAGCAGGTCGAGAAAGAGGACCCTTCCGTAATCCTTTCAACCGACGATGTTCTCGAAGTGCGCATGCAGCATTACTGTTATTTAGATTATAGAACTTCGCCAATAATGCCCTGCTCGTTTTGTCCAGGCCCATGTTGACAGGTCAACAAGCTCTATGCGATTGGTCAGGTGTGTGAGACTATGAATCACGATGACTGATTACGGCCCTTGGTGGACGTAGTTGCAACCAGACGGTGGCTCTGTGAAGCATGAAAATCATGCACCACCATGCTCTGGACATTAATGCTACCAAGATTGGTACTCGTACGGTAATTAGTTCCCGGGTTATAAAGTGTTAAATAGGGATAATTTTGCTATAGTCAACCGGTATATAATGTTGCTTGAAATTATCCGTTCTTAATATAGCAATATTTGTACGTGCATTACTGCGGCGGAACATGGAAACCAGCCCGGTATACCCCTAGTGAACTGTGGCAAACCACCTAATAAAAACTACATCTAGGCTGGCTGGCATACAGATCATCGTCATCAATCATCTGGGCGGATTCAGTCGGGGGCTGCGCTACCTCCCCTACCCGGAAGTGGGCGCGTTAACACGCGCAGGTAACTCGGCAGCTATTCATCTGGTGCTTCAGACTTTCGTATCTGTTTTCTATTTCAGAAATTGTCTCCAGCCGCACTAATATGCATTGGCAAGTAGAACCACCTCTTACTCTCAGTGACTTACTAGCGGCATTCAATAAATCATGCCAAACTCTTTCTTTCTGTCTTTATTGGTTTTATTTAGGATTCCAATACACTATATTATTCCCCGCACCTTTGGCTACGAGAAAACTATTTCTAAACGTGACGTCTTTTCAATGTGACGGTTTGACACCACCTTATCTGGAGTGCAATGTATGCGCGCCCAACGTGAGCAGCTCTCTTATCTGGGGTTGGTACCACTGGTCGACGTCGCAGCCAACCTCACCATCATTCACGTACTGCTCTCCGCGGAGTGCGTCCGCCAGTGGGCCATACAAATGGTGCATCGTCGCTCTTTATGGTCTTACATTAGGCTGCGACAACCCCCCGGCACCCCAACTGGTACACGAGTGTGTCAACAGTATCAACACGTCCAGTTGAGCTGCAGGGTGTTTTATTGTGTTCCGTTCACTACACAGAATGAGAGTGTCCGCATGTTCCAGCATCGCAGCAGTCGCAGTTGTGTGCGCGACCTTGTTGCGATGATGACAAACGCCTCGCCCAACGGCTCACTGTGCTTTTGTTCACTGTCAGGTTTCCGTAGGCATTCTGTATACGCTTATGAATATCTGCGATGGTCTGGTTTTTAACAAAAAGGATTTCAGTGACAGCTCTCTACTTGGAACGCACCTCCGTTACAGACGTCATTTTGAAGGTCACATACACCGCCGCCGTCTATAGAAACTTTACGAAACTACAGGGGCTGAAGCAGGACTATTCTGCGATGTACCTCAACAAATTCCATGTTTTTCAAGTGAAAGTGACCAAGGGAAATAAGTTTACATTACACAATGAACGCTTCTCGAGTATCTTTAGTTGGGCGATAGCTTCCATGATCTTCAAAGTCTGCTCATCGTAATTTCGACAGTGCTTTAGAATAGCCTTTTGAAGTAATGAAGGCATTTAAGTCACAGCGAGATGTCCAAATGCCTTCTGATAATGAGTTTTGTGTAAATGGTGTTTCAAGTTTTATTAAATAAATGAAACACCGATTAAGACACACAATTAATTCACGTAATACGTTGCGAAGACAAAATCTAATTTCAGTTTCTTTATGTTCCCATCAAATAGTAATCATTTCATATACACATCCATAACAATGACTGATTTTTATTTTGGAATTTTTGTAGTGCTCTTTTCTTTTTGAATGTTTTCATACCTTCAGCCCCATCCCCTTTCAACCCATTTCAATCAATATATTATAAACACGCCTGTATGCGAAAAGAAGAGGCAGTTTGTGAGGCACTATAAACGTCATTTAAATGCAGTGAATTACTTGTTGAAAATACTGGTTTGAAATTCTCACTAGGACAGCAATGCAGAGCTGTAGATGTTGAATAGAGTTGGAGGCAGGCCACATCCTTTCCTCACAGCCTATGTCAGTTTGAACTGTGCAGACAAGTACATCCATCATTCCAGAATGAGATTTTCACTCTGCAGCGGAGTGTGCGCTGATATGACACTATCTGGCAGATTAAAACTGTGTGCCGGACCGAGACTCGAACTCGGGACCTTTGACTTTCGCGGGCAAGTGCTCTACCAACTGAGCTACCGAAGCATGACTCACTTGGTAGAGCACGCGCCTTGAAGGGCAAAGTTCCCGAGTTCGAGTCTCGGTCCGACACACAGTTTTAATCTGCCAGGAAGTTTCACATCCATCATTGATTACGATTTCTATCTCTTTGTAAGAAACTATAACAGAGTTAATTAGATACTGTCGGAAGCTTTCCTTTTACATGATCTACCACAATAGGTTCTACTGAATAATCTACAAGCGTTATGTGTGTCCTTAAGTTAAATTATATTCTTTACTTTAACAATTGTTTTGACAAAAAAAATCGTCAGGGCTTTATCGTCCATTAATAAAAAATAATTTTTCTATACACTTCAAAAAAGTTTTGCATCACCTCTGTTCCCAGAACTCCTGAAGATATACGTTGACTGTGGATATTTTATCACAGACTCAGTCCCTTTGACTGTTCAGAGATGTCAGTAAACCCGCACAAATATGTAAACAACCATGCATCAGCTGCGCTTATAAGACGGAGGGGAACCGACAGCCAATCAGTTCCAGTCATTCCACCAGGGAGGAAGTACACGGCTCGTGTTGTCTGTAGTTCAACCATGCCTAAACGGTCAATACCGTCGTTCAATCACGTCCGCACTGTGACTTTATGCCAGGAAGGTCTCTCAACAAGAGAAGTGTCCAGGCGTCTCGGAGTGAACCAAAGTGATGTTGTTCGGTCATGGAGGAGATCCAGAGGGATCGGAACTGTCGATGACATGCCTCGCTCAGGCCGCTCAAGGGCTACTACTGCCGTGGATGACCGCTACCTACGGATTATGCCTCGGAGAAACCGTGACAGTAAACCAACCATGTTGAATAATGATTTTCGTGCAGCCACAGGACGTCGTGTTACGACCCAAACTGGGCGCAATGTCCCGCATGATGCGACATCCATGGCGAGGTCCATCTTTGCAAGCACGACACAATGCAGCGCGGTACAGATGGGCCCAACAGCATGCCGAATGGACTGCTCAGGATTGGCATCCAGTCCTCTTCACCGATGAGTGTCGCACATGCCTTCAATTAGACAATCGTCGGAGACGTGTTTTGAGGCAAACCGGTCAGGCTGAACGCCTTAGACTCATTGTACAGCGAGTGCAGCAAAGTGGAGTGGCATGATGTGGAGCTGACGTAAGCAGCTGGTAGTCATGGAAGGCGACGTAACGGCTGTACGATACGGGAATTGCATCCTCCGACCGATAATGCAACCATGTGGGCAGGATATTGGGGAGACATTCGTCTTCATGGACGACAATTCTCGCCCCCATCGTGCACATCTTGTGAATGTTTTCATCCAGAATAACGACATCACTGGACTAGAGTGGCCAGCTTGATCTCCAGACATGAACCCTATCGAACATGCCTGGAATTGATTGAAACGGGCTGTTTATTGACGACGTGGCCCACCAACAAGTCTCAGGAATCCACGCAGAGCCGGCCGGGTTCTAGGCGCTACAGTCCGGAACAGCGCGACCGCTACGGTCGCAGGTTCGAGTCCTGCCTCGGGCATGGAAGTGTGTGATGACCTTATGTTGGTTGGGGTAAGTAGTTCTAAGTTCTAGGGGACTGATGACCTCAGAAGTTAAGTCCCATAGTTTTCAGAGCCATTTGAACCATTTGATCCACGCCGAATCACTGTTGAGGTGTGGGACAATCTGTACCAACAATGTCTTGATGAACTTGTGGATAGTATGCCACGACGAGTACAGGCATGCATGAATGCAAGAGGACGTGCTACTGGGTATTAGAGGTACCGGTGTGTACAGCAATCCGGACCACTTTCTCTGGAGGTCTCGCTGTATTGTGGCACAACAAGCAATGTGTGATTTTCATGAGCAATAAAAAGTACGGAAATGACGTTTATGTTTATCTCTATTCCAATTTTCTGTACAGTAGGTCGCAGCTCTAGGTTTTATATTCTAATTCTTTTTTAGATGTTTGGATGGGCTCTGTAGATATTCTTCAATGTGGAGAAAATTTTACCTCGATTGCAATCCTGAGTTACATTGCCCGCAGTCCGACACAATTTAATAAGGTGCCGTATGTTTCTTCAACGAAAGACCTCCGCATTTGAACAATTAGGCATGTATTATGTCTGTCCCTGTTTATTTTCTGTTCTCATATTTGGGCATTGCTAAATCTACACTCCTGGAAATGGAAAAAAGAACACATTGACACCGGTGTGTCAGACCCACCATACTTGCTCCGGACACTGCGAGAGGGCTGTACAAGCAATGATCACACGCACGGCACAGCGGACACACCAGGAACCGCGGTGTTGGCCGTCGAATGGCGCTAGCTGCGCAGCATTTGTGCACCGCCGCCGTCAGTGTCAGCCAGTTTGCCGTGGCATACGGAGCTCCATCGCAGTCTTTAACACTGGTAGCATGCCGCGACAGCGTGGACGTGAACCGTATGTGCAGTTGACGGACTTTGAGCGAGGGCGTATAGTGGGCATGCGGGAGGCCGGGTGGACGTACCGCCGAATTGCTCAACACGTGGGGCGTGAGGTCTCCACAGTACATCGATGTTGTCGCCAGTGGTCGGCGGAAGGTGCACGTGCCCGTCGACCTGGGACCGGACCGCAGCGACGCACGATGCACGTTAAGACCGTAGGATCCTACGCAGTGCCGTAGGGGACCGCCCCTCCACTTCCCAGCAAATTAAGGACACTGTTGCTCCTGGGGTATCGGCGAGGACTATTCGCAACCGTCTCCATGAAGCTGGGCTACGGTCCCGCACACCGTTAGGCCGTCTTCCGCTCACGCCCCAACATCGTGCAGCCCGCCTCCAGTGGTGTCGCGACAGGCGTGAATGGAGGGACGAATGGAGACGTGTCGTCTTCAGCGATGAGAGTCGCTTCTGCCTTGGTGCCAATGATGGTCGTATGCGTGTTTGGCGCCGTGCAGGTGAGCGCCACAATCAGGACTGCATACGACCGACGTACACAGGGCCAACACCCGGCATCATGGCGTGGGGAACGATCTCCTACACTGGCCGTACACCACTGGTGATCGTCGAGGGGACACTGAATAGTGCACGGTACATCCAAACCGTCATCGAACCCATCGTTCTACCATTCCTAGACCGGCAAGGGAACTTGCTGCTCCAACAGGACAATGCACGTCCGCATGTATCCCGTGCCACCCAACGTGCTCTAGAAGGTGTAAGTCAACTACCCTGGCCAGCAAGATCTCCGGATCTGTCCCCCATTGAGCATGTTTGGGACTGGATGAAGCGTCGTCTCACGCGGTCTGCACGTCCAGCACGAACGCTGGTCCAACTGAGGCGCCAGATGGAAATGGCATGGCAAGCCGTTCCACAGGACTACATCCAGCATCTCTACGATCGTCTCCATGGGAGAATAGCAGCCTGCATTGCTGCGAATGGTGGATATAAACTGTACTAGTGCCGACATTGTGCATGCTCTGTCGCCTGTGTCTATGTGCCTGTGGTTCTGTCAGTGTGATCATGTGATGTATCTGACCCCAGGAATGTGTCAATAAAGTTTCCCCTTCCTGGGACAATGAATTCACGGTGTTCTTATTTCAATTTCCAGGAGTGTATGTAATTTGTTTATAGGAGATCTGCTTTTCTGTTTAGCAATTTTCACAGTATTCGTCCGCTACTTAATCGTCAGTTCAAGGACTTTTATAATGTTGTTTCCATCTTTCTCAAGAACATGTCCCTTGACATTCATAGGGAACTGCTTGCTACAATCCTTCCGCCTCACTGTGCGTAGCGTAAGGGGGAGTCAAATGAAAATCGAATACCTGCCACAACACACAGTCCGTGCGACAGATGGTTTCCCTGTTGTTACTTTTCGATACTGTCGCCGCTGTGGTAGGGGAACGGCACAGTACCATATCATAGGTGCAAGCACGTGTTGGCTTACGACCTTGGTTTTTGGTGGAGTGGCTAGCGTGGTCGTCCACCTGTCATAGTATCAGACGGCTAGTGCCTACGTTGTAGACTACCCTTCATACGGCTCCGTAGCTTACGTTGCCTGAGTTCTTCGCCCTCTCTCAACACGGACTCCTGTGATCATGTGAAAACAAGTTCCTCAGGCTGGGAACCACAATCAAACGAAGGCTACACTTCAGCGACTTGTTTGGGGAGCACTGCAGCATCCTCCGTACAGTCCTGATCTTCTACCGTGAAATGTTAACATTTTTGGCTACGTGAAGAGAGACGGTACGTGGACCTCGATTCCAGTTGGACGAGGGGATCCAAGAATGAGTTCGGCTGTGCATACGTCAGCAGCCGACCGCGTTCTATGATACAGGAAGTGATAGTCTCGTCTTCTAGTGGGATAAACGTCTTAAGGCGTGTGGTGATTATTCTTGAATGAAGCCATTCCATGGTCGTGTTAAGCCGGTGTTCGGTTTTCATTTGACTGCTCCTCATAATTAATCATCCCGCCGTAGTTAACGTTAATAACTTCGCAGAAAAAACACTCTGAGAAGAATACAAACGAACAAACGGGTTTTGATGTCCCAGGTTTACAATCCATTGGTCATGGAAGGACCGAGAATGTTAATGATAAAGAATTGAGATAAGTCTCCGGACTTGAAGCTTTTTGTCCACCATACACAATGGGTCAAGAGATTAGAGCGAATAGAGAATAACAAATTACCAGACAAACGAATGGCCAGAATTTTTGTTTATACGTCGTAACGAGGGTTGCCTAGATACTAATGAACCGCATTTTTATCTTCAACAATTCTTTATTGAACATACGAACATAATGAGAATTATACACGTGAAAGAATGGTATTTTATCTACGCATCCTATATTTTCACGTAATCTCCATCCCCTTCTATGGACTTATCTCCAGCGTGAAATAAGGGTGTCTATGCCTGTCGGTACCAATCCTTGTCATGGTGGCGGAACCAGTGCTTGACTTTGTGGATCACCTCATCGTCGTCAGAATTTCATCCATGAATGGCATCCTTTAATGGCCCAAACTAGCCCAAACTAGGTCATGGCTGTAGGATGGATGGGATAACACTGTCCAACCCTGTTTTGTGATTTGTCCAGCAGTCCTCAGACTTATGTGGGGCCAAGAGTCATAGTGTGGCGCCGAAGTCACTGGAAGCGCGCCTTGAGTTTTGTTAGTGTGTTTACATATGCTTCTGAGTTAAAGGTACCGCCTCTTGGCATCACATCAATGAGAATTACACCTTCACACTCCCAGGACATGGTGATCATGATCTTACCAGCGGAAGCAGCTGCTTTGAATTTTTTTCTATGGGGAGTGGGAATGGCACCATTCCGTCGACTGCCGTTTTTCTTCGGGCAATAAGCGTGGCAACAAATCAAGACAGCCGCGCGGGGTAGCCGCGCGGTCTGTGGCGCCTTGTCGCGGTCCGTGCGGCTCCCACAGTCGGAGATTCGACTCCTCCCTCGGGCATCTGCGTGTGTGTTGTCCTTAGCGTAAGTCAGTTTAAATTAGTTTAATTAGAGTGTAAGCCTAGGGACTGATGACCTCAGCTGTTTGGACCCATAAGTCCTTACCACAAAAAAAGTCAAGATCAGTGTTTTTTCTGTGCGATTTGTGATCCGCCGTTAGACACCGATGGACCCATCTTGAAAACACTATTGAATATCCAAGAGTGCGGGAAATTGAATCCACAATTCCTTTGCTAATTGACAGATGCAGTACCAACTGCCGAGTCATAATGATTCTGTCCTCGCGAATGACAACGTCAGCTCGCTGCAACATGTCGCGTGTGATAGGGGTGGATGGTCTTCCAGAGCGCTGCAAATTGTGGAGTTCCGCCGAACCGCCTTCTGGTGACATCACCCTCCGTGCCCGATGACTGACTGTACTTATGTCGACAGCGGATGCTCCATAGACCTTGTACAAGCGTTTGTGAATATTCTCCAAAGTTTCTTTCTCTGTAGAGAGAAATTCAATGACGGCACGTTGCTTATACGGTACGTCACCTACAGACGCCAATTTGTCCTGCAGCTATATACTATCTGAAGTGACGGAAACTTGGCGCTCTCACTCAGGAGATTTCAAATCATAAATGCGTGACGTTTCGCATTTGTAGCATTGTTTCCGACTGAGAAAAAGAATTCGGTGCATTACTTTCTGGACAACCCTCGTATATTCCTAGATTGTAGACAGAAAAAGGAACGTTATTACCACCATTAAGGAATATTTACACTGCAAAAGTAGCAGCAATTAAAGAAACAATTAAATTTGGAATTGAAAAAGGGAACAAAACACTAACTCTGACTCACTGTAAACTAGCTTAGGAGCAGTCAGAGCATTGAAAGTGAAAAGCTGTTAACAGCTGTGTCTACGATATGATAGAATTACTAGTGAGAGCCAATAATGACAATAATCCGTACATCTTATGTGCGAAAATCATTACTAAGAGATTCAGCATGCTGAAGTGGTACATTGTCTTGCAAAAGAAAGCGTCGAAGAAGGGGACCCGATATGTTATCAGCTCCATAATTCGATTTTCCCCGTGCTTCATAAAAAGGGACACAAGGATAATTTGAAAAGCAGTGGCAAATATCGCAGCTGAAAAATGGCTTTTCGTTCGCTTAAATCTGTTAAATTTTACAAACAAAACCATCTGCCAAGGAGACACACAACAACAGCAACTAGAATAAAGTCGGGACATGCTGCTTTCCCTGCACGTCTCTATAGGATTGGAGTGAATGGCTCTCCTATATACAAACAACATGCAGAAGATGTTAGATATCTTGGTAATATCATTTTGAGATGTTCGAAATAAGTCCAACAGTTTTGTGGGAAAAACCTGAAAAAACGAAGATACCCGTGAAAACAAATATTAGAACATTAAGTGAGAACAACCTCAAAATAAATGATTATAAGAAATTGAGATAAAAATCTAAAACAACAAATTTGTAAATTTACTTATGTATAAAATGAAATTCTACTTAAAATTTAATTGCAGCCTCTCCACTCACTGAACTAACAAATTACAGTGGCTGCATTGCTTGCTACAAAAGGTCAATAAAATTAATATAAAAAGAGTTTTGACTCTTTCTTTCTCTTTTTGATTGATGTGTTTCATTAATTAGAATGTTTGTGACTGTCGTCCTTGATAGCATTTTCAATTTCGTTGATGAAACTGTCATGATTCCAGTTGCTTTTCCCTGATAGATAAAAGCTTGGACCGCTTCGCCATTCACTCCTTGAAGAACCAACACCACACAGCGAAAGAAAAAAGTAGTGAATACTCAAAATTATTGTTGCTATTTGGAATGCTAAGATCACCTCAATGAAATTATGGATGTGTGGTGATACAATTCGAACAATCAACTTTTAGGGAAGCAGCCTACTCACGCCGTAATAAATTCACATAAGTCTTTCCATTGTGTGCCAGCCAGTCCGCTGTAACTAGCTCTGACGTCATAAATGTTGCGCAATACTTTAAAAATTAAGTAAAATAACCTGAAACGGTTCTAGCATGTCAGGAGTAATACTAAATTAAAATGTGTTGAATATCAGTTCGATAACTTTAACCATTTTCGAAATTTGGACATTTTTCTGTAAAAATCATTGGCGGAACAGAAAAGACCTAGACATTTAAAAATTTACATTTAGATTCCTTTTCCATAATAATTTAATAAAAACAGTACTTTGGATCTCACAAATTAAGATTTTAGTTAAAATTCATAATTTTCTGGTTTTTGTCTTAAAAATTAAGGAAGCAAGATAGATTAAGTAGGCCAATAAATAAGGCTAGGATGTTTATATTTAAGTAGAATGTAGATCCGCTATAACCATACAGATGTGAGAAGTTTCACTTGAATAACTATAAAATTATAGCGATAGCGTATCTCCAAAGGGCAAGTTCAGAGCTCGTCTACTGCGTGCAGTGTAATTAAATTAATTCTCTCGCCCAAAATATTTAACTTAGCCACGTCAAACCATTATTATGATTACTTACCTGTGTGTTGAATGCACATTTAAATTGAGAGCTTCATCGGCCATCAGCAAAGGAAGCGATGATTTATTCAATAACATAAAGTGGTGCATTACTAGCCCAGCGGCTAGTCGGGAGAGCCAATTTGATCAGGTGTTCCCTTAGCCGTCCGCACCGCGGCTTTATATATAAGAACGCTGCGCGAGGAAGCAAGGCCCCAGTTCTCTCCAGACGCTGAATAGCACACCATGTGTGTCGGGAGTCGCGCCGCGTCGGTATCATTGCTATAAACAGCCTCGGATGCCGTAATAAGTTACTCGGGATACGCGTAACCATGAAATCGTTTTCGACTGAAGTGTTAATTCTGGGATGAATTTAATGACATATCTTCAGTTTGCGTATGTCGTATTTTCACGTGCCATAGCGGGACAGACATTCTACCATTATTTAGCGTGGCGTTTGATGAACATTATCATCAAATTATGGCGAGCATTCACTTAAACATTTAATTTGAACAGTTATAGTTGCACCAGCGCATTAGACTCTGAACTGCTCTGTTAGTTAGAGTGTGTGGATTCTTTTATTTTTATCTGTGACTTTCAGAATATACTGAACTATTTTTAGAAAATCGTTTTTGATTATGAATCCCAGACAATCTCCTAATTTCTCAGAGCTATTAGCTATGAGTGTATTTCTCAGATGAAGTGGGCACTAGGAATTCTAATTACAGGCTTCACGTTTTACTAATCACTTTCTGGTTGCCAATATTGTAGATAGAGAGCCAGTGTTGAGAACGGCATAACAACAGCACAAATAATAGAACACTTATATAACAATTAATTCCACCTGCCACCCCACATATGATTAATCGGCCGTGAAGTGTTTCAACATTCAAACATTTATACAACAGTAAATTTTCTAACCGCCGCCCCACAAACTGCCACAAGATATGTACATCCACATGGGTTGTGGATTTGAGAGTCTGTTTACGGGGCCTCGCTTTTTGTAAACTAAACATTGAAGCATAGTTATATCTCAAGCTTGATATCTAAGATCACGCTAAACACGCTTCTGAGATGATGTAGGTTGTGGTTACGTTAGTAGGGCTACGTTAGTTGTTCGGTACGTCTGCGGGAGATTAGTTGAGACTGGAGGAACCGTATTGGTGCTGGAACGTTACCAGGACCCCCGGAGGAAACGGCGACGCAGAAGACGTAAGACTGTGAGACCAGTTGGCAGTAGTTGCGGACCCAGCACTGAGATTCGTGGGACGGCGCTGGCTCCTTTAAGCTGTCAGCCCCAGGCGCGGCTGTCCGCGATGGCTGCGCTGCCTCAGCCGCGTAGCAGTCTGACGGGCCGGGGCCTCGAGCACGGCTTCATTACACCCCACAGCGACCGTCGGAGGAAACTTAAGCAGATCCAGAAAGTCTCTTCTCACAATTCAACTTTATTAAAATGAAACTTATTAAGTTTGTTGAAAATGACACTCGTGTCGACGACTGGAACAGTGGAGGTTAATTCAAATGCACAACAGTGTGAGTGGTACTCTGACGTTCTTATTTAACTAGCACTGCACTGCCGGAAGAAAAAACGGAACACCCTCAAAAAGTATTTTTATTGACAAGGTTTATTGGCAGGTAGTTCGTCACAGCGGGAGTATATGATAAATTCAGAACAAATGAAGCATGTCACAGTAGAGGGTGCCCAAACTGTTGCACCAGTACACAGTGTAATTCCCTCTGGCATTCAAACGATCATAAACATGTCGAATGACGTAATGCGATAGATTGCCCCCAAGAATTTTGCTCCTTTTGGTGAAATTTGGCAATGGTTCTTGGAGTTCCTGGAGAACGGGTAAGTTCCCGCTTCATCGTGTGCATTAATATGGTGATCTTGCTGGCCAGGGCAGTTGTTGTACACCGCGAAGAGCACCTTCTGTCGCAGTAGCCGTATGGAAACTTTCATTGACCTGCTGAAAAAGCATATCAGCTCCTCCCTGTGGGAGGAAGGGCAGCAGCACGGGGATAACAGACTGTGCAATGTGGTGGGTACTGGTTTCTTTACTCTGCTTAAGAACCTAATGTGACCCCAGATTGTAAATGATTGCCCTTCACTCCATGAAGCCTAGGATTACGCCTGTCTGTCGTGGGAGAATACATTCTCGAATCGGTAGTTCGCCAAGCATACACAATACACGTGTAATCCATCACTCTTGCATCGAGACAACGCATTCTTGGCACTGAAAACAACAGAGCGTCATTTTTAACAAGACTGGACACAGAACCTATCGATGACAGATCGTCTAAACTCTGCGAGCGTGCTGTCGGAGACAGATTCTTCCGTCGTATTTCGCTGTAGGCACCTGAAATACTCTGACTTGCGTCTTTCAGATGACGATGGACGATGTCCCCTCTGCGCAGTAGAAGCTCAGGTCATGGATTCGCCGGACTCAGGATCTGGATGAATGGCTGTAACGGTGTAGAATGATGTAAAGTGACGAATACTAGGGCGCAAGTTTTGGAAGAGATGCCACTTCTACACTCATGTTCAGAAAATATAATAACAGAACACGTTGAACGACTAGATATAGGACCTGGATATTTACAGGACATATACATCTGTATGTATTGCAGAAATGATTAACATTTGAACAATGTCGGCCCACGGGTTCAAGGTCAACACCGACATCGCGCTCCAAACCACGTACCGCTAAAATGCACCAGTGGCTCTCGTTGTCACTATAAAACGAAGGCAATGAATCATTGTGACTTGAGCAGACGTGCAGTATGCCTCACAGGCGTATGCGCGAATCGTCCTGTCAAATCAGTGAGTTTGAAAGAGGGTACATTGGTGGCATGAGAAATTGCGATGCTCCTATCCGGGAAACTGCTGCTCGCGTAGGACCAAGCGTTTCGGCAGCGCAACGGGTGTTTGCAGAATGGTTCACGAAGGTCGCAGAAGAGGACGAGACAGGTCAGATCTCATCACTCACACCACTCCTCGAGAAGGTCGACACGTCATCGTAATGGCATTGCAGGACGAATCTGCGTCCTCGTCGGCTCTGGCGCAACAACAAAAAAAAAAATGATTCAAATGGCTCTGAGCACTATGGGACTTAATATCTGATGTCATCAGTCCCCTAGACTTCGAACTACTTAAACCTCACTAACCTAAGGACATCACACACATCCATGCCCGAGGCAGGATTCGAACCTACGACCGTAGCAACAGCGCGGTTCCGGACTGAAGCGCCTAGAACCACTCAGCCACAGCGGCCGGCTCTGGTGCAACAGTGTAACGCATCGTACACTGTCAGTGGTAACTGTTACCGCAGTTTATTACGGCAAGGGTTACGTGCGCGTCGTTGACTTTTCCGCCTATCTTTGATGAATGTGCAGAAACATGCTAGACGGCAATGGTGAGTGGAACGACATCACTATAGCCAAGAATGGCATCAGATAGTGTTTTTAGACGAATCGAGATTCGGTTGGTTTCTGCACAACACCTCAAAGGCCATTTTTCAGAAAGACAATGCACAACCTCGTGGTGCTGCATAACACGTGCATTACTGGTGTCGCAGAATGTCAGACTTTTGTCCTGGGCCACCAGATCACCAGACTTGACGCCAATCGAAAATGTCTGAGATATGATGAAACGACGGGTGCAATGCTGTTACCCGATGCCAACTACCATGGATGAACTTTGGAACCAGGTGGATGCAGCTTGGATGGCTATACCACAGGACGCCATCCGCGCCTTACATGCGTCGGTGCTATCACGAGTTGAACAAGCTATCAGAGCCCATGGTGGACCATGTGCCTACTAGGTAACAGCACATGCTGAATCGAGGTGGATGAAATGCTAATCATTTGTGGAAAACATTTTAATGTACGTGTACTGTGAATGTGAACGTCCAATCTTTAATCGTTTCATTTTTTTTCTGAACATGAGTGCAATTCTAGTAATTTTCTTTGTGGTGGTGTACACAATACGTTTACACAATCACTTATCACACACGTGAACCGCATGCAGATTACAACGGTATTACACTCACGTATCGTACCAAATCAATGAGAATTACATTTAACAAACTCTAAACAGTGCCACAGTTTAACTACCGTGATCAGCGAGATCTACTTCCAACATGCAACTGCTCCGCTTTGCCGTCCTTTCCCGGCTGCTGCTTTGTTACCCCGACATGCGGTAGGAAAGTACTACCTTGTGTTTTGGGCCTGTCGGAGCCCTTCAAAATGGTTTAAATGTCTCTGAGCGCTATGGGACTTAACATCTGAAGTCATCAGTCCCCTAGAACTTAGAACTACTTAAACCTAACTAACCTAAGGACATCACACACATCCATGCCCGAGGCAGGATTCGAACATGCGACCGTAGCGATCGCGCGCTTCCAGACTGAAGCACCTAGAACCGCTCGCCCACACAGGCCGGCTCGGAGCCCTTCGTTTTGTTGCCTTTATATATTTTGCCTTCTGTGACCGACCAATTTCCGTCTTCTTACGTGACTGACGTAACGTCACGACACCAGAGATGCTAAGCAAGATGCTCTCTGTCCCCCTGTTTATTCACCCTGTCTCTCACGCAGTTAACTGATGACATGTTGCCCAATATTGCAGAATCAGAGATATCACGCATCGAGTATCCCCTGTTAACATAATAATGATACATTCTCCAGTCGCCACGCGTGGTAGCCACGCGGTCTCAGGCACCTTGTCACGGGTCGCTCGGCTCCCCCTTCGCAGGTTTGAGTCCTTCCTTGGGCATGGGCGTCTGTGTATTGTTCTTAGCGAAAGTTGGTTTAAGTTAGATTAAGCAGTGTGTAAGCCTAGAGGTCGATGACCTCAGCAGTTTGGTCCTATAGGAACTCACCACAAAAAACCATTCTCCAGTCAATGCTTCCACGCACGACACAAGAGTAGCCATGCTTCCCGGTGTCGTAGTTTCAGTTGTACCGGGCCAGAGGAATACGTGACCTTCATCCTACGGCAAGCAGATGGATTTTTGGACAACATGGTTGTGAATATGAAGCAGCGGTTAGTATGACTAATCAATTATTCAAAAACAATCTTAATGGCATTTATTATTATTATACCACCAACGGTTTTCAACGCGACATAGGGGTCATCTTCTGGGCGTTTACACCACTGGTCGACTGCTGGTGGTGTCACTCCTGTCTACAGTTTCCTGCCGTTATGTGGACAGGAGTGACACCACCAGCAGTTTAGCATGGTGTAAACGCCCAGAAGATGACCCCTACGTCGGGTTGAAACCGGTTGGCGGTGTAATAATAATAAATGCGATTAAGACTGTTTTTGAATTATTGTAGAAGATGGTTCCCAATCGTCCACGATGACACAGAAAGTGCAACAAGTTCACGGATTTCGTCCCTGTACGATTTTCCGTCGACCACCAACGCTCGCAAAATGAGTTCATCTTGATGTGCGCTTTGTATCACTCGAACGACCAGAACTTGGTCAACAGGTCTGGGAATGTTTCGGGGGCCACTGATGAAAGAAGCGACACACCACCGATACAATGTGCCCAACATGTGCAGCAGTCCGTGCATACGTCCATCCAGCACAATGTGACACCGTTCAAATGGATTGATGTCATTGTAGTAGTCACACCGTTCAAATGGATTGATGTCATTGTAGTCGTCGTGTAAGAGGAATCGTGGAGCGGTATGGCATGGTTGTACCCTAGGATGAATGTTGCAAACACTCTTCACCTCTCAGCTCAGCGCAACGTGCAGAGTCAAAACTGAAGGTGCCCTTAGAGGTCTTCTGAGCGCCATCTGGTTTCAGATTAACATTCAAGTTCATCACCAACGTTATAGCCCCCAATATAGACTAACTACATCTTGGTGCCATTGAACACAGTCCTTGATGGTGTTGCATTTTTTCCGACAGATTATTACGTGAAATAACGCTGAAGGAAGTAAGAGGACCATGCGTAAGTGATAATCAGTCTTATCACAGACACCAACATGCAGAAGGACTTTGGAAGACATCCTGTGTTTCAACACTGTGAAATACCTCGAAGACAAAGATCTATTGATAAATAACCACCACTGAGTCAGAAAATATCGTTCTTGTGGAGCAGAGCTGTCTCTTTCTTCACACAAAGTAGTGAGGACTACCGAGAGTGGAACTTTATTTTTGTATTTCCAGCACAGTTTTGTCATAGTCACCACAAGAAACATCTAATGAAACTGGAATGAGATTTTCACTCTGCAGCGTAGTGTGCGCTGTTATGAAACTTCCTAGCAGATTAGAACTGTGTGCCGGACCGAGACCCGAACTCGGGACCTTTGCCTTTCGCGGGCAAGTGCTCTACCAACTGAGCTATCCGAGCAGGACTCACGCCCCGTCCTCACAGCTCTAATTCTGCAAGTACATCGTCTCCTACCTTCCAAACTTTACAGAAGAACAAGAGGTACTGGCAGAAGTAGACCCGTGATGACGGGGCGTGAGTCGTGCTCGGGTAGCTCAGATGGTAGAGCACTTGCCCGCGAAAGGCAGGGGTCCCGAGTTCGAGTGTCAGTCCGGCACACAGTTTTAATTTGCTAGGAAGTTTCTAATGAAACTGCTTGCCTACGGAGTAGCGTGCTAGTTGCGCCACTGGATTCGTGATTTTCTCTCTGAAAGGTCTTACTTTGTAGTCGTCATCTAGTGCAACAAGACTTATCTGCAACTCCCCAAACAAGTATTTTAAGCTGTCATTTACCACCCAGGAAAATTAATTGGACTGATAACGTAAGAGTCAGCGTGGAAAGGAATCCACTACGTTCTCAAAAATACCCTGACACCCCTACGTAATGCAGTAATGACCACTATACGTTATGAGCATTTGATCTGGGGAGTATTGTGTTGTCAGTAACTGCAAATGGGTTGGTCAGGAGGGATCAGCGACTTCGAACGTGGAGTAGAAATTGGATATCAACAGAGAAAAACATCAGAGATGTTTCAACCCTTATCAGTGGTGAGGTGGACACGTGAATTAACAACAGATGAACCAAGTCCAGGCAGACCTCATGCACTGACATTAAGTAATGAGGAACTGGGACAGCTGAGTGTTGTGGATAGTGGTTGTCAGTATCGCATGAGATCAGCGGAACGAATCACTCGTTAAGTCTAAAGTGTCATCTACAGTCTGCTAGCAAAATAACTATGCGTAAGGAGATAAAAAGAATCCGGTACATTGGCAGAGCGGCTTCTCATAAGCCACACTGGATACACGTGGTGGCCTAAGGCGCGACGCCAGCGGACAGTGGGTAACTGCAAATGAGTTATTTCCATAGCTGAATCAGACCGTAACATATAGCAGTCCAAGAGAAGAGTTTGGGTTCGACGAATCCTGTAGTAATGAAGCCCCCATCTCTTCAGGTTGTCTCTGGATCGTCCAACTCCTGATCGTAATCTGTTTAAAGTTTTCCACACCAGACAGCTCTCGTTGTGTCCAGGTGGTAGATCTTCAGCTTCTGGCGTCTGCAGGTGAGGCGTCGACCTCTTCCATAACTCCAGCCTTGCCTTCTCTGGTGAAATTGTGAGCTTCTCGGATGTTCTCAGGAAGCTCGTTCGCGATGTCAGCCGTTGCTGTGGTGGATTATGTCCGTGCAATGGATGGGCACTGTCCTGTTCCACTTTCAGTCTCTCCTTGTTGGCAACCACTGTTCTGCGTATCGATCGTGGCGCTATCCCAGCCAGGCAGTAGAGCTTATCAGTTGGGCTATGTCTTAAGCAACCTGTGATCAACCTGCAGGTTTCGTTGAGAGCAATGTCTACTTGTCTGGCATAAAATGACCTGTACCAGACTGGAGAAGCATATTCAGCAGTAGAAAAGCACAGTGCCATTGCAGAACAGTGAATAGTTTGTGGATGTGATCCCCACTGTGTCCCCGCTAGTTTGCGAATTAAGTTGTTTCGAGCGGAGATTTTCATTTTGGTGTTCTTGCAGTGAGTTTTGAATGTCATAGTTCTATCGAGAGTGACTCCCAAGTATTTAGGTGCGTGAGGATGCCAGAGTTGGATGCCTGACCAGGCAATATGTAGCTCACGATTGGCTTCCCTGTTCATTAAATGAAAGGCACACACATGTTTCTTGTGGGGGGGGGGGGGGGGTTGGTCTGAGTTGGTTCTGATTGTAGTAGCTTGAGAACGTTACCTACCACCGTTTGTATATCCAGAGTGAAGTAGAGAGCAAGTGGCGTTAGGGTGTGGGGGTGTGTTGTCATTAGGGTGTGGTTCCCTTTTTGTGCTTAAAAAAACATTAAATGAGGTAGGATATAAACATGTTTCACAGCATTTTGTAGTAGTGAAAATGTTCCGAGACGATGACTGAATCAGCATGACAGTGCACCGTGTCATGAGGCTGTGCCTGTGAGGCAGTTGTCTGTGAACAATAACGTTCCTGAATTGGGTTGCCCTGCCCATATTCCCGACCCAAAGCCTATGTTCCATCTTTGAGAATGTGAGGTGTCCAGATACTTGTGATCGGACAGTGTAAATGTAAAACATTAAGAAGGAAAACTGAAGGGTGAAAGGAGATATGACATTTATCTGCCTTTGCTATCTTTGGAATACTTTGGAAGAGAAAGCCTGATTTCTTGTCTCCAGTATTACAGTTTTCGCGCAGTAACTGAAGTATTCATTCCCACCGCCAATTCCTCTATTATTAGAAATTCCAAAGAAATCTTGTCACTATCTTTTGCCCTGATTTTTTGTCCAACTGTGATTGTAACGCTTGATCATCCAACCGCAGACTATTTCCTCTTGTTAGCAGACTCGTTCTCTCGTAGAGGCCCTCACAAGATGCTTTTCCCACATATCCATTCTTTCCGTTGTATTTAAGAGTGGAATTGCTTTTCTATTAGTGTTTGCGCTTTTTTTTGCTTTTCCGTACGCCGAATCTTTGCTCCCGATCATCAGTTCCTATTCCCTGCAGTCATTTCGATTTACATTTTCCGTAGTTCCTATTGATTTCATTCGTACGTGATTTATATTGCTGTATTCCTACATTTTCCTGAACGTTTTTGTTCATCCTTCTCTTGTCTATCAATTCAAGTATTTCTTCTTTTATCCAAGATTTTGTCCCATTACCTTCCTTGAATCTATATTTGTCTGTCCTATTTCCGTCATTGCCCTTTCTACTGCTGTTCTCTTTAACTCAACTACCTACGTGTTATGATGTACGTCAGGAGCACAGCGTAATATGGAAAAATATCGTGGACCGGAAATAGTTAGAATCAATGAGTGAGTTGCGATGTTACAAAAGGGCGCTGAAATTAAGTGGGCTTATGAGGTAATAACTGAGGAGGCAAGAACAGGGCAGGAAACTAAAGTGTGGGAAACGAAAATGAAATGAGACCGGACGATGGGACATGTCTTAAAACACCAGGGAATAACTTTCATGGTATAAGATTGAACTGTAGATGTCGAAAATTGTAGAGGAAGACAGATGCAATATATCCAACAAGTTATTGAGAATATGGGGTGTAAGTGTTAATCTGTGGCGAGGAGGATGACATAGGGCAGAAGTCGTGACGATCCGCATCAAATATCAAGACAACGACACAAAATTTAAAAAAAATGATGCTTACCTAATAACTTCTTCCCATGCACAGAAACAAACGGAAAGGCTACTCCACATTCCATAAGCTGGTTTGCAGAACACGAATCAACAAAAATGGGTTAATATGATGAGCAGTAGTTTATAAAGGGAGTACCGAGAGATTTTTAATAGAAAAATTGATCTGAGGTCGGTGTTTATAACACAAATATCGTTGACTGTACCGTGACACCCAGGACTATAGCTACTTAGGAATCACAAATTTGGCTTCTTGGCAGTTTGTAGTTGATGGAGAATGTGGCAAGGTGTTTTTAGGTTCATGGTTTAATGTAATGCATAATGTTTTCTGTTTAGTTCAGTTGAACCTATTTCTACGTCATATGTACATTTATGTAAAGGGCGATCAAAAGGTTTGCGTTTCATGGCGTTGCTGCAGGGTAATGCAAAGGAGGGTGACTCCGATGCGTGTATGCCATGTTGGCGATGTAGGCAAGGGATTAGTGTGACATTGGTACCTTTCCGACTTGCGCTTGGTAAATGTGGAAACATGAGCAATGGCGACGTTTTTACCAAATGGACCAATGTGTTGTTATTTTCTTCTTGGTCGCCGAAGGACGAACACCGGTAGACATCCATCGTATAGCGAAGGATATGCCTGGCGCAGCTTGTCTGTCGAAATCCACAGTTGTGGAATGGTGCACTATTTTCCGGGCTGGTCCCGGCTATACATATGCCGCCGGTCGATCTGTTGTAACAGAGAAGTTACGCCAACTGAAGTGGATGACACTCAAGTACCCCTCCTATAGTCCTGATGTTTCCCCACTCTATTATAGTGTCTTCGGTCCCTCAAAAAAGGCCTCGAGGGTCGACGAATCCCATAGGTTCAAAAATGTGCAGCAGGCAGTTATTAACTTCTCACGCTACATGTGACAGTGTTTTACCAGACAGGTAACTTCTGCATGTTGCGTCGGTGGGATGACTGCCTCAAAGCTTACCACTGGTTTGCCTGATTGGAGCTTACAATTTTCTATCAGAAACTTTTTGGATCGTCCTTTATAGTACTGGGTGTTACATTCAGTGTAGATACATATTTTCGTAACAGTAGCACACTCAATACAGAGGTCAATGTTCACGACTGTGAATTTATGTTTTCTGAATTTACTGAACGCGATAAGCGGTGCCGTTTATCCAGAAACTTATTTTTCATTTCTCTGACTATCTCTGTTACACTGTTGTGTTATCCTGACCGATGTTCTACGTTTCCTGTTTACGGTAAAATTAGAAAAATGATGACTCAGACAGAATCCAAAGAACATCGACCTCCGTGCACAGCACCAATAAACGTCACAGGAACATCGGAAATATGGTACCGCTATAGAATGTATCCTGCTTCAAGATTTACGAATCCACTTGCCACCAACGCTTACCTTACATATGAAAGCCAATTAGGGTCTGTTATTAAGTTATTGTGTGTAAGCAGAAATCTATTTTCCACACTCTGAAAGAAGAAGGCTAGGTGAAGCATTGTGTGTCCCAACGTGAACCAACAACAATTGTTTAGGTACACATGCCAGTATCGCAAAAAGGAGATAAAGTGATAGGGTAAGTATCTGAGGATATCTGAACGGGTAATTCAATGCATAGAAGAAGGTGAACATCTGCTAGTCGTGGGGGAATGAATTGCAACTACAGCCTATGGATTACAAGAAACTGTTACGGGAGAATATGGGCTTGGTACAGGGTTGAGAGAGGTGAAAGAATAGTCGAGTTCTGTAATAAATTTGAACTAGTAATCACAAGAAAATGATGTAGCCTTGTAAAAGTCCGGGAGGTAAGATTTGTTAATGACGTTGGTACGCTCGGTGAAAATAAAGAATTACACGATCTGTTGAATGAAATGGAGAGCCACGGGAATACTGATATGGAATTAGCGTAAATCGAAGATAGGCGGAAATAATGAGGAGCAGTAGAAATGACAACAGCGAAAAATTTAACATCAGAATCTATGATTAGGAAGTAGATGAAGTTAGGAAATTCTCCTATCTTGGTAGAAAAATAACTCATGAAGGACGGTGTAAGGAAGACATAAAAAACAATCATTTGCAAAAAGACCAATCCTGACCAAGCGAAATGTAATAATATCAGCCCTAGGACTTAATTTAAGTGTTTTCGGAGAATGTATGTTCGGAGAAGTGCATTGTATGGTAGTGAAACATGGACTGTGGGAATAACTGAACAGAATAAAATTGAAGTATTTGCGAAGTTACGCTGAAGATGAATGTTGAACATTAGGCTGACTGATAAGCTAAAGAATGAGGAGGTTCTCGGCAGGATCGCCGAGGAAAAATATATACATGGAAAACTCTGACAAGTAGAAGAGACAGGATGACACGACATATGTTAAGACATCAGGGAACGATTTCCATGACACTAGAGAGAACTGTAGAGGATAAAACCTGTAGATTGAGATAGAGATTCGAATATGTCCAGCAAGTAATTGAGGATGTGTTGTAATTGATACTTTGAGTTGCTACTTTGAAAAAATGGTCAAATTTGTGTGAAATCTTATGGGACTTAACTGCTAAGGTCATCAGTCACTAAGGTTACACACTACTTAACCTAAATTATCCTAAGGACCAACACACACAGCCATGCCCGAGGGAGGACTCGAACCTCCGCCAGAACCAGCCGCACAGTCCATGACTGCAGCGCCTTGGACCACTCGGTTAATCCCGCGCGGCTGCTACTTTGAGGTGGAAAGCTAGGCGCAGGAGAGAAATTCGCGGCGGACCGCAACAAACCAGTTAGAATACTAATGATTCAGTAAAAGAAAGAGGGCAAAACTTACCTCACCTTGTAGCTGTGATAACTATAAATTTTTCTAAAATATACGTAATACTGAGCTATTGGCTGGATTCGATATCACTACATTATTCTACATTAGCTATAAAGAATGATTGGTAGTCGAAAGATGTAAGTAACACAGCTGAATATTACACACACAACTGCCTATAGATTCATAGGGAATACAGAACTTAAAAAAATTCATCACATCACAAGGAGATTCTTCACATTATGTAATCTATAAGATATCTAATAGTTATCTGCTTTCGCAACTTTACGTCGTAATTATTTCCTCCGCGATCTATGTTGTATACAACACATCAATTATTAAGTCTCTGAACCATTACACAGGATAACTGTGTGACTAAAGGTACAGATAATATTCAGACTACAATTTCAACAGCCTCGGAAAATGAAGAAAGCTCGAATAAAGTTGTGCACGTAATTAAAGCAATCTGAAACGTTATTTACATTCTTGAGGCTGAGTAGAAACAAATAGAAGCGACTTCACTTTCTGTTTACATTACCTTACACTCTGTTTGCCGAGATGATTTCAGAGCTAACCTGCTTAATGAAAGACAAACAAATCGGCGAAATTGAACTTCGTCAAATAGTTTCCTTTTGGTAACAGACATATACTTGCTAAACAGCACAAGAAAACTTTTATTTCGTTTAGTGTACGCTAATAAATCCCGCACCTTTAAAAATGCTTGCGTATCACATACTTTCCAGGACGATGTGTTATGAAGACGCCTGATGTTGCATTGTGAACGTTCTTCCATTCTGTAAATATTTCTGTTTCTTTCCGTGAGTGTGTGTGTGTGTTTTGAAGCAGGTCTGTTTTGAGTTGGTTATTTGCATATCTTGAATTGGTACATACTTTGGCTGTCTCAAACAGTAAGCGATAATGTTGATCGCTTATTATTCGCGCGCAGTCTTTGCTCACAGTAGTTACTTTGCTGGAAGATGTGTTTGTTTTGTCATCGCTGCTTGGCAGTGAGGAGCGCGAGAGTTCTGTCGTCTTAGTAGCAGTGAGACAGACGCCAAGCACATGATTCATGGCAATGTAGATGTAAAATTAAGTGCATATGTGTTTAAGTAAAATGATTTGTGTTTGGATATTGTGAAAGAGACGAGAAGGACTTGCTATGGAAAGAGTATGAAGCTCAATGAAGGTAATATTTTTATTTATTGGCACTGCAGTCACGGGTAGTTAGAGTCAATGAGTTATCCATATCAGAGAAGCTTAGATTTTTCATGTAAATGTAGTGTCCTGCGGTCGGCAGGCAAGAAATAACGATGAAGTTTGAAATCACTTTATTATAACTAAAACGCCTTCTTGGCGTGCACTAATTTCCAAACGCAAGACCAACAAGAAGCACAACAATTCTTGTGGTGGAAAAAGCCAGATAAGGGTACAAGACAATGAAAGGAATTTAATAGCCAAAATACTACTCGACACTATTACAAAGATTCAACTTTCTACTGAAAGATACGGCGAGTGTCTACTATGTTAGAGCCGGTATAGGTACAGGCTGGAGTTGTCCCAGCTTTAGGTACACACAGTCGGCCTGACTCTGCTGGCGTGCTTATAACGCCTATCCGGTGGAGTGCTACACGTAGTCACATTAGCTCAAATTGGTGGATCTCCGTCACAAGGCTTTTCACGAAGTAGTGCCGTGTTTAAGCGGAAAGTCTATTGATGTTTACATCCACTGGTTATGTTTTGATCTGAGCTCTTGAAGGGAGGTCGGCAGCCCACCTTGCTTGTCTGTTGTGCGGCCCCTCTAACTGATAAGGGGCCGCTACGATAGTAATTTTCACTGTAATGTACTTTTCATGTTTAATAATTATTTGCCCAACATTTGTGTGCATAAGAGTTCGGTACCAATGTTGCCTTTTGCCAGTGTTAGTGACTGCTGTAACATGAATTGCTTACAAGAAGTAATATATCACATAATTGAAAAACAATTTGTTACAGGATTATTTCTCCTAACAGTTTTGTCCACATCGTCGATTCAAGTCACTTTTATTTAAAGGTGTGTATCACTCAATGATGTGTATAAAATAGTTTACTTGTTGTCTGGAGCATTGGACTAAGCTCACAGCTACAGTAGTTAGAAATTTGCAGAGATAGCAGCAAGCACTGCGTTTCCAAGCGGTTACATTACGATGTAAGATATTTTCATTTCGGGATCATTTGTTACAAAAATCATCAACGCATACGGACCATTTCAAGAACAGCATTATTAGGCAGATCATTAACGCACAGGGATCATTTTGTTTAATCAGAGAGTAAAGTTCAGGATGAAATTCGTTTGCACATTTTTTAGAACGCTTAATACAGGGTCAAATTCATGTTGTATTCTCGCAGGCAGATATATTTGGTTTCTCTCGCAGTTGGAAATGCACAGTCGTCCAAACCTAAACAACAGCAACGAAATCTCAAATCACATGTAAAGAGATGCAAAAATGAAATTAGAGAGAGAGAGAGAGAGAGAGAGAGAGAGAGAGAGAGAGAGAGATGTTGTAGACTTGTGCAGTGCCATTGTGACAAAGTAATTTCAAATGAACAAGTTTAGTCGAGTATTATGTCAGCTAGTTTTACCAGTGTATTTCCCATTTTCCAGTGACGTATAAGGTAACAGCTTTATCACTTAAGCCCTATATTGTGTAGGAACTTTCATACGAAAATACCCATTATCTGGATAATGGCAATGACCACAATTTCTAGCAGACTCTTAGGTGGTTGAAACTGTAATATTTTGGACCTCAGTCTTTAATGCCTCATTATTACGCTGACCGTTCGTGTTAGTATTAATAGAGTCCGAAAAATCTGCCACAAAATAGCAGCATTCTAGCGCCAAATGGTTCATCTTCATTGTCTGCAGATGCAATTTCTACAAATTTATCTCTGTTGTCTGGTGCACTGCACTAAGCTCTCAGCAGCTGCTGTTGTTAAAAAATTTGCAGCTGGCGCACAGAGAGCAGCAAGCTCTGCGTAGGAAGATAGGGTCTAGGTTGGACGGAGAAGAGTTCGAAGTTTTTCTTTTTAGACAGCAGTAACTTACTACAAGCATTCCAAACACACTAAGTCCAGAAATAATGTTACTCCATGAAGAAAAGGAGGACATTGTTGTCTTTGTTGCACTTGGAGATATCTCCACATTTTTCGTTATAGACATAGTTAGTTACCAGCTTACAGTGGGTGGTGGAGTGGACTTCGTATACCACTTCGTCTTTGTCCCTTACTCTTGGTGTCGCGAATGGTACTCGTGGACAATGATTTTTGGTGAACATGCAGGTAAATAATAATGTCGTGTGACGACGGCCTCCCGTCGGGTAGACCGTTCGCCTGGTGCAAGTCTTTCGATTTGACGCCACTTCGGCGGCTTGCGCGTCGATGGGGATGAAATGATAACGATTAGGACCACACAACACCCAGTCCCTGAGCAGAGAAAATCTCCGACCCAGCCGGGAATCGAACTCGGGCCCTTAGGACTGACAATCTGTCGCGCTGACCACTCAGCTACCCGGGGCGGACAACATGTAGGTGAGCTCGAATCTCTCTGGTTAGGCTGATTTCACGAAATATGTGTTCTATGACTGGCCTTTCATTTTTTTTTCTGAAAGCTCGTTGGTTTTATTCAGGATTCCAACAAACTATATTACTCCCCACCCTTCTAGATACAAAACGTTATTTTTCAACATAATCTTCATTCAAAGCGACGGCCTTACTCCACCTTACTGGGAGGGACTTATGCCCGCATGGTACCACTCTACTGGTCGACTGCATCAATAACCTTCCCATCATCTGCGTAGTGCTTCCCTCGGAGTTCATACAGATACAGCCATACAGACGGAAGTTTTAAGGTGCAAGGTCGAGGCTGTATGGTAGCTGAGAAAGAACAATCCAATGAATGTTTTTGAGCTGCTTTCGGATGCGCAAACTTATGTGAGGCCTTGCGTTGTCCTAGGGAAGGAGAAGTTCATTTGCATTCATGAGCCGTCGAACACGCTGAAGTCGTTTCTTAATTTCAGCGTTTAATGAAATTACTAATTAAAAAATATTAAATAGTTTCTTTTTTATAATGTTTTTTTTTTATTTTTTATTTGCTCTTTCTTTCTTTCAGTCAGTACGAACTTTGTTGTAGAGATCTCTTATTTACGTGTGGTAATATAAATTCATTTAGACAGAATTAAGTACATTTAAAATTACGTGAACTTAGTCAACCCTCTCATGCTGATAAATTCATATTAACTGATAAGGAATATTTAGTTGAGAACTAAATCTTTTACATAATTCGGCCATGGAACACATTTTCTAAATGCAGTGGTTTTTTTTTTTTTTATATTTACTGAATTCATTCCCGGTGTTAGCTATGGAACACAAGACTGTCTCTATTAGCAGAAAATGGTTAAATATTGCCAAGCCGACCTGAACGTTTAATTATCATTGATAAAACACACTTCAATATACGTTTAAGTTATTTGAAAGAACCAACAAATTGTTAAATTTCAACGTTAACTATGCGCCAATGAATGCACAAATGTGAAACTAGTAATAAATTCCGTCAGTCTCTGGATCGCTGTAAAAGAAAAACATTTTCTTAATTCACTGCTAATTTTTATCTGCTCCCGATTTACGGGTTTGGTAAATTTTTCTTAGCGGAACAATTTTTTAAATGTGCCGCCGCTGCAAATCGTTCGGTCGCGGCACAGCCCAGCAACACCGCTAAAAATGCTGAAAATTCTTTAAAGAAATATTATAGATGACATGGGCAAGCTAATTTACATTAGTAATACACACTTTTGGTAAATTATAATGTATTTAGACCACAACAATAATTCAACTTACATTAGTTTGTAATTTCTCCTCTAATGGCGGCTAACTCTAGATACAGACAAAAGAAGTCTACCCATTCATTCATAAAATGCTGCGTCACAGCTTCCTCTCTATCTCAGCTCTCGAGGAAGACGACAAAGACGCACACCATGCGGTGTTATTTATATTATTGCTGACCATTAACATCTCTTTGTAATCTTACAACATTATTTTCCTCTCAGGCTGAATTTAACATTTTTGTTATTGCAGATATTGACACATTTCGCAATTACATTATGAGTATAGAAATATTACAATCATAAATACATCGAGAATATCACTACAGAACATATTACAATAATAACGAATGTCCTTTACACAAAATTAAATAATATTTTTTGTTAAATAATTACAGTATATACAAATTGCTTCATAGCGGCGTATATAGTACAATTAAATTTTAGTTTATTAATAGTGTGAGTGTTGCCAGGGAACGTTACAAGTGAGGGTAGCACAGTACGCTTCGGAGGTGATCGTTGTACCATGAGGCCGGAGATCAAAGAGGATAGACCCTTCAGAGTGCTGAAAGACCGTCGCTATGACTTTAGCGGCCGAGGGTGCAAATTTGAACAATTTATTAAGATGGTTGGTGATATAGCGACACTATGTGGATTAGTTTCGTTCCCTGGTTCGAACTGAAGAATCCATGTTTCACTGCCTGTGATGATGATCGATAAAATATTGTCACGATCAGTATCGTAACGCGCAAGTCATTCCTCACAGATGGTCATTCCTCTTTATGGTCTTCTGTTAGGCGGCGAGAAACCCAGCTAGAAGACGTTTGAGTACCACTACTCGTGGACAAGTTTGTCAGCACTACGAACAGAGACGTCCAGTTGTGCAGTGAAGTGTCTGACTGTGATCTGTCGCATACCTCTAATGAGAGTATCCGCACGTTCCAATATTGCAGGAGTCACATCTGTGTGCGGCCGGCCGGCACGCGGGAGATCGGACAGGTTGGCTCGACCTTCTTGCGATGATGACAGAAGCGTCGCACAAAGACACACCGTGCTTTTATTCATTTAGAAATATCCATAGATACTGCACAAGCGCTTGTGAGCATCTGCGATGTTCTGGTTTTCCGGCAAAAGACACCCAATGAAACCTCTCTACTTAGAACGCACCTCCGTTATAGACACCATTTTGGAGGCTATCGGAACTTCCTGAAACTCCTAGAGCTGAACCGAGAATATTCTACCATTCGCTACAACGTACACCGCCTTTTCGCAACCTAAACTCAGTACGAAAAAATTTATTGCATTACTAACTGAACGCCCCTCGCAGAAAACTTTTGTGGGAAGACAAGATCCTGGATGTTCAGTGATAGCTACACCGTAATGAATGTTTCCTCTCTTGTAGCGTCTGCCACCAGAGTTGTTTATATCTCCATAAATACTACCTTCTAAGGGTTGCAGACCAAGGTGCAATACTGTAGCATCCGTGCAATGAGTTTTGGAGGGTTGAGGTTTTCGGGCGCTAAACAGCGTGGTCATCAGCGATGAGTTTTGGAAGCCTCGTGGGTGAACTATACTTCCAGAGGATGCTTCCACTGAATGTCAGTCTGGCATCGGTCTTTCCTACAATTAGTTTCATGAGGTTGTTCCACTTCAAATCTCAACTTCGTATGCGTGCTCCCATTTAATGGATGGACTTTCTTTTGTGAATGCTCAGCAATAACAGGTCTTTCCGCCTATGGATGCACAGTGTTACATTTAGTTCCTTCCAAGGTCAACATCCAACACCTGCATAGAGCGTTGATTCTCTGCAGGTTATACTGCACTTGACAATAATTTTCTGATTGTGTGCCATCTTTATTTACAATATCAACATAAAGATTTTGCTCACAAATATTATATGTCGTAACCGAAACCTACCTAAATCATGTTAGAAATATAAAATTAGACTGACTTCTTCAGTTTTATGTCAAGTGTGTAGTGTTGAAGCGAACAAGGAACACACATATGTATGCAAGGAAACGATCAGCATTTGGAACTGACTCAGAAAAATTTATTTATTATCACGAGTGCCGCAGCATGAAGGAAACATCGACCGAGGTTTGCAACGAGACTGTAAATTTTTCTCTTACACTAAACATATCTGCCTGGAATGTTGGATACTTGTCATTTTATCCATCCAAACTCAAGGGCACTGATATACAGGAATTTATAGACTACTTTTCATTAGAAGACTGATGGCTTAAAACTCACCTAGAAACCAGTTACGGACTGTCAGTGCACAGTTGCCTGTTTGTGATTCTCAAGACAGGGGAAGAAATGGCAAAATGAGGATTAGAGTACGCATTAGGCGGAAACATAGCTCCTGATGGAACAAAGTTGGGAAAGCCTCAGAATTATGCTCAGAATGCAGATTGTTCTGAGAACACATATGAGAACGCAGCAGCGACAAACCTTTTTTGTGTAACTCTGTGTGTTTTTAAAAATATATTATTACTATTATTATTTCTTTCTTTTCTCAGACGTTATGTTATTATTATTATTATTATTATTATTATTACACTCATATTCAGAAAAAAACAAACAACTTGAACGACTAGAGATAGGACATTTATATTCACGGGAAGTGTACATTAGTAGGTTCTGTAGAAATGATTAGCGTTTGAACCACGTCGGCCCGCGGGTTTAAGGTCAGCATTGATATCGCGGTGCAACGCCCCTCACCTGTAAAATGTGTCTGGTTTCGCTATAAACCGAAGCTAATGGATCAGTGTGGGTTGAACAGACGCGCAGGATGGCCTGTAGATCTATGCGCGAACCGGACCATCAAATTAGTGAGTTTGATAATGACGCTTTTTTGCTATGAGAGAAAGTGATTCATCATTTCGGGAAGCTACTGCTCGTGTAGAATCAAGTGTTTCGGCAGTGCAACGGGCGTCTGCAGATTGGTTCACTGAAAGCCGTAGAACACGACGAGATAGGTCAGGTTTCCCCACTGAGACCACTCTCTGGGAAGATGGACACCTCATCCGAATGGCATTGCGTGCTCCTTCGCTATGGCGTAACAGTGGAACAGTGTAACACATCGTACACCATCAGGGGGGGCAGTTCGTCGCCGTTTATTACTGCATGGGTTACATGCACGTCGTCGAATTCTTCACCTACCTTTGACGAATGTGCAGAAATGTGCAACACAGAAATCGTTTATGGAACAACGTCACTTTGGACGGGAATGGCATCAGAAGTGTTTTCGGAAGCATCGAGGTTCTGTTTGTTTGAAAACTATGGTCGCATTTTGGTTCGTCACAGACAGGGGGAGCGGCGTAGCAGTGACCGCATTCGCAGAAGGCACACAGCGCGACCAGAAGGCCTTATGGTGAGGGGTGCTGTTGGGTAGTTGGTGAGTGTCCAGGACACTGTGACCAGTGTGACCTAAGTGAATGACATACTGCGACCCTCAGCCATACCCTTTCTGCACAACGTCCCAGACGCCATTTTTCAGCAAGCCAATGCACGACCACATGTTACTGCACAAACACGTACCTTCTTGGTGTCAGAGAAGATCCGCTTTTGCCCTGGCTCGCCAGATCACCAGAAACAGGTGAATTCAGCATGGAAGTCTATACCTCAGCAAGCCACTCGCGCTTTATGCACATCGATAGAATCACGCATGGAACAATTTGTCAGGGTCCATGGTGGACCCTGCACCTACTAGGCAACAGGACTCATGCTGAACCAAGATGACTGAAATACTAATCATTTTTGCAGAACATACTAATATACAAATCCTGTGAATATAAAGGCGCTCTGATTTTTCCTGAACATGAGTGGATTATTATTATTATTAACGTTATTGTTGTTGTTGTTGTTGTTGTTGTTTTAAGTGTAAGAGAAGGAAATGATATGTTTGTATCCCACCAATACTTTCATATGCATCAGTTCAATTAAAAAAATGGACAGATCACTTTCATCTACAAAAAAATTTAACAAATTATTCATATAATTAATATATATAGATTGTTGATTTTTTTCTAATATGCGTGAAATCCTTATTTTGGGAATAAGTGGGATTCCTACAGCATTTGGAGAAATTCTACATTTAAACTTTCTAATTTAAACCTGGAAGCAGTTAAAACAATTTGTAGCGTTGCACACGGAAAAGTGTCTGCAAGACGAACCAGAAGCTACTCGTGTTGTTTAAAAAGTATGTATTCCCGTGGATACAAAATGTTCAATGTTATAGTCGGCCTTTTCAGCATCACATTATTGTCATTGCTATTAATTTCTTGTTTGACACAAACAATCGGAAGGGATGATGGTTAATCTATGCATCAACGTACAGGACGTCCGAGAAGTTCGTTAACATTTGAAAATTCAATGCTTCACAGAATAATGTAGGTAGAAAGCTAGAAATTGACACACATGCTTGAAATGAAATGGGGTTTTACTGAAACAAAAGAAAAGACACAAAAGGACTAACAGATGGCACTTCATATGATACAAAAGCAATAATTAGCATAGCAACTGATTTTTAGCAAAGGTGATATTCTTTATAACAAATGCTTAGCACGTCGGCCATCATTCACCAACAATACCTGTAGTCAAGAGACAGTGTCGAAACAGCACTGTACAACATATCAGTAGGTTTGATGAGCAACTGTCGTCGGTTGTCTTTTAGCATGCCTAAAGATGTCACACGATTGCGGTAGACTTGCGACTTGAGGACTTCGATCAGTAATCACATGTATTGAGATCTTGGGCCCGGGAGGCTAAGCATGACGGAATTGGAAACTCAGACCGCGATCCCAACCAAACGAGCCGGCCGGTGTGGCCGAGCGGTTCTAGACGCTTCAGTCTGGAACCGCGCGACCGCTACGGTCGCAGGTTAGAATCCTGCCTCGGGCATGGGTGTGTGTGATGTCCTTAGGTTAGTTAGGTTTAAGTAGTTCTAGGTTCTAGGGGACCGATGACCTCCGATGTTGAGTCCCATAGTGCTCAGAGCCATTTGAACCATTTGAACCAACCAAACGATGAGTGCATGAGTTCTTTCACCCGTGTAGCAGTATGGGGTCGAGGGCCATCCTGCATAAAAGTCGTAACTTCCAGGCAAGCTAAGGATAATGCGGTTCTATAAAATATGCGTGCCTCGCACGCGTAACGATGACAGTTTAAAAATCAGCACCCTGGATTTCCTCAAAAAAAAAAAAAAAAAGGGTCCGATCACGAGGTAAATTCATACCACAACGTGACTTTCACGTCATGAAGCGGCGTTTCGACGACAGTTCTAGGACGTCCGGTAGCCCAAATTCTACAGTTGTAGATATTAATAGGAGGTCAGAACGTGAAATGAGCTTCGTCATCTTACCCCTCTTTTGAAAAGGCCACACCGCAGATGTTATCCTTGTCACATATATGTGGCTAACGGTTCATGATGATATTGAATTTTGTACGCTTCTCATTGGATAGCACACTTTTGTGTTCTCCAAACAGCAGTACGTGGAATGCAGTTGCGACTTCAGTCTTCACAAGCTCTGATTACAGGAAGCGGAGATTGTCTCTATTTCTTTTTCAACTGTCCGTTCAGCGGATGATCGTCTAAATAACCCGTGACTTGTAACCTCGCTATCATTTTCTTCCCTGTGACGTTTCTCACAGGACCTTTACCCGTTAAAATGCCCTTCTTATGGTGATAGGTTCTAAAGCTGCAGTAGAGTTTCTCCATTTTGACAATAAAGTTTCACTAACAATGCCTTTTCTGGTTAAGCTGACATACCGGGATTACTGGCACATCTGACTCCGCCTCTCTCACTACAGCTCATTTTATGCGTGATTCCCGTGCGGAGTCAGTGACTAGCTGCTGTGCAGCCCCATCTGTTGGTCGGTTTTTGCACTCGTTTTCTGCTTCAATAAAAACCCCTGTCATCTCAAGCGTGTGTATCAAGTTTTACCGTTCTACCTACATTATCGCCCGCCGTTGTGGCCGAGCGGTTCTAGGCGCTTCAGTGTAGAACCGCGCAACCGCTACCGTCGCAGGTTCGAATCCTGCCTTCGGCATGGATGTGTGTGATGTCCTTAAGTTAGTTAGGGACTGATGACCTCAGATGGTAAGTTCCATAGTGCTTAGAGCCATTTTTTGAAGTCAGCCTGGACGTACAACCTTACGATTTTGGTATTTGAGTTCAATAATACAAGTAGTTAATAAAATAAAAGCACAACGCGCAGTATGCCAACTTGCGAGACGTGAAAGTGATCCGGATTCTCACCGAACCCTTGCGGTGGATTAACGACCGAGGCTGGTGCACCACCTAGCATGGTTGCAGTTTACAGGCGGTTTCCCATGCAGTCCTGGCAAATGCTGATCTTGTCCCCACTTCCATTCTGAGAGTGCGGTACTCAAACAGTTAAAATACGTTCACACAGTGAACAGAGTTTACACAACGCAGACAAGGAGAGCATGCGAACACCCTGCCTCGGACAACAGGCGATTCGAGTAACAGGAAGTGCATCCAGCCGCAAGATGAAATAAAATAAATTTTGCGAAAACTGTAATATAGCAGAGCCCATATTAGCGTTATTAACGCTAACGAAATGAAGAAAAATGGTTCTGTAACATTCCCTCGGCGCTGTGACTGAAGCTGTTTCACGCCTGAAGATTTCTCTCTACATGCTGTGTTCTGTTTGATTTGCAGTCTTCAGTCGAAACACTGGACAGGTATCTCGTACGCTCCTTTTTGTTAATTAGGTAACATTTCGGAGTTGTATCTAAGGCCTTCCAAAAATCGGGGAAACCGGGCGCCAGTGAGAACTTCTCACAAGTTGAATTTCAGTGCGACTGAAGTGGGCAAAACTTTCCATAAGTAATGCAACAGATTTTTTTTTCCTAAAAGCAGTCTGGTTTTATTCGGCACTCCAATACACCATATTATTCTCCACCTATTCTTCATCCTCTTTGCTAAAAAATCCTATTTTTCAATACAATCTCTGTTCAATGCCAAGGCCTTACACCACCTTCCTCGAAGGACCTTTAAGCATGGAACAACTGTAATGGTCGTCCTGGGAACTAAAGTTTTACTGTATCAGCAACTGCTTCCCGTGGAAAGTATCCTTCATTGGACCAAACAGACGAAGGTCGGAAGATATGAGATCCGGCACAGCGTGAGTGAGGAAGAAAGGTCCAACAAAGTTTTATGAGGCGCTCTCGGGTGCGCAGGCTTGTGTGAGGCCTTGCGTCGTCCAGGAGAAGGAGACGTTTGCATTTTTGTGACTACGCAAAGCTGAAGTCACTTCTTCCATTTCCCGGGGATAGAACAATATACATCATTGTTCATCGTTGCACCGTGAGGGTTAACATCAAACAGAATAACTCTTTCAGAGTCCCAGAAAGCCTTCGTCTTTTTATCGTCTGTGGTTTGGAACTTTTTCTTCGGAGGAACGGTGGTGTGGCGTCACCCCATGCATTGCCAATTTGTCTCCGGATCGATGTGATGAATGTGTTCCTTCGTCTGTGACCACGTTCGACAAAAAAATGTGACTATCAGCTTCGTAAGGCGCAAGTAATTCGGCACAGTTAGTCCTTCATTGCTCTTTATGGTCTTCTGTTAGGCGGCGAGGAACCCGGCCCACACCTCTGAGTATCCCAAATGCTGGACGAGCGGTTCTAGGCGCTTCAGTCTGGAACCGCGTGACCGCTAGGTCGCAGGTTCGAATCCTGCCTCGGGCATGGATGTGTGTGGTGTCCGTATGTTAGGTAGGTTTAAGTGGTTCTAAGTTCTAGGGGACTGATGACCTCAGATGTTAGTGCTCAGAGCCATTTGAACCATATAAACAAAGATGTCCAGCTGAGCAGCGAGGTGTTTGGTTGTGATCCGTCAATCACTTGGAATGAGAGTGTCCGCACATTTGTATACTGCAGGAGTTACAGCTATGCGCAACCAGCCTTCCCACAGGAGCCCGGACAGGTTTGTGCAAACTTCTTGTGATGACGAGGGACGCCTCGCCCAACGACTGTGTTCTTGTTCACTGCCAGGCCCTTGTAGATATTCTAAAAGCGCATATGAATATCTGCGATGCTTTAGTTCTCCGCCTAAAGAAACTCAATGGCTTTTCTCTTCTGGGAACTCACCTCCGTTATACAGGCTATTTTGACGGCAGCGTATAGTTCTGGTACCTATCAGAAGTTCATGATACTATAGATACTGAAGCGGGTATATTCCACGTTGTGCCACAAAAAGTACGGTAATTTTTCAACAGAGATTAGTTGAGAAAAATGTGTTGCATTACTTATTCGACGCCCCTCGTACTTCGTTTAACTTCTTGAAGTGTTGGACCTTTCTCCTGAACCTCTACAGATAACAATACACAGATGTTGGCTGTACCAAAAATGGCCTAATGCCCCTTCCTTTCAACTTTTTGGTTACGCGCTCAAGTTATTATTTGTAATGTACAAGAGCATCGTCTCGATAATCTGTACCAGAACGCTGTAAATGGGTCCTGTAGCCATACGACTGACGTGTCGTAACCATTTTAACTGGCTCCTTTGTTGCTGGCTTGTGGTGTTTCTGTCTTCCTGACTTGTTTCGGGGAACCTTGAAGTTGCTGATGCCTGCACTGTCGAAATCAATTTGACTTCTTGTCTAGCTGCTGTCTGAGTCAATTGATCTGCGCTATTATGTGATATGGTACTAGCACAACCTGATCACATTAGAGTTTTAGTGGTATTCTGAGACGAAGACGTGGTTGTTACGTAATTACTGGTAAATAAACTTAGAATCAACCTCATAAAATCACCGTCAGATAACGGTCTACTGACACCTTTCGGTAAGCACGTTCTTATCCTCAGGTTAAGTGCACAAAGGTGTTTCGGCTTTGCTGTCAATCCACAATTACCGATTTTCCGATTGGGTACTGGCCAGTCTTCTTCAGGTGAGCCTTACCTTTCCCGCAATTTATTGACGCAATTTTTGTTTTCTGCTGTTTCTATAATACAGTGGTGGCAGACTGGCCACAATAGCCGGCGGGTAGCGCCATCGGTGATGGAACTGCGAAAATCAAGGGTTGTCGCTCACCGAAGCCATCGGCGTACTTTGTAGTGTGATCTCCCAGCCAGCACTGTCTTAACACGTGCGCGGAAGGCATGCAGAGCACTAATAAATTTCACATTAAGTGCACAAGTTTATTCAAAGATGTTTCGACGTTCTTAATGGTCCTCGTTATCCTCGGTAACCTATTTTTCGACTGGGTACCTGCAAGTCATCTTTAGGTAAGCCATTGAAGAACGAGGCCTTCCTGCCCCGCATTTTATTAGTGCACTTTAAATATTCGGCGGCTGCGTTAATATAGTGGTGGAAGATTGGCCTAACTACCCGGTGGGCCACGCCGTCGGTGATATGATTGTGAAAGTCTGGTTTGTGGCTCACTGAGGCCATTAGGGTACTTTGTAGTGTGGTCAGCCAGCCATCACTATCTTAACGCGTGCGCAGAAAACACACAGCGTGCTAATAAATTGCAGGACGGCGGAAGTTATCTTCTGTCTTTGAGGAGCCCTTCGAAAAACTGTAGAAACAACGTCCAGTAGGAAGACCGAAACTAACTTCAATATAAGGTCGGAAAAATTTTGAAATTACTTCACAGATGTATATTTAACCCGAGGATACCAACTTGCGTGTAAAAACGCTGTGTTTGAATTTAGTTTTATCACTTATTGTACAGGGTTTTAGAAAAAGGTACGGCCAAACTTGTAGGAAACATTCCTCACACACAAAGAAAGAACATATGTTATGTGGACATGTGTTCGGAAACGCTTACTTTCCATGTTAGAGCTCATTTCATTACTTCTCTTCAAATCACATTAATCATGAAATGGAAACACACAGCAACAGAACGTACCAGCGTGATTTCAAACACTTCGTTACAGGAAATGTTCAAAATGTCCTCCGTTAGCGAGGATACTTGCATCCACCCTCCGTCGCATGGAATCCCTGATGCGCTGATGCAGCCCTGGGGAATGGCGTATTGTATCACAGCCGTCCATAATACGAGCACGAAGATGGTTCAAATGGCTCTGAGCACTATGGGACTCAACTGCTGTGGTCATAAGTCCCCTAGAACTTAAAACTACTTAAACCTAACTAACCTAAGGACATCACACACACCCATGCCCGAGACAGGATTCGAGCCTGCGACCGTAGCGGTCGTGCGGTTCCAGACTGTAGCGCCTTCAACCGCTCGGCCACTCCGGCCGGCCCCGAGCACGAAGAGTCTCTACGTTTGGTACCGGGTTGCGTAATCAAGAGCTTTCAAATGCCCCCATAAATGAAAGTCAAGAGGGTTAAGGTCAGGAGTGCGCGGAGGCCATGGAATTGGCCCGCCTCTACCAATCCGTCGGTCACAGAATCTGTTGTTGAGAAGCGTACGAACACTTCGACTCAAATGTGCAGGAGCTCCATCGTGCATGAACCTTATGTTGTGTCGTACTTGTAAAGGCACAACTTCTAACAACACAGGTAGAGTATCCCGTATCAAATAACGATAAAGTGCTCCATTGAGCGTAGGTGGAAGAACATGGGGCCCAATCAAGACATCACCAACAATGCCTGCCGAAACGTTCACAGAAAATGTGTGTTGATGACGTGATTGCACAATTGCGTGCGGATTCTCGTCTCACACATGTTGATTGTGAAAATTTACAATTTGATCACGTTGGAATGAAGCCTCATCCGTAAAGAGAAAATTTGCACTGAAATGAGGATTGACACATTGTTGGTTCAAATGGCTCTGAGCACTATGGGACTCAACTGCTATGGTCATAAGTCCCCTAGAACTTAGAACTACTTAAACCTAACTAACCTAAGGACAGCACACAACACCCAGCCATCACGAGGCAGGGAAAATCCCTGACCCCGTCGGGAATCGAACCCGGGAACCCGGGCGTGGGAAGCGAGAACGCTACCGCACGACCACGAGATGCGGGCTGACACATTGTTTGATGAACCATTCGCAGAAGTGTACCCGTGGAGGCCAATCAGCTGCTGATAGCGCCTGCACACGCTGTACATGGTACAGAAACAACTGGTTCTCCCGTAGCACTCTCCATACAGTGATGTGGCCAACGTTACCTTGTACAGCAGCAACTTCTCTGACGCTGACATTGGGGTTATCGTCAACTGCACGAAGAATTGCCTCGTCCATTGCAGGTGTCCTCGTCGTTCTAGGTTTTCCTCAGTCGCGAGTCATAGGCTGGAATGTTCCGTGCTCCCTAAGACGCCGATCAATTGCTTCGAACGTCTTCCTGTCGGGACACCTTCGTTCTGGAAAACTGTCTCGATACAAACGTACCGCGCCACGACTATTGCCCCGTGTTAATTCATACATCAAATGGGCATGTGCCAACTCCGCATTTGTAAACATTGCACTGACTGCACAACCACGTTCGTGATGAACACTAATCTGTTGATGCTACGTACTGATGTGATTGATGCTAGTACTGTACAGCAATGAGTCACATGTCAACACAAGCACAGAAGTCAACATTACCTTCCTTCAATTGGGTCAACTGGCGGTGAATCGAGGAAGTACAGTATATACCGACGAAACTAAAATGAGCTATAACATGGAAATTAAGCGGACACATGTCCACATAACATCTTTTCTTTATTTGTGTGTGAGGAATGTTTCCTGAAAGTTTGGCCGTACCTTTTTGTAACACCCTGTATATGGTTGAGTCAAAACATGACTACACTAGCCAACCATCGTCGAGGAACAATTCGCAATGATCAAACACAGACGCCCTTACTTTCTATAACACAACGTTCTGGAACTGTGATCGCAAAACAGTTCTGCAATCCTAGTTACCTGTACGTTGTCTCTACTGCTCTGACCCCGAATCTTGGTTTGGACGTGCCCAAGAAACACTTCGTTGGGATAAAAGGCATGCCGGTTGGTAGGCAACCCGGCGGACAAGTTCGCTGCCACGGGGTACACCTGTCCGTAGGCAACCCGGCGGACGAGTTCGCTGTCGCAGCTGCGGGATCCTGGGTTCTTGGCGCTATAGCTCAACGAATAGGATACTCATGGTTGCAAGTGTGTGTTGCTTTGGTATCTGAATCTTTATATTACATCCTTCAGACAAGTGGGAAATCTGGATTCGAGTCCCAGTCCGGCACAAATGTTTATATGTCGCAATTAGTTGCGTCAACCCAAATACGCAAATTGCGAATCAAAGTCGAAAGAAAAACTACTGCAAACCGTATGCATTCATTGCAGAGTAACAAGTACATTGTGAAATGGAGCTGTTAATAAAATATCGATATATCGGCCTTCTTCAGAGAATTATCGATATCAAATGGTTCAAATGGCTCTGAGCACTATGGGACTTAACATCTATGGTCATCAGTCCCCTAGAACTTAGAACTACTTAAATCTAACTAACCTAAGGACATCACGCAACACCCAGTCATCACGAGGCAGAGAAAATCCCTGACCCCGCCGGGAATCGAACCCGGGCGGATATACAGATCTCGAAATGGCAACATATAATGCCGATATTTTATTTCATATTATATTTTTTTCGTGATTTTCGATAAAAACAAATATTTGACGTTGTTATTTTGAAATTGTAGTAGAACGTAGTTTTACTTTCACTGTGTGAAGAAGTCTCACTGCATTTGAGGTTTTATCACGTCCAGTCTTTGTCTTTGACTGTGTGAAACAAGTATAGGCGCGCTGGGGGAAGGGGAGGGGCGGGTGAAGGTGTGAATGGAATAACAAAATATCCGATGTGAAGAAATGGCACACCAGTTGCTGAAACTGACAAACAAAAGTCTGAATGTTAATAGGTATCTTTGCGGTGGGTGGAGACTTGTGAGGGGAAATGAAGACCTAATCGGCTCTTGGCGCTAGCAACAGAAACCGCAACGTTTATTTCAGCACGCAATTTAGACACTACAACTGCTACGTCGAGGCATTGAGAGATATGAAAAAACAAGGAAGTCGATATGAAGTATTCCGGACAAATCCGATATGTAATGATCCGTCGGACACCTTTTATTGTGCCACTCACCTGCAGTTACCATTGTTAGCGAAGTGTTTATCGCCTTGCGTGAACTTGCTTCGTTTTCTTTTCAATTCCTGCTATAAGGGGGATAAGCAGGCTGCTAGCTTGTTGATGTACAGAATATCTAATAACAAATCAATGCTTAAATATACAGCTCTAAAACTGGCAGTCGATTTTCAGAGTGCAGACTTAGATACTTTTTCCGTTGTTATATCGATATAGTGATATTTTAATCGATATTTTGCGAGCCGATGATATTTTTTAAATATCGATATATTGGTTCCCCGATATTTTTTAAAAATATTAACAGTACTGCAGTGAGATTCAGCACAGCGTCGGTACAGTGAGAAACTCTTCGTCGCTAGCATGTTTTCTTTCCTGCACTATCGTGCCGACTCGGTAGTTGGATACCTTTCTAGTTTCATATTCTCAACGGAGCAAGGTAGCTGCAATGGCATGAACTACCGAATGACTAACGCGAGATTAAGAAGTTTCTGTTCAAAAGTCGTACATGGCAAAATAGGTATGCCAGTCAGGCAGAATCGGAGTGAGTGTTTAGTCAATTATCCCACCAACGCACCAGGTTGATTTGGTAAAACGTAGTGTTCTGCTGCCTGTTGCACATACTCGTCCGACAGGAATCGTCATAGATTCAACGCCTTTCTTACGGCACCGAAGGCGTGGGGGGAGATTAGGCCTGTAGTGCGGATGCCCACTTGAGTTGGCGTAAATTCTGCGTCGCGGCATCAGAGATATAGGGACATGCGAGACCAACCGCGACCAGCAGGTGACTTTGCGCACAACGGTAGTTTTCGACACACATCCTCCTGACCCATAAACATTCTTAATCCTCCGATAGATGTCTACCGGTGTTGGTCCTTCGGTAGCCGAGAAAAGGAAACAGCAGGTCGATCCTCTTTGGATACATTTTTGATAACGTCGTCGTAGTTGATGTTTACGCGTTTCGCGTCCGTCGCACGCTCCGCGAACAGACATGAATGCCGCAGAAATCCGTTGCCTTCATGTCGGTGCCTATGTAACTGGATCGGAGTCCCGCTGTGTTGCATATACGCTAAAGCAATGCCCTCAGACGGAAACTTTGTAAGTAGGCTGTTTAGGTTTTTATGTTGGTAGCGCCACGTAGCGCTCTGTATGAAAATCACTGACTGTGCTGTGTGCAGTCTGTGGCTGGTTGGACTCATTGTTGGAATATTCGCTATTGTAGTGTTGGGCAGTTGGTTGTGAACAGCACTTAGCGTTGGGCAGTTGGAGGTGAGCCGCCAACAGTGGTGGATGTGGAGAGAGAGATGCCAGACTTTTGAGATGTCACTACAAGCGGACGATCTGGACGTGTGTCCGCCAGAAGAAGGAAATTTGTAAAGATGGATGTTATATATATATATATATATATATATATATATATATATGATGACTTTTGAACATTATTAATATAAATACATTGTTCTCCACCAAAATCTTTCATTTGCTAACAATGCCTATCAGTAGTTAGTGCCTTCAGTAGTTAGAATCTTTTCTTTAGCTGAGAGTATTGTCGCTCGCTGTATTGCAGTAGTTCGAGCAATGAAGATTTTTGTGAGGTAAGTGATTCATGAAAGGTGTAGGTTATTGTTAGTCAGGGACATTATTTTGTAGGAATTACTGAAAGTCAGATTGCGTTGCGCTAAAAAATGTAGTGTGTCACTTTAGTGATGATCAGAATAAGTAAAGAGAAAACTGAGTACGTTGAGTTTTGCTCAGCTGTTTGTAAAGAAAATAACGTAAGAGGTTTCCCAGCACAGTAATTCATAATTTTTCAAAGGGGACGTTTCAACTTTTCATCGCTCCTTGCATTTGTCTTTCGTCACGTTTTCTTTTCCTCGTGAATTTCACGCCCGACACAGTCCGAGTCTATAGTATTCGTTTTACTCCAGTTTGTTTATATCCACACAATACGATTTCCGTCGCGCGGCAAGTCGACGGATCCTATGCAGCCATAGCGTTAAACGAGGACTTCCACGGACTACAGGACGTGGCTGAACGCAGAAACTTCCGTCCGGCGACAGCGTAGTTTACCGACATGCCTTGCCACTGCAGAGGGCGGCCGACGTCCGGTGTAACTGCAGTGTCTCCCTGGTCTCTAAGGCTGTGGAGGTATTGGGACAATGCGGCGAGAGCCGTACCACGAACAGTAGCGGGGCAACACACTACTCTATTACTTACGTTCTTTATTGTGTGCACAGTGCTTTTGTGTAAAAATGAATGTAATTTAATATAGGAAAGGTCTTTGCATGGGACCAGAACACAGATACAAACATCGCACTGGCACAACTATTGCCTGGAGAGACGTGCGTACAGCTACAGAAAAATCTGGAAGTCTGTTCAGAGGGGAAAACACAATTACATGCTTACTAACATTTCATTATACACTAGCTTCAACACAACACATGAAACTCTACTCTGTTTTCTTAAATCTGGTTCAGCACATATCTTCTGAAAACAAAAATTCGTATGTTTTCTCCGAGGCGACGCATGTGTTAGCACACTAGACTAGCATTCGGGATGACGACGGTTCAAACCCCCATCCGTCAATACAACCTCAGGTTTTCCGTGAGTTCCGTAAATTGCTCCAGGCAAAAGCTGTGACGATTCATTTGCTTAGGGCATGGCCGATTTCCTTCCCCATCTTTTCGCAATCCTAACTGGTGTTCCGTCTCTAATGACCGCGCTGTCGACGATACACTGAACACAGATGTTACTTTTTTACTTTCTTTTCACATGAAGCTGTGGTACGCATTGCTTTTGATCTAAATGTCTGCTGATGTTTCTTCAGCCGCAAAGGCGGCCCTTCGAAATCTGCAGCGCATACAACACAGTCTGTCTAAAGGATATGTCTCTGATTTTCAAATACAGTTAAACGTAAAATATGAAATTTCGATACTTATTGCATCATGTAAAGCAAATAGAAAGTTTTAGTCGGATTTCTCTTAAACGATTCCTTTTCATGTGTTTCATGTGTGCTAAATAATTATCAGTAAAGGCTACACTTCAAAAGATAGCCCATTGCGTTGTGCGGTACGCAGAAAAGAAATCATTCACCGCTATCAAAAGAAATTTCCAAGGTGAATTTCAGTGGAAGCCACCAGACGATAATACAACTGAGCGTTGGTATGAGTAGTTCGTAACCCGCGAAAGTATATAGCAGATGTCAAGTTCAGACAGAATCGGCACGTCTGATGAAATGGTAAAGGAGCTCAGAGAGAGTTCGGAAGGAAGCCCATCAAAGCCAGTTCGCCGAGCTAAACGTAAACATCTCTCGTTCAGCAGTTACCTAGATGCTGCATAAACGACTTGGCTTCCACTCTCGCAAAGTTCATATTGTTCGAACTCTGAAGCGAAATGACTTGCAGCTATACCAACAACTTGTTGTTGAGATGGTGGACTGGACCGAGCGAAACCAGAACTATCTAGCAAGAGTTATTTTCTCTGACGGAGTAACCTTCTGCACATGTGGAAAGATTAAGTACTACAGCACTCCCATCTCAGGATGAGCAAATTTTTCTGGGTCATATCAGAGCGAAAACGTGAATGTGTGGTTTGCGCTCATGAAAGACAGCATAGCTTGACCAAGTTTTCGAGCAGACAGTGACGGGTACCATTTATCTGGACATGCTTGATAAATATGCTGTCACTCTGCTTTTTACAAATATGATCTTCCAGCCTGGCAGTGAATCACCGCGTTTGAATCTACAAGTTCATGACTTTCTGATCCGAACATTTTCACAACTATGGACAGAACGTAAAGAACCAACCAAGAGGTTATCGCCATCACAGGACATAACCTCTCTGGATTTCTTCCTGTGGGATTATCTGAACGACACTTCATACGCCTCGCCTGTACGTGAGTTTGGCAAACTCTGCAGGAGTATTTTGGATGAAGTAGCCTCCTTCGCCCGTACGTGACTGTAGGCGCATGGGTTGAGAATAGAGTATCGTGTAAACGTTTAATGGTTTATGAAAGGAGTCCATGTCTTCAATTTTTTGTACAAAGCTTTGAGTTACTTTACGTGATGCCGCAGGATTTCCATTTGCAAATCAGGAGTTTCACATGAGCACTCTGTGTTGTTGTTGTTGTTGTTGTTGTGGTCTTCAGTCCAGAAACTGGTTTGATACAGCTTTCCTTGATATTCTGTCCTGTGAGAGTTTCTACATTTCCCAGTACCTACTGCAACTTACGTCCTTCTGAATCTGCTTAGTGTATCTCTTGGTATCACTCTACGATTTTTACCCTCCACGCTGCCCTCCAGTACTAAACTGGTGATCCCTTGATGCCTTAGAACGTGTCCTACCAACCGATCCCAGCTTCTAGTCAAGCTTTGCCACAAATTTCTCTTCTCCCTAATTCTGTTCAATACCTCCTCATTAGTTATATGATCTACCCATCTAATCTTCAGCATTCTTCTGCAGCACCACATTTCGAAAGCTTCTATTTTCTTCCTGTCCAAACTATTTATTGTCCATGTTTCACTACCATACATGGCTACACTCCGTACAAACACTTTCAGAAACGACTTCCTGTCACTTAAATCTATACTCGATGTTAACAAATTTCTCTTCTTCAGAAACGCTTTCCTTGCCATTGCCAGTCTACATTTTATATCCTCTCTACTTCGACCATCATCAGTTATTTTGCTCCCCAAATAGCAAAACTCATCTACTAATTTAAGTGTCCCATTTCCTAATCTAATTCCCTCAGCATCACCCGATTTAATTCCATTACATTCAACTATCAGCTTCAGAAGGATGTAGGTTGCAGTAGGTACTGGGAGATGAAGAAACTTGCACAGGATAGAGTATCATGGAGATCTGCATCAAACCAGTCTCTGGACTGAAGATACAACAACAACAATTCAACTATCCTCGTTTTGCTTTTGTTGATGTTCATCTTATATCCTCGTTTCAAGACACTGTCAATTCCGTTCAACTGCTCTTCCAGATCCTTTGCTGTCTCTGACAGAATTACAATGTCATCGGCAAAGCTCAAAATTTTTATTTCTTCTCCATGGATTTTAATTACTATTGCGAATTTTTCTTTTGTTTCCTTTACTGCTTGCTCAACATACAGATTGAATAACATCTGGGATACGCTAAAACCCTGTCTCACTCCCTTCCCAACCACTGCTTCCCTTTCATGCCCCTCGCCCCTTATAACTGCCATACAGTTTCTGTCAAAATGTGAATAGCCTTCAGCTCCTTGTATTTGACAACTGCCAATTTCAAAATTTGAAAGAGTGTATTCCAATCAATATTGTCTAAGACTTTCTCTAAGTCTACAAATACCAGAGCCGTAGGTTTGCCTTTTTTAATATATTTTCTAAGATAAGTCCTAGGGTCAGTATTGCCTCACGTGGTCCAACATTTCTATGGAATCCAAACTGACATTCCTCGAGGTCAGCTTCTACCAGTTTTTCCATTCGTCTATAAGGAATTCGTGCTAATATTTTGCGGCTGTGATTTATTAAACTGATAGTTCAGTAATATTTTCATCTGTTAACACCTGCTTTCTTTGGGATTGTAATTATTTTATTCTTCTTGAAGTCTGAGGGTATTTCACCTGTCTCATACATCTTGTTCACCAGCTGGTAGATTTTTGTCAAGGCTGGCTCGCCCAAGGCTGTCAGTAGTTCTAATGGAATGCTGTCTACTCCCGGGGCCTTTTTTGGACTTAGGTCTTTCAGTACTCTGTCAAACTTTTTATGAAGTATCGTATGTCCCATTTCATCTTCATCTCCGTCTTCTTTATTTCCATAATATTGTCCTGATGTACATCGACCTTGTACAGATCCAGTATATAGTCCTTCCACCTTTTTGCTTTCCCACCTTTGCTTAGTACTGGATTTCCATCTGAACTCTTGATATTCACACGAATCATTCGTATTTCTCCAAAGGTTTCTCTATTTTTCTTGCAGTCAGTATCTATCTTACCCCTATTGCTATATGCATCTACATCCTTACATTTGTCCTCTAGCCATCCCTGCTTAGCCATTTTGCCCTTCCTGTCGATCTCATTTTTCAGACGTTAGTATTCCTTTATGCCTACTTCATTGACTGCATTTTTATATTTTCTCCTTTAATCAATTAAATTCAATATTTCTTCTGTTACCCAAGGATTTCTACTAGCCCTCATCTTTTTACCTTCTTGATCCTCTGCTGCCTTCACTATTTCATCTCATTCATCTTCTACTGTTTTTCTTTCTCCTGTTCTTGTCAGTCGTTCCCTAATGCTCTCTCTGAAACTCTCTGCAACCTCTGCTTCTTTCAGTTTATCCAGGTCCTATCTCCTTACATTCCCACATATTTACAGTTTCTTCAGTTTTAATCTACAGTTCCAAGCCAATAGATTATGGTCAGACTCCATATCTGACCCTTCCAGTGTCTCCAGGCCTCTTCCATGTATACAACCTTCTTTGGTGATTCTTGAACCAAGTGTTAGGTATGGTTAAGTTGTGCACTCTGTATAACATTCTCCATTTTCATCTAGTTTTTCAAACATAAGCTGAGAAACATCGAATGACACTTTTTTCATTAGTAGGGTGAATTCATTTCATTCTGTGATGCTGTTGTCATGCTTGGTCCAAACTTTAAAACGTGCCGAACGATAATTACTCGCAATCACACTATTTCAGTAGAACTTGTGTGAATCAAGCACAAGAGCTCGACAACAGAGATTTTTCAATGGCTTCAGATATTTTAAGATAACACGTCTTTCAAAACTGATTGAAAAATTTTTGATGTGAAAAATCACGCAAGATGAAAAAGTTTCTTTGATATGTGAGTATACGCATTACTGAAGGATTAAGTTCCGTAACTTATTTGTCATGATGCCGTTAAATAAAAATGATTTACTGCAAGTAAATATGATAATATAATACCTAGCTACCGTATGCGGCACATAATCGGAAACGTGCGAATAGCCTATAGTCAATGATCAGGACACAGAGTAGTTCGTGGTACGCCGGATATCACAGCGTGAAAAACAGGCCGTTCTAGTTCATTTCTTCATTCAATGGAATTTCCTGTGCAATAGATGGTGTGACTAATGAGTGAATTCGTATGGGTTTTAAGGGCAGTTTAGTTCATTTTCTCACCGTGTAGTGAAATCCTAATGGGGCGGAAAAGAAACGAAATACATGTTGCTTTTTCTTCAGAGCGCAACCAGGGAACAAAGCAATTTTTTATTTATGTATAAATTGATATTCATTTGTCGATAGCCCCAGAAAAAATTCAAAAAAAAGTTTCTAAACAAAATCCGGTTCACTTATGACTGTACATTCCCATCAGAATTGCAACGTCTACCATAGGTTTCCTATCTACCACGTCCCTTGTCTTAAATAATGCAAAACTTATTAGCAAAGTTATACACCTACATCTGTGATGCGAGCTCGGTAATTAAAGAATGTCATACCTCCCAATGTTCGTAAAACGTTTATGAGTATGGCATTGGAAAAACTCCTAATTGTAAAAAATTTTCTGGCATTTTCTGTTGTAGAAAATCCCGATTTTTTGAACTTCGGTATTACGAGCATCCCTGTTATTACACAAGTCCTTCACAATGTTGGCTCATTACTGGTCCCTTGGTACAGTTTAAGGTGTTCAAGTAAAAGGTAAAGGAACGAGAAATGTGCTTCAAACTCGATGACGGTAGCAGATGGATGGATTGCTCGATCCACCTCTTGACTAAGAATTACAGCACACTATGCACTGGATGACGACTGGAAATTACATTCAGCAGTGTACTGAGTGACACACTGTCGAATATCTGAAATATAAAACAGCCTGACACTTGCTACAGAATGGAAGGTAATTGACAAAATATTTGTCTGTGTAACAGGCAATGCAGCTAAAGCCAGTATGTTTACGAAGTTTAATTGTTCATTCCGGATTTAGTAAAGAATCCAGAAGGTCAAATTTATCGTGGAACGTTTTCACAGAGGCCTTCTAGCCAGAAAAAATTACACAAACTTAGAAACAATTGCGACCCACTCAAACAGTCTTGAAATGTAAGTCAGATACTGTAAATCATTGGAACAATGTAATGAAAATGTTAGAAGATCACTTAATCTGCTGGTAACATTAAATACCACATCTCATTTGGTACATAATTCTATGCAAAACCTACCAGAAGGACAATAGTAGCTTCTACCGGAAATAATAGAAATTCCGATAGATTTTAAACAACTTACAGCCGTAGTGCTATGTCTTAGGGAATTCATCTCATCGAAAGCCTTAGGAGGCACGAACAGAGAGCAACGAACGCTAATTAATTTACGTAGCGCTGATAAATTAATCACTAAACTCAGCGATTCATTCAAAAATAACTCGCTACAATCAGCAACGTCGGCAGCGACGCGTTTTGGCTCATCGCAGATTCAAAATTTGGGTATTTATTAATGGTGGATGCTACGAATGCGTCAAAATTCTTTAACGTATGAGTTATAGCTGAGTGAGCGGTATGCAAACCTAAACATCAAACAGAAGAAACAATCAGACCGTAAATTTGACCAAGATCCAATTTGAAATTAACTTGGTGTGACAACGACTCAGTACTTGCAAGGTCAACTGTTACCACTCAAGCCAGTACAGTCTTCATGACTTTATCAGTATGTAGAAGAGAAAAAGTCTATTGAAGTAAGAAAACCCACTCTATTGGTAGCATCGACGAGTACTGTTATATCCACCACTTGCAAGGTATGCAGGGAGGTCTGTGTAACTGTTACATAATAACGTCGTTCTGTAACGGAAGCAGTGAGTAAACAATATTTTGCAACGCGTATTTTTCTCTACAATACCGATTACAAACGGTACAACATTTTTCATTTACTTCTTGTCAGGAATGACTTTATAGCTTATTGCGTTACTGAAGTCGTCAGCGAATGTTCCCGAAGACACACAAAAAAACTGACTGATTCACTAAAAAGTTGTGTTAACTTAGCAGCTATCAACCTTAAAAATTACCTTAATACATCAGAAAATCGCGACATCGTCCGCTATAAAAAATGGCTCCTCGAAGTATTTACTTTAATATTGAACATAATTCTGGTGGCCTATCTTACTAGCCTCATACTATGTAATATCCATAAATTCTGGGTTAACATGTGTCGAACATACCGAGAAAGAGTCGCCTATCCATACATTGTTTTAATCTGCATTGACTGTGAAGTATTTCATGTTTCTGGTACGACAACTCGAAATTATTACACACTTTTCTGTTGGTGTTAGATTGGCGGAGGAATTTCCGCACTAATACAAACCCTTCGTTCGCTGTGATAGCAGAGAGTTGTTCATTTGTTCAATGATGTGCAGCATACTGAAATTTTTTAATGTGAGTGAATTTCAGCTAACACTGTCTTAGAGAAGGAAACACAATCTTGCACTTTTTATTATGCATTTAGCATCGTGTCGAAGCGATAAAATCTCAATTATTATACAGTTTTTGGCGTTGCTTCGATTAAAAGCATCTCTCGACTGGAGCATGACATGAATGGACAAGATGCTTTCAGATGCTTTAAACCTTTTATTATTATTTTTTAATGTTAGGTCTGAATGAATGTTGAAATAAACGAAGAGAGTAGCACATTAAGGTGAGGTCTAGTGTAACATGTGGAGATACTCATAAACAAAGACTATGGTAGAAATCACTGCAGCGTAGCACACGTGTTTCTGGGAATTGGAATTTGATCTGTAAAGCGTTTGCTGATGTGCAGTATGGCAGTGGAACAGAAAAATACGCCGGCGGAAACAAAAATCACAAACCAAGGAAGGACTCTGCGACATAAACGAAAGTTGATAGATGTGTTTCTGCATAAGAAAGATGAAGTTCATTCGAATTTCACGCCAGTCGCATTAGAGTGACGGTAGTGGCGCCACTATGAGGATGCAAATTAGGTTTGCTTTCACTACACGCTTTAACTGTCGGGAATGAATGCTGGCAGCGGCGGTCACGAGAATGGGCGGTTGCAAGAAGAGCAGCCTCTGGATGGCCACGTGGCACTACCGAAGGGAGAGGCCATTCTGTTCGGGTTATGGCTATGGCGCATCTTACCGCGCCTGCAGCAGCGATAGGAGCAGCAGCTGGCACCACAGTGACGCAAAGAAATGTTACAAATCGGTCACCTCAAGGGCACCTCTGGGCCAGAGCTTCCATTCCACTGACTCCAAGCCAGCACCGTTTGCCACTTCTGTGGTCTCAAGCGAGAGCTCATTGGAGGGCAGGATGAAGTTCTGTTGGGTTTTCTGGTGAGCGCTGGTTCTGCGGCGGTGCGAGTGATGCCCTTGTGCTGGACAGGGGGAGGCCAGTTGACGGCGTGCAACCAACCAATATGCGTGCTACACACACCGGACTTACACCTGAAGCCGTGGTGTGGGATGCGTTTTCGTACGACAGGAAAAGTACACTAGTGGTTATCGCATGTACCCCGACTGCAAATTTGTACGCTATCGTGCAGCAATTCATGAACAGCATACTAGGGGGTGTTTTGCAGCAGAATAACGCTCGTCCACATCCCGTTGTTGTAGTCCAATATGCTCTACAAAGTGTCAACATGTTGCCTTGTCCTGTCCGATGACCAAACCTGTCGCCAATCGAGCACGTATGGACATCATCGGACGACAATTCCAGTGTCATTCACACACAGCATTAACCATTCCTGAATCGACAGACCAAGTGCAAGAGGCTTGAAACTCCATCCCACAAACTAACATCGCGCACCTGTACAATACAATGCATGTATGTTTGCATGCTTGTATTCAACATTCTGGCGGTTACACCGTTTATTAATGTACCAGAATTTTATATTACCAATGACTTGTCTCGCATTACACTCACCTGAGATCTTGTGACGTTCCTCACTTAAATATCCTTCCTAGACAAATTTCATCCCGAAATTCCACTGCTCCACAGTAATTATGTTTTGGTGTTGCACATTTTTTCTGGTCAGCGCCTATTTCACATCAAGCGCAAAAAGTTGACGATATATTACACTACTGGCCATTAAAATTGCTACACCACGAAGACGAAGTACTACAGACGCGAAATTTAACCGAAAGGAAGACGATGCTGCATATGCAAAAGATTAGCTTTTCATAGCATTCATACAAGGTTGGCGCCGGTGGCGACATCTACAACGCCCTGACATGAGGATAGTTTCCAACCGATTTCTCATACACGAACAGCAGTTGACCGGCGTTGCCTGGTGAACCGTTGTTGTGATGCCTCGTGAAGGTCGGATTCTAGCCTATCACGATTACGGTTTGTCGTATAGCGACATTGCTGCTCGTGTTGGTCGAGATCCAATGACTGTTAGCAGAATATGCAATCGGTGGGTTCAGGAGGGTAATACGGAACGCCTTGCTGGATCCCAACGGCCTCGTTTCACTAGCAGTCGAGGTGACAGGCATCTTATCCGCATGGCTGTAACGGATAGTGCAGCCACGTCTCGATCCCTGAGTCAACAGATGGGGACGTTTGCAAGACAACAACCATCTGCACGAGCAGTTCGACGACGTTTACAGCAGCATGGATTATCAGCTCCGAAACCATGGCTGCGGTTATCCTTGACGCTGCATCACACACACGAGCGCCTGCGATGGTGTACTCAACGACGAACCTGGGTGCACGAATGGCAAAACCTCATTTTTTCGGATGATCCAGGTTCTGTTTACTGCATCATGATGGTCGCATCCGTGTTGGGCGACATCGTTGTGAACGCATATTGGATGCGTGTATTCGTCATCGCCATACTGGTGTTATAACCCGGCGTGGTGGTATGGGGTGCCAATGGTTACACGTCTCGGTCACCTCTTGTTTGCACTGACGGCACTCTGAACAGTGGACGTTACATTTCAGATATGTTACGGCCCGTGGCTCCACCCTTCATTCGATCCCTGCGAAACCCTACATTTCAGCAGGATAATACACGACCGCATGTTGCAGGTCCTGTACGGGCCTTTCTGGATACAGAAAAGTTCTACTGCTGCCCTGGCCAGCACATTCTCCAGATCGCTCACCAACGGAAAACGTCTGGTCAATGGTGGCCGAGCAACTGGCTCGTCATAGTACTCCAGTAACTACTCTTGATGTGCTATAGTATCGTGTTGAAGCTGCATGGGCAGCTGTACCTGTGCACGCCATCCAAGCTCTGTTTGACTCAATGCCCAGGCGTATCAAGGCCGTTATTACGGCCAGAGGTGGTTGTTCTCGGTACAGATTTCTCTGGATCTATGCACCCAAATTGCGTGAAAATGTAATCACATGTCGGTTCTAGTATAATATATTGTCCTATGAATACCCGTTTATTAGCTGCATTTCTTCTTGGTGTAGCACTTTTAATAGCCAGTAGTGTAAATAGTGCGACAATAGAAGTCTTCGGAAGATGAATAAAAAGGACTACGAAAACTCAGTATCGAAGTTTCAGAAGTTGTTGCTCTTATTTCTTACATGATGTAAAAGAATAGAGAAAGAGCAAATGCTGGAAGAGCAAATGAATAAAAATCGCAACTGTCACTTATGTTTCCAAAGGTTTACTGCAGATGAATGGTCAGATTTGCTGCTAAGAAGTCTACGCCTCGAACAGGCATACGTAGTGTTGATATTCACATTGATCCTTGTTTTATAGGTTTTAACATTTGATCTGGATATGACAGTAGATGAAAAGACGTTATAAACAGACATTCGGTCACTGATAAAGACGCATTGCCATTTGTCTTTGAGCACACAAGCGACAAATTTTCACGTCGTTACTTCTAACACTTCACGTCAGTCTCTTCTCTCTCTGCGCGATTCCTTTGCTTACTATTAATACAAAAATGTGAGCACCAAAATTTCGCCCTGTGCCCTCTTCCGGTAGAAGCTGTTCGTCAAAGAGCGTCAGTTTGTCAAAATTATACTACAAATGTCGTCATTCAACACGTTACAGTGCGGTTTCGAATGACTTGCGTAAAATTTTGTGAAAGAATACAAGCGAATGATGTAGCTATGTGAGTCCTATGGGTGCAGGGGATTTACCTACGAGAAGTAAAATGTTAGAGGATATGAGAGGTAAAGCAAATCGAAAAGGAGATAGGGAAAATTGTTTTTGTTCTTGCTTTTTGTGGTGGGGGCGAGGGGGGGCCTGTGCAACGAAAGGTGGATGAAGCACCAGAGAATGTAGATCAAGGTAAGATAACAGAGAAAACCCTTACAATCAAAATGCATCTTCAGATATGGAATAATAAGAACAATTGTACTCTCTTCTCTGTATCGGTATTAATAAACTACAAGTGCTTTGGATAAATGATTAAGGATGATACCCCTTCACGTAGAGTAAAATTAGCATACGACGCGTAGACCTACTTCAAGAACCGATCCCTCCAACTCGAGTAATCTAACCCAACGATGTAATGTAACTGATGATGATAAACAGAAGGCCGAAATTCTAAACCTAGCTTTCAAAAACTCGTTTACGATAGAGGACTGTAGCACCATCCCCCTTTCAGTTATCGAAAAAATGAAAGGATGGCTGACATAATGGTTAGTGTATCTGGGATTGTAAAACAGTTAAGATCCTTAGACGCCAGAAAGGCATCTGGCCCAGACGGTATGCTACAAATATAGCACCATTCTTATCCGTCATCTATCAGAGATCATTGGAATGGCGTAAAGTTCCACGGAACTGGAAGAAGTACCAGGTCATAGCAGACTATAAAAAGGGTAGAAATTCGGATGCACACAATTACATGCCAATTTCACTGACATCGATTTGTTGTAGAATCATGGAACATATTTTGTGTTCAGACATAATGGCTTTTCTTGACTCTGAGACGCTCATCTGCAGAAACCAGCAATGTTTTAGGAAACAGCGGTCATGCGAGACACAACTAGCCCTCTTACTGCATGATATACCGGCTCCCAGGTTAATGCCATATTTCTCGACTTTCAAAAGGCGTTAGACTTAGTTCTGCACTGTCACTTGCTACAAAAAGTGCGCACTTACGGTCTATCGAGTGACATATGCGGTTGGATAGAAAGTTTTCTAACAGACAGGGAGCAGTATGTCGTCCTGAACGGGGTAAGTTCAACAGAAACAAGAGTAACTTCAGGTGTGCCCCAAGGTTGCGTAACAGGTCCTCTGCTTTTTACGATTTACGTAAACGATCTGGTTGATGGTATTGACAGCGGCCTTAGACTGTTTGCCAATGATGCTGTAGTCTATAGGAAGGTAGTATCACACGAAAGTTGTGATCAAATCAATGAGGATTTGCAGAAAATAAATGCGTGGTGTAATGACTGGCAGTTATCTCTCAATATTAGTAAGTGTAACCCACTGCGTATAACAAGGCGAAAATCCCCATTAATGTATGAGTACAAAATATATGATCAGTTTTTGGAAGAGGTAACATCAGTCAGGTATCTGGGTGTGACTATTCTAAATGATCTCAAATAGAATGATCAGACTACACAAGTAACGGGTAAGGCAAACTCTAGATCGCGGTTTATTGATAGAATCCTGAAGCGATGCAGTCCTTCAACAAAGGAAATAGCTTACAATACGTCAGATCGTCCAGTGTTAGAGTATTGTTCGTCAGTATGGGACCCTTACCAGTTGGGTCTGTTTCAATAGTTTGAGAAGGTCCAAAGAAGAGCGGCAAGATTCGTGACTGGTACATTTAGCCATCGCGAGAGCGTTACAAATCTCATAGAAATTTTGAAGTGGGACACACTTGCAGATAGACGACGCGCTAAACAGAAGGGGCTGCTCACTGAATTCCGAAATCCAGTCTTCACCGAGGATGCAGAGCATATATTATCAGCACCAACTTTCAAATCGCGTAATGATCATCATTTAAAGATAAGGGAAATAAGAGCTCGTACTGAGGCGTTCAGACAGTCGTTTTTCCCTCGTGCGATCCGCGAGTGGAACAGAGGGGGGGAAATATGACTTTGGCACGAATTGTGCCCTCCGCCACACATCACTTGGTGGCTAGCGGAGTATATATGTAAATGTAGAACGATATACCCACTGCACCAAATACTTATGTATTCAGGAAAACTATTTCAAACATGTTGCTGTTTATGATATATACAAATGATCTAGTAGAAAGCGTCGGATGCTCTTTAACGCTATTCGCAGATGTAGTTGTCTATATCAAAGTAACAACGCCAGAAGACAGTAAGAATTTGCAGAACGACCTGCAGAGAATTGATGAATGGTGCAGACTCTGTCAGTTGACGCTGAACGTAAATAAATGTAACATATAGCGCATACATAGGAAAAGAAATCCACTACTGTACAGGTACACTACTCATGACAAACAGCTGGAGACAGCTTCTGCCATAAAATATCCATCCGTAACTATCTAGAGCGACCTCAAGTGGAATGACCATATAAGACAGATAGTGGGGAAAGCAGAGACCATAGATTCAGCGGAAGAACCTTAAGGAAATGTACTCATCCACGAAAGAATTTGCTTATAAGGCGCTAATTCCAAAGATTCCTTAGTATTGTTCATATATCTAGGGTCCTTATCAGGTGGGACTGGTAGAGGAGATCCAACGCAGAGCCGGCTGGGGTGGCCGAGCGGTTCTAGGCGCTACAGTCTGGAACCGCGCGACCATTACGGTCAGACGCTCGAATCCTGCCTCGGTCATGGATGTGTGTGATGTCCTTAGGTTAGTTAGGTTTAAGTAGTTCTAAGTTATAGGGGACTGATGACCTCAGCAGTTAAGTCCCATAGTGCTCAGAGCCATTTGAAACAACGCAGAGCGACGCGTTTCGTCACGGGATCGTTTAGCTGGCGAGAGAGCGTTACGGTGATGCTAAACAAACTCCAGTGGCAGACGTTACAAGAGAGGCGTAGTGCATCACAGAGAGATGTACTATTGAAATTTCGGGACAGCACTTTTCAGGAGGAGTCTGACAGCATATTACTTCCCCCCCACACACATCTCGCGTATTGACGACGAGGAGAAAATTCGTGAAATTAGAGCCAATACAGAGGCTTACCGCCAATCATTTTTCCCACACATTATTCGCGAATGGAAGAGGGTTGGAGGCATCAGATAGTGATACCGAAAGTACCATCGGCCACACACCATTAGGTGGCTAGCGGATTATGATGTACATGTACGTCCTCACATTTTAACGAATGACGTTTATGGACGGAGCTGTGTTGTAATTTAAGTCTGTTTTCTAGCTGCTTGGTTCTCACTTTTTTCGAAGAGTTTCAACGCCAACATTAAAAAGCACTTTGTAATTGTACTAGGATTTTGAAAAGATTTCGAATGGCATTTAAAAATGTAGTTCCATAAAAAAATTGTTTCAGTTCTCTGTAGATATAGCACTTGATGGCATTAATTATACAGCTACGCATAAGTACCACTCTATACTACGATATCTTGAACCACTCATGAGCCGTTAAAGCGGATGAAATTAATTCATTAATAGCATGTTACAAACTAACAGCTAATCCACACAACGCAGTGACATCACCCTCATGTTCTCAATATACAGCGCGTCCCAGAAACCTTGCTCCAGATGTGGCGGGATTGTAGAGGATGTCTTGAGGAACGAATCGCGGATGGGAACGTGTGTCTGGAAACGTCATCCAAAAACGCTACAAAGCGTAAAAGTTACAGGAGCTATCGCCTGCCACTAGGCAACCCATTCGACAGCAAACGCGACTTTGTGCTCTGTGGGACCATAGGCGGAACGCCTCGTAACGCTGTTATTAAGTGGGTACGACTGACTGCCGCGATGCCACTAGGGCAGAATATGGAGCTATCTGTTGCGAAGGGAGGCCTTATCTCTTATGAATGTTCTGCTGCCTTGCTGGATGACGGTTTCGGTCACGAGTTACCACCTGCAGTTTATTTTTCTCCTTAATAAAGAAAAACATTGGAGATTTTAAGGTTCCTCGACAGGGCATTGCATTCGTAGCCTTTCTAATTGGCAGGTAGCACCATCTTCTTGCGATCGCAGCAATCACTTGCCATCACAGAATAACGCACAGCGAGATGTTACGCCTATGGTCCGTCAGCGTAGAAATTCATGTTTGCAGCCGGAGGCGTGGCCTATTAGCTGCCACGGCGCCTCTAACTCCGACGCTATGTAGCGTCATTGGATGTCGTTTCCAGGCCGTGGTTCTTAAGTTTGATTCGTTAAAGACATCCTCCAAGCTCCTCAGAGTTGGTTGCAACATTTCTGAGACACCCTGTACGTGCATCGGGGAGCTAACAACTACCTAAAACTTTCAAAACAGCCACGTGTTTCAGACAAATGGGCAAACAGCTCATCTGGAGTGTCTGTCAGAGTCTTGTACGCCAAACACTGAAAAGAAATCCTTTAAAACAATATCACATGGCAGTTCAAGAACCGTCTCGAAACATAACTGGCGTCAAAACTGTCATGAAACCCTAACGCGGAAACGGTTCACGTGTGACAATTTTGTCAAATAAACTAATTCTTTCTATATATGTACAATTATTTTTTCTTCTATTTTGTATCCTATATAAGCAGCAATGAAAATTGGTCATACAAGTAAACGTTTGAACCCGATTAATTCTAGAATAAAGTGATTATATTAATAGCATTCACGTTACATGAGAGACCTGTGTACCACAATGAGAGTGTATTCCACAAAAAAGCGTATTCGATGCTAAAGAGTGTTTAAAAAAACCTGCTTACCTGTAGCGCGTATCGGGTGACTCCATCCCAGCGTGGCAACGCTGCAGGAAGACTGTTGCTGTTGTCGAATTCAATGTGCGGCGGCAACGTCGGCTGCAGCTGGTAAAGGTGTCGCTCCAAAACACCGACGAAACGCCAAAGACAAGGTGACCGCTGTCTGCAGGCGTGCAAACCCTCCGCCCTCACTCACTCGGCCGATTCAGCAGGTTCATTCACGCGCTAAGTGGACCTTGCTACTAGCTCAAAAGTTCAGTTCACCGTGTGACACCATCGTCTAACATACAGAGATGAAAACACTCTGGCGCATTCCAGAACTGTAACAAGCCTACGTTTAAAGTATTTATTAGTGAGCACTACAGACTCAATCGTCGATAATTGGTACACACGCCCTACGAAATTTACAGTTTCGAATGCTGAGATTATCAGTCCACCACCTTCTTCTGCTAACAATGACAGATGTCTGCAACCAAAGCAGTTATTATTAGGTTCCAAATTTTAGTACGAAGAACACGCTAGACGTAATGCAGCAGTAGGGCACGCGACATAAGCTCTCAAACTCATGGGCGGAAAAGCTACTGTCTACCCGCTATCGATTCCAGCTGGCACTACTACCACACTTGTAGACGCCCTCTGCGGAATTTGCTGGCTACAGATGGGCACGGCAATCATCGCAACAAACGTCAGCGTGATTAGCGACCGGCTGCTCTAGCCTAATCATCGATTACAGCATGCTGAAGGTGCTAAAATTTTCGGTATAGCTCCTGAATGTTGCCGATAGATGAGTAATCCGTCCACGTCAGACCCACAATGTCCAAATAATATACAGTGTACTACTACACATAGCAACACGTGACCCGAGGTCTCGGTGTAACATAAAATGCAATTTCCAACAAACAACTTTAGTATCTACTGCGGCGATTTAGTGATGAGTGTGGGGCATATCAAGGCCCGATTGACAGTTATCACTAATATAATACCGCCGGAAGTCTGTGTCTGTAGCGAACTGGTTGCGTTCTCAAATTGGTCACTTAATTTTCATCTACTAGCTTAATCTTCCAATGCTGAAAACAAGTTTCTTGTAACACCGTTTTCGGTCTTATTATAGGAGCTTACTGTCTGATACTACCAGCCAGTCTGGTGGAGCTACTACTAACGCCAGCAACTTTCTATAATGCATGAAATGTATCGGTCTCACCAGTGAGTGTATCTGAAAGTCTGCAACATCGCTGAGTAGTTCTGCATGCCACTGTGAGAGATTTTTACGTTCTGAGTGCTAGCAACATTTATGGGATGAACGAGATTAGTGACTACATCAGAGCGTACACATAAACACTAACAGTCAAACGCGGCGTTCCCGCTGCAAATTACAGATGCAGTTTTCTCGTCGAGCCTGCTTGCCGCAGCCGACACACTAGAGGCAGTCCTCGGAGTAGTACGGAGGCGGAGAGAGACTCGGCGACCACTCGCGTCGACCGGCGCGGCCGTCGGCACGTACACACGTACGCAGCAGCACGCACTGGGAGGACACTCTGCCCGTCCGCTCGGCCCTACTGCTGGCGCTGCGCGCGCCCGCCGCCAGGAGCGCTGCCGTAGCTCCGCCTGGGCCGACTACACCCCGCCGGGGGGCGCCTACCCCTCCCGGCTAGCAGACGAACCGAGGTGCGTGCAGGATGCCTCGCTGCGCATGCGCGGCGCGGCGCCCGCGACGTAGCCGCTATACGCCAGTGCGCCTCACCCGAAGTGTCGGAGAATTTTATTGCGCCTACTCTCAACCCCTCCTCCTCCCCCCTCCCCCCCTCAAAATCCGCTCCCGTACTGGCTACCACCCACACATTACACCAAATGTTTGTGTCTCCTGGAATTTATAGCGAAAGCTCCTTGGTAGTGACCTCTCCTGGAGTCAGTGTGAAAGGTGGCAATTTGGAATCAGGTGGCTAAAAACTGGCGTTCGTGCGCCACTGAATGAATTTCTCACTTACCTGGAGTTGTCACGTTTGACAGCAGCAGAAGCATCAATTGCAAATATTGGACCAGTTAACGTACGTCGTACAACACTGAAAGACGTGAGGTTCTGGTAGCCCCTTGCTGACATGTGATAAAATGATATGATTCGAGATAACTTTTTCAGGTGTCAGGTATCTATGAAGTATACATACTGACTGAAGTGTCAATTAAAAATTTGAACTATACCCGGTATTCGTATCTAGGTCTCTTGCTCAGGAGACAGATATGCTATCCAAGTCGGGTGATGCTGAGGGAATTAGATTAGGAAATGAGACACTTAAAATAGTAAAGGAGTTTTGCTATTTGGGGAGCAAAGTAACTGATGATGAAGTAGAGAAGATATAAAATGTAGACTGGCAATGGCAAGGAAAGCGTTTCTGAAGAAGAGAAATTTGTTAACATCGAGTATAGATTTAAGTGTCACGAAGTCATTTCTGAAAGTATTTGTATGGAGTGTAGCCATGTATGGAAGTGAAACATGGACGATAAATAGTTTGGACAAGAAGAGAATAGAAGCTTTTGAAATGTGGGCTACAGAAGAATGGCTCTGAGCACAATGGGACTTAACAGCTATGGTCATCAGTCCCCTAGAACTTAGAACTACTTAAACCTAACTAACCTAAAGACATCACACAACACCCAGTCATCACGAGGCAGAGAAAATCCCTGACCCCCCCGGGAATCGAACCCGGGAACCCGGGCGCGGGAAGCGAGAACGCTACCGCACGACCACGAGCTGCGGACTACAGAAGAATGCTGAAGATTAGATGGGTAGATCACATAAGTAATGAGGAAGTATTGAATAGGATTGGGGAGAAGAGAAGTTTGTGGCACAACTTGACCAGAAGAAGGGATCGGTTGGTAGGTCATGCTCTGAGGCATCAAGGAATCACAAATTTAGCATTGGAGGGCAGCGTGGAGGGTAAAAATCGTAGAGGGAGACCAAGAGATGAACACACTAAGCAGATTCAGAAGGATGTAGGTTGCAGTAGTTACTGGGAGATGAAGAAGCTTGCAAAGGATAGAGTAGCATGGAGAGCTGCATCAAACCAGTCTCAGGACTGAAGACCACAACAACAACAATCCCACCTGGCGCTTTTGCTTTCCATATTGCTGGACGCTTTTCCCAGATAGGCAAATACTATGATCATGTTTTGATTTTCCTTCAGTCTTGCTTCGTCAACCTCAAAGTCAGAACTGCCTCTCTGATGTGTGTTGCTCTCCTATATATTATAATATTTTGTAGAACTTGAGATGGACGTATAGACCAAAACATGCCGTCTTATGTAAACTAACTGTTACGAACCAGTTTCTAGAAGCAGTACACATAGTTGTCCCTCTTCCCTCCACCCCCCCCCCCTCCACCCCACGCACACACACAGTTGACAGCAACGTACAATGTACGTGCCACGTGTTTTACCAGCTGTAGTGGCAGTCGACTCCAATTCTAATAAACTGTAAACTGTGGTCTAATAAACTCTGATCGTCTGAAACTGACTCGCCACCCAGTACACAACACCAGACCTACAGCTCTTAAATTCGCAGACTTAGCTGACCGTTTCATGCGGCAGTTCTCTTCATCTCCGAGCAAAAAGTCGACCACGGCAACTCGTCATATAAGATCGTTATCGTCGATGTAAAGGAAATCTGGCCAAAATGAGTATTTGAAAAGCCACACAACTTGTCGCAATATCTCACATTAGTATTTATGGGCATTAACAGTACTTTTCGACCACATATGTACGTATGAACCGCTACATGCGGAACTGCCAGAATCCCTCCCCTCCCCTCCCCAGCCCCACTACACAAATCACGAAAATTAACTTTTTCCCATGGTGTACATGTGACTGAACCGGTTATCATGTCCTGACCACAAACATTCGGCGGTCTCAACTGCATTGCTAGACTTCATAATATACCCCTGTCGAAGGATATACGAAAGCAAAACATGATGCCTAAAGAGCTGAGCGAACCACCAGGAATCTGCGCCTTCAGACGAGCTTGTCGATTTTGCTGCACCCTGCTACCTCTTTGATTTGTTCACTCGTGGTCTATAGTTTTTCCTCCAGAGTGTAGAGAGAGCAGAAAACTGTATTCACACATCAAAAAAGGTTTTGCATCACCTCTGTTCCGCCGGCAGCTGCGGTCGAGCGGTTCTAGGCGCTTCAGTCCAGAACCACGTTGCTGCAACGGTCGCAGGTTCGAATCCTGCCTCAGGCATGAATGTGTGTGATGTCCTTAGTTTAGTTAGATTTAAATAGTTCTAAGCCTAGGTGACTGATGACCTCAGATGTTCAGTCCCATAGTGCTTAGAGCCATTTGAACCATTTTGAACCTCAGCTCCGAGGGTTCCGGAACCTGTGCAGTAAATTGGAACATAGATCAACATAAACATCATTTCCGTTCTTTTTATTGCTCATGAAAGTCACACTTTACATACCTTCATACAGCGAGACCTTCAGAGGTGGTGGTTCAGATTGTTGTACACATCGGTACCTGTAATACCCAGCAGCACGTCCTGTTGCATTGCTGCATCCATGTATTCGTCGTGGCATACTATCCGCAAGTTCATCAAGGATGTGTTCGTCCAAACTCCTCAATGGTGATTCGGCGTAGATCCATCAGACTGGTTGGTGGGTCACGTCGTCAATAAACAGCCCTTTTCGAGCTATCGCAGGAATGTTCGATAGGATTCATGTCTGGAGAACATGCTGGCCACTCCACTCAAGCGATGTCGTTATCCTGAAGGAAGTCATTCCCAGGATGTGCACGATGGGGCGCAAATTGTCGTCCATGAAGACGAATGCCTCGCAAATATGCTGCCGATGTGGTTGCACTATCGGTCGGAGGATTTCAGTCACGTATCGTACACCCTTTACGCCGTCTTCCATGACCACCAGTGCCGTACGTTGGGCCCACATAGTGCCACCCCAAAACAGCAGGGAACCTCCACCTTGCTGCACTCGCTGGACAGTGTGTCTAAGACGTTCAGTCTGACCGCAATACCTTCAAACATGTCTCCGACGATTGTCTGGTTGAAGGGATATGCGACAGGCTTAAATGAAGGGGTGATGCCAATCCTCAGAGGTCAATTCGGCATGATGTTGGACCCATCTGTACCGTGCTGCAATGTGCCGCAATTGCTACAGTGAACCTTGTAATGGACGTTGGGAGTGAAGTTGTACATCATGCAACCTATTTCGCACAGTTTGAGTCGTAACACGACGTCCTGTGGCTGCACAAAAACCATTATTCAACATGGTGGCGTTGCTGTCATGGTTCTTCTAGCCATACTCCGCAGGTAGCGGTCATCCAGTGCAGTTGTGCCCTTGGGCAGCCTGAGCGAGCGTGTCATCGGCAGTCCCTGTCTCTCTGTATCTGTTCCATGTCCGACCAAAATCGCTTTGGTTCACTCCGAGATGCCTGGACACTTCCTTGGTTGAGAGCCGTTTCTGGCACAAACTAACAATGCGGACACAATCGAACCGCGGTATTGACCGTTTAGGCATGGTTGAACTACAGGCAACACGAGCTGTGTGTCCCCTTCCTGGTGGAATGACTGGAACTGATCGGCTGTCGGCCACCCTCCGTCTAATAGGCGCTGCTCACGCATGGTTGTTTGTATCTTTGGGCTGGTTTAGAGACATCTCTGAACAGGCAAAGGGACAGTGTCTGTGATACAATATCCACTGTCATCGTCCATATGGAGGAGTTCTGGGAACCAGGATGATGCAAAACTTTTACGGAAGTGCACGTTGACGCCGGAGCTTAGCCGGGTTATAGAGGGAGGTGACCAGTGGTGCGAAGAAATGCTTCCGGCGATTGAGGACTCAAGTTGAAATAGGCGCAAGAGAAACGGGCCACCGTGAGTGTGCCAAGTAAAGCGCAGCTCCTGCGGGTATGACTTGTGGTAGTGAGGGCAGTCTTCGCTCGTGCGTATCTTAGTAGTGCCCTATCAGCGCAATGAGGTGCATTTGTGTGGATCAGCCACTAATTTTACAATATACTTTAGAACTGTAGTCTCATCAGTACTGTGGCACGCTCTCAGAAGCTAAGGTCACGGTAGTTGTCGCAGACAATGGAAGGAATCTACACTCCTGGAAATGGAAAAAAGAACACATTGACACCGGTGTGTCAGACCCACCATACTTGCTCCGGACACTGCGAGAGGGCTGTACAAGCAATGATCACACGCACGGCACAGCGGACACACCAGGAACCGCGGTGTTGGCCGTCGAATGGCGCTAGCTGCGCAGCATTTGTGCACCGCCGCCGTCAGTGTCAGCCAGTTTGCCGTGGCATACGGAGCTCCATCGCAGTCTTTAACACTGGTAGCATGCTGCGACAGCGTGGACGTGAACCGTATGTGCAGTTGACGGACTTTGAGCGAGGGCGTATAGTGGGCATGCGGGAGGCCGGGTGGACGTACCGCCGAATTGCTCAACACGTGGGGCGTGAGGTCTCCACAGTACATCGATGTTGTCGCCGGTGGTCGGCGGAAGGTGCACGTGCCCGTCGACCTGGGACCGGACCGCAGCGACGCACGGATGCACGCCAAGACCGTAGGATCCTACGCAGTGCCGTAGGGGACCACACCGCCACTTCCCAGCAAATTAGGGACACTGTTGCTCCTGGGGTATCGGCGAGGACCATTCGCAACCGTCTCCATGAAGCTGGGCTACGGTCCCGCACACCGTTAGGCCGTCTTCCGCTCACGCCCCAACATCGTGCAGCCCGCCTCCAGTGGTGTCGCGACAGGCGAATGGAGACGTGTCGTCTTCAGCGATGGGAGTCGCTTCTGCCTTGGTGCCAATGATGGCTGTATGCGTGTTTGGCGCCGTGCAGGTGAGCGCCACAATCAGGACTGCATACGACCGAGGCACCAGGGCCAACACCCGGCATCATGGTGTAGGGAGCGATCTCCTACACTGGCCGTACACCACTGGTGATCGTTGAGGTGACACTGAATAGTGCACGGTACATCCAAACCGTCATCGAACCCATCGTTCTACCATTCCTAGACCGGCAAGGGAACTTGCTGTTCCAACAGGACAATGCACGTCCGCATGTATCCCGTGCCACCCAACGTGCTCTAGAAGGTGTAAGTCAACTACCCTGGCCAGCAAGATCTCCGGATCTGTCCCCCATTGAGCATGTTTGGGACTGGATGAAGCGTCGCCTCACGTGGTCTGCACGTCCAGCACGAACGCTGGTCCAACTGAGGCGCCAGGTGGAAATGGCATGGCAAACCGTTCCACAGGACTACATCCAGCATCTCTACGATCGTCTCCATGGGAGAATAGCAGCCTGCATTGCTGCGAAAGGTGGATATACACTGTACTAGTGCCGACATTGTGCATGCTCTGTTGCCTGTGTCTATGTGCCTGTGGTTCTGTCAGTGTGATCATGTGATGTATCTGACCCCAGGAATGTGTCAATAAAGTTTCCCCTTCCTGGGACAATGAATTCACGGTGTTCTTATTTCAATTTCCAGGAGTGCATTTCTTTTGTCACGGACTAAAAAACCCAACTCTATGCAAAAATTTTAGTTGCTACACTGCAACGGTATTAAGATCAGAGGCAGCAATGGGTAAAGCTGTACTAAGTTCCTTCTCTCCACAAAAACCCTCCATTTACATATCGAGGTGGCGCAGTGGTTAGACACTGGACTCGCATTCGGGAGGACGACGGTTCAATCCCGCGTCCGGCCATCCTGATTTAGGTTTTCCGTGATTTCCCTAAATCGCTCCAGGCAAATGACGGGATGGTTCCTTTCAAAGGGCACGGCCGACTTCCTTCCCCGTCCTTCCCTAATCCGATGAGACCGATGACCTCGCTGTCTGGTCTCCTTCCCCGAAACAACCAACCAACCAACCAACATATCGCTCTGCAAGCAGTGCAATAACCACAGTACATCCGATTGGTGTGTGTTTACTGTTAGAGTAGATCAGATTCTCTTTGTGGTATGGAAGCGTGTTTACGAAGTTAGTAAGCGTATTACCATATGTTGAAACTGGCAGTAAATGTGCAACTGTTGGTGGAGTACTTCGAGTGCATTATTTGAACAAATAAAGCATCAGTTGACAGAAGAGGACGCTGCAATAGCAGAGGCTACTAGACTTCTGATAGATGAAGAGGCATCAGATAAAGATGCATCAGGTGAAGAGGCGTCAGATGAAGAGGCATCAAACTGGTTGGTTAGTAGCTTGGCCATGAGTGAAAAAGACTAAGCTACAAGGCCATCAGCCCCTTCATCCGTTAAGTGGCAATCCAGGAATAGTCGTCAGAGGGAGGAAGTGAAAGGCAAATCCTGGAAAGCCTCCCCAAAAAAACAGAATTAAAGCCCAGAAAAAGCGCAGATTAAAAGATCATTCAAGACAAAGTGTTAAAACTAAGGAATGAATTAAGAGAATAAAAAGGTGGAAAAGGGCAGAGGCCAGGCTGGGCTAGCCACCAAGGCCCGCTAAGGACTCCTGGGGTTAGGGAGGGGGGGGGGGGGTGGAATCTGGAGAGCGGTGCTCCACCAGACCCATAGGCAGTCACTGGCGCCAAAATGTCCTACCTTGCAGGGATAAATAGAAACCACCTTCCTAGGCAAAACACAACACCAAATCAGACGAGTTGGTGTCATCTGCTAACACCAATGGGAGTATGTCAGAAAGATTAAGGTGCCGCCTCAAAGCTGCCAAATTAATGCAATATATGAATAAGTGGGCTACCGTCAGGTGGGCTCCAGATCAGCATAATGGTCCACCAAGTCTATAGAAGACAGTGGATACCGTGTGGCAGGCACACAGGGAAGACTAGCATATGGTCGTGGTCTCCATAATTGTCCTCAGTTTGTTTCGAGAGATCAGGGAAGATCATTCTGAGTTCAAGGCTTCCAGAAATCGATGGCGTATAAATTACTTAAGGTCTAGTTCTGCATCGCCAGCTGGTCAGCTCGTTAATTTCCTGAGACCCCATCATGACCAGAGGTCCACACGAAAACGACTGGCCATCCTGCTTGATGGAGGTCGAGGCTAGATCCTGGATAGCTTTAAACAGTGCATGAGGAGAGCAGCACTGGTCTATAGCCTGAAGGCTGCTAAGGGAGTCACTACAGAGTAGGTTACTCTTGCTATTGCAAGAACAAACATGGCTAAGACCTAATTTAATGGCCATATATTCAGCAATGGAAACACAGCCGTTCGTGAGATAGTAGAGTTCACTACACTGTACTTGTTTGTATGAAAAGCCTGCTCGTCTGTCGACTTTTGATCTGTCGGTGAATTCCTCTTCCAAACTGAGAAACTTCTCAAGGGCTGCCAACAGGCGACGAAAAATCGTTGGGTCAGCGTAATCTTTCGGACCAAAGAAGACTTCCAGGCATATTACAAGTCAGAGCACAAGCCAGGGGGGCAAATTCAATGTCTCTCTGATCAGAGGCGACAGTGGAGGAAGTTGCAGTTCCAAACAGGGACAATGGGGGTTTTCAGCAATTGTAACCCTAGTTCCGGGTCGCCATTTCTGAGGTGGAGTTCCTTTCCAGGGAAGAGGACACGGTAGTTAGGATGCTAGGGAAGCTACAAACGCATATAGCATAATTCAGCACCTGTCGTTGGCTCCTGACAGGAAATGGGAGGACTCCAGCCTCGACTAGTCGGCTATTCATAGGGCTTCTTCCAAAGCCTCCTGTCGCAAGTGGGACGCTAAAATGATAAATGGGCTCCAGTATCTGAAATGCTGAGGGGGTTTCTGAACCATATGGAAGACTCCCATAATCACAGGGAGCATGCAAGTGATAACTCCCTGCAAGCGCAGGGATAGAGCGTCTGCCACGTAAGCAGGAAATCCCGCGTTCGAGTCCTGGTCGTGGCACAAATTTTCAACATGTTCTCAATTATGTATATCAACGCCTGTTTGCAGTTATGGTGTCGATTTAATTATCATTTCATTCTAGAGAAGCTGTACGGTCACCAATGGTATCTGTCCTTTCGGGAATAGATACTACCTTCATATACACTCTCTTAATCGATACAGGACAGAATAAGGGCTTAGGAGAGTCACAAAAGGGTAGAGGGATCTGGATCCCAGCTAGAGTTACTGAGGCAGTGGACTGTATTGAGGTGTCATCAACACTTCCGCTTAATCTGGCGAAGGTGGGGAAGCCACAACATCCAGGAAATGAAGGATAGTCCCAGAAAGCGGTGTGTCTCAAGTACAAGAAGTAATTGATCATCTAGGTAAAGCTCTGGGTATGAGTGGGCAGTACAATGGCAACAGAAGTAAATGATATGAGTCTTCGTGGCTGAAAACCGAAAGCTATCGTTGAGAACGATGACTGTGCCTTTTGTAAGGTGCCCTGTAGACTATGCTCAGCAACAACCAAACTATAGGGTCAATAATAAAAGCAAAAATTGTCGGCCTGTTAGAAGGGCGATACTGCAGACAACAACACCACTGCTAGACCACTGACGGCCATCAGAAAGAGGGGGATACTCAGTAGAGAGCTCTGTGGGGCCCTGCTCTCTTGGATAGGTGGTGTGGGTTATGTGGGAGGTACTGAGTGAAGCGTTCACTTCAAACCAGAATGCATGGTGCGACAGGAAGATCTTGACAAAATTTGTAGTGGATCCCACTCATGTAAACCAGTAGGGATGTTGTGACGCTGTGTCGTATCATAAGCCTTCTTTAGATCGAAAGAAACAGAAATGAGGTGTGGATAGCGTGCAAAGGCTGTCCGGATAGTGGACTTCAGGTGAACTAAAATTTTCAGCAGTGGAGCAGCCTTTGGGGAAAACTGTCCTAAGATACAGCCAAAAGTCTCCGAGAAGCAAGGAACCAGCTCAGTTGCTTGCTGACCATCACTGAAACAACTTACAGAGAACGTCGGTAAGGTTGACTTGGCGATAGCTGTCCACCTAGAGGGCATTCTTAGTCAGTTTCGGTACCAGAGCTATCGCTCTTTCTCTCTGCTGAGAGGGAACTCACCTTCATTCCAGTTCCGATCAAAAAGGACAGGGTTGTACCGCTAACAGTTCACTGAGATGTTTCAGTATTTGGTTGTGGATGCAGTGTGGCCCTGGAGCCGTATCAGGACAATGGGCTATGCCACTGGTGAGTTCCCATTCACTGAATGGAGCATGATGTAGCTCCCAGTGGCAGGTAGCAAAAGAAAGCACATTCGCTCCTCCAGGACTTCTATGAGCCAAAAAGTGGGGGTAGTTCTCAGACATAGATGCATGAGCGTAAAGCTCAGCAAAAAGTTCGGTGATAGTGTCTGGATCAATATAAATGGCACCATCTTAGGAAGTACTTGGTACACCTGCAGGTCACTAGAAGCCATAGAGTCATCTGATCCTTGCCTATACATGCGATGCAGAGGAATGTATTCCAGTTGCGAGAACATACCTTTCCCAGGAATCTTGCTTTTGTCGTTTTATGAGGAAGCTAACACAGGCTTGGATCCATTAAAGGCAATGAGGTGCTGCAACGAAGGGCCCGCTTAAGATCTCTAATGGCTGCAGTAATCTCTGGGGTCCACCATGGTACCATCTTCTGATGGGAGGATCCGGAGGAAGAGGGGGTGGCTTGTTTGGCTGCGAAAAGAATGGCAGACATAGCATGCTGAACAAGAACATCAATACTGCCCTGAAATGGGCACCTGTGGACGACAGCAGAGGTGAACCCATCCCAATCAGCATTATAGAGAACCCATCTGGATGGGCATCCAGGGGAGCAACACTGAACCTCAGGCAGAAAGATTGGGAAGTGGTCACAACCACATGGGTCTTCATGGGCCCTCCCACAGATAGTTGGTAGAAGACCACAGAGAGATCTAGTCCCTTGTGTTGCACCAAAGTACGTGGAGGCACCAATGTTCAAGATTAAAAGATCAAGTTGTGCCAGTTAAGCTTGAATGCCTCTACCATGGCCAGTGATTATTGCTCCACCCCACAAAGGGTTACAGGAGTTTAAGTCGCCCAAGACCAGAAATGATTGGAGAGCTGAGAGAGTCATGCAGACATTACAACCTGAAACACAACATTATCAGGAGGGATATAAAGATTACAGATGGGAAAAATCCTCTTGAGAATGTACCCAAACAACCACAACCTACAATGGAGCATCAAGAGACTCAAGCCCACTGTGTATAAAGTCCAGCACTCACATATAAACTGCAGCTGATACCATCTTGTATTCCTAAAATAACCTGCCATAGCTTAGCCAGGTGGTGCACAAATACCATTACAATTCTGCTGGAGGATAAGACCGAGGGTCATATACTGCCACTGGTTGAGATGTCAAGGGATCCACTGACATGAGGAAATAAAGTCTCTTTCTCATCCTACTGGACATTGTATTTGAATCAGCAGAATTAATAATCATAGTACTGCAAGTGTCGAGGAAGATCTGGTGCCTCAGGGCCTACTGGGATCTCCACCTTGGTCACAGAAGAAGTACTTGCTGATTTCAGTGGTGGGGGGCTAGTAGAGTTTCCTTTGTCTTAGAGGATTTCATTTTGTCTTTCTTGTCCTGAGAGGAAGAGGACTGAGAAGGTTTCTCTGCATTGGTTGCAAGTACAGAGAAGGAACAAGAAGTTTGACAGCCAAATCCTGTGGCCCCGTCAGCAATTGGCTCGCATCTGGCTGTGGACTAGCAAGAATCATGGAAGAAAGAGTCCCAAGGGACCTTGTACTAGCTAGAGAAACTGGAGGAGGATGAGGTGTCTGCAGCTGAGGGATGGGGACTGGTGCCTGTGTCAGGTCCCCAGTGTTCCCAAAGCAGATGTGACAAAGCACCAGAAGGGCAGCCAACCACCTGGAGGCAGGTATCAGTGGGTGGCTTGGAGGGCCCATGCAAGAGGCGCAACAGAGGAAGTCATTGTCGACAGAGAAGATGACGACATTGTAGCTGTAGAATAAGATCACGTCATTTGTCTGGGACTTAGGCACTCATACTTTTTTCTGGCCTCCTTATACGTGAGTCTGAGCAGGGTCTTGTACTCTTGCATTTTCGTCTCACACTTAAAAACGGAGAAATCAGGTAAACAGCGAGAATGGAGCTCACCGCCGTTTACGCAGGTGGGGGGAGGGGCACAATAAACGTTCATGTACAGTAGATGTCCATATCCCTGCAGACAGAGGTGGCATTGCAATGGGAAGACATATGTCCAAACGTCATACACCTGAAGCATCTCAGAGAAGGAGGGACATAGGGTTTCATGTCACACTGCTAGCCCGTCACCTTGACCATCTAAGGCAACGGATCACCCTCAACAGCCATCATGTAGGATCCTGTAGCAACTCTGTTTTCGCCCTGATTTGGCCCACAGCTCATCGTCAGATTACAGAAGAAGATCACAGTGAAAGATGACACTTTGGACCATACTGAGATCTTTTGGGGAGTGACAGTCACGGGAATGTCACCCAACTTTCCCCAAGAGAGAGGATCCTATGAATGAGCAGGTGATGACGATTTAATGAAGAAGGAACTGCTCTTCATTTAAATGTTCAATGTTTCGTACAAAAAATAAAGGTTTCATAGCCGAAAAAGTGCCCCTGTCAGTCCTGGTTGGCGGAGAGGGGGGGGGGGGGTGGTCGTTTAGTGCTGCATTCTTCGCATGGCATGGCAAGGCAAGGAAACACATTACGATCGTACATTATTGCATCGTACGAGGCCTTTCCATTTGGAAAGATTTCTCGAGCCGTATGACCACCAGAAGGAGAAAGTTTAAGTTGCTTCTTGTGCGAACCATCCTCCATAGAGCCACCCACTCTGAATGGGGTCTGCCCCATGATCACTCAGCCACGGCAGTGTCTACCCGTCCAGTAATCTGTAGCCGGGAGTCCCTGTGCCCAATCATGACAGAAACATACTCCATGACACAAAATTGTACATACTCAGTGTGCAGCACAGGCACCAACAACTCGATCCCTGAATGGTCATGAGGCTATCATCGTGCAGGTACTTGACGAACCCTCCACAATGTGGTAGCTACCGTAATGCGTTTCGGGCGTACTACAACAGGAAGGAAGGCTGCCAGGGTAGATAGGCATGGAGGCGGTGTATACAACACAGTAGGCGACGTTCCCTACACGACACGCACTTCTGTAAATTTGGAAAAGATAGCAGGACAAACCCAATGATGTGGAGCATATAATCATTTCATGTGCCTCTTGAAATGACACTTCTCTGCGTATTCAGTTATTAATTACTGTTATACAGTTGTCTGCTCTTGATATGCTCGAAGGCATCAAAGGGTGTGAGGTCTTGAAACAGGGTCCTAAATGTGTCTTCGCGCCATTACGTTGCAAACTGCATAAGGACACTCTGCTCACATGTGTAGAGCAAACACGTCTGAAATCTTTAAGGGATCTTTCGAGGGCGTTCTTAAAACGTACGCCTCCATAATTTTTATGCGAAAACTATTAAAACGTTTTAAATAAAAAGAAAGTTATCAACGTTCCACATGTCTGTTCTTCACGTCCACATAACTGTTACCCTCTGCCGCTAGAGGTCTTCCAGTTGTAAAGTGTAACATGGCAGGATGTAAAGTAATTAAGCCTGAGCGTGAAAAACAGCATGCTGTAGTCGTGTTTCGAATCTAAAAACCTCGTCCACAGATGGAAAACCCCTTCCTTCAGCATGACAATGTAGGGTCAAGATCAAACACCAGCGCTGCGACGTTTTCAATAATATATATGTCGGGAATGTATGAAGGATGATCGATGATAGTGAACCCAAAGGGTCAGACTGTTGAAAATGTTGCAGCGTTCGTGTATGGTCTGACATCACTATAGATAGTACACGCAGTAATAAATACTAACATCACATGAGAGGTATACAGGGTGTTACAAAAAGGTACGGCCAAACTTTCAGGAAACACTATTCACACACAAATAAAGTAAAGATCTTATGTGGACATGTGTCCGCTTAATTTCCATATTACAGCTCATTTTAGTTTCGTCAGTATGTACTGTACTTCCTCGATTCACCGCCAGTTGGCCCAATTGAAGGAAGGTAATGTTGACTTCGGTGCTTGTGTTGACATGCGACTCATTGCTCTGCAGTACTAGCACAAGCATATCAGTACGTAGCATCAACAGGTTAGTGTTCATCATGAACGTGGTTTTGCAGTCAGTGCAATGTTTACAAATGCGGAGTTTGCAGATGCCCATTTGATGTATGGATTAGCACGGGGCAATAGCGGTGGCGCAGTACGTTTGTATCGAGACAGATTTCCAGAATGAAGGTGTCCCGACAGGAAGACGTTCGAAGCAATTGATCGGCGGGGAGCACGGAACATTCCAGCCTATGACTCGCGACTGGGGAAGACCTAGAACGACGAGGACACCTGCAATGGACTAGGCAATTCTTCGTGCAGTTGACAATAACCCTAATGTCATCGTCAGAGAAGTTGCTGCTGTACAACGTAATGCAACGTTGGCCACGTCACTGTATGGAGAGTGCTACGGGAGAACCAGTTGTTTCCGTACCATGTACAGCGTGTGCAGGCACTATCAGCAGCTGATTGGCCTCCACGTGTACACTTCTGCGAATGGTGCATCCAACACTGTGTCAATCCTCATTTCATTGCAAATGTTCTCTTTACGGATGAGGCTTCATACCAACGTGATCAAACTGTAAAATTTCACAATCAACATGTGTGGGCTGACGATAATTTGCACGCAATTGTGCAGTCACGTCATCAACACAGATTTTCTGTGAACGTTTGGGCAGGCATTGTTGGTGATGTCTTGATTGGGCCCCATGTTCTTCCACCTACGCTCAATGGAGCACGTTATCATGATTTCATACGGGATACTCTACCCGTGTTGCTAGAACATGTGCCTTTACAAGTACGACACAACATGTGGTTCACGCACGATGGAGCTCCTGTACATTTCAGTCCAAGTGTTCGAACGCTTCTCAACAACAGATTCGGTGACCGATGGATTGGTAGAGGCGGACCAATTCAATGGCCTCCACGCTCTCCTTACCTCAACCCTCTTGACTTTCATTTATGGGGGCATTTGAAAGCTCTTGGTTACGCAACCCGGTACCAAATGTAGAGACTCATCGTGCTCGTATTGTGGACGGCTGTGATACAATACGCCATTCTCCAGGGCTGCATCAGCGCATCAGGGATTCTATGCGACGGAGGGTGGATGCATGTATCCTCGCTAACGGAGGACATTTTGAACATTTCCTGTAACAAAGTGTTTGAAGTCACGCTGGTACGTTGTGTTGCTGTGTGTTTCCATTCCATGATGAATGTGATTTGAAGAGAAGTAGTAAAATGAGCTCTAACATGGAAAGTAAGCGTTTCCGGACACATGTCCACATAACGTATTTTCTTTCTTTGTGTGTGAGAAGTGTTTCCTGAAAGTTTGGCCGTACCTTTTTGTAACACCCTGTACAGAGCGTGTGAAAAAGAATTATCCGATTTGGCACGCCTATATTTCTGAAACTAATTAACACACACAATGAAATTTTTTTTTAGTAACGGGAAATTCAAAATGTTTTCTTTCATACCTTTTCATAGGTGGTCAATATGCCCCCACTGAGACGCACGGCGTACATCGATGCGGCATTCAAATTTTTCCCACACTGCGACGAACATGTCTTGAGTTACAGCTTCGCCAGCTACTGTTATGCGATATCTCACTGTCAGTTCATTCATTGTTGTTGGTAACGAAGGGATGTAAACAAAGTCATTTATAAACCCTAACAAAAAATAATCACATAAAGTCAGGTCCGGTGACCTTGGAGGCCAGTAATGTAAGGCTGAATCATTTGGTCCAGTGCGACTGATCCACCGTTCAGTAATCGTTTGATTTACAAATTCCCGCGCTTCCAAGTACCATTGTGGCGGTGCTCCATCCCTAGGTAAATGAAGTCTTCCGAATCAGTCTCTAACTGTGGGAAAATAAAGTTCTCAAGCACATCGAAGCCGGCCGTTGTGACCGAGCGGTTCTAGGCGCTCCAGGCAGGAACCGCACGACCGCTACGATCGCAGTCTCGGGCATTGATGTGTGTGATGTCTTTAGGTTAGTTAGGCTTAAGTAGTTCTAAGTCTAGGGGACTGATGACCTCAGATGTTAAGTCCTATAGTGCTCAGAGCCATTTGATTTCAAGTATATCGCGATACGTGCTTCCAGTAACAGTGATCTCAGAAAAGAAAAATTGACCATTCACCTTTTCCCCTTGAAAATGCGTAGAGTACATTAAATTTTAGAGAGCCCCTCTCGTGTTGTACAACTTCATGTGGTAGTTCCGTACTCCATATTCTCACATTATGACAGTTCATCTTTCCATTTAAATGGAATGTTGCCTCGTCACTAAACACTAAGCGTGGAAGAAATATGCCACCCTCCGTCTTGCCAAGAACGAAATTACAGAACCCCACACGTTGTTGTTTGTCACCTCCACGAAGAGCTTGCAGTAGCTGAATTATGTATGGTTCCCTGTGTAAACGTCGACGCAACACACGCCAATCGGACTTTGGAGGCATGTTGAGCTGTCGAGCAGCACGGCGAACCGATTTCTGCAGACTCTTTGTGATACTATAGCGAAAGCGTTCGACGTTGTACCAGACACTCGAGGACAACCCGGCAATCTGCCTTTAATCAAACAACCTGTTTCTCGGAATTGTTCATACAATCGTCTAATGCTCTGTGCTGTAGGAGGATCTACATCATACTTAGTACGAAAGTCACGCTAAACTGTTATTATTGACCCACCCTGCGCAAAACGTAGAACACAAAACGCTTTCTTTTGTCCCGATACCACTTTTACTAGAATTGTAGTGAACTTACAATGTTGCTACCTATCGGGAACCATATAGATCTCGAGAGTTTGCTCTTTCCAACACTGCGTTGTTCACACATATATCAGAAAAAACGTAAGAGTTATTTTCAATTGTTTTACGCGCAATAACACTAACATCACGTGACGAGTACGTGATTAATATAGGATTTATTTAAAAAAAAAAGAGTTTTCGTAACGAATATCTGACAGTAGACAGAACACAGCATCAATTTATTCAAGATCAGCTTACATTATGCTGATAGTGTAGGCTGCTTATTCAACATGAAAACTGTGGTACACCAGAAGACTGATAAATCAAGTAAATGTTTATGACAGTGTGAACTTCTAAAGTTCTCGTCAGTGCAGTCATTCGTGCTTCTTCCAATACTTTTGTTGAAAGCTTCAAATGGCTATCTAGTACTGGGCTAGTACTCATTGCCTGCCAGTTGACGTAACTTAACTTCAGTGACGTGCGGAGGAAACCGAGTTTTCAGCTGTTAATTTCAAGTGTGTTGTGAATAGCAACATTTAATTAGAGTATATTCTTGGGGGTGTTCAAAAAATGTTCAAATGTGTGTGAAATCGTATGGGACTTAACTGCTAAGGTCATCAGTCCCTAAGCCTACACACTACTTAACCTAAATTATCCTAAGGACAAACATACACACCCATGCCCGAGGGAGGACTCGAACCTCCGCCGGGACCAGCCGCACAGTCCACGACTGCAACGCTTGGCTAATCCCGCACCTTTGGGGTGAATGCTGATATTTGATGGTATTTGCTTCTGGATTAACAACTTTACGCGTGGATGAGCAAGTTCTTCTTGAACCCTTGATTTTTGCTAAGGATTTTCTTAAGCGTCGGTACTCTTCATTGTTAGTATATTGGAATCTCAGGCTATATATGATTCTGCTTCTGGGTGTCTCCATCTCATTATAACGTAATGAAATTGGCACCTTCCTCTGTCTCATTGCATTTATCCACACCATCCTGCTATGATACATGAGGAGCATATTTGCTATTACCAGCTGAAATTTACTGCATAACGCAAGGAATCTTTCTCCTCTCTCGTACCTATTGCCGAGTCTGCCTTCTCCCATAACACTGTCATACTTATTCCCCTACGATAGCGTTTTAGCACCCCATGATTAATATATTTTCCAGAGACCAGTCTGACACGAGGAACGCCTTCGCCTTGGCAATAAAGCGAGTTTGGTTGCCACACGTCTTAACCACCTGCCTGCTTCCGCAGTTGGAACAGTTGACTTACACATTACTTGAACTAACTTAATCTAACTTATTCTAAGAACAAAACACACACCCAAGCCCGAGGAAGGACTCGAACCTCAGGCGGGAGGTGTATCGTCCTCAGCTAGCAAAATAAATATTTCGTGTTATCCTACCTCGACTACTACTAGACACTGCTACAAGTAGGTGTGAGACTACAGTCATTGGCCAAATAGTTTTCGCATCTTGAGTTTTTAACATAATACGAGTTTAGGAAGTACAAAAAGCGGGAAGGATTATTTTGATCAGTCTAAATTAAGGGATTTAATTTTCTTAGAGGGTAAAGATTACTAGAAGTTACAGACCACACCGCGCGAATATTAATCGATTTTACTTTTAAATGATGTCCAATAATCGGAGTTAGGATTAACTTCTTAATACGTACTTTCTCACGCTTCATTTAGCAACTATTAATGCTTCAATTCGCCTTGGAAAACTATTAATAAAGGCTTGTCCCGTGTCCTGCATCTGTGGACCATAATACCATACTTGAATAATCTTTCCATTCAGACGAATTTTTGTTGTGACAGTTTCCAATATCACTTCGCTGTTCGCCAACTCCCTAACTTTCCTTTCTGGGTTCATTTTGGGCGAATTTCCTGGCCAGTGCAACTCCACCGAAATGGAAATGAGCGTTTGGCACCTTTGGCCGTGAGGCCTCTTAAGGGGCAGGTCCGGCCACCGTGGTGCAGGTCTTACATTCGACGCCACAGTGGGCGACCTACGCGCCTGATGGGGATGAAATGATGACGAAGACAATACAACACCCAGTTCCGGAGCAGAGGAGATCCCCGACCTAGCCGGGAATCGAACCCGGGCCCGTAGGACGGCATCAGTCACGCTGACCACTCAGCTATCGGGTTGGACGTGTAACTCCACTGATAGAACATAACATGCATTTGGTGCTATGTTGCACAGTCTGTACAACACAGTCGAGATCGTACTTCCCACAAGGGCGCCTTCGTATAAACTGGTATTTATTTACCGAAATATCAATTGTTGACTCATCACTAAAGCAAAGCATACACGAAATGAAAAAGCTGTTAAGATTTGCTTCAGGATTGTCCTTGCACTCATAAAATTCATACATCGCTACTGTGTGATGGCAAATCCTGCCAATCTCAATGATACTCATAGATTGCCAGAGGCCCAAATACCAAAGCGTGTGCCACATTGTCCCTGCAAGACGTTTTGGCATCACGGCAGCAGTTAATTTTGGCTTTCAGGCGGGACTGCGAGCTTTGAAGTTCATTTACGAAAGTTTGCGCCTTACAGTTCTCTCAGATGAAATAACACCACTGTGTTCCAGTTTCGTTTTAGATTCTTTGAAACCAAAAGAAACTGATTCCCCAGACATAATTTTTTCAAAAAGCGTATGGACCTTGGAGAAAATACTGGTCTTCTGCAAAGCCTGATTCTCTTTCTTGGGACTAATGTCTCACCAGAATCAATTTTCTTTATACGCACTACAGATGATCCTGATAAGCCCACTCTTCGGGATATCGCCCGAATTTAATACACATTGATGCTAATCGGTGCTTTTACCTTCGAGGCGTTATATCAGTTACTTTAACCTTGTATTGTATTGTATGTTAACCGGGGTCCTAGAAACGACGGAGAGGCTCCGTCCCCGCCGCAGCCGCAGTGGTCCACAACCCCACGACGACTACCGCAGTCCACCTCTCCGTCTCCTCACATCGAATCCAGGGTTATTGTGTGGTTCGGCCCCCGGTGGACCTCCCTAGGGAATGTCTCACACCAGACGAGTGTAACCCCTATGTTTGCGTGGTAGAGTAATGGTGGTGTACGCTACGTGGAGAACTTGTTTGCGCAGGAAGCGCCGACATAGTGTAGCTGAGGTGGACTAAGGGGAACCAGCCCGCATTCGCCGAGGCAGATGGGAAACCGCCTAAAAACCATCCACAGACTGGCTGGCTCACCGGACCTCGACACAAATCCGCCGGGCGGATGCGTGACGGGGACCATGAGCTCCTTTCCAGTCCAGAAAACTTTAACCTTCATTTTCATATCTCACTGAATCTAGGATCACTCAGTAACGAGCAAACTTTATCAGGCTACAGATGGTAAATAATCTAGGAAACGAACAATGCTATATTAAGAACGCACTCACATATCAAACACCTCAGCTCTAGCTATTTTCAAAACTGTAGTTGGCAAATGTTCGTCAACTGCTCAGCTCTCACAAGAATGACGGAGAACAGCAAACGAGTTCATTTCATTGAAGAAAATTGCTCACGTCTAGTAATATGGCCAGGGACTGTACGGGGTGCACCTAGTCGAGGGTGCGGGACTGGTGCCTTCCATCTGGGGACCAACTGCTAGCTGACTGCCGGCCACGGTGGCCGAGCGGTTCTACGCGCTTCAGTCCGGAACCGCGCGACTGCTACGGTTGCAGGTTCGAATCCTGCCTCGGGCATGGATGTGTGTGATGTCATTAGGTTAGTTAGGTTTAAGTAGTTCTAAGTCTTAGGGGAATTATGACCTCAGCTGTTGAGTCCAATAGTGCTCAGAGCCATTTGTACCATTTTGCTAGCTGACTTCGACTGGCTTCAGATCAACTTGGGTTCCAGAGTGTACTCCAGCGCCTGCTGCACCGGTCCAACTCTGGCAGCTGGCCGATCGCAGATTCGCGTCAAACTGCGTGACCGGTTTACAGGGGGGTTTATTGCCGCGATCTGCCAGCCGCACGTTTCTGTCTGACACACTTCTTCGCGCCAGCCGATACAATGACTGCCTTCTTCACCAAAGTCGCTTGTCTGGTCTGGTGACTCCACACCATTGGCCGCCTCCTGCTGCCGTGTGCTGAAGCGCCACAGTCCGGGGTCAGCGTGCACCAATGGCGTGCTGACTACATTGAGAGGACGACTACCGCTGCTGTATGGAATATGATCCATCCACTGAGGCGACAAGACATGGGATAGCGATATGTACATACACAGGTCACAACAGAAACGCGTACGCAAGGTACAAAAGGGCAGTGCATTCGCGGAACTGTCATTTGTACTCAGGTCATTCGTTAAAAGGTTTCCGACGTTATTATGGCCTCAAGACGGGAATTAACAGAGCAGGAATGCAGAATTGTACCTGGAGCTAGACGCTTGGGACATTCCGTTTCGCAAATCGTTAGGGAGTTCAATATTTCGTGATCCACAGTGTCAAAGTATGCCGAGAACAACAAATTTCAGGTAATACCTGAAACCACGGACAACGTAGCGGCCGAAATTTTGACTTAACCACTGAGAGCAGCAGAATTTTCGTTGAGTTGTTAATGCTAACAGACACGGCGTGAAATAACAGAAGAAATCAATGTAGAACGTACGATGAACGTATACGTTAGAACAGTGCGATGAAACTTGGCGTTAAAGGCCTATGGCAGCAAACGACCGACGCGTGTGCCTTTGCTAGCAGCACGCCCATCGCCTGCAGCGCCTCTCCTGGGGTCGTGACCACATCGCGTGGATCCTAGACGATGAGAAAACCTTGCCTAATCAGGTAAGTCCCGATATCAGTTGCTAAGAGCTGATGGCAGGATTCTAGAGTGGTGCAGATCCCACGAAGCCATGGACTCGGGTTGTTAAAAGTACTGTACAAACTGGTTGTGGCTCCATATCGGTGTGTGCTATAATTAAAGGGAATGAACTGGGTCCTATGGTCCAACTAAATCGATAACAGACTGGAAGTGGTTGTGTTTGGTTACTTCATTTGCAGCCGTTCATGGACTTTATTTGTCCAAATAGTAATGGAATCCTTATGGAAGGCAATGTGTCATGTCACCCGGCCACAGTTCTTAGCGACTGGTCTGAAGAACATTCTGGACAGTTCGAGCCAGTGCTTTGGCAACCCAGAATGCATGACGTCAATCCCATAGAACATTTATGGGACGTAATCGAGAGGTCAGCTCCTTGCAAAAATCCTGCACCGGCAACACTTCCACTTATGGGCGGTTATAGAGGCAGCATGGCTCAATATTTCTGTAAGGGACTTCCAACGAATTGCTGAATCCATGGAACGTCGAGTTGTTTTACTATGCAGGGTGAAAGGAGGTCCGACAAGATATTAGGAAGTCATCTCAGTGTATTATTATTCTCTCACTGCCTCTGTGCTGACCGCCTGATTGTTAGTACCAACTGTACTGTCAGAAATACTGTGTCATCGTAGTTAAGAGGGCAGTAAACATCCGATCCATCCTGACTCCACTACAGTACTGCTGTAGGGTGCAGCTTCCTGCCGACATTTTCAGCGGTGTGTTAAAAAACACCAGTTATCCTGCAGAAACCACTTGCCTTTGAAAACAGCTGGGATGGACTAGGCCACCTCATTATAACTGATTTAGGAGAACCAGACCGTTTATCTACAATCCAGAGAATACCTATAATCCAGAGAATAGCCCACTCCCGCAGAATCCGGAAAACCGACTCTACCATTCACAATAGGGATCAGCATTCATAAAATCGGCGACAATCATTAGGCCACGCGCATGGACCTGAAGTGATGCGTTGCAATCTGTAGACAATACATATGTCAAAAATCAGCTTTGACGCATTGCATAATAATACTTAGTTACACATCTTTTATTTAAAGAGATTTGAAGGGTAGGAGCTGGTTGGGAGGTGGTAAGGTACAGGGAAGTCAAAATGAAGGAGATTCGAACAGTAATTCATTATCAGAAGCACACTTTTTACAATGATAAAATCCACAATTTAATTGTGACAGCTCAGATGACTAACGAATAGTGAAGTTATGGCCAAGGGTCAACACATTTACAAATATAATCCATGAAACGCTGGATCCTAGATGACAATTTACAAAGATAAGATTACCCAAATACGTTCAAATACTAGCAGTTGTAGTAAATTTATTAATTGCTGACTTGCGTTGCTCGTTAATAGACAATTACAGATAAAAACATCAGTTGATCAGGCATATAATTACACTTAACAAACGCACGAATGGCTTAAGGCCCAATGATAAATGGCTAGCTTAGCGAAGCCAACAAAATTTAGAGTACTAGCCGGTAGCAACGCGAGTATTACTAACAGCTACTGGTCAATAATATCAATTTTTCACGAAAACAATAACAACACTTAGCAACTGCACAAACTGCTTAATGCCCAACGATAAATACCTACCACGGTGAAGTCAAAATAACTTAAAATACTAAAATTTTATATACGAATTATATTAAGGAACACGACATCCCGGCCCTGAAGTCCAGTTTACAGTAACTGCGACAGATATTAATTGAATAGAATTTGACTACAGTAAATTTTAATAGCATTTAAGACAGATATACTGTATGTACCTTACATTAAAACAGATATTATTTATGTACCACACACACTTGAAATATAGAACACCAAATCAAGGCGAACATGTAATCTCAGGGGTTGCAGGTAAGCAAACAACGGCAGTAACCGACCCCATACAGGATATTTATAAACGAATATCGGGGTTTTAACGCTTTATGGTATTTATTATATTAATCTTACAGCTATAAATGATATGTCAAATGAAAGAGCAATTCAAACAGTTTTACCAAGATACTTATAAATGTTCAATGTGACCACCATTTGTCACACGGCACACATCAAGTCTATAGCCGAGTTCTTCCGAAACGTTGATAAGTGTGTCTTCAGTGATTGCAGCAACAGGTGCTTCATTCCGTTTCTTAATTCAGAGAGGTCTGCTGGTAGCGGAGGCACGTGCACACGATCCTTGATGAAGCCCCAATGGAAAAAGTCGCATGGCGTTAGGTCGGGTGAACGTGGAGGCCATGCAAAGCAGGCCCTGTCATTGGGCCCCTTGCGGCCTATTCAGCGCTTGAGTACATGGGTAAATAGACTTGATGTGTGCCATATGACAAATGGTGCTCACATTGAACATTTGTAAGGTTCTTGGTAACATTGTTTGAGTTGCTCTTTCATTTGACATATCATTTACAAATGAAAGTTTAATGTGATAAATATTATAAAGCGTTAAAACCCCGATATTCATTTGTAAACACCCTGTATACAGAAGGAATTAGCAAAGCCGGGCAGGCAGAAGTACCAAACAAACAAATGATAAGATAATTACTAAATGGTCATGCAGTTCGCAAAATAGCTGGTAGCAAGTAATGCACATCTACTAGAGACAGCTGGTCAGCTGTCTTACCAAAATATCTACCTTTCCACAGTTAGAACTAAATGATTTGGCGAATGCCACATGCCCAACAAAAGCATACAGCGGGGCCCCTTTTCGTATTTGCTCCATTATTCAATAAATGAGGTACTAAATTCTGTGTAATTTGTCTACGCGAGCTTGCGTAGACAAACAACCAAGCTACGTTACCCAGTTGAGGAGTAGGCAACAAATATCAATTTATCATCCACGTTCACCACAAATTGGGAGTAACTGTCCTAAGTTTTATGGTATTGTATGGAACAAGGGACGTAGAAACGTCGGAGAGGCTTCGTCCCTGCCGTAGCCCTCAGTGATTTACAACCCTACAAAAAGCTACAGCAGTCCACTCACCCCACCACCGCCCCACACCGAACCCAGCGTTATAAGTGTCCGGATAGTCGGCTAAACACAGCCTGGTAGAAAATACAAAAATTCCTTTGCTCACACAGAAAATCTGAATAATGACCACAAATAACAGCTAGATCCGAAAGCAGCCAGGATGCAGTGGCTCGCACACTGGTTAAGAACAAAATTACTGTCCTTTACAAAAGGCGTCTCCATATGTGAGCATGCAACAGTTTCCAGAGCAGGCTCGTTTCAGCCAACGGACGAGCAGCTGACAGACTCCAGCCAGAGTGATAGCGCGAGTAACAAAGCCATTCCACGGCCTTCCAGCAATGTTCGGCCCAGCAGAGTGCCCGGACCTCCAACTGCCCACAGCGGTGCCAGCAAGTCACTTGAGTCTGGCTTTTGTTGAGCGCGCTCCTACATCGACGTCCGCCGTTGCTCACGGACTGTCTTGCAGGCCGGCGTCCTCCAGTTGCCCAGCGAAGAGGCGCAGACATAAACAGGGCAGATGCAACCGATTATAGAGCTCCATGGATATCGTGCTTGCATGGCACAATCCTGTCCCCTTAACCTGGAAACGGCTTGCGTGGGAGCGCAAGATATGTAAAGATTGCCCCCCGCCCCCCCCCCCCACACGCCGAATCTACCCCTCCCTCCCCCCTCCACCACAATGGTGACCTGCAGCTTGCTGATATGAGCCCCAGTTAATATACCGGCGGAAAGGTCCTGGATCAGGAATGGGAACGTGACTTGAACCCCCTTGTATGGTTCCACAAAGTGCCAATATTTCAGAAGCGACCTTCTGTCTTCTTTTACTTTGCGTCAAGAGTACTTCACGTAGACTTCGTATCCCCGCGTAGCTAGGCTGGACCCCGGCCCTTGTTACGACGGACGGCTTCACTCTGGTCTGCAAACCTGGTGTTATTTTTTTCAGATTCCCAATTCTTCTTAATGACCATTCGATCGTTATATTCAGGAAGCAGGTCATTAACTGATCATAGGTTGGAAAGTGGTAAGTTAACAGGGAATGCTAACAAATGCTTGGTGGCAGTGGTTCTATGATTATCATGCACGGGCCTGTTAAATACAAAATTAAGCCACGCAATGGACTAATCCCATTTAGTCTGTCAATTCGTGTCGTAGATGATCAAGGCCGACTTAAAATTGTGGTCCACACACTCTGCACATGAGGGTTATGGGTAACAGTAGATGGTGGTGGGATGAGAGATGTGTTGTTGTTGTTGTTGTGGTCTTCAGTCATGAGACTGGTTTGCAGCAGCCCTCAATGCTACTCTATCGTGCGCAAGCTTCTTCATCTCCCAGTACATACTGCAGCCTACATCCTTCTGAATCTGCTTAGTGTATTCATCTCTTGGTCTCCCTCTTCGATTTTTACCCTCCGCGCTGCCCTCGAATACTAAATTGGTGATCCCTAGATGTCTCAGAACATGTCCTACAAACCGATCCCATCTTCTAGTCAAGTTGTGCCACAAGCTCCTCGTCTCCCCAATTCTAGTCAATACCTCTACATTAGTTATGTGATTTACCCATCTAATCTTCAGCATTCTTCTGTAGCACCACATTTCGAAAGCTTCTATTCTCTTCTTGTCTAAACTATTTATCGTCCACGTTTCACTTCCATACATGGCTACACTCCATACAAATACTTTCAGAAACGACTTCCTGACATTAAAATCTATACTTGATGTTAACAAATTTTTCTTCTTCAGAAACGCTTTCCTTGCCATTGCCAGTCTACATTTTATATCCTCTCTAATTCGACCATCATCAGTTATTTTGCTCCCCAAATAGCAAAACTACATTACAACTTCAAGCATCACATTTCCTAATCTAATTCCCTCAGCACCACCCGACTTAATTCGACTCTATTCCATTATTCTCGTTTTGCTTTTGTTGATGTTCATCATATACCCTCCTTTAGAGACATTGTCCATTCCGTTCAACTGCTCTTCCAAGCCCTTTGCTGTCTCTGAAAGAATTACAATGTCATCGGCGAACCTCCAAGTTTTTATTTCTTCTCCATGAATTTTAATACCTACTCCGAACTTTTCTTTTGTTTCCTTTATTGCTTCGTCAATATACAGATTGAATAACATCGGGGATAGGCTACAACCCTGTCTCATTCCCTTCCCAACCAATGCTTCCTTTCATACCCCTCGACTCTTATAACAGCCATCTGCTTTCTGTGCAAATTGTAAATAGCCTTACCCTCCCTGTATTTTACCCCTGCCACCTTCAGAATTTGAAGGAGAGTATTCCAGTCAACATTGTCAAAAGCTTTCTCTAAGTCTACAAATGCTAGAAACGTTGGTTTGCCTTTCCTTAATCTTTCTTCTAAGATAAGTCGTAGGGTCAGTATTGCCTCACGTGTTCCAACATTTCTACGGAATCCAAACTGATCTTCCGCGAGGTCGGCTTCTATCATCTTTTCCATTCGTCTGTAAGGAATTCGCGTTAGTATTTTGCAGCTGTGACTTATTAAACTGATAGTTCGGTAATTTTCACATCTGTCAACAGCTGCTTTCTTTGGGTTTGGAATTATTTTATTCTTCTTGAAGTCCGAGGAAATTTCGCCTGTCTAATACATCTTGCTCACCAGATGGTAGAGTTTTGTCAGGACTGGCTCTCCCGAGGCTGTCAGTAGTTCTAATGGAATGTTGTCTACTCCGGGGGCCTTGTTTCGACTCAGGTCTTTCAGTACTCTGTCTAACTCTTCACGCAGTATCATGTCTCCCATTTCATCTTCATCTACATCCTCTTCCATTTCCATAATATTGTCCTCAAGAATATCGCCCTTGTATAGACCCTCTATATACTCCTTCCACCTTCCTGCTTTCCCTTCTTTGCTTAGAAGTGGGTTTCCATCAAAGCTCTTGATATTCATGCAAGTGGTTCTCTTTTCTCCAAAGTTCTCTTTAATTTGATGACTGGGTTTTGTGTGATGTCCTTAGGTTAGTTAGGTTTAAGTAGTTCTAAGTTCTAGGGGACTGATGACCATAGATGTAAGTCCCATAGTGCCCAGAACCATTTGAACCATCTCTTTAATTTTTCTGTAGGCAGTATCTGTCTTACCCCGCGTGAGATAAGCCTCTACTTCCTTACATTTGTCCTATAGCCGTGCCTGCTTAGCCATTTTGCACTTCCTGTCGATCTCATTTTTGAGACGTTTGTATTCCTTTTCGCTTGCTTCATTTACTGCATTTTTATATTTTCTCCTTTCATCAATTAAACTGAATATTTCTTCTGTTACCCAAGGGTTTCTACTAGCCCTCGTCTTTTTACCTATTTGATCCTCTGCTGCTTTCACTATTTCATCCCTCAAAGCTACCCATTCTTCTTCTACTGTATTTCTTTCCCCCATTCCTGTCAATTGTTCCCTTATGCTCTCCCTGAAACCCTGTACAACCTCTGGTTCTTTCAGTTTATCCAGGTCCCATCTCCTTAAGTTCCCACCTTTTGGCAGATTATTCAGTTTTAATCTACAGTTCATAACCAATAGATTGTTGTCAAGAGTCCACATCTGCCCCTGGAAATGTGTTACAATTTAAAACCGGGTTCCTAAATCTCTGTGTTACCATTATATAATCTGATATCTTCTAGTATCTACAGGGTTCTTCCACGTATACAACCTTCTTTCACGATTCTTGAATCAAGTGTTAGCTATGATTATGTTATGCTCTGCGCAGAATTGTACCAGAGGGCTTCCTCTTTCATTTCTTAGCCCAAATCCATATTCGCCTACTATGTTTCCTTCTCTCCCTTTTCCTACTCTCTAATTCCAGTCACCCATGACTTAAATTTTCGTCTCCCTTCACTACGTGAATAATGTCTTTTCTCTCATCATACGTTTCATCAATGAGAAATAGCGTTGACAAAGTAGTACCTCTCAAATTCACAGGACACAACAGCTGACGCATAGTCGCTCAACAGAGCTAGAAGAAGGTTAGTGGCTATACGTGTAGTACCTGCTCAACATGGTCACAGCCAAAGAAAATGGGAGAATCCGTAAACCACTACCACCAACACGTCCCAGTTACCTTGTTTAATACCGGGTGGAAGACCTAGGTAATCGGTGAACACTTTCCGTAAGATCTTCCGTCGTACCAGAGTTAAGCTTCCACACCCAGGTGTGGTCTTCGATGGCAAGTTTTCATCAGAGGCAAATGTATTGTCAGGAGTGGCCCAGGGAAGAGTTACAGGATCGCTATTATTTTCTATACACACAAATGATCTGGCGGACAGGATAAGCAGGGGTCTTTGTCTGTTTCCTGATGACGCTGTGGTGTATGGGAAGCTGTCGTCCGTGAGTAACTGTAAAATGGTTCTAGAAGACATAGGCAATATTTATGATTGGTGTGATGACTGTTAGCTAGGTCTAAATGTAGGAAAGCAGGTAATGCAGATGGGTAGGAAAAACAAACCCATAGTGTTCATATACAGCATTAGCAGTGTCCAGCTTGATACAGTCAAGTTGATTAAGTGTCTAGGCGTAACGTTGCAGCTCAATGTAAAATGGAACAAGCGTGTAAGTACTGACATAGGGAAAGCGAATGGTAGTCTTCAGTTCATTGGGAGAACTTTAGGAAAGTGTGGTTCATCTGTAACGGAGGCTGAATATTGGGTACAAATGCTACGTATTGTTGGGAACTGCTCAAGTGTGTGGTATTCGCATCAGCCAGGGTTAGAGGAAGTTATCGAAGCAGTTCAGAGGTGGACTGCTAGATTTGTTAATACACTACTGGCCATTAAAATTGCTGCACCAAGAAGAAATGCAGACAAAGAAATTGTACGAATATATTATACTAGAACTAACATGTGATTACATTGTCACGAAGTTTGGGTGCATAGATCCTGCGAAATCAGAACCCAGAACAACAACCTCTGGCCGTAATTACGGCCTTTATACTCCTGGACATTGAGTCAAACAGAGCTTTATGACGTGTAAAGGTACAGCTGCCCATGCAGCTTCAACACGATACCACAGTTCACTAAGAGTAGAGACTGGAGTATTCTGACGAGCCAATTGCTCGGCCACCATTGACCAGACGTTTTCAGTTGGTGAGTGATTTGGAGAATGTGCTGACCAGGGCAGCATGCGAACATACACTCCTGGAAATGGAAAAAAGAACACATTGACACCGGTGTGTCAGACCCACCATACCTGCTCCGGACACTGCGAGAGGGCTGTACAAGCAATGATCACACGCACGGCACAGCGGACGCACCAGGAACCGCGGTGTTGGCCGTCGAATGGCGCTAGCTGCGCAGCATTTGTGCACCGCCGCCGTCAGTGTCAGCCAGTTTGCCGTGGCATACGGAGCTCCATCGCAGTCTTTAACACTGGTAGCATGCCGCGACAGCGTGGACGTGAACCGTATGTGCAGTTGACGGACTTTGAGCGAGGGCGTATAGTGGGCATGCGGGAGGCCGGGTGGACGTACCGCCGAATTGCTCAACACGTGGGGCGTGAGGTCTCCACAGTACATCGATGTTTTCGCCAGTGGTCGACGGAAGGTGCACGTGCCCGTCGACCTGGGACCGGACCGCAGCGACGCACGGATGCACGCCAAGACCGTAGGATCCTACGCAGTGCCGTAGGGGCCCGCACCGCCACTTCCCATCAAATTAGGGACACTGTTGCTCCTGGGGTATCGGCGAGGACCATTCACAACCGTCTCCATGAAGCTGGGCTACGGTCCCGCACACCGTTAGGCCGTCTTCCGCTCACGCCCCAACATCGTGTAGCCCTCCTCCAGTGGCGTCGCGACAGGCGTGAATGGAGGGACGAATGGAGACGTGTCGTCTTCAGCGATGAGAGTCGCTTCTGCCTTGGTGCCAATGATGGTCGTATGCGTGTTTGGCGCCGTGCAGGTGAGCGCCACAATCAGGACTGCATACGACCGAGGCACACAGGGCCAACACCCGGCATCATGGTGTGGGGAGCGATCTCCTACACTGGCCGTACACCACTGGTGATCGTCGAGGGGACACTGGATAGTGCACGGTACATCCAAACCGTCATCGAACCCATCGTTCTACCATTCCTAGACCGGCAAGGGAACTTGCTGTTCCAACAGGACAATGCACGTCCGCATGTATCCCGTGCCACCCAACGTGCTCTAGAAGGTGTAAGTGAACTACCCTGGCCAGCAAGATCTCCGGATCTGTCCCCCATTGAGCATGTTTGGGACTGGATGAAGCGTCGTCTCACGCGGTCTGCACGTCCAGCACGAACGCTGGTCCAACTGAGGCGCCAGGTGGAAATGGCATGGCAAGCCGTTCCACAGGACTACATCCAGCATCTCTACGATCGTCTCCATGGGAGAACAGCAGCCGGCATTGCTGCGAAAGGTGGATATACACTGTACTAGTGCCGACATTGTGCATGCTCTGTTGCCTGTGTCTATGTGCCTGTGGTTCTGTCAGTGTGATCATGTGATGTATCTGATCCCAGGAATGTGTCAATAAAGTTTCCCCTTCCTGGGACAATGAATTCACGGTGTTCTTATTTCTATTTCCAGGAGTGTATTCTGTATCCAGAAAGGTCCGTACAGGACCTGCTACATGCGGTCGTGCATTACCCTTTATGGTTTCTCAGGAATCGAATGAACAGTAGAGCCACGGGTCGTAAGACATCTGAAATGTAACGACCACTGTTTAAAGTGCCGTCAATGTGAACAAGAGGTGATCGAGATGTGTAACCACTGGCACCCCATACCATCACGCCGGGTGATACGCCAGTATGGCGATGACGAATACACGCCTCTAATGTGCGTTCACCGCGATTTCGCCAAACACGGATGGGATCATCATGATGCTGTAAACAGAACCTGGATTCACACGAAAATATGACGTTTTGCCATTCGTGCACCCAGGTTCGTCGTTGAGTACACCATCGCAGGTGCTCCTGTCTGTGATGCAGCGTCAAGGGTAACCGCAGCCATGGTCTCCGAGCTGATAGTTCATGCTACTGCGAACGTCGTCGAACCGTTCGTGCAGATGGTTGTTTTCTTGCAAACGCCCCCATCCGTTGACTCAGGGATCGAGACGTGGCTGCACTATCCGTTACAGGCATGCGGGTAAGATGCCTGTCATCTCAACTGCTAGTGATACGGGGCCATTGGGATCCAGGACGGTGTTCCGTATTAACCGCCTGAATCCACCAATTCCAAATTCTGCTAACAGTCATTGGCTTTCGACCAACGCGAGCAGCAATGTCGCGATACGATAAACCGCAATCGCGATAGGCTACAATCAGACCTTTATCAAAGTCGGGAACGTGATGGTACGCATTTCTCCTCCTTACACCAGGCATCGCAACAACGTTTCTGCAGGCAACGCCGATCAACTGCTGTTTGTGTATGAGAAATCGGTTGGAAACTTTCCTCATGTCAGCACGTTGTAGGTGTCGCCACCGGCGCCAACCTTGCGTGAATGCTCTGATATGCTAATGTTTTTCCTGTCTGTTAAATGTCGCGTCTGTAGCACGTCATCTTCGTGGTGTAGCAGTTTTGATGGCCAGTAGTGTAGTGGGATCGAACTACACACGAGTATTATGGAAGTGCTTCGGAAACTCAAATGGAAATCTCTGGATAGAATGCAAGATTCTTTCTGAGAAACGCCATTGAGATAATTTAGAGAAGCGGGATTTGAAACTACTTTAGATTGATTCTACTGCCGCCAACGTAAATTTCGTGTAAGGACCACGCAATATTCGTTTTTCCCTCGCTCTGTTTGCGAGAGGAACGCTGAAGGAAATGACATAGAAAGGTACAGGGTACCCACACCACGCACCGTGTGGTCGCTGCCGTAGTATGTATGTGGATCTAGTTGTAGATGTAATTTACGAATGTCGCCATTAATAGTAGGTCACGTGAGGTGCTCTTTAGTCTTCATAATGGTATTATACACCCCATGTACCCTTGACACAAGGAATGATGTGAGTAGTTAAACACCAGAGGGGTCAGTTCCTGGAGTAGGCAAATATTATCCTTTCCAGATAGTGGGTATGTATGCGAAGCAATCCCTCTCCCAGAAAACACCCTGACACCTCTTCCCCTTCTTCAAGCTTCTGTTTTATTTTTAGTTACAGAGGCCCTCCGTCTTGCTTTTCGGCTAATCCTTTGAAAAGCCTAGGAACATCCACGAGGACTGTATCCACACAAGTTGCTTATTCCTCGCAGTGCAGGAGGTGTATTGTTCACATTGTACACTTCTGGCCATTAAAATTGCTACACCAAGAAGAAATGCATATGATAAACGGGTATTCATTGGACAAATATATTATACTAGAACTGACATGTGATTACAATTTCACGCAATTTGGGTGCATAGATCCTGAGAAATCGGTACCCAGAACAATCACCTCTCGCTGTAACGACGACCTTGATACGCCTGGGCATTGAGTCAAACAGAGCTTGGACGGCACGCACAGGTACAGCTGCCCATGATGCTTCAATACAATACCACAATTCATCAAGAGTGGCGTATTGTGACAAGCCAGTTGCTCGGCCACCATTGACCAGACGTTTTCAATTGGTGAGAGATCTGGAAGATGTGCTGGCCATGGCAGCAGTCGAACATTTTCTGTATCCAGAAAGGCCCATACAGGACATGCAACATGCCGTCGTGCATTATCCTGCTGAAATGTAGGGTTTCGCAGGGATCGAATGAAGGGTAGAGCCACAGGTCGTAACCCATCTGAAATGTAACGTCCACTGTTCAAAGTGCCGTCAGTGCGAACAAGAGGTGACCGAGATGTGTAACCAACGGCACCCCATACCATCATGCCGGGTGATAACGCTAGTATGGCGATGACGAATACACGCTTCCAATGTGCATTCACCGCGATGTCGCCAAACACGGATGCGACCATCGTGATGCTGTAAACAGAACCTTGATTCTTCCGAAAAAATGACGTTTTGCGATTCGTGCACCCAGGTTCGTCATTGAGTACTTCATCGTAGGCGCTCCTATCTGTGATGCTGCGTCAAGGGTAACCGCAGCCATGGTCTCCGAGCTGATAGTCCATGCTGCTGCAGACGTCGTCGAACTGTTCGTGCAGATGGTTGTTGTCTTGCAAACGTCCCCCCTCTGTTGACTCAGCGATCGGCACGTGGCTGCTCGATCCGTTACAGCCATACGGATAAGATGCCTGTCATCTCGACTGCTGGTGATACGAGGCCGTTGGGATCCAGCACGGCGTTCCATATTACCCTCCTGAATCCACCCATTCCATGTTCTGCTAACAGACATTGGATCTCGACCAACGCGAGCAGCAATGTCATGATACGATAAACCGCAAACGGAAACGTAATGGTACGATCTTCTCCTCCTTACACGAGGCGTCACAACAACGTTTCACCAGACAAAGCCGATGAACTGCTGTTTGTGTATGAGAAATCGGTTGGAAACCTTCCTCATGTCAGCACGGTGTAAGTGTCGCCACCGGCGCCAACCTTGTGTGAATGCTCTGAAAAGGTTATCATTTGCATATCACAGCATCTGCCTCCTGTCGGTTAAATTTCGCGTCTGTAGGACGTCATCTTCGTGGTGTAGCAATTTTAATGGCCAGTAGTGTAGTTGATACAGTCGGTTGAAAGCGTACCTAATATATGATGAACTTTAAAACGGGAGATGGAAATCCACAAAAACCACTGGTGTATTTTACGTGTAATCTCTGCTCATGCTAGAGCCCAAGTTGAGGCCTGGTTGTTGGTCTGTAGATAACACATACGCAAAAGCAATATTAAACTCTGTTCTAATAAAATATAAAAGACCAACGAATGCAACAAGTTTGGTAACTAGTCAAAACTGTGAACACTGTTCTAAAAGAAATACAAAACACCATTGAATAAGCAAGGTTGGTGAATACTGAATAGATAATATACTCCACAAGTGGTTTCAAGTCGACGTTACAGATATAACCGACAGAAAGTGCGCTCTTGGGTAGACAAACCACCAAGCGACTCTACTTAGCAACATGGAAGTACGCAATAAAGATCAAACTATCATTTACATTCACCACAAATCGCAAATACGTGTCTAGAAAATCGGCTAAACAATGCCTGGTAGAAAATACAAGTGAGAACCTTCGCTCAGAAAAAAATCAGAGGAACGACCACAAATATACCATCTAGACCTGAAAGGACTCAAGATAAAGCGGTTCACACATTAGTTACGAATGAAATCACTGCCCGTTATCCAGTATCCCTTTCCGTTCATGTATTCCACCCAGGTACAACGAAGAAATGTGAAATGAATCGGTTGGACAATTTACCTGTTACTTTTACACTATTATCTGAACACTGTTTAAGATAAGAGAAGCCAGCTGACCACAAAGCATTCTTTTCTCCTAACGAACGCTGTTGTGAGCATCGTTTCTTCTACAACTTCCAGGACAGGAGTAAGATACCGTAGCATCTAATTAACAGCATCTGTAAGGCCTGGAGCTTGAACGAGAAATTAATTCAAGAGAATTTTGTTATAGAGAAGAGATAAAACACTATCCCCCTCTGTATAAACAGCAAAATGCTTCAGGGTAACACGACACTCTCATTATCTAGAAGCATCTCATCAAAGCATATTTTGGCAACATTTTAACAAAATCGTCGCAGGCGCTTCTCACACAACCTTACGATTCCTAGACGGTAGACCTCACAGTACACTTGTTTACTACAGAATGGTTATCCCAGAACCAAATAAAATTTCCAGGTTACATACTATTTGTAAAGACCTCAAAGGGAAACAAAATTTGATTTTCAATATTTCGAGCAGTTATGGATCAAATCTAAGAATTTAAGATGCTATCATAGTCTACTTATTAAAAGTTTAACACAGCACATGGAACCTCTACGACAGAAAAAGAAAAGAAAAAAAAGGCCGACGCACCACAATGGTATTCTCCGAACCCGACGGAAATAGGTAGATGTGATGTACAGTTTCTGGAAAATTGTATGATTTCTTCAAGAGAGAGAGCTTCACATATTAAATAAGTTAGTAAAGCTTGGTCCGTATATGTACATTATGCAAGCAGTTAATCGGTTTGGAACTATTGACTGAGTTTTCGAATATCTTCCTGAGGGATATCGTTTCAAATTCTGTCAAACTGGTTGTTAGATCACCAAAGATGGTTTGAGTGCCTTCCTCATAATGATCCAAACGTCGTTGGTAGAGTTCCGGCAACCTTGCTGGCAAAGATAGAGTCTGAAAACACAAAGACAAGCAGTAGAAACTCTCTCCGTGTACAGGCAAGCATTGTCTTGCTGAAATGTTCGTCAAGGATGGCTTGCATGGAGGGCAACAAAAGAGGACGTACAATATCGTTGACGTACCGTTATGCTGCACGGCTGCCGCGTATCACAACCAAAGGTGTCCTTCTATGAAAATAGATGGCGCCCCAGACCAGCACTCCTGGTTGTCGGGGCGTGTGGGGGAACACAGTAAAGTTGATATCCAGATAATGTCTAGAGCGCTCGAGACACATATTCACCTTGAATGTCACTGACTGGATTGAATTGTCTTCATTGATGAGTCCTGCTTTGAACTGAGTCCCGATGACCATCGAAGACATGTCTGGAGACTCTCTTGGTAGCTGGAAAGGCCTGACTGTCGTCTGCCATACGGCTCCAAAACCAGGAGTGATGGTCTGGGGCACCATTTCGTTTCATAGCAGGAGCTCTCTGGTTGTCATCCACGGCACCCTCACTGCAGAGTGGTAAGTCGAAGATAGTCTAAACCCCGTTTTGTTGTCCTTCATTACAAGCCATCCTAACCCTACATTTCAGCAAGATAATTGCTCCCGCACAGGGCGAAAGATTCTTCTGCTTGTCTTCGTGCTTGCCAAACCGCGCCTTGGCCCAAAGGTCACCGGATCTCTCCTCCAGCCAGCTCGAGATTTTGACGATCTAACGTGCCAGTTCCAAAAGAAATGCGCACTATTTTTAATACATCTTTTATTCTACATGTCTGAAAGTTTTACAGTGTGTAGATGCATCCTTTAGGAGCAATATTTTTATTCCTCCACAAGATTTCCTTCCCTCTCAACTGCCTTACGCCATCTTGGAACCAGCGCCCGTATACCCGCACGGTAAAATTCTGGACCAACCTGTTGGAGCCACTGTTTGGCAGCGTGCACAAGGTAGTCATCATCTTCAAACCTTGTTCCACGAAGAGAGTCTTTCAGTTTCCCAAAGAGATGATAGCCACATGGACCCTGGTCAGGACTGTAAGGCGGGTGTTTCAGTGTTGTCCATCCGAGTTTTGTGATCGCCTCCATGGTTTTTTGACTGACATGTGGCCGTGCATTGTCGTGCAACAGCAAAACATCCTGCTTTTGCCGATGTGGTCGAACACGACTCAGTCGAGCCTGAAGCTTCTTCAGCGTCGTCACATACGCATAGAATTTATGATGGGTCCTCTTGGCATGATGTCCACAAGCAAGAGTCCTTCGAAATCGAAAAACACTGTAGTCATAACTTTTCCGGCAGAAGGTGTGGTTTTGAATTTCTTTTTTCTTGAGCGAATTTGCATGATGCCACTCCATTGATTGCCTCTCATCTCTGGTGAAAAATGATGGAGCCATGTTTCATCACCTGTTACTATTCTTCCAAGAAATTCATCTCCATCATTCTCGTACTGTTCCAAAAGTTCGCTGCATACCGTTTTTCTTGTTTCTTTGTGAGCCACTGTCAACATCCTGGGAACCCACCTGGCACAAACCTTTTTTTAACGCCAACACTTTCAGTATTCTGCAAACACTCCCTTCCCCTGTCCTAACGAAGCGTGACAATTCGTTCACTATGATGCGTCTGTCAGCAGTCACCAGTTCGTTAACTCTCTGCACATTGTCTGGAGTGTGTGCAGTACGAGGCCTGCCGCTGCGAGGACAATCCTCAATATTGCCGTGCCCGCTTTCATCACGTAACCTGCTTGCTCACCTACTAACTGTACTGCGAACGACAGCAGCATCTCCATACACCTTTTTCAGCCTCTTGTGGATGTGTCCCACTGTCTCGTTGTCACAGCACAGCAATTCTATGACACCGCGTTGCTTCTGACGAACGTCAAGTGTAGCAGCCATCTTGAAGACATGCTCTGACGGCGCCACGCACGGGAACAGGTTGAACTAAGTTTGAAAACAAACGGGAAAGATGTATCTACACACTGTAAAACTTTTAACATGCAGAATGAAAACTGTATTTTTACAAAAATAGTGCGCATTCCTTTTAGAGTGGCCCTCGTAATATCACTCAGGACATCCAGCAACTCTGTCGATCAATGCCTAGCTGCTTGCATAAGGTTCAGAGGTGGAGCAAAGCGGTACTGACTTACTCAACTTGTGATGCTCCTCTCTTGAACACAGCAACCAAAGAATCTGAAACTGTATTCACTTTTTTTTTTGCGTGTACAAGTACGTATCATCTACCGATCTCCGTCCCATTCGGATAATTCCTTCGTGGTCCGTCATTATTTTCTTTTTCTTGGAACGTATTATAGTTAGAAACTGCGTTTTTGTCCTGAGGCAGCGTAACAGACGGGACGCAAATACTTGACTATATTCATCTAGTATTTAAAAATAAGAACACTTAGGAACTTCAACAAACTTTACACATAACTTGAAACCTGTAAGGAACCTATTCCCGTTGACACCCTCCACAAACTACCGATAGCAAAAAGGTTTAACGCTTAGTATATTTTCGCTGTTCATGCAATAATACTTCAGCCTCTGGCATGATTTTTTAATTTATTACTTCTTTACAACTAACTCTATTCGCAACACACCTATCTAAGAGTATCTAAATTTATCACCGAATGAACCTGCAGAACAACAATATTGCGTGACCAATAGTTCGTGAGATATATGTTTGTAAACTTTGAGATGCATAAAAAAATAACTTTTGCTTAGAACGGCGTGCAGGGAACTTCGACATCAGGATCTAATTTATTGCTTCTTTACTGCTGAGTCTTTTTGCAATGCAGTTTGAGGACATTACCTACGTTTATCACTGAATGTAACTGCAAAGGTCTCCCATTGGTGGACAAACAGTTACGACGTAATAAGTGTTTAAATCCGTGATTAACTAGCCTTTGTTTGAAACAGAACGTAAATTACCCCAAATATATTCATCCACTGTTTCATAATGAGAGCAATTAGCGACTTCTAACAAACTTTGAGTATAATTTCGAACCTATCCTAAACTATTTTTCGCTAGTGACATGCGTGACAATGACATTAACAATTCATTAAAATTATTAGTGCTTCTATGTGGATATTGCTAACTATAATCGACTGATTTTAACATTACAATATTCCCATGGGGATGTACTGCTGGTTTCTTTTGGTAGTTTGGATGTATTTGGTCTATGGCAATAAATCTGTCACCTATGAAGGTTGTTTATTTCTAGGTACTCATTCTTTTTTAAGTAGAACTTAGACGAAGTGTAAAGCTCTAAGATTTCTAGTCAGACATTAATCCGACTCTAAGAAGAAAAGAAGTGCTTCGAAAATTGCGTAACAAATGTTCCAAGTGGCTCTGAGCACTGTTGCGCGGTTCAAGACTGTACCGCCTAGAACCGCTCGGCCACCTCGGCCGGCTTGCGTAACACAGCTGACGGTGCTGCCATACTTCCTCTAGCGAAGTACAGCGTTTTATGAACGTCTTGCAAGCAAAACCTTTAGCTCAAAGAGGTTTGGAGTTACTGGGCTATGTTAAGACAGAACGGCTTAGTTTCTACATAGACGTCAGTTCGTGTAGCGATAGTAATGTACTGCGAACTGTAGAGTTATTCTTTCGTTACTAATAGAGTAGCTAATTATCTTTTATTAATTATTCCACAATTCGTTTCTAAAGGATATGACAAACACACAACAGAGTGTCATATCAATAAACATTTCATACCAAAGGAAAGCCGGCCCGAGTGGCAGTGCGGTTCTGGGCGCTACAGTCTGGAGCCGAGCGACCGCTACGGTCGCAGGTTCGAATCCTGCCTCGGGCATGGATGTGTGTGATGTCCTTAGGTTAGTTAGGTTTAATTAGTTCTAAGTTCTAGGCGACTGATGACCTCAAAAGTTAAGTCGCATTGTGCTCAGAGCCATTTGAACCATTTGAACCAAAGGAAAATAAAAGTGAAAACAGTCATCTATGTGCTGTTATCTCTATAGTTGTTGACGTTGTGACGAAAGGTCGTTTAATACTATGAAGCTGGTTTCATTGGCTCTTCGTTTGAATACGCAGGTAAGGACACCTTTCACATAAAATCTGTGGTAGTAACAAAACGAAGAGAGCTACCGTCTTTTTTCTGTCAGATTTCTAGAAATTCTTTAAATGAATTGCTCAGTGTATAAAAAAAATCTTTGTCTTTACGATCAAGAGTGTTTTGTTTGCTACGACTATGAAAGAACTTTAAAAGGAACAGAAAAATATGAATTATCAAATATAAGAATTAACTAGTGTTACGATGAATTTGAACAGAAGCAATGTCTTATAAGGAAGGCAAAATAAATTACATTACGGATTCGGTTGACAGATTTTTGTTGTTGGTGCATCTCCTAACAAACAGTGTAGCAAGAACGAAAGAAATAGACGAAAAACAAAATGAAACGATATTAATATGAGAACAGTATGCCGTATTCATAACTAAATTCCTAACGTAACTGAAACTTAAAGATTCGCCATAGTTCATCGTTTTCTTGTGTCTTTGTCCCAGATAGACGCAAGATCGGCATGGTTGTTAACGGATATGGCATAATTATAGTAAGGGGTAACCAGATGCTCTTCCTGTCGCAACCTAGTTACCCCGTGTACTCCAATTGTGTGCGTGTAGTGTTAATGATGTAAAAATATGCGACAATTTTCTAAATTGTTGCGAATCCTTGTAATTGAGGTGCGGCTTGGGCACCAGCCCGGCATTAATATAGTGACATGTGGAATACCGCCAAAAAACCAAATGCAGACTGGCCAGTACACCGATCGTCTATATTATGTCGCCACACCGTGGGCAAAAATTGCAAAATCTGCTTAAGTATGGCCAAGAATGGGTATAATGCAGTTTCTGACGATTTTTATACAAAAATTAAAAAATTCAAGATAGCAGATTCAACAAGGTGAAAAGAATCTGTGAAAAATTAATGAAGTTGATAAAAAGGTAATGGTAAACCTTATTACAAATCTGCCTCTATCACTGTCTTTATTACAGAAAATGTATGTTAGTAACAATAACTGAGAGTTTTATATCTTCTCAGTCTTCTTCCTCTTATGCTTCTCGTTCTTCATCTTCATTAGCTGCTCCATCTTCGTCAGCGACATCTGTATCATCTTGATCGTCCTCAGCAGCTGATTAATCGTAATTCTTTGTAGCAGGTAGCAAGAGGGCCGCAGCTTCCGGCAACAGAGCTTTCACTTCCCTCGGAAATGGTTTCCACGAAGAAAAAATACTTAATAGTAAAACACAATTTAACAAAATTAAATTTATACATTCAAAGCTTAATGATATGAAATAATATCGTCATTTTATGAAGGCCACGTTCTATATTTTTGACATATTTAATATATATTCTTATATTTAGCAATTAAATTTTTACATTTTACTACCTTATCAGGAATTTTACAGAAATAACACTAATAAAATTATGTTTGAGTGTGTATTTTATACATATTTTAGTAAAATTTTCAATTCTATTTTCTTAGTGTAACTATTGTCGTTTTGCACGTGTAGCTTAAAAATTGCTCGGGGCCCATGTTGCTCCTAGTAGATGCATTTAAGTTTGATTCGAGAAGATAATATTACATACTTACGGACGGAATAAAAAAGAAGGCAGAATGTCGCGGAATCTAAAACATACCTCTTTTATTCGCTAGCGTCTTACAGTTTTTGTTTGTTTGCATTCCGGTAAGAATTTAACAAAAACTCGTCTTTAATTAATGATTAAATAACAAATAAGCGTTCGTAATTAAGTACATGCATCCTGGATTAGTCTCCATAAAAAAAATCGGGCTGATTTCGCTGAACTAAAATATCGCACCCGAATGAAATTAAACCATCGAAGGATCGGCTGGACACTTCTTTGACTGGGATTCAATAGTGCCAACAAAACTCTAGCCAGCCTAATAAACTAAACTTCTTAACAATTTTTTTCTTTTATTTATTGCCAGTGCACTACGTGCACCGGGCGTATTCGATCCAGGGCTAGTGACCCTCCCCGTCCTCCGGGTGTACCGTAAACTTAGACGATATGCATATATTCCGGGTGAGTCACCTACCGTTACCGCTGCATATATTTCGTAAACCACATCAAATACTGACGAATCGATTCCACAGACCGAACGTGAGGAGAGGGGCTAGTGTATTTGGTTAATACAAACCATAAAAAAAAATGCACGCAAGTATGTTTTTTAACACAAATCTACGTTTTTTAAATGGAACCCCGTTAGTTTTGTTAGCACATCTGAACATATAAACAAATACGTAATCAGTGCCGTTTGTTGCATTGTAAAATGTTAATTACATCCGGAGATATTGTAACCTAAAGTTGTCGCTTGAGTACCACTCCTCCGCTGTTCGATCGTGTGTATCGGAGAGCACCGAATTACGTAGGGATCCAAAGGGAACGGTGATGGACCTTAGGTACAGAACAGACTGGAACAGCACATTACGTCCACATGCTAACACCTTTTTATTGGTCTTTTTCACTGACGCACATGTACATTACCATGAGGGGTGTGGTACACGTACACACGTGGTTTCCGTTTTCAATTACGGAGTGGAATAGAGTGTGTCCCGACATGTCAGGCCAATGGATGTTCAATGTGGCGGCCATAATTTGCTGCACATAATTGCAATCTCTGGCGTAATGAATGTCGTACACGCCGCAGTACATCTGGTGTAATGTCGCCGCAGGCTGCCACAATACGTTGTTTCATATCCTCTGGGGTTGTAGGCACATCACGGTACACATTCTCCTTTAACGTACCCCACAGAAAGAAGTCCAGAGGTGTAAGATCAGGAGAACAGGCTGGCCAATTTATGCGTCCTCCACGTCCTATGAAACGCCCGTCGAACATCCTGTCAAGGGTCAGCCTAGTGTTAATTGCGGAATGTGCAGGTGCCCCATCATGTTGATATCACATACGTCGACGCGTTTCCAGTGGGACATTTTCGAGCAACGTTGGCGGATCATTCTGTAGAAACGCAATGTATGTTGCAGCTGTTTGGACCCCTCCAATGAAGTGAGGACCAATGAGGTGGTCGCCAATGATTCCGCACCATACATTTACAGTCCACGGTCGTTGTTGCTCTACCTGTCTGAGCCAGCGAGGATTGTCCACAGACCAGTAATGCATGTTCCGTAGATTCACTGCCCCGAGGTTTGTGAAACCCGCTTCATCGGTAAACAGGTAGAACTGCAACCCATTCTCTGTTAATGCCAATTGACAGAATTGCACTCGATGATTAAAGTCATCACCATGTAATTGCTGATGTAGCGACACATGAAACGGGTGAAAGCGGTGACGATGTAGTATGTGTATGACACTACTTTGACTCAGTCCACCGGCTCTCGCAATGTCCCGTGTACTCATGCGTGGGTTCATGGCAACAGCAGCTAACACACCAACTGCACCCGCTTCTCCTGTGACGGGCCTGTTACGGACCCGTTTGCGTGCTACGACCATACCTGTTGCATACAGTTGGCGGTAGATGTTTTGCAATGTGCGGCACGTTGGATGCTCTCTGTCCGGGTACCGTTCTGCATACACCCTGCAGGCTTTAGCTGCATTTCGTCGACACTCGCCATAGATATCATCTACACCTTTTCAGAGTTCGAATACACCATGGTCACAGTTCCTACAACACTACACTATCACAGACGTCTGGTAACACGGTGTACTACAGTTGGTCTGCGTGCGGAGACGAATGCAGAATAACAATAGCAGCAAGCGCTACATGCGGACACTGCGACAGCTAGACCAAACCACAACAGTGCACTACAGCCACATTCGTAAAGACGGTCGTCATCGTAAACATGTCCCTGCAAGTTGCTTCTCACCGACCGTAGCCCGTGTTTGTTACAACACGCAACTGAACGTCGGAGGTTTCAAGCGTCTACTTTAGGTTACAATATCTCCGGATGTAATTAACATTTTACAATGCAACAAACGGCACTTGTTTATATGTTCAGATGTGCTAACAAAACTAACGTGGTTCCACTTAAAAAACGTAGGTTTGTGTTAAAAAACATACTTCCGCTCATTTTTTATGGTTTGTATTAAACAATTACACTAGCCCCTCTCCTCACGTTCGGTCTGTGGAATCGGTTCGTCAGTATTTGATGTGGTTTACGAAATATATCCAGCGGTAACGTTAGGTGACTCACCATGTATATGTATTCGGGATAACGAGAAGTGAAAACAAGGCAAACAAATATTGGGGGGGAGGGGGGGAGTGTTAAAGAACAACTTCATGGTATGGCAAAGTCTTCATTAAATTTTCCGTAGTACATTTGAAAGATCCTTTTATTAAAATGATGTGGAACGCGTCGGTTTCAGGATGTGTACACATCATTAGGGCAAACATTAATGAACACATTACCATTTTATCCCTACATTTTTGTGACTGGATACCAGTTCTGAAGTAGAAATTCCTCAATGGAATAGAAGGTGTCGTCCAGGAGAAATGATTTTAAATTATATTTAAAACTTGCTATTTTACCTGACAGACACTTTATGTTATTTGGCGAATGGTCAAAAAATTTTATTGCTTCATATTGAGCTCCTCTTTGAGTCACTGATAACTTTAGTAGTGGGTAATAAAGGTCATTTTTCCCACTAGTGTTGTAGGTCTGTACTTCACTGTTCTCAGATTGTGATGGATTATTTTTGACGAATTTCGTTAGCGACTGTATGTATTCTGACGGCGCACTTAGAACGCCTGCTTCTTGAAGAGGTGCATGCATGACGTCCATTACTGAATCGACATTTTGTTCTTACTGCTCGCTTCTGTGGAATCAATATTTTCTGTCTAAGTGAAGAGTTACGCCAGAAAATTATTTCGTACGACATTACTGATTGGAAATATGAAAATATGTCGGTAGATTGATAGGCTTGTTTCCAAGATTAGCAGTTGTAGGAAGAGCAAAAGTAGCTGAACTTAATTGTTTGCGAAGCTCAATAATATACTTTTTGCTGTTCAGAGTTACAGCAATATGTGCAACAAAGAATTTGGAACATAATACTCTAGTAACTCATTCCCGCCCGTGTCCTACATCAATTGTTTGTATGACTCCATTTATTGTAAGAACTGAATATCGTGTGTGTTTTTCAAAATTTGCGGAGAGTCTATTTACAGAGAACCACTCAATAATTGTTACTCTTCCGTTGCTTTTTGTCTAATGGGATTTAAAGTACCAATTCTGCATGTTGAATGTTAAGCCGAAACCCATTCACATGTATAACGTGTAGAAGCAAAATAGAATTCTGTGGGCTTTCTTTGTGATTTTACCTCAACCACTAAAATTTTCTACCTTTCCGAGTCTGAATTATTCAACACAATCCTTAGCATTCTGTTTGTCAAGTGTGATTCAAACCAGCTGTATGTAAAGCCACCATAAAACATAAGTTTTTCTAACAGAGTATCACGATCTATACAATCGAAGGTTCAAAATTGCTCTGAGCACTATGGGACTTAACATCTGTGGTCATCAGTCCCCTAGAACTTAGAACTACTTAAACCTAACTAACCTAAGGACATCAGTCACATCCATGCCCGAGGCAGGATTCGAACCTGCTACTGTAGCGGTCGCGCGGTTCCAAACTGTAGCGCCTAGAACCGCTCGGCCACTCCGGCCGGCTCAATCGAACGTCTTGGTGAGAAAGCAATGGCGATACATTTTTATTTAAGGCTTGTGCTATTTAATCAGTGGATATAGGAAGAGCATTCTCAGTCGTGCAACCTTCCAGGAATCCAAACTGGGATGTGCTCGTAAACTGTTTTCATTCATGTGCGCGACTACTCTGCCCTTGAACACATCACTTTTTCGAATGTTTTGGAAAAAGATCTCAGTAAGGAAACTGGATAGAAATTGTTTTCAGTCTAGTCATTTTCCTATTAATTAGTTGAATATTTGTATACTTAAAACTGTAAACATTTCCTGTGTCAGTGAAACGATAGTATGGGAACATAGGCAAGGAGACTGACTGGGTCTGTTCGGCTGCCTGGTGCAAGTCATTCTATTTGACGCCACTTCGGGGACATGAGCATCTTTGTCATCGCGAAGAAAAACTCCGACCTGGCAGAGAATCGAACCCAGGATTCCGCCGTCAAGAAGCAGCGACATTGACCACTAGTCTCTGAGCTGAATGAACTACGGGCGACGAAAGGAAGCTTGCCAGCAATTTCTCCACTAGGTTTCAGTAATCAGAAAAATGACATGCTAGACGACTACCTGATAAAAGATGGACAGACATCGCCTGCAGACAAATTATACTTGGATATGCAAAACTGATAAATCTAGCTCATAGCCACTTTTTGAAGACATCTTTGAGCAACAATAAATTAAAAATTAGTAACGCTGAACTAATGTCGCTACCGGGTATGATATGCAAGATATCGACTCTTATAATAGTTGAACCACATGTACATCTCACCACCGGCAATATTTCCTTGCCGATGGGTTTGAAGTAGGATACGTTCGTGTATCCAGCAACTAGTCGTTTAGGCAACAAGCAAAATTTGTCCTCAGTGCGTATCTACAAAGTCCTTCTAGCACAGTCTTCGATCTTTGTTATTTCCAGTCTCTTCCTATTGTTATCCTTCACTCTTTCTCAGAGATGTTTTACAAACTGAATCCAGAATACTTCCCGTTTTGTATTTCTTGGGGTGACCTCTTAAAGAACTACTGAATCAAAAGCAATTTTATCGAGAATATTGTTTTGTTTCTTCACTCAACTTATGTTCTTAGACATGGGCAGCTAGTAACCTAAATAAATAATAGGCACGAGCGGCTAGTAACTTAAATAAATAACAGCTAAAAACCTAAACTTGAAAGACGTGTATGTGTTTAGAAAAGCTAGGATAATCCCATAAGCAGTGATAATAAAGGTCTGATATCTTGAATAGAAGCAAAATACACTGACAGAAAAAATGACAACACCAAGAAGGAGTTATGTGACATAAGTGGAAGTTGATAGGCGTGTAAAATTACGTCTGTCCAAATTTGGCGCCAGTCGCTTAGAAGTGGCGCTAGTAACATCACTCTGAGGATGCAGATCAGCTTTACTTTAAATACGCGCTGTAACGGTCGTGTGCTTCAGTAACTTTACAGATTAGTCATGGTGACTTGATGTTAGTCAAAAATGCCCTTAAGGTGACAAGCTATTACGTTTGTACGAGGTCATGTAATAGGACTACGAGAAACTGGATGTTCCTTCTGCGGTATTGCAGAAAGACTTGGCAGGAATGTTGCCATTATAAATGATTGCTCGCAGCGGTAGCCGCGAGACACGAGGATGTGCGGTCCCAAGTGATCAGACTCCGGAAGGCGACGTAGCACTTTCGAGAGGCACGACATTGTGTTTGGGGTGTGGCTCTGCCGCATAATACTGTATCTACAGCAGCGATAGGAGCTGCAGCTGGCACTACAGTGACACAAAGAACTGTTGTAAATTTGTTATTTCGAGGATAGATCCGAGCCAGACCCCCAGTAGCGGGAATTCGACTGTCTGCAGACTACCGCCATTTGCGACTTAAGAGCTGTCAAGGAAGAGCACGTTGGAGGGCTGGTTGAAGGTCTGTCGTGTTGCCTGATGAAAAATGGTTCTGTCTCGGTGCCAGTGATAGCCATGTGTCGGTTAGAAGGAAGCCAGTTGCAGGATTCCGACAAGCCTGTCTGAGTGATGGACACAATTGACCTACACCTGCAGCTATGGTCTGGGGTGCTATTTCGTATGACAGCAGAAGACACTCGTGATTATCCCACGCACCCTGACTGCAAATTCGTGTGTCAGTCTGGTGATACAATCTACTGTTGTGTCTTTCAAGTACAGCATTCCAGTGCATGTTTCCCAACAGGATAACGCTCGTCCACATACCGCTGTTGTAGCTCAACATGCTACAGGCTCTATGGAGTTTCGACATATTGCCTTGGCTTGCTCAGTCATCAGATCTGTCCCCAATCGTACACATACGTGACATCATCGGCCGATAACTACAGCGTCATCCAGTAACAGCATTAACAATCCCTGTATTGACTGACCAAGTGCTAAAGCCATGCAACTCCATTCCACAGACATCCGCCCCCAGTGCAACACAATGCATGCACGATTGCATGCTTACATTCAACATTCTGGCGGTTTCCCTGGTTATTAATGTACCAACATTTCAAATTTTCTGTAACGTATCTCGCGCTTACATTAGCCTGTAACCTTGCAACTTCAGTCACTTAAAAATGTTACATAGGCAGTTATATTCCCGACATCTGAGTACTCTACGTCAATTATTTTTGGTGTGTCCGCCCCGGTAGCTGAGTAGTTCCGTTTCAGCCGCGCTCGCGAGTGGCCGCTGTTAACTGTTGCGCTGCACTTCAGTGTTTACATCGCTGTATTTGTGCTTCGCCGACTGCCGTCCGTCCGTTAATCTCCGTGTTCGTTCCTGTGCCTTGTGATCTGATCGCTCTTTCTGGTCTTGCTGCTGCTACTTGGAATTTCGGTTGTTTAACCGAAATTGCTTCGCTGGATTAACCATGGCTACAAACCTCAGGAAGAATACTCTGGTATTTGCTTTTGACAAAGAATCCCGTCCTGTTCAGCCGACATCCCTGGAAATAGATGACTGGATTACACAGGTAATTGGTCTAAATTCTGAAACCGTTCATACCTGGCAACTGGATCAGGAAAAATACTGTGTTTTTGTCAAGTTAATCAGTGCTTCGACTGTTGATAAAGTGTTACGAAAGTGGGGCTATGAAGTAGATTTTGTGCATAGAAATGGTTATAAAAGTAAGGTTTCCATCTATAGAGCGGACATTCATTACAAAACCGTTCGTGTCTTGAATCTCCCCATTGAAATTGAAAATGATAAGATTAAGGAAGCTCTTTTAAACTACGGAGACGTTAAATCAATTGCAAATGAAAGATGGTCGCCTCGCTTTAAACTGCAGTGTTTTAACGGGGTCCGCTGTGTAGAGATGGACGTTAAGACGAATATTCCGTCTCACATAACTGTTTGTGGGTATAAGGCACAAATTGTTTATACAGGTCAGGAAGCTACATGTCATATATGTAACGAAACCGGCCGCTTCAGACAGGAATGTCCGCGGCGAACTGTTGTGCTTAAAAGTAATTTGATACAGCGTCAGAAGCTTACCTTAAATGATCTGTTACCAAAGAATAGCCCGGAACAACTGGTTGAGGATGTTAACGCAGCGGGACAAGCTGATGTCTCCCTTCACGATAACAGTCAATTTCCCCCGTTAACAACAAAAGGAAACCCCGTTGCCACTACTCGTGAAACTGAAATGCAACCGAAAAAACGACCTCTGGAGATAACTGATAGTTGTTCAGAGGACGAGCTGTCTTGTCCCACTCCCTCACTTCGCAAGCAAAAACAGTGCGATGAGAAGGCAGAGGAACCTGAAGGCAAAATGCGAATGGAAACTAATGAACAGAAAGATAATACACATACGGTACCAGAAAATGAAAGGGGTGTAAGCAGCATTAATTTGCAAGAAACAACAGGTGCAGTAGCCGATTGCAAAGATCAGAATCTATCTGTTAATAAACAAATTCAGGGAGAGGATGCAAAACTGCAGTCTCCATTTGTTTCCCTCGATCAGAAAGTGAGTGAAATTAATAAAGAACGAGGAAGTGGTGGCCAAACTGAAATCACGGTCAACACCTCAGGGCAGGCGCCGGCAACCGAAATTGCTAAAGCGTCTGCTGCTGCTCCAGATAAGCCGCGAAGTAAAATACCGACGCAACCAAATGAGAATGTAGCTCGTAACCAAGGGAGGGGAAAATCCAGTAGGGGCGACCCAAGCCCAAAGAATGTTCAGTCCGAAACGGTCGTACACGAATCACTGGAGGAAAAATCAGAAAGTTTACCAGGAAATCAGTCTGCTTGCGGTACAAGAGAAAACATCAGAAGTAGAAAAAAACGGGACAGTAACTAATAAACTGATTGAAGTGTTATTCCATGTTCAGCCTTCCGAGAAAACTGTTACAGCTTAACTGAACCCTGAACCACAGTAAACTAAATTAGTTTAACAAAACAACTACATAGTGACAGCACAATGACGCAATCTTATTCTGTCACCACTATAAACATAAATAAAATCACGACCGGTTTGAAGTTATCGGCCCTTAAGGAATTTTTGTACGAATCCGCGACTGATATTGCCCTGTTACAAGAAGTTCTAATTTCGGATTTGGTAATTCCCGGTTTTGTCAGTTACATAAATGTGTCTCCCGAAACAAGTGTTGGAACAGCTATTTTGGTACGGGAAGGGATTACAGTAAGCGAGGTGGAACGACTGGAATCCGGAAGGGGAATAGGACTAAATATCTTTGATGTGACTATCATCAACTTGTACGCCCCTTCAGGAAGTTCTCATCGAGCTGACAGGGCACGTTTCTTCAAAGACGACTTGATATACTTGTTAAGGAAATCACCAAGACAGTTATTACTTGGAGGTGATTTTAATTGTGTTTTAAATCGAAAAGATCAGTTACCTAATTTTAATTTCTCAAGTGAACTAAAACAATTAGTTACTGGTTTAGAATTAAAGGATATATGGGAAATCAAATACCCCTCCATTGTTGAGTTCACTTATGTCACGGCAACATCACGTAGCAGGATTGATAGACTATATATTTCTAAAAATCTTGTAACTTCCGTGACAAAAGTAGAAACCATTCCTACGTACTTTTCAGACCATTCAAGTGTCTTAGCTTGCATAAATCTAACAAGACAGCCGGTTCGCCGATTCAAGAATCAGTGGAATTTGAACACTTCCTTGTTAGTTAATCATGATTTAGAAGATCTGATTAAAGAAACATGGGCAATATGCCTGCGAGCCCGTAGTAGATATGCCACTGCCATTGACTGGTGGGTTAAAATGGCAAAGCCAAAGTTGAGGAAAGTTCTTATTCAATACAGTGCCCAGAGCGCAAGGGAAATGAAATGCACTATAGAGTATTACTATTCCGTTTTGAGAGATCTATATGATCAAGTCTCAGCAGGTTCCTCACTTCGGATAGCAGACATAAAAAAAGTCAAAGCCAAGTTACTTAATATCAAGAGAAGTCAAATGGAAGGGTTGAAAATAAAATCGAAAGCAAATTCGGTGTCAGCAGATGAAACTACTTCCCTATATCATTTAGTGAAGCATACGAAAAACGGGAGAAGGACTTTTATTGAAGAAATTCGAACAGAACACGGCACGATTCTCAGAACCCAGCAGGATATCATGGACGAGATTTATCGCTATTATTGCGAGCTATATTCTGTACATCAAAGTAGTGATGCTTCCTTGGAAGAATTCCTTGACATCCTAGCCCCACAGCTGACAGAAGATGACAACGAAAATTTTCTCGAGGTTGTCAGTGAAGAAGACGTGTATGACACTCTGTGCGCCTCGCCACCAAAAAAATCCCCAGGACCGGATGGTCTGCCAGCAGAATTTTACATCCGTTACTGGCCAATAGTGGGTGCGAAAATCACGGACATTGTAAATAAGGTTATTCAGGGTAAAATGATTCCGGCTGAGCTTAAAGAGAGTAAAATTGTTCTGGTGCCAAAAAATAAAGGAAACAAAGATTTAAATAATTTTCGTCCAATTTCACTGCTGAATTCTGATTATAAATTAATAGCTAGAATAATAAACAAGAGAATTTCATGCCTTACAGATAAAATTATTAGTCAACATCAGAACTGTGCGCAAGGCAGAACCATTTTTCAAAATCTAGCGGAATTCAGGGATATCATTGCAATAACTTCTGTAACAAACATAAAGTGTGGTTTATTGTTTTTAGATTTTTATAAGGCGTTCGATGTAGTAAACCATGAATATCTTCTACAGACATTGAAGAAAATAGGTTTCAACGATAGGGTTATACAGTTGATTAAGAACATAGCAACTGGAATAAATGCTAAAATAGCGGTGAATTGTCAACAATCCAGGCCGATGCAAATACAACGAGGTGTTCCTCAAGGAAGTCCTCTGTCCATGTCGCTCTTCGCAATTTCGCTGGAACCTTTCCTCCGACATGTCCATGCTACATTAAAAGGCTTAACATTATCAGGAAACAAAACAGTTATAAGAGCCTATGCTGACGATATAGGGGTCATTATAAGGAATAATGACGAGGTAACCACGCTAGCAACAGTGATTGATTCGTACTGTAGAGCATCTGGAGCCAATGCAAACGGAAAAAAAAGTAAGATGTTAAATCTCAGAGGTTTTGATAATATCAACGTCGAGTGGGCAAACTTAGTCCGACAACATAATACACTTGGGATCACCCTGACAGCATGCCCTATGAAAATGACGGCTTTAAATTGGAAAGTTGCAGCAGATAAAGTGCAAGGAGCCATTGTAGAGAATTTAACTCGATATATGAACCAAGTTCAAAGAACACAGTATATCAACTCATGCATCCTTGCTAAGGCTTATTATACTGCCCAGCTGTTTCCAATACCGAGAATGATAGCGAGGAGAATAATGTCCAAAATCACAAAATTTTTGTGGAGAGGTGAAGTGTTCAGAGTACCTGCTAAAGTAGCCACTTTAGATCCTAAAAATGGTGGACTAGGATTAACTGATATAACGGATAAAGCCTCTGCTCTTTTTATCAAAAGGCAAGTTAATTTAATAAGAGACTCGCGAGAAAGCATAACCAGCCAACTTTTCGACATCATTAAACCTCCAAGCCTGCTTCCCCCGATTGACGTGCAGAATATCAACAGTCGCTTACAGCACGTGAGGATTTTCTATGTTGAGTTTAGTTATGTCAGTGTCGAACTCAGGCAGTCCCGACACTTAACATCGAGAGCCATAATGCGGGAACGAAAGAAAAGCGAAGGAAGAAACAAAATAGAACGACAGTTTCCAAACATTGAGTGGACTGAGATTTGGAAAAACATTAGTTCTAATGTGCTCACGTCTAATATAAAAACGTCATGGTACAAGACAGTTAACAACATAGTTAGCACCAATGAAAGACTGCACGCAATCGGACTCTGTGAAACAAATTTATGTCAACAATGTCATCTAGTTGACACAGTAATTCATCGATATACTTGCAGTGGTCACATGAATAGTTGGAAGTGGATCCGGGAGCAAATAGCTCTGATTACAAGAACATCCCCTGAGTATATATCGCTGTCATTGATACACAGGCCTGAAGCACGCTATTTCCCAGAAGCAAAAAATAACGCTGTGTACTGGTTGCTGGGAAATTTTGTTAACTACGTCCTTAACAAATTAGGATCCGATAGCATCATAGAGTTCAAGGTACACATGCTGTGTGAGTTCCACAAAATTAGAAGCTATTCGAATCACAAGAAAAAGTTCGGTAATATGCTAAAAATTGTATTTGAAAGAATGGGCATTGGTTAATATAAAAAAGAAGACTGTGTTGACAGTGATGTATTGTAGTTACCTTAAGGATACTATTTAAGATTTTACAGTATATTTATGATGTGTGCTTTCTCTACTTCAGAGAGTAGTTTTTTGAAATTTATAATCTAATGTATAGAACTTATGTGACATTGAGATTGTGTGTCTAATAGTGCCAAACACAAATCATGAAAGGTGCATTATTGGCTTATACTAGAAATTTGGAAATAGACAGTTTTTATAGAAATCTCCTTATCGATTGGTTAAAACCATAAGATACTATCCGATAAATGTGATATTCAATGGCTGGCACATTGCCCTGTTCATTTTTGCAGTGAAAGACTGATTATATAGATCTGATCACTTCAAATACTTAGATTCAATTAATGTCCAGAAAGTGTAGTTGGAAGGCTAGTCAACTTTATTATATATCTCCTTTCCGCCATTCTCAAGTATTTATGTTTAATTTAATTCTTTCTGGTGATTTAGTCAGTAACACAATCTTCTGTTGTCTTTCCTTAATGTCAGCGCAATTGAAATGATCAAACCGCTTTGTTTAAATAACTTCATGTATGTATAACTTAGTATGTATTTGCAATGTGTAACATTGTTTTTTTAATAAAGGTTTTATAAAAAAAAAAAAAAAAAAAGTGGTCAGCGTGACAGACTGTCAATCCTAAGGGCCCGGGTTCGATTCCCGGCTGGGTCGGAAATTTTCTCCGCTCGGGGGCTGGGTGTTGTGTTGTCCTAATCATCATCATTTCATCCCCATCGACGCGCAGGTCGCCGGAGTGACGTCAAATCGAAAGACCTGCACCAGGCAAACGGTCTACCCGACGGGAGGCCCTAGCCACACGACATTTCCATTTCATTTTTGGTGTTCCGATTTTTTTCCGTCAGTGTACATAATACATGTTTATCTTGACGGGACATCCAGAACTGTTAATATTCATCATCAATAATAAGATGTGCTATTTTTTTTCTTCTAAAAGAATAAACAACCCGGTTTCGGGACCAGCGTCGCTGCTTCAGTTGCACATAAAATGTGAGTCTATAAAAGTAGAATAAAAGGGGTGAAATTAGGTTGAAATAGTGCATCTCGGTAGGTGGGGTGAAAAAGGAGACCATCTCCATACCTAGGTCTGCCAGAGAGCCTCTCACAGCACAGGACAAAGGTATAGGTGTAAATGCAGTGATGCACATACATCCATCAGGCGCGTGACAGTCACACAGCAAAGTGTTTCAGCATCGAAAGACCGCCATCTATCTTCGTGCTTTTCAATCTTTGACACGCTATGAACCCCTGACCCACCCGTTTTGCGAGAGGCTCTCTAGTTGGCCTAGGTGTAGAGATGGTCCCCTGTTTTATGCTATGTACCAGGAACACAATATTGTAATCTAATTTGAACTCTTAATCGACTTTTACGGACTCACATTTTACATGCAGCTCATGCTGGGCACCGGATTGCACTTTCCTTTCTCAAAACAAAAAGTTTCACTTATGTAACTGATCTTATCACTTATGAAAGAAACGTTTAGATTCGAAACGCCATCTGTCGCGTAAATTTGAATGAAATAACTTCACACCCATAAACCTCCATAAATTCAGCGCAATGGAGAGAAGTGTACCTGCACATTTTATACATGTACACCGATCTACCAGAAAATTCTGACCACCGATCTACTATTTACATAAATCCGTCCAGGTGACAGCAGCGTCGCCTGACGAGGAATTACTGCTAATCAGACACACACTCCGTGCATGTAGCATCAGTGAATGTGCTGTTCATGTCTGTAGTGGGGAAGGCGTGCCATCTATCTGACCGAGAGCAGATTGTGATAATCCGGAGGAAGCTGCAAGACTAGTCGAGTGTTCGAGGAGTGCTGTAGTGAGCGTCTTCAACAGGTGGCGAAACTAAGGTGATACCACGTCCAGACGCCGTGGGGTTCGGCGGTCACCCTCATTACAGTTGTCGGACGTCGTAGGCAGGGCAGTCTGGGACAGGTGGCGAAGTGGGGCGGAAATAACGTCAGACAAGTCTGTCTGAACACACACTGTACCGAACACTTCTAATGATGGGCCTCCACAGCCGACAACCCTTGCATGTGCCAATGTTAACACCACGATATCGACAACTACGTCTGAAATGTACACTTGACCATCGGCTGGACGTTGGCGCAGTGGCAGAGCGTTGCATGGTCTGATGAATCCCGATACCTTCTTCATAATGCCGATGGGAGGGTGTGAATCCGTCGTCTTCCAAGGGAGCAGGTCCTTGCTCGAGTACTGCGGGACGGAGACAACATGGCGGCGGCTCAATTATGCTCTAGGGAACATTCACGCGGGCATCCTTGGATCCAGTAGAGCTCGTGCAGAACACCACGACGCCCGAAGAGTATCGTACAGTAGGCGCAGATCACGTACACCCATTCAGGTCGATCATGTTTCCCGAAGGCAATGGCATTTTTCAGCAAGATAAAGCTCCATGTCACGAAGCCAGGAATGTGATGGAGTGGTTCGAGGAACACAGTGGCGAGTTTCAGGTGATGTGCTGGCGCACCAACGCACCAGATCTACACCCGATCGGGCACACGGGGTGTGATTGAAAGATGCGTCAGACTTAGTCGCCCCGTCCCGGAATTTAAGGTAATTAGATGACTTGTGTATGCAGATGTAGTGCAACTCCCCTCCAGCGACCTGCCATGGCCTCATTACTTCCCTATCACGACACGTCACCGCTGTTATGTGTGCCATGAGTGGACATACCACCTATTAGGTAGGCGGTCATAGTGCTCTGGCTGATCAGTGTATATCACATAGCGGTCACTGAATCGTGAAGAGAGTGAACCAAACTAAATATGTGTTAGCCTTCTGATTACGGCGCTCAGCTATGCAGTGACGAAGTTTTCTTGATCTTGTGATTGCTAATTTGATGTTCAAGTTGAGTAACTAATTCTTGGTTCTCATTCCTAAATAACACAGTAATGGAAGAAATATCGTTGCACACTGACAAACAGCAATCAGCAAAACAGCATTTGTCGACTTTCTTTAACATCATACGGAATCCAACAGCATGCGAAGGATGACTACTTATTGCTAATATTTCTTACCTACACCTCAATAGGCGATTTCAAGTCCTTGAGAATATACGCGAATCGTGAAGCGACCTCACACCAATAAGAAGATGGCTGCCAAGCGAAGGGGGACCACATTCAGTGTCACATAACTCGGAGTAACCATGCTGTTTCGAAATAAACCTGAAAAATTAGAGAAATAACGATTTACATATTCTCAGTACAAGAAAGAAAGCTTACAAACCAGCTTTGGAACTCAAAACTAAAAGTATAAGATTCATATTCACGATAAACAAAAAGAACATCATTTTCTTCAAGAAGCCAAAATCTATACTCCGTGAGAGGATAACAAACATTGAATTTACACCCGACGAAGAGAAAAGATAACTTACGCCACTATAACCAGCTTCTATTCGACTAAATTTCAGCAACGTATAACCATCCATTTTATTACGCACAAGAACATAGCTCCGTCGCTACTCGCGAGGTGATCTCAGCTAACCAACGTCAATCAAACCTCGCCATTTTCAGTTTCTCCGCCGCAAATACAAGGTCCGAGGAAAGATGTCCCGTTTGTGGACACTGCTGCAGCGTATGTGCAACGGAGGGTGACTCCGATGCGAGTATACAGGGTGGTCCATTGATCGTGACCGGGACAAATATCTCACGAAATAAGCGTCAAACGAAAAAACTACAAAGAACGAAACTTGTCTAGCTCGAAGGGGGAAACCAGATGGCGCTATGGTTGGCACACTAGATGGCGCTGCCATAGGTCAAACGGATATCAACTGCGTTTTTTAAAATAGGAACCCCCATTTTAATTACACATTCGTGTAGTACGTAAAGAAACATGAATGTTTTAGTTGGACCACTTTTTTCGCTTTGTGGTAGATGGCGCTGTAATAGTCACAAACCTATGGCTCACAATTTTAGACGAACAGTTGGTAACAGGTAGGTTCTTTAAATTAAAATACAGGAAGTAGGTACGTTTGAACATTTTATTTCGGTTCTTCCAGTGTGATACATGTACCTTTGTGAACTTATCATTTCTGAGAACGCATGCTGTTACAGCGTGCTTACCTGTAAATACCACGTTAATGCAATAAATGCTCAAAATGATGTCCGTCAACCTCAATGCATTTGGCAATACGCGTAACGACATTCCTCTCAACAGCGAGTAGTTCGTGGTTCATGGTGTGGGTTCCTGTAGTCATGTCCTAGTTCATGAACCACGTGCAACGTATGAGTGGCCAAGTAAGTGGTCCCGACAGTCGGGATACCAGTTACTTTGGAATAAGGCTGGACATCTCGGACATATTCTGCGTCGTGGTCACCTTTGTGTTCATACGGCAAAGACTACCAAATCCCCCGGTTAGTCCCTCAACCGTTAGGGGTAAAACTCTATGGGACTCGGGGCAAGTAAGGCTAGCAACCTGCTTCTATGATGCTGGCAACAATCACAGCAAAATGCCTCGGATCTTTGAAGGTGACGGAGTCCCACCTCTAACTGACAAACCAGGGACTCCTAAGATACAACTTGGCAAACAAATGGTAATGAGATGGGGAGCTATTAATATCAATGGGGGCTACTCTGCGAAGAAGGTAGAGCTGGCAGAGGCTGCAAGTAGGATGGGGCTGGACGTTTTAGCAGTTAGTGACATTCGGGTAAGGGGTGAGAAAGAAGAAGAAATGGGAGAATACAAGGTCTACCTGTCAGGAGTCAAAGCAGGAACAGCACAATGGGGTGTAGGGCTTTACATCAGGAAAGAAATGGGACCCAGCGTAGTTGCAATAAGGTATGTAAACGAACGACTGATGTGGATAGATTTCACAGTGTCTAGCAAGAAAATTAGGATTGTGTCAGTATATTCGCACTGTGAAGGGACAGATCAAGATAAGATGGATAGTTTTTATGAGGCACTCAGTGATGTAGTTGTTAGAGTAAAGGACAAGGACAGTGTTCTGCTCATGGGTGATTTTAATGCCAGGATTGGAAATCGAACAGAAGGCTATGAAAAGGTTATGGGTAAATTTGGAGAGGATATGGAGGCCAACAGGAACGGGAAACAACTCTTGGACTTCTGTGCCAGTATGGGCTTAGCAACCACAAATTCCTTTTTTTAACATAAGAACATTCACCGGTATACTTGGGAAGCCAGGGGAACCAGATCTGTCATTGACTGTATAATAACAGATGAAGAATTCAGGAAGGCTGTGAGGGACACACGTGCATTCAGGGGATTCTTTGATGACACTGATCATTATTTAATCTGCAGTGAAATAGAGATTGTGAGGCCGAAAGTGCAGGAGGTCAGGTCCATATGTAGGAGGATAAGAGTGGAGAAACTTTAGGATAAGGAAATCAGGCACAAGTACATAACAATGATATCAGAAAGGTACCAGTTAGTTGAATGTAGTCAATTACAGTCATTGGAAATGGAATGGGTAAGGTACAGGGACACAGTACTAGAAGTGGCTAAAGAATGTCTTGGAACAGTAGTGTGTAAAGGTAGGATGAAGCAAACAGCTTGGTGGAATGACACAGTCAAGGCAGCCTGTAAAAGGAAAAAGAAGGCGTATCAAAAATGGCTACATAATAGAACTCAGGTAGACAGAGAAAGTTATGTTGAAGAAAGAAACAAAGCCAAACAGATAATTGCAGCATCCAAGAAGAAATCTTGGGAAGACTTTGGAAACAGGTTGGAGACTTTGGGTCAAGCTGCTGGAAAACCATTCTGGAGTGTAATTAGCAGTCATCGAAAGGGAGGTAAGAAGGAAATGACAAGTATTTTGGACAGGTCAGGAAAACTGCTGGTGAATCCTGTGGATTCCTTGGCCAGATGGAGGGAATATTTTGAAGAGTTGCTCAATGTAGTTGAAATTACGATCAGTAATGTTTCAGATTTCGAGGTACAACGGGATAGGAATGATGATGGAAATAGGATCACATTTGAGGAAGTGGAGAAAATGGTCAATAGATTGCAGTGCAATAAAGCAGCTGGTGTGGATGAAATTAAGTCGGAACTCATCAAATACAGTGGAATGTCAGGTCTTAAATGGCTATACAGGATAATTGAAATGGCCTGGGAGTCGGGACAGGTTCCATCAGACTGGACAAAAGCAGTAATCACACCAATCTTTAAACATGGAAACAGAAAAGATTGTAACAACTACAGAGGTATCTCTTTAATCAGCGTTGTGGGTAAAATCTTCTCAGATATTGTTTAAAGGAAAGTGCGAGTATTAGTTGAGGACCAATTGGATGAAAATCAGTGTGGGTTTAGGCCTCTTAGAGGTTGTCAGAACCAGATTTTTAGCTTACGGAAAATAATGGAGAAGTGTTATGAGTGGAACAAGGAACTGTATCTATGCTTTATAGATCTAGAAAAGGCATATGACCGGGTTCCTAGGAGGAAGTTATTGTCTGTTCTTCGAGATTATGGAATAGGAGGCAAACTTTTGCAAGCAATTAAAGGTCTTTACGTGGATAGTCAGGCAGCAGTTAGAGTTGACGGTAAATTGAGTTCATGGTTCAGAGTAGTTTCAGGGGTAAGACCTGTCTCCACTGTTGTTCATATTATTTATGGATCATATGTTGAAAACAATAGACTGGCTGGGTGAGATTAAGATATGTGAACACAAAATAAGCAGTCTTGCATATGCCGATGACTTAGTTGTGATGGCAGATTCGATTGAAAGTTTGCAAAGTAATATTTCAGAGCTAGATCAGAAATGTAAGAACTATGGTATGAAGATTGGCAAAACGAAAGTAATGTCAGTGGGAAAGAGATATAAACGGATTGAGTGCCAAATAGGAGGAACAAAGTTAGAACAGGTGGATGGTTTCAAGTACTTAGGATGCATAATCTCACAGGATGGCAACGTAGTGAAAGAACTGGAAGCGAGGTGTAGCAAAGCTAATGCAGTGAGCGCTCAGCTATGATCTACTCTCTTCTGCAAGAAAGAAGTCAGTACCAAGATGAAGTTATCTGTGCACCGTTCAATCTTTCGACCACCTTTGTTGTATGGGAGCGAAAGCTGGGTGGATTCAGGTTACCTTATCAACAAGGTTGAGGTTACGGATATGAAAGTAGCTAGGATGATTGCAGGTACTAGTAGATGGGAACAATAGCAGGAGGGTGTGCACAATGAGGAAATCAAAGAAAAACTGGGAATGAACTCTATAGATGCAGCAGTCAGGGCGAACAGGCTTAGATGGTGGGGTCATGTTACACGCATGGGAGAAGCAAGGTTACCCAAGAGACTCATGGGTTTAGCAGTAGAGGGTAGGAGGAGTCGGGGCAGACCAAGTAGAAGGTACCTGGATTCGGTTAAGAATGATTTTGAAGTAATAGGCTTAACATCAGAAGAGGCACCAATGTTAGCACTGAATAGGGGATCATGGAGGAATTTTATAAGGGGGACTATGCTCCAGACTGAACGCTGAAAGGCATAATCAGTCTTAAATGATGATGATGATGAAGATGATGATGAGCGAGTAGTTCGCCTTCCGTAATGTTCGCTCATGCATTAACAATGCGCTGATGCATGTTGTCAGGCGTTCTCGGTGGATCACGATAGCAAATATCCTTCAACTTTCCCCACAAAAAGAAATCCGGGGATGTCAGGTCCGGTGAAACTGCGGCGCATGGTATGGTCCTTCGACGACCTATCCACCTGTCATGAAATATGGTACTCAATACCGTTTCAACCGCACGCGAGCTATGTGCCGGACATCCATCATGTTGGAAGTACATCGCCATTCTGTCATGTAGTGAAACATCTTGTAGTAACATCAGTAGATCATTACGTAGGAAATCAGCATACATTGCACTATTTAGATTGCCATCGATAAAATGGGGGCCAATTATCCTTCCTCCCATAATGCCGGACCATACATCAACCCGCCAAGGTCGCTGATGTTCCACTTGTCGCAGCCATCGTGGATTTTCCGTTGCCCAGTAGTGCATATTATGCCGGTTTAGGTTACCGCTGCTGGTGAATGACGCTTCGTCGCCAAATAGAACGGGTGGAAAAAAACTGTCATCGTCCCGTAATTACTCTTGTGCCCAGTGGCAGAACTGTACACGACGTTCAAAGTCGTCGCCATGCAATTCCTAATGCACAGATATATGGTACGGGTGCAATCGATGTTGATGTAGCATTCTCAATACCGACGTTTTTGAGATTCCCGATTCTCGCACAATTTGTCTGCTACTGACGTGCGGATTAGCCGCGACAGCAGCTAAAACACCTACTTGGGCATCATCACACGACGTTCAAAGTCGTCGCCATGCAATTCCTAATGCACAGATATATGGTACGGGTGCAATCGATGTTGATGTAGCATTCTCAATACCGACGTTTTTGAGATTCCCGATTCTCGCACAATTTGTCTGCTACTGACGTGCGGATTAGCCGCGACAGCAGCTAAAACACCTACTTGGGCATCATCATTTGTTGTAGGTAGTGGTTGACGTTTCACATGTGACTGAACACATCCGTTTTCCTTAAATAACGTAACTATCTTGCGAACGGTTGATGTCGTCCGGGATAACGAGGAGCATACATAGCAGACGCTCTTTGGACATTTTAATAACAATAGCCATAATTCAACACGATATCGACCTTTCCCGCAATTGGTAAACGGTCCATTTTGACACGGGTAATGTGTCACGAAGCAAATACCGTCCGCACTGGCGGAATGTTAGTGATACCACGTACTTATACGTTTGTGACTCTTACAGCGCCGTCCATCACAAAGCGAAAAAAGTGGTCTAACTAAAACATTCATATTTCTTTACGTACTACACGAATATGTACTAAAAATGGGGGTTCCTTTTTTTTTAAAAAACGCAGTTGATATCCGTTTGAACTATGGCAGCGCCATCTAGCGGGCCAACTATAGCGCCATCTAGTTTCCCCCTTCAAGGTAAACGAGTTTCTTTCTTTTTAGTTTTTTCGTTTGATGCTTATTTCGTGAGATATTTGTCCCGGTCACTATCAATGGACCACCCTGTATAAGCAACAGCAAGTAGGCAAGAGGTTACTGTGTGTAGCATTGGAGCCTATCCGACGCGCGTGCGGTAAATACGGGAACGTGGGCTATGACGACGTTTTTACTAAATGAGTCCAAACAGGACCAACGCGCTGTTTTTCTTGATTGTGGTGGCTGGAGACGTTTTCAGTTACATTCCTCATCATCTGCGCAACCAAAGGCATCCTGAATGCTTGAGATGTACTCCGAAATAGTAATTTTGTTTCGTTGTATGGTCTTTGCACATGGGGATACTAGATGCCATCTCTGTTTACTCAGTGTTTAAAAAGTGTGATGGTGTACGTGACGTACCAGAGCTAGGAAACGAGCCTGTGACCACCGAAGATATTACTTTTGTTTTATTTATATTTATTTCACATTCATATTTTCGTTCATCCTTTAGTGAAAGCCCTCGACAAAAGAATGAGCCATGTTCTGAAACAGTATTTTCTTTGTTGTGTTGGCAGAAGAGCTAACACCGTGTTACTAGAGGAGGCCGAAATGCACGCGTTTCAGTTCACGCAGGCTGGCGTGTGGAGGGAAGGACTATACTGACGTGAGGTCTGGAATATGACAAGGAATTAGAATTCAGAAAGCGGACGGAATTAGTTTGATACTTAACTTTAATCCATTAATGATGAATGTCGCTCTTGACGGTACATGATTCAAAATATTATTTGTTCAGAATACAGTCTTGAAGATAGTAATTATAGTAACTGAATATGGCGCCTTGCTGGGTCTTAGCAAATGACGTAGCTGAAGGCTATGCTAAACTGTCGTCTCGGCAAATGAGAGCGTATATAGACAGTGAACCATCGCTAGCAAGGTCGGCTGTCCAACTGGGGCGAGTGCTAGGGAGTCTCTCTGAACTTCCCGTGTGGCGGCGCTCGGTCTGCAGTCACTGACAGTGGCGACACGCGGGTCCGACGTATAGTAACGGACCGCGGCCGATTTAAAGGCTACCACCTAGCAAGTGTGGTGTCTGGCGGTGACACCACATTCTTTTTCTTTAGTAGTCAATGCCACCGGTTACTCCAAAGTTGTAACACAACATATTAAACCATATAAATCCTCATGATGATGGAGGTCTAAGTCTTCTAAAAACGTTGAGTAAATAAATGAATAAACAGCAGTGACATACAAAAGTAATCTCGCTGTTTGACTCAGTATCAGTACCCACATTCTGAATTAAATGATCCGCACTGGCCGTAAAATACTTCTTATTAAAGACACGATTGGTTTCACGTCAGCTGAAAACGCATCCTCAAGTGATAGAGATTCTTTTTAACAAGTCAGTGCAGAGCGGTCAGTATTGCCTTGACTGCTGCTGCTCGACCACCTTCCTGTTCATGACACAGTTCTGCCAACACCTTCATTTTGGCTATGGAGTACCGCTTTTAGCCCGCTGTTTGTTTATAACATGACATGACTGATGGACAATGGCTCTAAGGCTATTGTTTGAAAAGATGTATATCAAGGGCAACACTGATCCTGTAACACTTGTATTCTCTGCTCTCGTATTCTTGATGTCATAAACGTTTCACTAAGATAAGGGCCTCAGAGATTAACTTAGACATGGTATCGTTGGTATATTTAGAAAAAGCAGTAGGCTACAGAGCATCCCACACTGAACTGCTCTCCACGTGCTGCTGAACAGACGAATAGGAGACGGATGCGGCTCCTCCTGCCGCCCGCGCGAGCGTGCCTGTGACGTCAGCAGTGGGCGGCCGCCCCAGGAGACAGCTGAGCGCCGGCTGGCGTGGTGACCCGGCGCCGGCCGCTGCGCCCCCATAAACAGCTCATCAATCAATACACAGCGGGGCGGGGCGGGGCGGGGCGGGGCGGGGCGGCGTCTCTGGCGACGCGAGCCGCCGCAGGTGGGCAGCCGCTGCGAGCACGCCGCCCTCCCACTGCCCCCCTCGGCGGTGTGCTTCGTGTTTACTGCTGACCAGACTGCGGACTGTTTTCACGATCGAAGACTTTCACACGTACAGCTTTTCACTGGCTCTATTTGCTTTGTTTTATTGCTCGCGTAACATCTAATATATGAGATAAAATATGTTCCTACGAAAAGAGCCCCGAAATACTTTTTAGGGATACTGTGCTGTGACTTTCTTTGGATCATTAATTTTCAACAAAACAAATTATATTATGTCCTTATTATTCTGGATCTGGCTTTCTATTACAGGAACATTTTTTTTTCGTTACTGTAACTCGTCATAAAGTTCAACATATCTTCTTTCCTTTACAGTTATTGAAAAGGTTACTGAAAATTATTTCGTTATCAATACTGATGTTACAGTACGCAACGTTTGTTCAACATCAAAATTTTGCTGTGGATTTTTGTTAACAGTAAAACACCAATAAGTACCACGACTAACACGAGAACATGAGACTATTATCAGAGAAAGAGATGTTTTTAGTATAATGTTTTCCAGACCAGAACTACGCACAGCAAGATTTCTTTTATGCTATGAAGGTAAATTATCTTTTTGCACTGTTAATAATATATCATCGACACCAAGCGTCAAGCTGTAAAACACATCATAAAATCTGCTGCTCTGCTCCGCAATTCCGTAAGCTGAAAGAATTTTAGTTAGCTATTACCTGTTCGCTTCTTTGCGGTATGATTGGTCACATTTAATGCAGTTTGAATGCGCCGCGGCAGCGGCTCGTTCGTTCGTAGCGCAGCACTGCACCACAAATAGTATTTAAATAGCTGAAAATGTTTTAAAAGGATGGGATAAAATACCAGGCAAGCTTATTACAAATCATAATCCAAGTTTTCACTAAATAACTCTATTCAAAACATTTAAACAGCCTAAATTATTACACATCTTTACAATGAGTACCTAATGGCGTACGTCTCTCTATCTTGACAAAAGAATGCTACGCAAGCGTACAATATAACGTCACAGGCTCTCCCTACTCACGTAACTCTAAGAAGACGACAGAGAAATTAATGCTCGGTCACTACTATTGAAACTGTTAAGACACATTCTCATCTTTGTTTGATATTTAATAAGTATTGTCTGTGGCGGTTTCAGTACTCGCCGACACAGATATTATCTTTAAAAAAATCAGTACATAATTCTTTACAAGAACAAAACCTGACACATAATGCTTTCTCTTTATTACATAAAGTTCACACAATCGTTGTCCAAGCAAATACAATCATCCAGTTCAATTATTCTTTTCTCCTTTTTTTACCACATATAATACGTGTTTTGCTAAGAGACGTTACAAGCTACACCTATGCTCAGCAAACTACTGTGAAATGATGTCAGGGAGTATTTCTCTTGTACCTCTTTCCAAAGATTCTTGCCATTTCATTCCCATACGGAATGCGGAAACAATGATTGCTTAAATGCCTCTGATATAACTGAATTCTGTATTTGGCTTCAGCACAAATACGCGGTCCAGTCACAGTAATGTGAGCAGTGTCTATGTTCGATGTCTGCGTGCGGTAACCACTCACAGCCGGCATATGGCAACCGTAGCAGTGGAAGCTGTTTAAGTCACGTCAGGGGACGCGGAAAACAGTGCATTCATTGTAACGCGTAAGCGAAGCGATTTAGGTGATGTTTCTGATCATTATTTTCGGGGCCCGGGTGTGAGCATTTCTGAAACATTTAAGTTTTTAAACTGCATGCCGCCATGGTTGAGTTGCTGCGAATACATAGAAAGGAAGATCCTTTATCATTTAGCTACAATATAGTGGGTTAGCAACTGGAATCAGTTAATTCCATAAATTATCTGGGAGTAGGCATTAGGAGTGATTTAAAATGGAATGACAGTATAAAACTGATCATCGGTAAAGCAGATGCGAGACTGAGATTCATTGGAAGAATCCTAAGTAAATGCAGTCCGAAAACAAAGGAAGTAAGTTACAGTACACTTGTTCGCCCATTGCTTGAATACTGCCCAGCAGTGTTGGATCCGTACCAGATAGGGTTGATAGCAGATAGAAGATCCAACGGAGAGCAGCGCGCTTCGTTACAGGATCATTTAGTAATCGCGAAAGCGTTACGGAGATGATAGATAAACTCCAGTGGAGGACCCAGCGAGAGAGACGCTCAGTAGCTCGGTACGGTACGGGCTTTTGTTGAAGTTTCGAAAACATACCTTCAGCGAGGAGTCAAGCAGTATATTGCTCCCTCCTACGTATATCTCGCGAAGAGACCATGGGATAAAATCATAGCGATTAGATCCAACACAGAGGTATACTGACAATCTTTCTTTCCAAGAACAACACGAGCCTGGAATAGAAGGGAGAACCGATAGAGGTACTCAAGGTACGCTCCGCCACACACTGCCAGGTGGCTTGCGGAGTATGGATGTAGACGTAGATGTAGATACCGCACATTGTAAAATGGTGCTTTCCAAATGAGGCGCCGAAGCAACTGTGGTGTACCACGTGCCATAGATGACAGGAAAGGAGGACGGCTTCGGAGAAGTGTACGGGCATAACGAAGTGCGTTAAGCAAGTAACCGCCCAAATGAAGAAAGCGGCTACCAACAGTGTCTTCTCAACGACCGTACAGTGAACGTAGCCGCGTATGGGCCTTCGTAGCAGGCACTTGGTGCAAGAAGCCATGATGGCTGCTGTTGATAGGCGACGAAGGCTGGAATTGGCACGGCAGTACCGCCACTGGATGTCCATTGGATGACGACAGGTGGCCTTTTCAGGCGAGTCACGCCTTAAACTACATTGGACAGGTAGCCGCTGACGTCTACGGCATGAAATTATAAAACACCCTGCAGCAAATGTCAGAATTTTCCAGGGCGGACGAGGGAGCATTATGGCCTGGGGAATGTTTTAGTGACATTCCCTGGGTGATCTCGTCATTCTGGAAGGCACAATGGATCAACACAAGTATGTGCATATCCTGAGGGACCAGGTACAGCCCTACATGTAATTTATTCTTTCTTCGCGCGATGCCATCTACCAGCAGGACAACGCAGCGTGCAGTGTTCGTGCGTGGTTCAAAGGGCACCACGAAGATTTCAGCGTACACCCCTGGCCACCAGACTACTCGGGCTGTTGGCACCTTGTAAGGTGGCTATAATTTCACACCTTATTAGAACTCGTCCACATACTTTACTGTGATCTACAAACACAATTAGGTATCATGTGATTGGTTGTACATCGTATATGTAAATATATAAAGGAGACTGACATTGTCACGTATGCCTTGTAAATTATTGTTAACGCTTATTGCATGAAAGGTGACGGAGTGTCGTTATTATCATATTAGTAGAGATTGGAATGGTTCAAATGGTTCTGAGCACTATGGGACTTAACTTCTGAGGTCATCAGTCCCCTAGAACTAACTACTTAAACCTAACTAACCGAAGGACATCACACACATCCATGCCCGAGGCAGGATTCTAACCTGCGACCGTAGCGGTCGCGGGGTTCCAGAGTGTAGCGCCTAGAACCGCTCGGCCACTCCGGCCGGCTAGGTTGGAATGGCAGGGGAAATGAAACGACAAGTGGAACTCAAGCCTTAGATGGAAGGCCCACACAGGTGTGTTGGTCCTGCTTAAACACAGGAGGTAGCGAGACAGACGTTGAGACACCTGAACGCTGGGGCACAATAGAGTCGCAACCGGCCGCTATTGTAGTAGGGCCGCAAGGATAAGCAGATAATACTTTCAAACTTTACAAATCTTAGACACAGGTGAAAGGAACGAAGAGGCGGCACCTAGGAAACCCCGCAGGCTGGGTTATTTTCAAGGATTTTTACTCATAGTCGTACCATTGTACGAGTATAGGTTTTTCCTCGCAGACTTTCCACTCTGGACGAAAATAGACTAAAATATGTTTGGTCGGTGTTCGGAAGAATCTATAGAGAGAGAGAACATTCTGTGGTTTCGGGAATATAATTCGTTTTCGGGATTATGATGGTGGGGAGCTGAGCCTTGCTGAGAAGCCAGAGGTACAGAGACGTGGTCTTCCGTTGTGAGCGCCCGTGTGTGACCGTCACTCAGTATCATCTTTTTTTGGTACAGATGGACTTGCTGGCTTTGCTCTCAGGAGAGTTTATAGTTAGAACAGTTAGGCAATGTACTGTAGCGAACCTATACGATTCTGGACTTCACCTTTGGGTCGGAAGTCGTCGTTGAGTATGTAGCGTTCAGTAATTGAGAACACTTCCTCTGCCTATATTTACGTTGAGACTTTATCTGAACTCCGTCCTTGTAGCTGGGAGTTCGCGTTTCTCATCTGTAGAACACAGAGAGGAGAAGACAGTATTAGAGATATTAGTCAGAGGACCGCCTTCTGCCGTCCTAGTGTTTGGGACAGTTTTTATTTTGTGCGTAGAGTTCTTCCTACGACGCAGACGCGTACGTGAACCAGCACGCCGACGCACCAGACGCAGTACATACGGTGATATTGCAAATTGCTTCGGCTTATTACGGCTATAAAGCTAAACAGCATTGATCACGTTAGTTTATTTCCACCGAGGCTCCACACCACCGTAGATAATCTTTGAAAGTAGTGTCTTCTAGTGTTTGGTACGTAGATGATGTCAGTCATTTCGCGTTATTAATATTAGATCGCGCAGTCGTAATAAGGGGCAGAGTTCGACAATTGATTAGTAACGTTACTTACGAAATGTAACGTTTGTAATTTAAAGGTTTTTCTTAATCTACAATAAGTATATAAGCAGGAACGACGTTTATCACTTAGTAGGATTAGTTGCCTTCATCATTCATTTATATTTAGATTGTAATTTATAGGCTTAAGAGAACCTAAGATCTGCTTCAGGAGGTAATCAGACAGGGCAAAATCTTCATTTTAGCGTTTATTATTTTCCGTTGCGCACATTCATTTTACAGCCGCCTGGAGTAGCATTTAGGACTCTTGGACCCTCAACCGAGTAACCTGGAGCATCTGACCACGGCACTGGAGTCGGCATGGCTCCACAGACCTACATGTGCTCTCCAGAACCTCAGTGATTCTCTTCATGATCGTCTTGTGCTGCGACAGCATTTATTGAGGCTTTTGTTACGTGGTCTCTTTAATGTGGCTAGACAGTGTATTTCATGACTCTTCTGATGCGTTTCGGTCACTGATCGTCTGAAAAAGGGCTCCAAAGACTAGAAGTGACACAAAACAGTTTGACGTGACATGAACAGAAATCGATAGAATGTCATCTTCCTTTGAACATGGCCTATTGCCACTTCCGCTATGGCTTTCAGTCTACACTTACGATTCATGACGTCAATATACAAGGTGAACCAGAGTTGTTCAGGGATACATTCTGAGTACGTTGGTGCAAGAGACTCACTGTTCGTTACAGAATAATAACTTAACTGAGATTTACGCGGTTTGTTAGCTCAGTTACCTTAAGTTCTGTGAAAATACTTTCACAACGGTGAAATAGCCTGTAACATGCATTAATGAACACCTACAATATCAAATGAGAGTAATGTGACAACCCCTGATACTAAAACACTGTGATGGCGTTGCCGTCACTGCGAGAACTGGTCGGCGTAGAATCGTCACGCTGCTCTTCCCTTGCATTCAGTAAACCCAAATACGTTCAACACAAAAGTTCCTCTTCAGTAAACAGGTCCCCACTGTTTGCATCAGTGTTAACGTATTGACGTACAACTTACGTTGCCGCAAAAAGAAACCCGAGACAGGATTGCGGAGTACTAAATGCAAACTTGATGGCAGCGAGGTAAAGAGGACTTTACTGTTGTCGGCAGCCGCTACCATGATTGTTTTCAGTGCGATACAGGCACAAACCTAACTGGAGAAGAAAATAAATGAAATTGAGTATCTCTGTAACGAACCACCGGAGTCAGTGCGTCGCTTACGCACAACTACCTCGTAGGTACCACTGCACAACCTCTAAAGGTTTTCGGTGGAATTCTGGTTCACAATTTCACAATTTTTATATATATATATATATATATATATATATATATATATATCGTACTTTTCCTTCTCTGTGTAGTTCTTCCTAAGACGGTAAATCGCCGAAACGTGTTAGTAGTTAAAAAAATCTTGTGTTGAAGACAAATATAAAATTGAGCGGCACAAGTGGAACGAAGACTCCAGCCTACATCCAATACTCACTTTAAGACAAAAAAATAAATAAATAAAAAAAAGGACGCACCACGAAGGAATAACAGAATTAGACGGAAATTGATAGATGCGTTGCACATGTACCGACAAATAAATAATTACAATTTCAGAAAAAATCTGATGATTTATTCAAGAGAAACAGCTTCAAAATTTAAGCAAGTCAATAACGCGTTGGTCCACCTCTGTCCCTTATGCATCGGTTGATAGTGTTACTGAATTTTCTACGGAGGGATGTTGTGCAAAATTCTGTCCAACTGGTGCATGAGATCGTCAAAATCCTGGTTCGAGGGCCCTGCCCACGATGCTCGCAACGTCGTCAGTTTGGAAGAGATCCGGCGACCTTGCTGGTCAAGGTAGAGATTGGCAAGCAGGAATGCAAGCAGTAAAAACTCTGACCATGTGAGGGAGGGCATTATCTTGCTGAAATGTAGGCCCGGATGACTTGCCATGAAGGGCACAAAACGGGGCGTAGAATATCACCAACGTGCCGCTGCGCTGTAATTGTGCCGCGGATGACAACCAAAAGGGCAAGCATGCACATACGATAATTTGTAGGGGGCAGGGGCAACATCTGGGAGTATGAAGTACTCTCAATATTTTGAAGACGAATGGTACCTCTGCGTAACCGTAAACAGCTCGAGTTCCGACCGAGTTAAAACCCTTCGTAATACAGAGTATTAAATCATTTTCTTGAAAGAAAAACACCAGACTGCGCCGTATTTGTTTCCTTTCCTTGACACCTAAGGTGGAGCCACGCCACCTCGCCACCCCCTCCTCTCCCGTTGCCACCGTGTATGCGTTCCCTTGCAAAGTGGTCTTGCTATGAAATGAAAGACCATCATTCCTGGTTCTTGGGTCGTATGGCGGGCGACAGTCAAGTTGGTATCCCACCGCCGACTGGGGCGTCACTCGACACGTCTTCGCTGATCATCGGGGTTAAATTCGAAGTGTGGCGCATCACTGAGGACAATTCTACACCAGTCAACGAAATTCCAGATCCAAGACGTATCTGGCGACGCTTCGTTCAACTTTGGGATACCATCCTGACCGTCGCCCGTATTATTGCCCGAAAACCAAGAGAGACAGTCCGTAATGTCATTTCTTTCCATAGCAGGGCCCCTTTGGTTGTAAGCCGCGGCACCCCTACAGCGTAGCGGTACGTTGACTATATTCTACGCCCCGCTTTGTGGCCCCTCATGGTAAGCCATCCCGGACTGCCGCTCTCACACGGTGAGTGTTTTCCTGCTTGTTTTCGTGCTTTCCAAACCATACTTTGGCTAACAAGGTCATCGGATCTCTCTCCAACTGAGAACGTTTGGAGCACTACGGGTCGGATCTTCCAACCTGTTCGAAATTTTAACGATATAACGTACCAGTTGGACACACTTTGACACATCTCTCAGGAGGACACCCAACAACATTATCATTCAATTCCTAGCCGAATAACTACTTTCATAAGGGACAGAGATCGATCAAAGTGTAGTTGACATGCTCTTTTTATGAAACTCTTTCTGTTGTATAAATCTTTCATTCTTTCTGAAATTGTAATTGCTTATTTGTCTATATACATCACATCCACTAATTTCAAATCGTTCAAATGGCTCTGAGCACTATGGGACTTAACATCTGAGGTCATCAGTCCCCTAGCCCGTAGTACTACTTAAACCTAATTAACCTAAGGACATCACACACATCCATGCCCGGGGCAGGATTCGAACCTGCGACCGTAGGGGTTGCGCGGCTCCAGGCTGAAGGGCCTAGAACCGCTCGGCTACACTAACTTCACTCCCATTCATATACTTTTTTCGCGATGCGTCCTTTTTTTATCTGAGAGTGTGCTTTTTAAATGGTTGTGTTCGTGCTACAGTTGGGCAAATCTTTTCTTTACTGCCAACGTGGGACGCGTTATCTAGTGTTTTTTCGTATTTTCTAATTTTTCTAGTTATTGTTTCTTGAAACTTTTTAAGCGGGTTTCGAGATAGAACCGCTGTTTACGGAGACGTCTGTCAGTGCTGGTTAGCCAGCATTTCATGTGACGCTCTCCCGTGGGATCGACAAACATGTGACAATATACGCAGCTCTCCCTTGCATACATTCAGTATCCCCTGGCATTGCTGTTCAGTATCGTCCCATATACTAGAACAATATTATAGAATTGGTCACACGAATGTTTTGTAAGCAAACTCCTTTCCCCAATATGCTACTACGACCATCACCTACGACTGAGACTGTCGGTCACTCAATTTCATATTCTAACGAACTGTTCCTCCCAATAATTTGCCTGAGTTTTCTAATTCCATATGCGACTCACTGCTACTGTAGTCATGGCACACTACTCTCCTGCGTCTGTGAAGAACAAAATTTTACATTTCTCAACCTGTAAAGCAAGTTGTCACTCTTTCATGACTTTCAAGTCTTACCAGTACCGGGTTCAACGTCTGTGCAGCTTCTGGTACAAAATATCCGTGGGATACGAGACAGATGGATCCAGCTCTCAATGAAACATGTAGACTGATTAATTGCTGTTTCAAGTCTCCTCCGACTGACAAACTTTATTATCGCTGGAACAGTGCCAACTTTTGTACGCAGAGAAATGGCTGATGGTAAGGAGAGACTCAGCTCTTCTACGGTGTTTATTCTGAGCACACATTTCAGCTGTTCGGTTAAAGAGAGACCTGTCTTTTTTCCTCTTTCCTGTAGGTATACTTTATACCTTTACACATCTGTGAATAGAAGTCATAAATAAATTCATAATTTAGATAATTTAATGTAATAATTATTGAAGCTGCATAATAAGATAGTATCAATCCAGTAATCGAATATTATAATTATGTCTGTGTTGATTTTACTACATTACGCATAACCTCTACCAACAGTTTTTACATGTGTATGTAAGATGTTTCTTGGAAGTCGGTTTTTTACACTTGATGCATTTTACTGAACTTTTGTCATCAGTTTTTCCATGTAGATGGCATCTGCCACTCTTTTTACTTCTAGGATCTTTTTTCCGATGTTGGGGGTGCAGATCCAAACGATGTTCTTCCCTCTATAGCTTCTATTGCAGCATTCCCTGCTGGAAGATGTCTTCGATTCTTCATATCGCCACCAATCATCTACTCGCCAATAGTTTCTAGGAAAAGTCTTCTTCGCTGTAGGGTGTTTGCTTTCCGTTGGGGTAAATTGCCTTGTGTAGAAGATATGAGTTATATGCTGAAATGTCGACGATATTTGAGAACACAAAGAACACAACGATTGGCCATCTGTTCCTCTTCCTTTCTACTGCAGTGTGTTCACAGCTTCTTTCGTGTCGTTATAGTCTAAAATAATTTGAGGTTCTCTCTTGGTGTCATCGTGGTGCAGAGTGCTCTGCACAACAACACATTTGTTTTTATATGGGATGTATATTACAAGCGTTCTGTCCTTTATGAAAGTAAATGTTGGTGTTTATTTAGGAATCCACTTGGTCTGCAATAGATTTCGCGGGATGGACGGTTTGTTTTTACACACAGTTCCATTCATTGTGATATCACTCTTCATTAGCATTTATCGTAGGTCGCAGGATTTGAAAAAGTTGCCGCAGGTCATGTTATGTTCTTTCAAGCCATAAAACAAGTCAGTTACTACCATTATACTTTGGTCTTTTGGGGTGTGCTATCTGATTATTTCCCAGTATACCACTGAATATTCCATACACTACGTGTTTCATTGTCACAAAGTACCTAAAACTTGATGCCATACTTTGCATGGTTACTGGACATATATCAGAAGAAAGTGCCGTTCCCTCTGAATGCAGTAAATTGTTTGTCTACTGTAACGATCAAATTGGGAATGTACAATTTACGTAATTCATATGCCCATTTCTCCCAAAAATACCTTGTAATATGCGCGTGGGGCACACAATACTCATTAAAGCCTGTTCTATGGTAATTGAGCGGGGTTCACCTTATGAGAAAGGATTTTCTTACAGATATTGACCGCGTGTACCTGAATGGTGGCAAATCAGACTTACACACACTCTGTAATAACAATGATTCGTCAAGCAAGCCCGAAATGCAACTATACATCAGGATGGACCAAAAGCAACACTGAAGATGCTACCAATTTAATAATAATACTTCGCCAGCATAATTAGGCATTAACTGACTTTCTTCCCTGTACAAGTTGGTATATATTCATGCAAAACAAGTAGTAACACTGCATAATATAGTAGAAATTTAGAACCAGAAAATCTATTGAACTGATAGTTTCACGTTCTGTACTGATATGGAAACACCATGAATACATAACACTACACTATAATGTATACTACAAATCTTCGTACTGTCTATTGATCTGATTAAAATCGGGCATAGGTTACCCTAGAAATAGCACTTTCGAGCCACACACAAAATGTCAATTTTGATAAAGATAAAACACTGATAAATTTTGGCTTTTATATTGACTTTAACTTTTGCTGGTCAAACCAATTTAGAACACTTCAGAATTCAAATGAATAAAAAAAAAGGGGGGGGGCCTGAAACTGTTATGATCACTGTATTAAAAAAATTGATTACTGAATTTATTATGCGTTCAAGATTTCCAGTATATAAGTTACTACTCTTTTCATCTTATTTACTGCTCATTTAAATACCTTTATATCTACCTCGAAATAATTAAACTTCATTACTATATCAATTTAAAGTTATCATTCAACTTCGTTAGACCTTCGTTATTCATTTACTGGTTCATTAACAAAACAGTTCTTTAAACACCATTCTAACATAGTTAGATCTGCAAGTAATTATTATTAACACAAAAATTAGTGTTTCATTTCGGGACACTCGGATTGCACAACATTTGGAAAGGACCCTGTCTGGGTTAGTTGTGAGGATAATTAAATGATGGGAAAGTTCTGGTAAATTTAGGTTATTATTGAATAGTTCACTCTCTGGTCCATACGAATACAGTACTAAAAGTTTCAACCGGCTTGTATCGATGCGGCGGTTGGCGGGTGGCGAGATGGCGAGGCTCAGCACACACATACAACCACAGCTATGTCTCTTTACGTATCGGCACTTTAATTCTTCTTAGCGCCGCAATACTTTTCCATTTAGTGCCTATGGAATTTTACCACGCTGTGTGGGATTTGGAACGGCATAACCGAGGCTCAGTGAAACTACGTCTTCCAGGAGAGCCTCCTCGCTCCAGAAGGTGTTGCTCAAACCAGTGCCAGACTCCAACTACTGCAGCTGAGCCCGTTGTGCCGTGCAGCGCCCGCGTGCATTTTCTCGCGCTCGCCTGCCATCCACCTTTTACCGCTCCCTAACAGACCGGGTATTCACCCGAGGTTTTGCATTCTACATATCCTAACACATTGCCTACGCATGGACCACACGCACAGTTGCAATTTTAAACATCTTAAAACAGTTTCAACATTTGTTACATTTCAATTCTATTACAATATTGCTTGACATTTGACATAAACATTAATATTCACACTGAAACTTGTTTACAGTTTTCTTAACATAATGACATGAAACAAAAAAGAAATGATATCAGAAAATCAATTACACTAGTTTATCGAAAAATCAGATGGAAAAAAATTTACTTATATGTACAATAGTACAGCGTCGTTGTTGTTACAACCTCTTTGATGCAAACTTGTCTTGTTCACGTTTTCGTTGTCTTGTTTCACGGTCATCTAATCGAATTGCCCTTGATATCTTTTCGAACGTGCCTAGTGACGTTGTAGCTCTGAAAACTGGGCGACCTTTATACTCATCCCATAAACTTTCAGTAGACTGATTATGTGACTTGTAAGCTCCCTGTAATAACAGACCTATGTAAACATCTAGGTGAAGAACAGCTTTTTCCACTGGTCTCCTTAGAAAGGCATCTCATCAGCTTTAGAATGAATGAGTATAATCTTTTCAATTGTTGGCGAAGGAACACTTTGTAAGCTGGGTATTCATTAAATGCGAGAGCTGGCATTGATTTTCGCTCCTGGAGACAGGTGAATTATATTGCATCCTGCATTCCGTCCCGGTTGAGGTAGGGATTCAGTCTTGCACTCAGTTGATATATCCTTTGACATCACAACTAAGCTGTTAACCAATTGCTCTTATAGTGTATGATCTGTCCTTCTAGTGAATATGAAGAGCTGGATTCCGAAACATGGTAATCCACAGCAACGGTTTCATGACTATCAAATATATTCATCAGTATGTCTACTATTTCATCATCTTGCAAAGAGGCCATTATCTTGGGAAAGAAACTTACAAAGTACATTCAAGCGCCAAAGAATTGATATAGGCATTCGTATTAAAATACAGAGATATGTAAACAGACAGGTTGCTGAGGTCGGCCACGTCTATATAAGACAAGTGTCTGACGCAGTTGTTAGTTTGGTTACTGCTGCTACAATGTCAGGTTATTAAGATTTAAGTGAGTTTGAACGTGGTGTTATAGTCGGCGCACGAGAGATGGGACACAGCGAGGTAGTAATGAACTGGAGATTTTCCCATAGGACCATCTCTCCAGTGTACCGTGATTAACCAGGAGTCCGGTAAAACATCAAATCTCCGACACCGCTTCTCCTGGAAAAGTATACTGCAAGAACGGGACCAAAAACGACTGAAGAAAATCGTTCGTCAGACAGAAGTGCAACCCTTCCGCAAATTGCTGCAGATGTTAATGCTGGGCCACCAACATATGTCAGCGTGCGAACCATTCAACGAAAAATCAATGTGGACTTTCGGAGCAGAAGGCCCACTCGTGAATCCTTAATGACTGCACGACACAAACCTTTACGCCTCGCCTGGGGCCGTCAGCCTCGACTTTGATCTGTTGAGGACTGGAAACTTGTTGCCTGGTCGGGCGAGTCTCGTTTCAAATTGTTTCGAGTGGCTCTAGGAACACTCTTCTGAGTTTAAACGCTTCCGCTGGACACCAAACTCCCCAGACATGAACATATGTGGGATCCCTAACAGCGTGCTGTTCAGAAGTGTTCTCCACCCCCTCTTATTCCTACGGATTTATGGACAGCCTTGCAGGATTCATGGTGTCAGTTCTCTCCGGGACTACTTCAGACGTTAGTCGAGCCCATGCCACGTTGTGTTGCTGCACTTCTGCGTGCTCGCGGGGAGCCTACACGATATTAGGCAGGTGTACCAATTTCTTTGGCTCTTCATTGTATGTGATTTGCGAAGATAGAAACCTAGTGACCTGAGCAGAATTGAATCACTTTACTAACTGGTTTGATGACGAAAAAAACAATGACCCCTACATCCCCTTCCCTCTTTTTCACAGAAATAGATATTCCACTGCTGTTGTTTTAGGGACTTTTCTTCTTTGCTATCACCTTACTGCACCCACATAACTTCCATTGTTGGCAAATTGAATATTGTCAGAATTTGCTGTAATAATAAGTTAAAATACAGAGTGTGAAAAAGTACCGGAACAGTTGGAGAAGTACTATTTCTATGGATTCGAAACTAAAGCTCTATAACTATTTATTTCTGTTAGAATATACTTCGCTAAGGGCAAACCAAGTCAAGGGAGGAAATTATTGAATCAATGGTTCAAATGGCTCTGAGCACTATGGGACTTAACTTCTGAGGTCATCAGCCCCTAGAACTTAGAACTACTTAAACCTAACTACCCTAAGGACATCACATACATCCATGCCCGAGGCAGGATTCGAACCTGCGACAGTAGCGGTCGCGCGGTTCCAGACTGTTGCGCCTAGAACCGCTCGGTCACCATGGCCGGTGGCAATCATTAAAATCAAATATTTTCAAATTATAAACCATAAAAATTGTTTTGGGTCACAACACACCTTAGGAGGGTTAAAGGGAAGAACAACAATGCCGACCCATGGGATGAGCATACATACAGAATCTCAAATACAGCGGTGAAATATTTTGGCACGAAAGAATTTCGTTTTGGTACAATGTGATGTGTTAACTCGCCAAACAAATTCACATTATCATCATTTGGTTGCAGACGACAAGCGCCCAGTCCCAAATAATGTACAGAATGTCCTGTAGAACAGTATAATTTGATACATTAAGTTTATGACAACAACAAAAAAAACTCTTTCAGGCCTAATTTTCGTAGAACAAGTATCACTTAAAGCGTGTTCACATTTTACGGGTTTTACTGAAGGAAGCCCCCTGACAATGGCACAAAGGTGCTGAAAAGTATTTGATCCTATAAGAAAAATTTGTGCTTGCATAACATGGAGTATTTTTTTTCAGTACGCACGGGCACTGATGTAGCAACAAAAGCATGTGATAAACACATATATCTGAGATTCCAGACAGAGTTTCCTACGGTCATGTTTCCTACAGTGCCTCTTGAGAGGGCGAGCTAGGAATTGGTTCAAATGGCTCTGAGCACTATGCGACTTAACTTCTGAGGTCATCAGTCGCCTAGAACTTAGAACTAATTAAACCTAACTAACCTAAGGACATCACACACATCCATGCCCGAGGCAGGATTCGAACCTGCGGCCGTAGCGGTCACGCGGTTCCAGACTGAAGCGCCTTTAACCGCACGGCCACACCGGCCGGCAGGTAGGAATTGTGGAACATCTCCGCAGACGGCTAAGATCAGCCTACCGGCTACCTCCTCTGGACACAGTGAAAGCTTGATATTGTAGAAGTCACTGAACAGATAGCAATCTGCAATGTTGATATCCAAGGACAATATAATGTAGGCTCTAACGATATATGAGAATGCAGACAAGAAGAAACACCAACCATCAGCTGCAGTGTTTTATGTGTGCAGCATCCTACATAGAGCAAGATTTCCTTTGTTGCAGAGTTTCTCCTATTTAACTAAGCTGGTGTTCGTCTCTCAGTGTGGCTATTTGGTTGTATTAAACGTTCAATGAACGTATTTCTTGAAGTTTGGGATTTCAGCGTGATGAACATACTGTATGTTACAGGGAGAACTAAAATGTTTTGCTATTTCTACTACCGATTACTCACCTTTACCCTCACATCATAGACACACACATACACAAATACACACACACACACACACACTCACTCTCTCTCTCTCTCTCTCTCTCTCTCTCTCTCTCTCTCTCTCTCTCACACACACTCACACACACACACACACACACACACACACACACACACACACAAACACACACTCACACACAATTGTAATTTTTGTCAGGAGCGTTGCCTAACACTCTTCCAATAATAAAATAAAACTGTCCCAAACTTCTGGTTCCGACCAAGGTTTTCCAGAGGGTTCCCTTGGTTATCAGGTGACCGCCGGACTGGAAGTCCCCTCTGAAACATTCTCAGTTGAGACTCCCTCTGCACCACTACCAACCTGTTGGGACGTTTGGCCGAAAGGTACCATGACTCTTTAATGGCCCATATCTCAACCAGCCTGCTTTGGTGATGGAAGTGTAAAATAAAAGGAAAATAAATAAATAAGAACTAAACAATCACCCCTTGTAGTTTTCCAAAAGCAACAGTGGCTCTGCAAAAAAGGTTAAACACCAGTAACCTCTTCTCATGAAAATTGTGAAATAACTTGTAACCATTTTTCTTCGAACTTACCCATGTAAATTTATTCGATATTTTTCTTTGGCTATATTCTTCTTCGTCTCCAGGATGATGTGAATACTATTTGTCTTAATAAAATTCGTCTTCATCAAGCATGAATAATACATTGTTAGAGGTCGTTAGCACACAGTATAACAGTCTAACAATGCGAATATCATCCCTGTTAGTATTTGTTCCCTTACCCTGTTCAACTCTTTGTACAGAATTACACAATTATAGACTTTTTATGTCATTAAGGTATTCGTAAATTATATCACTCACTACATAATTCAAATGTAAATGGCTATCAATGTTATCTGATGGAAACGGCAAGTAGGTGCACGAGATGAAGGCAGTCATTCAATAGTTACGAATAGTTCATTGGCTTCTAAATTGGATAGCCATAGATACAACGTCCACAGTAGATGGGCTGTGGCAGCTGATGAATTGAGGCCAGGACAGATAGATGATGTTGTGTCAAATGATGTCAGAACTTTTGGAAATACAGCTCAGCGACTTTGATAGCAGCGCATCGTTCTGCCCCAGTAATGCCCCAAGAAGAGGCTCTTGTGCCTTCGTAACTTGGTCGGAACAAGCCGGCAAGCAGCGCCAGCAGCATATGATGATGGAATGAGTTCAGGACCAGGGACTGGGCTCAGAGCTGAGAGGACATTAGCTCGATCCCCAATCCATCCACGCTGCGGATGGACCCCAGCCAGTGGTCCCGTCAGTTTGGTGGAAGTATGATGGTGGAAGCCTAGCTGTGTTAACATGCCTAGCTTAGGCAGAAAGCCAAGGTTTATACATGATAACGCAGGTCTTTTGGCTGAAGTCACATACACGGCCTGCCAAGCAACACCAATTTGTCTCAAAATTTAGGTTATTGCCCCATTGCCCAGGCCGTAGTTGAAGAGCTGCTGGCATGGCACTCTGAGCAATTGCCTGGATTTCAGCGTTAGGCCCTGGCTTCTGACTGCACTACTGCACTCCTCCCATCTTGAATTTATTTGGCCCACTGAATTCCTGATTAGCTGAAACAGAGAAGCTGTTACCTTTATTGTTTATACTTTTCCAACTTCCAGTCAAAACACAAGTCCATAGTACTCATTTAAGGTTAGGTGCCATATGGCTAAATTCCTCAGTCCCTATTTACAGCAATCCATATTCATGGCTCTCAAACAGTGAGTCTTTGATTCTCGATCCCTACATTACATCACATCAGTTCCGCAAGGCTCAGTAATTTATTCACTCGTGCCGACACTTTTCACGTGGGCCCACGTGTAAAATTATGCTAACTGTGGAATGTGGATAGCACTACACTCGAGTTAGCATAAACAGGGCCTACCATCACCAAGAACCAAGGGAGGAGGCACGGTAGTCAGCAGAGTGGGTACCCATTTGGGAGGATGATGGCCATCTAGATTTAATCGCTTAAGGCAAATGCCAAGATGGTTCATTTGAAAAGGTATGGCCTACTTCCTTCCCCATCCTTCCATAATTCAAGTTTGTGCTCTCTCTTTATGACCTCATTGTCAGTGAGAGGTTAAACAATGATGCTTATTTGTTTTTACTGTTAACAAGATGGTGAAAGCGACCGATTTGGTAGTTCTTATTGCTGTGAGCTTACACTGACGTTCGGTAAATTATCTCTTTACATGTTCTAGCAAATGTTGCAGGGATACATGGTCATACAGGGCGGCCATCATTTGATCCAGGAAGTCTACGATGGTTGAGTCTAACGTGACATTCAGATAGGTTAGGTTTACCTTAGGTAAAATTTCGAATGGCAGGTCCTGTAAGTACAGTGCCAAACAGGTAATGTTCAGTGTTGTTGCTCCAAAGATGGTAGACTGTAACTAGAAGCTTGGTCCAGAAATGTTGTAAGTGCTCCTGTTGATTTGCATCCTTCGCCTTTGCAGTGCTAAGTGCTATGTGATACCAGGGTATCTTTATTTGTAGCAGGTGCAGATGATGACTAGGGAATCATCTACTGAAAAGAACCAATGTGATCCAACTTTTTTCCCTGCAGTTACATCCCTAGGACACCTGAATACAGGTTTCCTGGGGTGGACTAAGCTGAGCTTGCATGATTCTCGTACCATATGTGTTTGTTTATTGGGACACAACAGCAGTTCCTAAGTACAGAGTAGTATGAGGGATTTCCTGTTTGGTAGTACCAGCAGTGTCTCGTGTACTTTCAGTTGCAGTGATTTATTATTGGGCTCCCCATCATTCTAAACAAAAAAATCGACTCAGCAAACAATTCGCTTGAGAAAGAAATCTTCAAACTTCAAGCTAAATATTCAGTATTAGCACTGACTCATGTATCCATTACCACTCAATGATAAAATACCCATATTACATGCCTGCACTGGACGGATATCTACTTCTGCACAAGCTGCAATCTTAACAAAATGATGAATATGGTGCATTTCATAGAGTCTTGGCGCCCTAGACATCTGGCACCATGTACAACTTCTTATCATACGGGTTGCAGCAAGCTCAGCTCCAGCAGTGCAGACGACATGAAACTTCGCAGGCAGAGTGTGTCAGCAGCACTCCAGCCAGGGTACCAGGTGACGTACACGGCGTCGATAGAGGTCGTTGGCAAAGTGCACCTCTTCATGCATCTGCTACATGCCAACAGATATCTATCTGGGAGGCGATTATTTACGCCGGCGCAATAGCTCCACAAAACCCGTCACGGCCAGAAAACTGAAGACCTCTGCTATTCCATACCTAGGAGTGAGCCATCGGCGTTTGGAAAGTACGTCGCCTGCTCAGCTGGGGCTCTAAGTGATCAGCAACGTGCTCTTGGAGACTTGATGCAATTGTACTGTTCTTTCTTCCAAAGACAATATGGTGTCAGACTGAAAGTTTCTATGCTTGTCAGACTTAGATATTTCATTACTGTTGGTTCTCAACGCTTTGTATTTAAACATGAGGTGGGAGACTTATTATTTCGTTTCAACCTAAAGTTATGATTTCCAGACGCTGCTCCTTAAAGGGAGTATCACTGCTGAAACTTAATTCATCGTCTTTAATGTAAGGCTCTGAAGACTTAAGATTGTGTTCACTGAACCATGTGTAACTTTTTCAGGTATCACAGAACTTATTTATTTACTTTGTAATTGTGGAAGTCTAAATGGTCCTGTTATTTATGAACCATCATTTACTTTGTGTGACTTACTGAAAGACAAGTAGCCATTTTGTTTCACTTACAGGATAACCATCCTTTCGTTTGTTTCATTGTGGAGAATATTTCTATAGGAGTTATGTTCAACAAACTTTTGTTTGTCCCCTATACCTGGGTTGTTCATTTGTGCCTTCACATAACATCGATGTTTCCCTAACAAACTACATCAGTTATGCTAAGTTTCCACTATACACATTCCCAGTAACTAATACGAAAGAAAACCCAGATAATATTCACATACACATGAGGACTTAGAAAAGAGGGTTATAAACAGTTATCTCATAAGGCCACCTCTTGATCATATGGCATATGGATACTTTGCAGCAATCACAGAGGTACCTTGTCCCTCTCACCTGACTTCAACTTTCTTGCTTACTGTATTCCTTCCACCTTTCGAAGGAGCGACCAGCAACAGAAGCAGTGTTTCAGGGTTGGCCCTAAGCAGATGTACTCGCCCTACATGTTCAACCATGGCATGAACTGGGAGTTGCAGTTTTAAATTAAGTGAATATGCCATTTCAGTGACTTGATAATAGCTTTGGTACAGAGCAACAGGTCTCTTAGTTTTCCCTTCTGGCAGTTAGAGGTTACTCAACATAACACACTGTCCGATGTGATACTAGTGTAGCTTGGGTTTCACTTTTTGAATGTACTTTTGCCACTCCAGGACTTTTGAGCATCTAAATCACTATGGTGGCTATATACATAAAAAGTTAAAATTTTCTCTTTTGTTTGGTGCACAAGCTCTGTCGTTCCATTGGGTTGCAGAAGTAGTACACTAGTTCTTCCCTTCCTAATTTTTAAAATTCGGCATAGTTGCTTCATCAGTTCAGATGTAGAGTTAGTGCCCTGATCCATTATTATGATCTCTGATATCCAAAACTTTAAAAACCACTGGTTAAGCATTTTCACAGCTGCTTTATCCACTTACTAACTTGACAACCCAAAGATGGACATAAATCTTGAAAAATGATCAATTATAGCTAACACAAGCCAATTACCTACCGGTGTGTTTAAAGGGACCAAAAATGTCCATACCTATCATTTGGTAACCTTTGCAATGGAATCTGTTAATGATTGGTCTCTACTTTTTGTGTACACAGTAAGCAAATTTTCGTACATACTCCCCACTTCAACATTCTCCACCAATAAGTTTCTGCAACATATCTTTCTGCAGCTCATAGACTACCAGTCCCTGTCAATATATGTAGAATCATGAGCCTGCCTCTGTGCTTTGTAACATAAACTTGCTGGTATGACTTTGTGTCAACCATATCTTGTTTATTAGGGATACACTCCACTGTTAGCTCTGAACTAAGCCTGCATTCCAAATTGTTAATAATCTTGATCAGTGTTCTTATCCTTTCCCCAATCAACTGCAGATATCCCAGTACTTTCCATGGCACATATGCTTCAACTCATTGCATCAGCATTACCTTTTGTCTTTCCAATGAAATGTGTGAATTCACAATAGAACTCGCTTAACAGTAAGCCCCACCACATCAAGTGGCTACATGGATTCTTAAGTATCACACGCCATTTCAGTGTTGCTTGATATGTCATAGTTTTAAAACATCAAGTGTACAACTACCAACATAGATAATTGATTTCTTAGATCATACTAAGCATCTGCTTTTCAGTAGTTGAGTAATTTTTCTCCACCTAATTTAGCCATCTAGAAGCACAAGCTATCAGGTGCTGTGCTCTGTCAAATTCCTAACTCAGGATGTATTCAAATGCATCATCGCTCATATTACCTGACGAAATAAATTTGGAAAAGTAACAAGGAAAGGACCTGTGGTCAGGAAATCCTTTAATCGCTTAAAGACTTCTTTGCATGCTGCAGTTTACGGAGACTTCATCCCATTCTTCAGTGAAGTGTCAGTGGTCTTGCTATTTCTGCAAATTTTGTCACAAATTTCCTGTATTAATTAGGTATCCTAGGATAGAACTTAGCTGTCTCACTGTTCTAGGCATTGGATTGTACAAGATGAGGGGCAGTTCCCACTCCATTCTGGGAAATATTGTGGCCCAGTGAAAGGTATTCTTCAAGTAACGAACTAAAGACACCACATAGTCGTACCATGAGCTGCTAGATGTACTCTGAACAAACATCATCCAAGTACACCAGCACTGTTTCGGTTTCGAACGATGTAGCACACCATCCAATAGGTCGACATAAAAGTTTTCTGGGTATGGTTTCGGGCCATAATGTAGACCCAGAATAAGGCCGCTGCAACCATAGCCGAAACGTTGGTTTTTTCTCCAGCAACAGTAGTTTTACACATTATGTCGCTGAACCATACCCAGAAAACTTTAATGTCGACTGACTCTGGCCGCGAAAGCCTACGCAGGTACATCCAATAGGTCTTGGAATGTTACTGGTGATTTCTCGCTGTGGCATTCTCTGGTAGCAAAACACAGTTTTTGGTCGATGCTTTGGTGCTCCCTCTAATTAGTGGTGTTCATATTACTAGTCGATAGCCATAAAATAACGGCATTCCTCAGGTTAACTACCTCCTCGATGATGTTAGACATTTGGTACAAGTCCACAACTATCTTTTGAGTTAAATACCTGTAATCACAACAAAATCTATTGGTGCTGATTCTGTCTGGACTCTTTTCTCGGTAAAATTACTACTGGTGTTGGTCAGAGCTTCCACAATCTCATTATAGAGCTCCTAGTAAATAAATTCCTCCATCACACTTGGTATATGGGGGATTTTGTATGGTTTTCTCTATACTGGGGCTTCATTCCCAGTGGGAATCATACGCTTCATTATTGTCATATTTGACAATGATCCAGGAGGGTTGGACATAAGAACGTTTTCCCATGTCGTCCCTATGACATGCTAATTGCAGAACCTTCCTCCACAGTGCAGCTAAGTCTGCAGTCTGTCCCAGCTTCCAATTCTTATTCCTCCAACACTTACAAGCTAGGTGTCAGTCCACATCATCATATCTCTACGTCCAGTAAACCGAAATTATCTATATTAACAGGCACTACCTGATTTCCCTTGCCCTCTTGTACACGGGATAAACTGTGATAACTAAACGCTTTGCCTTATCCCATTCTGCATTTTCCAACGAGTGCTCAATCATAAATAAAGTACTGTCTGCGCTTTAAGTATCATTTGCTGTGAGTCGAGTCTAAGAGACCGAGAACACAGATTCAGAAAATGGTTCAAATGGCTCTGAGCACTATGGGACTTAACATCTGAGGTCATTAGTCCCCTAGAACGTAGAACTACTTGAACCTAACTAACGTTAAGGGCATCACACATATTCATGCCCGAGGCAGGATTCGAACCTGCGACCGTAGCGGACGCGCGGTTTCAGACTGAAGCGCCTAGAACCACTTGGCCACACTGGTCGGCAACACAGTTTCCTTGGCACGTGGCGTGTCCCTTGGATCTGTATGGTTCTTAGAACAGAAAAACTGAGATGGAACACCAATCCCTCCATCTACATTTTGCGCTGCTGTATATCTACTTTGGTGTAATGTTTTATCAGAAAATCTAGCTCAATGTGACACTATGACATTGGAGATTGATCCAACAATATCAAAGCATTTCCCATAACGTGTACTATCTAGGCGATAATTGTTGTTAACATTGATTAACAAGGTTCTTTTTAAATAGGTGCTAATGTGTAAGAAGGGTCCAGAACTTGAAAATATTTTTGGCTCAATTTTAGCAATACCAACAGGTTGCTGTAAGGTGCATATAGAGGGAAGTGGTATTTTAAGGGAACCAATAAATAAATAGAATATGATTTTCATTAATTATTGTCGTTATCTTTTAATGTAAGAAGGATCCCGAACCTCAAAATACGAATGTATTGCAAAAAGTTGCATTCACTATTAAAACTTAAATTTTTGTGTAAAATTTTACTAAAAACTTTAAAACAATTATATAATTTGGCCTAAGGTGTCTTGTGCTATTCGACACAGATGTGTGTTTTGCTAACATTAGATGAGAAAGCTGCACGGTGGCTGCAATGTATGCTCTCCTGTTTGACGCTGGGGTGCTAGAGCCGCCCAGGGACCAGCTCTCTCAAGTAAGCATATCCCTGCACCAGCAACCACGTTCTGAGTGTCCAACCTTACACTTCTTACACTGCGACTTCTTACGTTGCCGACCACATCTATAAGACAGGCACTCTCTAGGCGCGGTCACTGCATCAGTCTGGGCCAAAGCTGCCATGCGTCTTACAGCATCGTTTAGAATTTTTGGTGTTCTCCGTGCGCTTAGCGTCACATCTCCATCGGTAAAACCCACAGTGAGGCTTCCACATCCTTTTGGTCTGCAGTTGGCTAAATCGCTCTGTTGCCGTTGAAGTCATTTGACTAATCTTTTATATTAACTTTTATCTTCTTTATGCAATCCAAAAAACTCTCTACAGACTCTTCCTTTCTGCGTGATATCCCACAAAATTGTTCCCGACAGTATCTACGTGCATTATTTCTTCCTCCTGGAAATTCTGGAAGGTTTGAGCATTCCATAGCTTTAATAGACGAGGGCGTTGGTGGCCGCACAAAGGATGAGCCGAGAAGTAATTAATGGACATTAAATCAGGTGACAGATTCGGGACGGTTTCACGAGGAACAAAAGCGCTGCTGTAGCCATAATTTCATTTCAGAGTACCTAAAAATTCAAAAACGAATTAAAGCGTCAAAGAAATTACAGGGAGGAAGGAACTGTGTAATAATAATTTCCTACATACAGTGGAACTGAAATCTGCAAACACGGCATTTTGAGAGGAATTAATAATTTGTTCCATACAGCGGTGGCCCTTAAAAAGATCCAAGTTTAAAAAAAGAGCCTCCTTGTTCGAATACACTTAAGCCATTCGTTCTGACGGGCTATGGGGCCTCTGGAATAAAAAGGAAGCGGCTTGTTCTATGGTCCAGCAGCAAAGTGGTAGCCATTAGCGTGCCTAACAGATCAGCAAAATAAAAAAAAAGGTTCAAATCGCTCTAAGCACAATGGGACTTAACATCTGAGGTCATCAGTCCCCTAGACTTAGAACTATGTAAACCTAACTAACCCAAGGACATCACACACATATCCATGCCCGAGACAGGATTCGAACCTGCGACCATAGCAGCAGCTCGGTTCCGGACTGAAGCGCGTAGAGCCGCTCAGCCACAGCGGCTGGCAACAGATTAGCACAATCCCCATTTTTTAAAGCGTAGTTATACTACAGTGAAGCACCAGCCAGCTAACAAAACACTGGCTGCCGTCGGATCAGCCATTCTGCAAAATCTTCCTAGAATGACCAGCAGCTGCCGTCTCATCTGCACCCGCCTCTTGACTGTAGGTACTCACTGCCATGCTTAAGTGTCATGCTTAAGTATCCGTTACTTTGGGCAGATTTTAGTAATGACGCTCTGATTCGGTCACCATATCGCCCCTGCAGCGAACGTGAGGATTTCGCGATACAATGGCACAGCACTAGCGCCAAACATGTGGTAAGCTTCATCGAAGTCTTACACCCTACCGTTGTTACCTAAATCTAGTTCTCATGGCTCAGCATTCTCTCTCCGACGTGTTTTCAGCTCAGATTGAGTACTTCTACACAACTGGCCATTAAAATTGCTACACCACGATGATGACGTCCTACAGACGAGAAACTTAACCAACAGGAAGAAGATGCTGTGATACGCAAATGATTAGTTTTTCAGAGCATTGACACAAGGTTGGCGCCGGTGGCGACACCTACAACGTGCTGAGACGAGGAAAGTATCCAACCGATTTCTCATACATAAACACCAGTTGATCGGCGTTGCCTGGTGAAACGTTGTTGTGATGCCTCGTGTAAGGAGGAGAAATGCGTACCATCACGTTTCCGAGTTTGATAAACGTTGCATTGTAGCCTATCGCGATTGCGGTTTATCGTATCGCGACATTGCTGCTCGCGATGGTCGAGATCCAATGACTGTTAGCAGAATATGGAATAGGTGGGTTCAGGAGGGTAATACGGAACGCCGTGCTGGATCCCAACGGCCTCGTATCCCTAGCAGTCGAGATAACAGGCATCTTATCCGCATGGCTGTAACGGATCGTGCAGCCACGTCTCGATCCCTGAGTCAACAGATGGGGGCGTTTGCAAGACAACAACCATCTGCACGAACAGTTCGACGACGTTTGCAGCAGCATGGACTATCAGCTCGGAGACCATGGCTGCAGTTACCCTTGACGCTGCGTCACAGACAGGAGCGCCTGCGATGGTGTACTCAACGACGAACCTAGGTTCACGAATGGCAAAACGTCATTTTTTCGAATTAATCCATGTTCTGTTTACAGCACCATGATGGTCGCATCCGTTGGAAGCGTGTATTCGTCATCGCCATACTGGCGTATCACCCGGCGTGATAGTGTGGGGTGCCATTGGTTACACGCCTCGGTCACCTCTTGTTTGCATTGACGGCACTTTGAACAGTGGATGTTACATTTCAGATGTGTTACGACCCGTGACTCAACCCTTCATTCGATCCCTGCGAAATCCTACATTTCACCAGGATAATGCACGACCGCATGTTGCTGGTCCTGTACGGGCCTTTCTAGATACAGAAAATGTTCAATTGCTGCCCCGGCCAGCACATTCTCCAGATCGCTCACCATACGCCAGTTACTACTCGTGATGAACTATGGTATCGTGTTGAAGCTGCATGGGCAGCTGTACCTGTACACGCCATCCAAGCTCTGTTTGACTCAATGTCCAGACGTATCAAGACCGCTGTTACGGCCAGAGGTGCTCGTTCTGGGTACCGATTTCTCAGGATCTATGCACCAAAACTGCGTGAAAATGTAATCACATGTCAGTTCTAGTATAATATATGTGTCCAATGAATTCCCGTTTATCATCTACATTTCTTCTTGGTGTAGAAATTTTAATGGCCAGTAGTGTAGTTCACGCTCTTCTTGTATGTCGTTTTATGATTGTGTTTACACTGCATGTCACTGAAGGCCGTCCTCGGCTAACAGTTCTTCATTTCAGCATACAACTCTGTTCTAAATTATATTTTAGTGTTGCGATCTCTACCCCATTTCCTCAGAATTCATACAGAATAGTGAACGGGACGTAGTGAGTGCTTACTATGGCCTGATACTGAATACGGTATTAATCTCAGATCCCGATGGCCTATTATCTCGTTCGCTGGCTCGAGCAAGCTCTTTTCATTTATGACACCCTGACAAATGAGTACACCGTCATCATCTGCTAATTGCAGACGTTATACTTAACAATTGCTCTCCTTCCATTACCTAAACTTGCATCTGTATGCGACGAATGGATAAAAAAAATTATATCCTGTCTACATTTATCCGAGAATGGAGTCACCAATGAGGTGCTGATTCCATGTAGCAAAGGTACGGATATGTTACAAACTCAGGTGTTCCTTCTTTCCTCGTTAGCCTGTTAAGTTAGTTACTCAATTTTACATTATCATTCCAAGACCTTTCTAATTTCTCACCTTAATACAACTTGCGTCTGACAAACTTCACTAAGTATGTGCTAGATTGCCTACCAAGGTGACAACTCTAGCAGCTGATGCCATTACGATTAGTGTCTGTTATTACCCAAGGAAAGAAAAGGAGAATATGCAGGTAACAAACAGACAAGACTGCACAGAAAAAAACTTAGATTCGGCACTTACTTAAATATTTTCATTGAGTGTCGCTGCTACATCATCACCATCATTCCAACCCTCAACAGATCTGACACTACTAGTAAACTGGTCATTTTTCATGTGGGCAAGTGGTTCTCAGGTGGAGGTGGAGAGTAGGCGTAGGAATGAAGACACAGGAATGAAGACGGCCAGTGGTGACAAATAATTTATTGATTGTCCACGCCTTGTAGCTGAATGGTCAGCGCAACCTAACGGCCCGGGTTAAATTCCCGGCTGGGTCGGAGATTTTCTCCGCTCAGAGACTGGGCGTTGTGTTTTCCATATCATCATCATTTCATCCCCATCGACACTGAAGTCGCCGAAGTGTCGTCAACCCGAAAGACTTGCACCAGGCGAACGGTCTACCAGAGGGGAGCCTCTCACCACATGGCATTTACATTTTACATTTATTGACTTTTAAGTTGGACGAGTGTAGATGCGGCGTCCTCATAAGGTGGACGGCGGCGACCGGTGAAAGGAGACCTTGACGGTCTGGTGACCTTGTGCCGGTGTCAGCGCTTTTGTCGGTATGAATCGGTGGCGTCCTTGCTAACAGCGTATTGCACTGCTCTTTTGCTGCGTCAGGAGCTGGTGACTCTATTCTTATAACTGCTGTCTGAATGTGACAATATGAAGCCCTGACTGTAGACGGCGGAGGTCCATGTCCTGGACCCGGAAAATGTGACTGGCGCTGTCGAATACCAGTAGCTCAAAGCTGAGTGGATGTTAGTACAATCACAGTTCCGTTGTGATGGTGGAGGTATGTTAGAGGCACCGCAGTGGAAGCCAACACCGAGTCGAAGCTTAGCTGTGTCAATACTCCCATCCTGTACCAACTGTCAGTTTCTATACACGACGCGGCAGCTCTGTTGCGGCTTAGGAAACATATGCGGAGTGCCAAGCTCCGACGAATTGTCTCGAAACGCCAGCTATGGTCCCAGCACCCAGGTTGTAGTTGCCAGCTGCTGGCGTGTCATATGTACTGAGCTATTGGGTCTCAGCAAGTGCTTCAATTTCAGTACCTGGACCTGTTTTGCGGGTGCGCCACTACAGAAATGACTAACTTCTCTATTGCTTTATCAATGAAACGATCTTTTACCTTCTTTTCCTACTATCACATGTTTATTCTACGTATTTCGTTTCTCTTAAAGACATTTTATTCCCGGAAAAAGGTACATTTCTTGGTTTTAATATTCCCACTTTCTCACAACAGTCTCATATGATCTCCTAATTAGATCTAATTTACTGCAGGACATACGAAGAATGTAAATGACAAACTTTCTAGGTGTCATTTTTTGACAAAACGCATGTCCAGTTCAGTTCTAGAGTGTACTTGGTGCTATGTTGTATGTCCAAAGGCCCAATCTATGTGCCAAATCATGGAGAAAGTCTTTCAAACACGAATTAGTAGATGGCACATGGTCTTCGTGCCAAGCTCTGCTGTCCTCTGGACTTACAAAATTTAAAAGATGCGTTAAATGATTTTTGTTGTCTACAGTTTTGCTAGTTAAATAACTAACGCTGTATTTTCGTAAGCCAAGCGGCTCCTATCACTCTCTTTTTTCCGACGGGGGTTGTAATCTCTGACTGACTGCAACGCCGAGTGAGTTAGGGGGCGTGCTCGGAGAGCGCCAGTGGTGTAAGCGACCACAGGCATACATTACTACACTGGCAATACCGTATACAGTTTTACTGGTGTCACTGAAGCCAGGAGCCGTGCGGTTAAAGGCGCTGCAGCCTGGAACCGCAAGACCGCTACGGTCGCAGGTTCGAATCCTGCCTCGGGCATGGATGTTTGTGATGTCCTTAGGTTAGTTAGGTTTAACTAGTTCTAAGTTCTAGGGGACTAATGACTTCAGCAGTTGAGTCCCATAGTGCTCAGAACCATTTTTTTGAAGCCACGAGTTTACGATAGCAAAAGACGTGTAATCAGCTGTTTATTTACCGATTAAACACTCGTAAGAAATGAGAATAAACTGCTGTAACTACGTTGCCTTTAGAGTTTTGGCGTATTGGTCAATACATGTATCGTGTTTCGCTATAATGTTTTGTACAGTGGAAGATAAAATGAAGGGAACGTGTCTCAATACAACTACAGCTAGAAAGACCTCACGTATTTTCTGCTTTTGTACTTTATGTAAGCCTAAATAATTAGCGGGCCGGTGTGGCCGTGCGGTTCTAGGCGCTTCAGCCTGGGACCGCGTAACTGCTCCGGTCGCAGGTTCGAATCCTGCCTCTGGCAAGGATGTATGTGACGTCCTTAGGTTAGTTAGGTTTAACTAGTTCTAAGTTCTAGGGGACTGATGAAAACAGACGTTAAGTTCCATAGTGCTCAGAGCCATTTGAACCATCTGAACCTAAATAATTACATTACAGTTTCTCTTACGTGTATTTTAAGGGGTTTATAAATCTAGTATTAACAGACCTAGCTTAATGAAGTGCTTTTAATCAGTTTTGATCAACTTCGGCTTTTCTTCGAGTAGTATGCTAGTTATGAAAGTGCTCCTATAAGTAGAACGTACTATTTGTCGATGACAACAAGTGTCCTTTTTTCATTTGAGTGTTCTGAAGAAACCTGTAGTCTGCTTTAAACGTGTATGTAAGTAACTTCTCATAACACTATTCTTCATCTATACTGTATGTGTTAGACTCAACGAGTACGAATTTTTTTTTTTCAACTTTGTAAATCTTACGTCATTTCGATTCAGAAAATTGTGTTACGACCACACACAACCTACCTGATACCGCCATCACACCTCACCAAACGTCAGGCTTCAGCAGAAGTTACGTCTTTGCCAGTCTAGTAATGATGTCCGTGAAGGGGACAGTGTTCGGAACGCCGGGGACAGCCATGGAATGACGACTCGACCAGGAATCGGGAAGTGAGACAGAATACCGAGTGCAAGCGTGACGAGCAGTGGTCCGTCGTTGTGGCATGGCTCCGGGAGTGAATTTTAGGCGGCTTGCCGACCGGGATCGTATACTGAGTAACCTGCATGGTTATTGGGACGTACCGTACGGTCCCGTTCGATGGGAAACCTTGCCTTGAATTTCATGCATTTTAACATCACCTGCCTGTACCGGAAATGTGCATATATTAATTCTCCTGGCTATCTGACAAGACTACAAATGATTTGGTGAGAAGTTTTGTTGTTTGTGTAACGTTGCTTCCGTTTAGGTTCACTGTAAAGTCTGTAGTACGAGCTTGATATATTACGTCACAGGAAACACAACAAATTTAAATGGTGATTGATTCAGTTGATGTTTGTGTCTTGTGGAAATTGACAATGCAACTCAAAGCATGCACATGATAGCCTTTGCGTGTTTTGTATTTCGTAGTTAACCTTTGGACATGAACTGAGGTCAAACTGCTAAGCCAACGTTCTTATTGTTTGTCTTCAGGTTTCATTCTGCTTAATAAGACCAAAAAATGTTCAAATGTGTGTGAAATCTTATGGGACTTAACTTCTAAGGTCATCAGTCCCTGAGCTTACAAACTACTTAACCTAAATTATCCTAAGGACAAACACACACACCCATGCCCGAGGGAGGACTCGAACCTCTGCCAGGACCACCCGCACAGACCATGACTGCAGCGCCCAAGACCGCTCGGCTAGTCCCGCGCGGATAATAAGAACAAGTAAAACATATTTTTAATACATGGTAGCCAATATAGGAGGCCCCATATCTTATTAACAACATATTCGTTTGTTGTAAGTAAAGAGTGTATAGTAGTAAATTATTATTGTGATAACAACATACAGAGCATTCAACTGATGGATAGTTCACACGAGGTGATGAAAATGTTCACCATGTGATACGGAGCTCAGCACGCCTCGACACGTTTCTGGAAACTTGCCAATTCATTTGATGTGATATACGCAATCACAATGTGAAAGCTTGTTTTCCGTTGTTCAGTCGTATGCGGGTTGTTACTGTACACGTCTTTTGAGTTGAAGTAAAGATCTGTAACTTTCAGCGACAAGTGTGAGTGACCATTCGCAACGGTAGTGTCGTTGTACGTAATATGTAGTTTTTAATGCTTGCATCATTCTTACTTTGAATCCTTGCATACTGAACAATCTCATCACGTTCTGGTATCACTTTCGTTCGATGTTTAGCTGGGTGGATAGACGTCTGGTTGATTTCCGTGTACTTCTTGCCATATTCTCGTGAACTCTATCAACATTTTGCGGCGAAGAAACATTCTTTGCACCGTTATATTTGGTGTTAGGATCGAACCTGTTGGTCTAGATTTAGTGATCAATTTCTGCACAACACTTTTTGCAGGAGCAGTTGTCTCTCGACATTTTATCGTGAACCTTTCGTCTAACATTTTAACGACGTACAACAGAAAAATATTTCAACATACACCCTTTGTTCGACTGATGAAGGCATTCTGCAGAACTGTATTCACAACAAGTTTCAAACTAACTAGAGACAGCGCAACACTGATCACTAGATAACCGCTCGACATCACGTGACCCGCCTCGAGCGCCGCAAAAGTGTTAAGGAATAAGAATATTCCTATAGCTTCAAATACCATGTTCAGTACAACACGGTCTCTCTTTTAACTTGGCCACCCCGTACCATTTTGGAGGGCAAAGCGCTTTTGATTGTTGTTAATCGTAGGCTTAAGTATTTTGTGGCTTCCTTATATTGGCCAAATTGAGTAGGACACTTTGTCGCCTAGGTACGTTTACGTGTTTTTGAAGCTGTAAAGCTGCAGTGCAATCGGAATCTTATTTTGGAGCCATTATAGTGCGTTGTGCTGCAGGTTGAACTCTCCTTTCATTAAGTAGTTTAATTCACAAAGTCATTGTAGTTACCATATAAATATAAATTTTACCGCACAGCTGATCGTTACTGGCTTGAAACTCTTATAGCTATGAAACCTCAAGCAGGTATTTGTCTATGAGGCATTCGTTTTTAGTTACTTCTAATTGTAACGCATTTCTTATGGTCAGTGCTGCTTAAACAAGAGGCTTTCAAAAGCATACAGCAATTTCCTTAAAGAGATTGGATACTGAAACGATTCAGTTATTTGTGGCCGTTTAGGCTGAGCAAAACTGAGTATCCATTTTTTTTAAATAAAGAAACTCATCATCATATTCTAGCTGCCTTCGTTTCAACGTTGAAAGATCTTTTAGCTTCTTTCAAAAATTGAACTTGTTGGAGCTCTGTTTATGATTCAAGCGTAATTTTAGTTTTAAGTCTGTTTTTGTGATTTGGTTCTAACTTTCCTTGTACCAATGTCTGTGGGCCATGCTGGGTGATCCCGTTATGGCGAATGAGCCTGCCGTGTTGTGAGTGTCACGGATGGCGCTCACCTCCTCGTTCTCGTTCAAAATTTGATATATATTTTCTGGAAAGGCTTTACAATCAAGATTTTAATAACTTCATTATAACTGGTGTGTAAACAAATACTTTAAAACAAATGTTTATTGAAATTCGTTATTTAATTGTGAATTTCCATTTACTTGTTGTGGGCTGTCACTCCCACGCAACAGCTAACTATGCTGATGCCACAATGGCAAACCACATTTCATTAACTACGTCAAGTAACACGTAATATCTCAGTATTAATAGCATTAGCGACAAAAACTTTTTACCTGATATTTTGTGGGCGTGACCGTCTACAAAACAAAAGTTGATTCTTGTAAAGAGGAAAACAGCAACTATCCACTACTAATAACTTTATTTATTTCAACAAATAGCACTGATTAGTGGTTTCAAACCTACAGGTTCATTTTCAGACGAGTGTTTTCGCTTATGTTGCATTTGGTCTTCACATGAACAGTTGAAGAAAAAACAGCCAAGAACTAATGTAAACAACCAAAAATTCATCGTAAACGCGAAAGTGATTCTGTTATTTTTTCACGACTAAACCGCTGCACCGATTTTAATGAAATCTAGTATGGCGGTAGCTTAAGCCCTGAGGAAGGTCTTAGGCTGCTTAAAAGAAAATGTCGATCGACCCTTAAGAGGGTGTAATACGGAATGGTACATCTACCTTACATCAGTGAACAAAAACCAAGTTTATGTAGTAATGTATAGCTACTTCAAATAGCACAATGTATAGATGTGCTCTGCTGTCCATTCCCCACGACACGCACAACTCTCCAGCGACACTGTGGGTGGTGCGTCTTCGTGCATTAGGGGCAGTTAGCTTTGAGGGCGTGGCGGGCCGAAAGGAGATAGGACGAACGCACAGCCTGAGCAGGCAGATACGTGAGGGCAGTTGACGTTACATCAGGTACAAAAACTATAGAATTTGCCCTACACCAAACTGCAAATTATTAATTGTCTATCATTTTCAACATAACGGTGTTTAATAATATTAGAAAGTGCTCATCTTTATACCTTGAAACCTGCATCCATTTTGTAATAGGTAATATACAGCTTGTCCCAAAATAATGTATACCGTACATTCTTTTAAACAGAATATCTTTTTAATTAAAGGTGAAGAAATACAATATTCATGGGCAATAACTGAGATGGCGGTGAAAAACATAAAAATGATTTCTTTTCTTTCAGGAGTGTCGGCAAACATGGCATTATCGTTGGAACAACGAAAATGGGTGCTGAAGTGTTACTGGAAAACAGAGAATGTGAGTGCACTACGCCGACGTTGGAGAGTTAAATTTGGAGCACCACCACCGACAAGAGTAACAATTACAAGAATCAGAGATATATGAATAAGGGACATAGCGGACGAAAGAGAGGTTCAACAGACAATGAGAGTGTTGATGCAGTAATCCAGGCGTACACACGGTCCCCGAAGAAATATGTGAGGCAATGCTCTCGTGAGACTGGGATCTGCAGAAGCAGTGTTCATAAAATTTTGCGGTCTGAGAACTATAAGCCTCACATTCGAAGACTTCTCCATGCTTTTAACGAGGATGATCCTGATAGGCAAAGCGAATTTTATGAGTGCTTCCTTAACAGATGTGAAGAAGAGCAACGTTTCCAAGATGGAATTCTTTGGTCAGATGAAGCGACCTTTCAACTTTATGGAACAATTAACCGCCATAGTTGCGTGTACCGGGTCAGGGATAATCCATACGTAACAGAGCAAAGGCATGTTAACCTACCAGGAGTAACAGTCTGGTGCGGTCTGTCATCTAGAGGGTTAATCGGGCCGAACTTCTTTGACAACACTATCACGGGCGACTCGTGCTTGGAAATTTTGGAAATGATAATTTCTGGTCTTACAGTTGTGTTTGACAATGAAGATTATTACCTTCTACGGGATGGAGTGCCACCTCACTTTCACCTGGATGTAAGGGCATTTCTCAATCGTACAATCCCTGTCAAATGGATAGGTTGAAGAGGGAGTGTGGAGTATCCCGCTCGATCTCCAGATTTAACCCCTCTAGACTTCTTTCTGTGGGGTAATCTCAAGAACACAGTTAACGCTGCGAGACCACACACACTGGATGACCTTAGAAAGCAAACTGAACAAGCCTGTGACGCTATTCCGTTGGAAACAATAATGTTGGCACGTTGCTCAGTCGTAAGTCGTCGTGGACGGTGTATTGCGATGGACGGACACCAGTTTGAACATTTTCCACCTTATGTCGGACCATGAGGCCCCTAACACTACTAAAATTGTATTTCTAACCCCGTTCATTAAAGAGATGACCAGTTTCAAAGAGTGTATGCATTAGTTAGGGACACTCAGTATAATTCATGGTTTTCAGTTTTTTATTTAATTTAGTTTTGATAATAAAGTCCAAATTAAATGGGTTTCTAGCAATTTATTGCATTTCTTCGTGATCCTTTTCCCTATAAATACCCTCTGCTGATCTGTCATAAGTAATCGTCAATAGCTTAAGTAAGTGAAAAAGGCTTCTAGTCTTTTCAATTTCTAGAGCAACCTTTACATCTTTTTTTACACTTGATACTTGTGTTACTTCTTTGGGTACTGCTAAGAAATATTTTTAAATTCGGTATACGTGAGTGGGATACAGACGACGCTTGCTTGGAGATAACCGAATTGATAGGTTTATCTATTCTGTGCCACTGCTGTCCAATGTTTACCATCTTACTACCTTACCATCACTCAGCCGAAAAGAACTACTGATCTGTGAGCGCAGCCACTGGTAACAGCTTGTGTAACATAAACTCTAAGAGCCATCCGAAAACGTAACTGAAGTTTGGAAAGCGGTAATGGCTAGTTACTATTTCCTGTTTCAAAGAGTCAGCTTGTAGAAACTTGGCACTTAGAACCAGTAAGTTTGCTGTTACAGTATTTAGAATATTTCTACTAAAGTATTTGTTTTATAATTTTGTCTCACTATTTTTACGGTGATGCGATGAGCAGAACATAACTGTGGTATCAGAACACGTTCTCAAGTTTTTGGATACAATTATTTACAAACAGATGTACACTGTATTCCATTCTCCAGAAGCGTGTCAGATTTGACACTTAGAATATTTTCTGGTTCTACTCTTCATATACCAACAGGTGTTCCGTAGTTTCTGAATAGTGTCTACATAACCACTGAATTAATGGGTAACAAGTGATATCCTAGTCTGGCGTAATGTATTATTCTGTGGTTTACACAGGTAGACAGTAGTGTTTTCTGAAAGTACTTCTTAATCCTTGTTGTTCCGGGCTGTATAGTTGCAGACTACGTTTTTCTAAAGCTATGTCTGGGGAAATTATTCCCAGCATTTCGCCGACCGCAATTTTGGTTCCTCTCATGCTGCTGGTCATACTAACCGCTACAGTGTAGCTACCCCAGCTCTACTACGTCATGTATTACTTAGACAGAGCGCTGGCCTCAAACCAAACTTTCAAGTCCTCAACAGCAAAAAATGTAACCAAAACCTGTGGGAAAATATGCTGCTGTCTTTTATTGATACTGACAAAGACAAATTTTGCAGTTCTTGCCATGGCAGCAACCTCAGTTGGTACAGCTGTCGCAAGCAGCATTTGACTGGTCATTTAGAAGCATCAACAATAGCAGTAGAAAAAGATAACCAAAACTAGGTCGGAAAATACTGATTTTAAAATGATCAATCATAAACGTGGGCCAGACATCAGAGTTATGAAGCAGTTTTCATTAACGACATTTAAAATAAAATAACTAAAAACAAACGTTTACTGCTACATAAACCATGCTCATTCATTAACACTATAAATCAGTTTAAAAGTTTTTCTCCTGCAACGTTTTCTTGCACAGATTTCTTAAGCTCGTATTTATTAAAGACACTGAATCAGAGAATACTATATAGCATGTGTGTAGTAATATCGTTGTATTTTTTTACCTAGGATTTCTGACTCAAGCACATTACCGTGCAAAACACAAATACCTTATGGGCTTTGGGCCTGCAATGCACAGTAACCTCCCTACAAATGTTTCATTGAAGCATTGTGCAGTCTCAATTTCCTTGCTTGATAACTAAGATCCCACATCCGCATATGATGCCTCCTGGGTAGTTTATACCTATATCATGCACTGATAACTACATTTCAGACCTAATTCTTTTGCAAATAATGATCCTACCTACACGCTGAACATGGGAGTAGGAATGAAATTACAAAATAAGTGTAGATACTGAAGGCATTGTTCTTTTTACCACTACGACATATGGCATAAATATGCTTTTCAACAAACATTGTTAGATTATGAATTGATATAAAAGCAGCAATTTAGCTGCAAAACATCAGTGTTGTTTACTAGGACTGACTTTATACATTTTTCAATATTTGGAAAAAATTTACTATTGGAAAAAAGGACAGCACATAACCTATAAACTTCTTTAAATTTAACGTGAACAACGAACACCGTTTGAGGCACTTATTGTACTTAGTACTTGCATTTGCAATTCCAAAGTGCAGTATAGAAACAATTTTAAAATATAGTTCAAATGACATTAGCAAGTGTTTTACGTTTTCCTCATCTTCTTCTATCCTTTCTTTACTGTAACAATACACAAAATGCACATAAATCAGTTATAATAACATGCAGCATTATTTGTGAATTTAATGTTAATTACGAAACAAGGTGTCATGTTCGCACTTTATGCATTTTTGAGTATATGAAACAACAGTCTGCATCTCTCCCTTAAGAAGGAAAAGTGCAGCCGAAAGCACAGAACTCTGACTTTCTTCCACTCGAAAATTTTGCAACACAGTTTACAGGAGCTTTCGATATGGGGCAAATGTCACATGACGGGAATTCAGCTAATCACGAAATGCTGACAACGCCGCTTTTGCAAGGGGAGAGGAAAAGGATGCCCATACTTTCCCCATACGATGGTTTCGGTATCAACTGATAACTGGCGCAGACGTAGGTCATTAAGCATCTAAGAACATACCGAAGCAAAAACTGCCTCAATGCTAGCCAAATAACTTCTTACTTTAATGACTATCCGTATCCCTACAACTTTTGTGTCAGACGTAGCGACCGAAACTGAGATGCACCTTGCTAACGTTAATACGTACATGTATTTGTTAAAATTCCATTTTCTCAGCACAAAGTGCTCTATGGGCCTTAACGTTGTGGTACACAAAGATTTTAAAGAAAAGGCCTCTTATTTCTCGGTGGACCTGTTCCTAATTATAACGTGCTATTGGTGTTACAGTCCTATTACAAGAAAGATTCATGTTCGTAAAATGAACTGAGACTTCATTTTATTCTTCTCTGAAGTTCAGAAAAGATTTCATTCATTTCCAATCTCTCCTTCCGCAGGCAAATTTCCACCGTCCTTGTTCCTCAAAATCCTGGACGCTGCCCAACCTGTTATAATCTAAACAAACCTACACCCCGGTCTTAATTCCTTTCATTACCTTTTGTCATCTTTTCCCTTAAAATATGAGTTTTTCTTTAATTATTCTCGGTTTCCTGCAAAACAGACGAGAGAGTTATGTCTGAGATCTTCTTGTTTTTATTGCTTTTCTGTTTAACAGCTAAAATAAGTACAATACGTCAAAGAACAACGTTCCGAGAATTTTATCCATGTTAAACGACACATGTAGGAGTCTGGAAACACAGTCGCCTGGGGTCTTTGTCAAGCTCCTGACTCAATATGAGAGCCATGAGGCTTCAGTTTTACCTTTTTTATTACTAAATTACACATTAAAAACATCCGTGTATTTACTATGGGATTCCTGTATTTACAGTGAACGTTTTTACATTAATTGTGAAAGAACTTTTCTTAAGTATTGTATTCGTATATTACTAATAATCGTCTTCATTATCGTAACCAGTTGCGGTGACTTGATGAAACTAACACAGAAAGTACGACAGATGCCTGTGTATTCGACGCTTTCATTTATTTCCATTATATCTTGTATCTATTGGAACACATTTATGATTGCTACAGTTTATGCAGGCCTGCTAAATCAGTACTAATTTGTTGATGTAAGCGCTGTAGCAACCACTTTGTTTGCTCACTACGGCAGTTTTATGTCTCTGGGGTCAGTATTGCTTTCGTTTAGTGGGATTCGTTCGCGTGTGCCATACCATGAGATTCTGCTATACAAGTTAGACTGTGGGCGGGGGAGAGCTGTGAAGGGGAGGGGGGGGGCAGGGGAAGTAGCGGTAAATGAGAGAAATAAAAAGACTGGGTGTGGTGATAGAGTGGCGGCTGTGTATTGGTGGAATGGGAACAGGGAAGGAACTGGATTTGTGAGGACAGTGACTATTGAAGGTTGAGGCCAGGAGGGTTACGGGAACGTAGGATGTATTGCTGGAAAAGCTCCCACCTGCGCAATTCAGAAAAGCTGGTGATGGTGGCAAGGATCTATATGGCACAGGCTGTGAAGCAGTCATTGAAATGAAGGATATCATGTTTGTCGGCGCATTCTGCCTCATGGGCCACTGGTTTCTTGTCCGCAGTTTGTCGGTGACCATTCATGAGGACAGACAGCTTGTTGGTTGTCATGCCTATATGGAATGCAGCACAGTGGTTGCAGTTTAGCCTGTAGACCACATGAGTATTTTCACAGGTAGCCCTGCCTTTGATGCGATAGGTGATGTTAGTGACCAGACTGAAGTAGGTGGTGGTAGGAGGATGTATGTGACAGGTCTTGCATCTAGGTCTATTACAGGGGTATGAGCCATGAGGTAAGGGATTGGAAGCATGGGTTGGGTAAGGATGGACGAGTATATAGTTTACGTTCGGTGGATGGCAGAATACCACTGTGGGAGGGGTGGGAAGGATGGTGAGCAGGACACTTCTCATTTCAGGGCACAACGAGAGGTAATTGAAATACTGGCAGAGAATTTAATTCAGTTCCTCCAGACCCGGGTGGTACTGAGTTACGAGGGTAATGCTCTTCTGTGGCCATACAGTGTGACTTTGGGAGGTGGTGAATTTATTCAAGCATACTCTGACGTCATCGTATTTCTTGTGTGGTGGAGAATATTTCTACCAGACGAATGGCGTTGCTATGAGAAGCCCATTAGCTCCAGTTGTAGCCAGTCTGTTAGTGAAGCACTTTGGAAACATCACCTTTGACAGGGATTTTGAAAAACCTAGATGCTTTTATCGTTATGATGACGACACGTTCGTTGTCTGGTCTCATGGAAGTGAAAAGCTGGGAGAATTCTTGGACCACATCAACAACATCCATGACAACATCAAGTTCACGATGGAGATAGAGACAGATGGTGCCTTGCCGTTCTTTGATGTCCTCGTCCGCCACAAAGCAAATAGGTATCTCAGCCACAGCGGACACCCACCCACACAGACCGATATCTACGCGCTATCATCATCCGTCGCAGAAAAGTTCTGTTCTGAGGACCTTAACACATTCAGAAACCGTCTCTGATTCTGAAAACTTGCCGAAGGAACTGAGCCACTTACGAAAAGTATTCAAGGAAAATGGCTGGAACAACCGCCAGATTTCGCAAGCTATCTTTATGAAAATACGCAAGTAAAAAGACTCCAAGGAGGATTTGAACAAGTTAGCGTTCTTGCCGTTTTGTGGCTCAATAATAGAAAAGATAAGCCGGCTTCTAAAGAGGCATAAAATCGATTCGGTCTTCAGGACACCAGCAAAAATTCGACAACTCTTGAGTCCTGTAAAAGACGACGTAGGCTTCAGAACGCCAGGAGTATATAAAATACCGTGTGGGTGTGGACGGTTCTATATCGGACAGACTGTGCATACTATCGAACAGCGCTGTGTAGAACACGAGAGATGTTTTCGCCTACGGTACCCAGACAAATCAGTGGTAGCAGAGTATGCATTAGAAAACGGTCATCGTATTGCGTTCGACGAGACATCTATTATCACATGGACTAACAGTTTTTGTGGATAGCATTATAAAAGAAGCCATCGAAATAACAATTTGTGACAACACGTTCAATAAAGACATAAGCCTGCAGCTAAGCACAGCGTGGGACCCGGCCATCGGAAGGTTGAAGCTGGCGCGGTGGCCGGACAACGCAAACATTAGGATATACGATGCCGCAACGGATATCAGTGACGTCACGGAAGGCAGCGCGGCTTTATAAGGACGGTAACAGCAACCAGAAAACAGTCACCACTTGACAATGGCCGAGGAGTACTTGACCGAAAGCTCGTGGATTTTAAGCCACTTGACGCGGCTGGAAGCCCGAGAAACCTTTATTAGTATATACCGCCGTGAAACTATGCACTCATATAAGAATTTAATGTAGGTTACTCCATCTGAGGTCCAAGCACGTTCTGCAACATTCATTACCAGACATGTGTAACAGAAGATTGAATTTCTTATTTCACAAAAAAATGGCTCTGAGCACTATGGGACTTAACTTCTGAGGTCATCAGTCCCCTAGAACTTAGAACTACTTAAAACTAATTAACCTAAGGACATCACAGACATCCATGCCCGAAGCAGGATTCGAACCTGCGACCGTAGCAGCCGCGCTGTTCCGAACTGAAGCGTCGAGAACCTCTCGGCCACCGCGGCCGGCTCTTATTTCACATCGACAATGCCAGTCCACACGTTTGTCTAAGGAAGGAGAAAATATTCTGGTGAAACTACTTTTGCTTTTGCATGCATTTTGAGTCTGTACAATGTTTAAATCAGGTCTTGGCGATCCTGACTCTTGACGGTCCTAACATTCTAAGTTCCAACAATCTCTCAAAAGTAATATATTGACAACCAGTAGCTGAAATACTGTTTACGCTATTCACGCCACTCATTTTAAACAGAAAACTAGCGCATTAGTTACTCACTAGGTTGCCCTTTCAAACAGTATAATGCACAACGAAACAACCAAACGACTACCACGGGCGCATAAGAAGCGAATTTCATGAAGATGATTGTAACTGTTGAGAGATCAGAGTTTTACAGCACAGTTTTTGAAAGCTACTCCTTTTTCAGTCAATCAGTTTAGTTTCGTCTACCATCTCCCTCTTCCATCTTCGTTTCGCGTTGACGCCGTTCCAGGCAGGCTTACACAACGCACTGCTTCCATCCAACTCCCAATACCCCACTCTTCCACAAGCGTCCATTACTTGCATGTCGCCGCGTGGGATAGCCGCGCGGTCTCAGGCGCCTTGCCACGGTTCGCTCGGCTGCCCCCGTCGGAGGTTCGAGTCCTCCCTTGGGCATGGGTGTGTGTGTTGTCCATAGTGTAAGTTAGTTTAAATTACATTAAGTAGTGTGTAAGCCTAGGGACCGATAACCTCAGCAGTTTGGTCCCATAGGACTTACCACAAATTTCCATCACTTGCCTTTAAGCCACCGGGACGGTTTGCGGAGATTCCGACAGTGTACCCACTCCAAAAACATTAATCATTCGCTCATAGGGGTTGATAATCTACACATTTTAAAAACTTTTATCATTCGTATACACGGGCTGGCACTACATGAAAATTAAGTGAGTCGATTTTGGATTCCCGTTTCATACATACTGCAGTCCTGCAAGTGATAGATTTTACTGAGAGGACGCGACCCTGGAGTCCTCAAAGAATAGCCGCTACTGATTGAGAGCATTCTGTTCGAAATAACTGAGAGAGTCAGATCTTGGGCACACTGCTGAGTGGTCTGGACATAACTAGCACAACACGGGGATTTCCATTTCGGAAACATGATTTTTCAATGACAGATTTGAGAAACATGAAGACATTCGGGTAATGTCGCTGCATTGCTTGCCCAGGCGTAATTTATCAAGAGTTTGAGAGAGTCAAATATTTAGCACGAGTTTTTCTTTATTGATTGGGCTCATTTCGATTGTACCTACGTGATCAAAAAAAAGTCTACTCACATAGCTTGCACTCAGAGTTACCATTTCAGCTGAATATTATATGGCAGAGCAGAATTTATTTATAAGAAATGAATTTTATGGAGATTATTGTAATCGTTGAGAAATCAGAGTTTTAAATTACAGTTTTTGAATGCTACTTCTTTTTCAGTCAGTCAGTTAAGTTTAGTTTCGTCTGCCATCTCCCCACGAATTTTTTTTTAATTGTCTGTCGCTGTTGCACTGAGCGGAACAAAGTCACTCAAAACATAAAACATAATATGCACAGCACAGTTGCTTTCCCTTGCATTGGACTTGGCAAGGTTTTTCTGTAACTGGTTTGCTGTTGCCCTACATTTTAGTATTGACCACTTTCGAGCAGTACTGAGCATTCGTTGCCACAAGGTAACTCATAAATATTTGTTGGGGCCAGTTTAATATCTGCCACTAAGACACAGTAACATCGATCACAGTCAAGCTTTGCACTCGAAAATTATCATCAGGCTCACTTCAGTAAAGTTCATTTCATCTGTCATTCACGGTGCCATACAGTCTTATTCTTACAGTGCAGTGTTACATAAATGTGTGTGTGTGTATCATTTAGTGTTGGTTATGTTTTTGGCCACTCTGGGTACGTAAAAGTAGAGGGTATTTTAATAAAAGCATTTTGAACACTGAATAAATTTTCAGCTGCCAAGATGGTGAAAATCATTTACTCATATATATTGCCAGGTTAGGTAATTCTCTGTCACCATCTTCGGATCCATGTTTAAATCATGAAAGATCCGAAGGTGGCAACACATAACTGCCGAAGCTCGTAATCTATACGCACAAATGATTTTAGCGATCCTGGCAGTTGATAATTTGTACAGTGTTCGTAGTACTACATATTGTCCCCATGCTGACGACGTCAGAAATGTGAAAGCGTTTCAGAGCTCCATTTGTAATTTTATCCAAAATTTTTTTTCTATTAGTTTTGTGTGTTGTAACTGAAACACAGCACTATGACTTCACACACTGTAGCGTTGTGCACTCCATTTGTAATTTTATCCAAAATTTTTATTCTATTAGTTTTGTGTGTTGAAACTGAAACACAGCACTATGACTTCACACACTGTAGCGTTGTGCGCTGCACTGCACGATACACGAATTTCACGCGATGATTTATTTAATACACATTTTTAGGATTTTTATTTATTTTTGGCTAATGTTAACTGTCATACAGTTACACAGTATCAGATGGATTTGGCGACTTTATCAGATAGCGTTTACGTAATCACATCGCTTTTTTTCTTCAAGTTCACATTCAACACAGACATACACGGAAGGTAAGATTAAGATACCAGTTGAAATAAAAATGTATAAAAAGACCAGTTACTTACACTCACCCTCTCTTTCTCTGTCTCTCTCTCTCACACTCTCTCTCTCTCTCTCTCTCTCTCTCTCTCTCTCTCACTCACACACACACACACACACACACACACACACACACACACACTCTGTGACGTCGCCTCTCCCCGTTTTGTTGTCGCTGTTAATGTTGAGCCGCTACTGCTACAGCTCGGTCGGTGGAATGGAGATGCGACGTTCAGTGATGGTTGTTCCCGTCGGATAACGTGGAACAGCACCTGAAAATCTCTAAAGAAAATTGTTCCTCGCATAGTGTATGAAAGTCCGTTTGCGAGTCCGCACAGTCTTCTCAGATATGCGAACTGCTATGTCCGGTTAGTTAGTTATTGAAGTATTGAGTGAATCATTCATCGCCGGCGTCGTTTCACATCACTGAAGTGAGGAAAAATTCATTTCCGGTTCAGTATCAGTAGTTTTTGTTACGTTGCTAGGTAGAATTGTTCACTAAGGCACGACGCAAATCCAGAGATAATCTATAATGCTATCTTGCTTTCGTGCGTCGTGATATTATTTCGGCAAAACACTCCTTTCCATGCTCAATGTTCATCAAGTCACTCTTTCAATTAGAATGTTCATAGTTAATTAATTTTGATTACCAACTATCACACAGTTCAGTTAATGATGGAACCAACAAGTGAGATTTCCATTACTGACGAACAATTTTTATTGTTCCTTCTTAACAGTCAGTTTATAATCATCACACCACACGCACACCGATGGATCAGATCAATTACGATTCTTTTCATTTCGGTGATCGTGACAATCACGACAACTTTTACAATCGGCGTATTTGTATTATTTTCGTGTGGTCCTATTAATGTTTCCTAATCCAGAGTAAGCAGGTATTGCAGTCTTCGATGCTATGTCCATTCTTCGTTGTAACTGCTCACTTTGTTGAAGGTTGAGTCCAACAGTAATATCTACAATATTCAAAGTTCATTAACTCGTCGTACACTATCAGAATATCACTTCAGTTCAAGTTCTCAAGTCAGAATAACTCAGAACAAAGTCCAAGCATCTCTATCACAAAATATTACTTTTTTTAGAAAAGGAAACAATCTCGTAGCGTTCCGTTTGTAGTACTGTAACAAACGATGCTCTCTCTCGACTTGATAGCAAGCGACTAACATTTCCATGATCGAGCATTGTAGTCGCATTGAATTTCCTTTTCGCCGCTTTTACAACTCTCTTTCACAATAAACGTTATCTCTGACTGACATATTACTTTGGATTTAACTTTCGTCGTACTGATTTGCAGTTACTACTGAGATGTTTGATAGCTAACTAAAACTAACCTTTCTTTCTTTCTACCTTTATATCATGACATACTCAGTAATTATTGAAATTGGTTCCAGAATGAGATTTTCACCCTGCAGCGGAGTGTGCTCTGATATGAAACTTCGTGGCAGATTAAAACTGTGTGCCCGACCGAGACTCGAACTCGGGACCTTTGCCTTTCGCGGGCAAGTGCTCTACCAACTGAGCTACCGAAGCACGACTCACGCCCGGTACTCACAGCTTTACTTCTGCCAGTACCTCGTCTCCTACCTTCCAAACTTTACAGAAGCTCTCCTGCGAACCTTGCACAAATAGCACTCCTGAAAGAAAGGATATTGCGGAGACATGGCTTCGCCACAGCCTGGGGGATGTTTCCAGAATGAGATTTTCACTCTGCAGCGGAGTGTGCGCTGATATGAAACTTCCTGGCAGATTAAAACCGTTTTAATCTGCCAGGAAGTTTCATATCAGCGCACACTCCGCTGCAGAGTGAAAATCTCATTCTGGAAACATCCCCCAGGCTGTGGCGAAGCCATGTCTCCGCAATATCCTTTCTTTCAGGAGTGCTAGTTCTGCAAGGTTCGCAGGAGAGCTTCTGTAAAGTTAGGAAGGTAGGAGACGAGGTACTGGCAGAAGTAAAGCTGTGAGTAGCGGGCGTGAGTCGTGCTTCGGTAGCTCAGTTGGTAGAGCACCTGCCCGCGAGAGGCAAAGGTCCCGAGTTCTAGTCTCGGTCGGGCACACAGTTTTAATCTGCCAGGAAGTTTCATTGAAATTGGTGTTCATCAAAAATTTAGGGTGTTATATTATTGTCAAAGTTGTCGTACCTGTCAGGATAACACTGTTCCCTACTTTAAATTATCATGACATTCTTATTTGGGTTTTCTAGTTCCTTGGGGTGTTACAACACACACACACACACACACACACACACACACACACACACACAAACCGTATCATTGTAATAGTAGTGATAAGTAAAGTGTTATTTACGTACAAATTTTCCCGCCGTTGGCAACATGATTTTTGTCCTTAATTTTTTCTTATATGCTTCTTTGATTACCTAATTAAGTACAAATTATTAATTTATGTATGCTTGACACAAAAGAATCTGTGATCATTACACGTTATTACACTTATATTTCAACTCATCTACGCAAATAAAGACGTCCACAATCCTTTGAAACTTCATTCGAAATAGTGTAATGGTTATCCTATACGTTCTTTGCTCTCGGAAATTGTTTTATTGTTTTGCAATATGTTCGTTCCCTCAGTGTTTACAAAACGTGGTGGTGTATGTGATACACCAGGACAAGGAAAGCAGTCTGCCAACACTTGAGGTATTATTTTTATTTTACTTATTTTTCTTTCACATGTATATCTTAGTTGATCCTTTAGTCAAAGACTTCTGCAAAGTTTGAACCATGTGTGAAAAAGCGTTTTGTTTTTCTCTACTTGACAGTGCCACAGGTTACTCCAAAGTCGTAACGCAGTTCATATATCCATTTTAATCTACATAAATCAACTTAGCTCAGGTTTAAGCTTTCGAAACGTATCGTACAAATGAGTAAACAGTGTCTATTAACAGTGAACGCATTCTTTTAACAGAGAGGCAAAAGAAAAAAAAAAAAAAACAGAACTAGAAGTACAAAAAGGAAATTGAACTGATAAACTTACAACTGGCCAGTACGAAGAAAACTGGCATTGAATATTATGGAATCAAATACTCTTAATTTTTTACGCGTAGAGGTGTTTGGTAGACTTCCTCCGTGACAGTCTTTTTGAAGTATAAATATAAACACAGCGCAAGCAATAGCGAATTTTGAACGTTTCTGTTTTTGACGAGTTTCGGATGTTTCGCTGCATCACCGGGTGGCGGTTTCAGTCTTAGGCTCAGTCTGTGCTAAACACTGGAAGTCGGTGCTGAATACTGGAAGTGTTTAGCTCAGTCTATGATGAACACCGGAACTGCATTCTCATTATGGAGCAAAGCATTCGAAACACGAAGTAAATAAATAAAACTTAATATTTCCTGACTGGTTATGTTTTTATTTATATCCAGAGTCTTAGCATAAGGGTGGTAAAATCCATTGTAGTCGATAACTCCATAAGTTATGCATCAAAATTAAAATTTTTGTGTCGAATATCGAAGTTCAGTTGATGCCATTTGAACACACCATATAATAGCAAACTGAATATCATCAGCAAGTCCTCAACGTTTTGCAAACAGAGTGGAACACGGAGAAGCAAATGTATACTCAATTTCTTTTTACACACTCTCCTTACCTATTGATTTTGCTCTGAACAAAGAAACAAAATATTGAAAAAGTTCATACTACAGATCACAACCACTGCAATAATGTCCAACGTTATAGTGCAACTCTTGTTCATAAATAGTAAAGTCTAACTTCGCGTTATACACAATAATTTTGTTAAACAGATTAAGAAAAATTTTAGTAGTTCATACAGACGTAACCAACTCTTTGACGCCGGCCGGTGTGGCCAAGCGGTTACAGGCGCTACAGTCTGGAACCGCGTGACCGCTACGGTCGCAGGTTCGAATCCTGCTTCGGGCATAGATGTGTGTGATGTCCTTAGGTTAGTTACGTTTAAGTAGTTCTAAGTTGTAGGGGACTGATGACCTTAGAAGTTAAGTCCCATAGTGCTCAGAGCCATTTGAACCATTTTTTGAACTCTTTGACAGGGAGAGCGAAGGAGCTGACAGCGGTTCACGGCACTCTCCCGCCCTTCAGGTGGGAAACTGCCCTCAAAGGAGGAAGACCCAGCCATCATCAACAGCATGAGGATGCAGAAGGCCATGGAAACCACTGCGTCAAAGACACATAATGTGTCTCCACAGGACATCTGGCCTGCAATTTAAGAAGTACATTACTGGCCATTAAAATTGCTACACCACGAAGATGACGTGCAACAGACGCGAAATTTAACCGACAGGAAGAAGATGCTGTGATATGCAAATGATTAGCTTTTCAGAGCATTCACACAAGGTTGGCGCCGGTGGCGACACCTACAACGTGCCGACATGAGGAAAGTTTCCAATTTCTCATACACAAACAGCAGTTAACCGGCGTTGCCTAGTGAAACGTTGTTGTGGTGCCTCGTGTAAGGAGAAGAAATACGTACCATCACGTTTCCGACTTCGATGAAGGTCGGATTGTAGCCTATCGCGATTGCGTTTTATCGTATCGCGACATTGCTGCTCGGGTTGGTCGATATCCAATGAGTGTTAGCAGAATACGGAATCGGTGGGTTCAGGAGGGTAATACGGAACGTCGTGCTGGAGCACAACGGCCTCGTAAAACTAGCAGTCGAGATGACAGACATCTTATCCGCGTGGCTGTAACGGATCGTGCAGCCACATCCCGATCCCTGGGTCAACACATGGTGACGTTTGCAAGACAACAACCATCTGCACCAACAGTTCGACGACGTTTGCGGCAGCATTGAATATCAGCTGGGAGACCATGGCTGCGGTTACCGTTGACGCTGCATCACATACAGGAGCGCCTGCGATGGTGTACTCAACGACGAACCTGCGTGCACGAATGGCAAAACGTCATTTTTTCGGAAGAATCCAGGTTCTGTTTACAGCAACATAATGGTCGCATCCGTGATTGGCGACGGCGCGGTGAACGCACAATGGAAGCGTGTATTCGTCATCGCCATACTGGCGTATCACCCGGCGGATGGTATGGGGTACCACTGGTTACACGTCTCGGTCACCTCTTGTTCGCATTGACGGTACTTTGGACAGTGGACGTTACATTTAAGATGTATTACGACCCGTGGCTCTACCCTTCATTCGAGCCATGCGAAACGCTACATTTCAGCTGGATAATGCACGACCGCATGTTGCAGGTCCTGACGGGCCTTTCAGGATACAGAAAATGTTCGACTGCTGCCCTGGCCACACATTCTTCAGACCTCTCACCAATTGAAAACGTCTGGTCAATGGTGGCCGAGCAACTGGCTCGCAACAGTACGTCAGTCACTACTCTTGATGATCTGTGGTATCGTGTTGAAGCTGCATGGGCAGCTGTACCTGTACACGCCATCCAAGCTCAGTTTGACTCAATGCCCAGGCGTATCGAGGCAGTTATTACGGCCAGAGGTGGTTCTTCTGGGTACTGATTTCTCAGGATCTATGCAGCCAAATTACGTGAAACTGTAATCATATGTCAGTTCTAGTATAATATATTGGCCAATGAATACCCGTTTATCATCTTCATTTCTTCTTGGTGTAGCAATTTTATTGGCCAGTAGTGTAACATAATGATCTCTCCATTGCAAAAGAATCCGGAATAGTTCCCCAATTGGATCTCCAGGAAGGAACTGCCAATGGGGAGGTTACCAAGCGAAAAAGATTGAATAACCAACGAAAGGATAAAGCTCTACGACTTGGGGTGTCGAATGTCAGAAATACAATCCCAAAAAAGAAGGTGCTGACATGTGTGTATACTACTGAAACATCAGTTTAGTAATTCATCACTCCAAAATACTATCACGAATTCTTTACAGAAGAATGGAAAAACTGGCAGAAGCCAACCCCACGGAATATGTTTGGTTTTCGGAGAAATGAAAGAGAATACGAGACAGTACTGGCCCCTCTATTTGTCTTAGAAGATGGGTTAAGGAAAGGAAAATCTACATTTACAGCATTTGTAGATTTCGAGAAGGCTTTTGACAATTTTTATTGAAATATTCTCTTTGAAATCTGAAGGTAGCACGAGTAAAACACAGGGAGCAAAAGGCTATTTACAAGTTGTACAGAAACCAGGAGGCAGTTATAAGAGTCGACGGACATAAAAGGGAATCAGCGGCTGAGAAATGGGACAGGGTTTGTAGCCCATTGCTGATGTTATTCAGTCTGTGCATTGAGCAAGCAGTACAGGTACCGAAAAAAATGAGTAGGAATTTAAGTTCAAGGAAATGAAATAAAAACTTCAAGGTTTGCCTGTGACGTTTTAATTCTGTCAGAGACACCAAATTACTTGGAAGAACAGTTGAACGGAATGAACATTGTCTTCAAAGTAGGAATAAGATGACCAACAACAAAAGCAGGAAAAGGGTAACGGAATGTAGCTGAATTAAATCAAGTGATGGTGAGGGAATTAGATCCGGAAACGAGACATTTAAATCAGTAGATAATTTTATTAGGGCAGTAATATAACTGACGATGGTCGAAGTAGAGAGGAAAGCGTTTCTGAAGAAAAGAAATTTGCTAACATCGAGTATAAATTTATGTGCCAGCAAGTCTGTTCTGAAATTATTTGTATAAAGTGTAGCCATGTATGGATGTGAACCCGTCGATGGAAAGTAGTATAGACAATAAGAGAATAGAAGGTACTACAGAGAGTACTGAAGATGGGTAGATCGCATAATTTATGAATTGGTACTGAACAGAATTGGCAAGACAAGGAATTGGTGACGCAACCTGACTAGAAGAAGGAATCGGTCGGTAGGACACATTCTGAGCCATCAAGGAATCACAGTTTTAGTGTTCGAGGAAAGTTTATGGTGAGGAGGGGGGGGCGGGCACAAAATGTAGAGGGAGACCAAGAGTAAACAGATTTTAGAAGGATGTAGGTTGCGGGAATCATTTGTCGATGTAGAGGCGTGAATAAGATAGAGCATACAGCCGGCCGAGGTGCCCGAGCGGTTCTAGGCGCTACAGTCTGGAACGGCGCGACGGCTACGGTCGTAGGTTCGATTCCTGGCTCGGGCATGGATGTGTGTGCGATGTCCTTAGGTTAGTTCGGTTTAAGTAGTTCTAAGTTCTAGGGGATTGTTGACCGTAGAAGTTAAGTCCCATAGTGCTCAGAGCCATTTGAACCCTTTTTTAGAGCATACAATGTGCCGTGTCCAGGCAATGCTTCACTACCGCTAATTTATCGGGCTGCCCAAGGTGTGGATGACGACGGTGTTCGACGTAACGTTCTTGTACGATTCGGGATGTCTGCCCAATATAAGATTTTTCACATTGGCGTGAGATTATATGCGCGTCACGTTTCCTAAAGCTTTGACCGAGTACAATAAATTCCGCAATTTTACTGGTGGCCGAAAAACACTCTTGATGCCGTGCTTTATGAGTATTCTTTCTATTCTCGAAGACATGCCGCCAAAATAGGGCAAGAACGCTGTCGCCGTGGGTGCCTCCTCATCTTCATTTACATCCCTCCTTCGAGTCTGCTTCGAAAGGAATGCGTGGCGTATCTGCCCATCGAAATAGCCATTTTGTTGGACTACCGTTCCCAGGTGTTGTAGCTCACCAGATACCTATCGGCATCTGAGACAAGTGTTTTATGTACCAAAGAGCGTAGGTTGATGACAACTTGTGGCCTGAAACTATATCTTCGTCCGAGTTGATTTGCAATAGATGTGGCGTCCCAGTATACCAACAGTTTTTCTTCTGACTATGACGTCCAGGAACGGCAGACGCCATCCTTTTCCACTTGCATTGTGAAACGTATATTGAGATGGAGCGAGTTCAGATGCAGGAGGACGTCCGGTAATGTCTCTATTCCGCGGGGCCACACCACAAAAGTATCGTCTACATACTGCCAGAAGCAGGATGGTTTGCGACTTGCCGACTGCAGTGCTGGACGACGCAGCTGTTGCAGCGGCCGAGAAGGGATTGAACTGTGCACCAACACCACGGACAGCTCCAATCCGAGATGTCATAGCTGGCATAGAACAGGCAATTTTGAAGCTTCCCAGTGACGTTGCATAAGAGATTAGGACGGACACTTGCCGAATTTTAACACGAGCCGCATCGAGAAAGTGCAACATCAGCTTAGCAGAAAGGATGGCCTTGCTAGGCTCAAGAGCAGACAAAGAACTCGTCATTTTACCTGCCGACAAAGGGAGCGCCAACGTCCCTCTCTCGCGAGTTGAATACAACAGCAAGATGGAGTCGCTGCTCGACGATCCTGTCTACTGCAAGATAAGAGAGGATCCGACTGGAAAAATCCAGAGATAAACGTTAGATCATCCCAAGAGGAGTTCTATTCCTTCTAAAGTGACCAAAAGCCTGGCCAACAGACTGCAGTTCCCCCAAGACTGTACGGCCTATCCAAGATACTTAAGGATGGAACAACTCTTCGCCCAAAAGTGAGCGCCGTTGGAGCTCCTGCCTATTTTCTGGCCAAACATCCTACTACACTGTTGGAACCTCACATAGGCAAGTGTGATCACCATATTCGGAATTCAGAGCCCTTCATAGGTCGCCTGAAGAGACTTAAGCTACAAGCATCGGATATTCTGGTTAGTTTTGACGTTAAATATTTCTTTACGGAAGTACCTCTTCAGGACTCGTTAGAGCTTATCAGTTGCCAGTTTCAGAAAGACATTGCGGCATTACTTAACATGTGCTTACCTAAACTTCTTTCATACTCAATGACCAGTATTGTGGCATTATTTAACATGCGCTTACCTAAACTTCTTTCTTACTCAGTGACCAGAATTTTGAACAAGTGGACAGAGTCGCCATGGGAAGTCCTCTGTCTCCCATGGTGGCCTACTTATGGAAGACTTTTAGGGGAAAAAAAAGACTGCAGTCGGCAAGTTTCAAACTTTCCTGCTTCAGGCAGTATGTAGGCCATACTTTTGTGGTGTGGCCCCTCCGGAATAGAGATATTACCGGCGTTCCTCCGGAATCAGAACTCACTCCGCCCCAGTATATATTTCACAATGAAAGTGGAAAAGTATGGCGTTTTACCATTCCTGAACGTCATAGTCAGAAGAAAAGCTGTTGGTATACTGGGACACAACATATATCGCAAATCAATTCGTACGGAGATATATTTGCAGGCCACAAGTTGTCATCACCGTGCGTTCCGCTGTAAAAGCCTCTTACCGGTCCGCCATTGCTGTTTTCGAGCGCGTTACTTCCTGCCGCGTCCATTGTTATCAGTAGCGACTTCCGCTTGACAGGCAGCAGCACGCTCATTTCACTCGAGGCAGCCGCACGGAGCACACAGCCATGCCGTACAGGAGGAGGAGATATGCAAGAAGATCAAGAATGCCTGTGTACAAGACTGTTGATACATTTACTATGACTCCTAATAATGTAGCACAAGAAGAGCTACTAACTGGTCCAATAACTTTTGTAGGAGCTAAGATTAATTTTTCTTGTACTACTGCTAAGATTAATTTTTCTTGTACTACCTTTTCTTTAGTTCATAGAGCACATGTGGTCTCGCATGCCGACAGTGTACCTGATGAGCTACAACACCTGAGAATGGTATTCCAACAGAATGGTTATTCCGACAGGCGGATACGCCTTGCATTCAGTTCTAAGCAAACTCGAAGCAGGGATGTAAATGAAGATGAGGAGGCACCCACTGCAACAGCGTTATTACCCTATTTTGGCACCATGTCTTCGAGAATAGAAAGAATCCTCAAAAAGCACGGCATGAAGTCTGTTTCTCGGCCACCAGCAAAATTGCGGAATTTATTGCGCTCGGTCAAAGACGACACTGGCCTTTGGGAACGTGACGTGTATATAATCCCAGGACAATGTGGAGAAATCTGATATTTGGGCTGACATAGTGAACCGTGCAAGAACATTACGTCTAACACCATCGTCACACACGCCTGGGGCAGCCTGATCAATCAGCGGTTGCGGAGCATTGCGTGGACACGGGACATCGTATGCTTGACGAACAGACGTAAATTTTATTTCCAGCGTTATCTTTCTGGAACTGTGATGTTAAGGAGACCATGCATATCCGTACGGCGGACAATATTATCAACAGGGACGCAGGTTTTCAACTAAGCGCCGCCTGGAATCCAGCACTGGTTGCCATTAAATCAAGACAGGGAAAATGAGAACTTCCGATTCATCACATGACGTAACGCGCTACTGTGATTTAGATCAGGCTTTAACCGCTGTAGCGTCCGGCACCACAGTCATTACCCATAGCGCACGCGCGGAAGGTCTTTGTACGGCTCCCAGCAGGGGGCCCGAAAGCGCTGCTTTCCTCCAGCCACCAGCGTCTTCCCGCTCACGCGTATTGCCTGCTCCCGGCACGATGAACTTCGACTCCACCGTGCGATTATAATCAGTCGCGCCTTGCAGCAGCGACAGCAGCAGCTACCACCTCCTGATGAATTAGACAGAGTTGCATCGATGAAATATTGTGCGAGTTAGACAATACGATCTGACGGCAAACACGAGAAGGGAAAGTTTAATTATAAACACCCGGAATAGTGTGCATGGCATATCTTGGCGCCATCGGAACGTGGGGCTGTGGCAACTGTGGTGCGCAACGGGCTATAGTTGAAAAGGGTGAACGATTTCTGCAGTGATACGTGTGGTATCGATAGCTACGATGCCACAATGTAGGTACAAGTTCTTAGGTTGGCACTACGACACCGACACCGATGACAGCGCCTTCTAGCCGGCGCTGTACAGCTCTATGGGCGTTGCTCCAGATTCTGCCCATTTGATCAAGAGCAGACGACCAATCAACATTGTTTCTACTTCATAGGGGGCTTGCCATTACAGACTTTGCCTTTGTTACTTGTTTGTCCAGCTGTTAGTGTTGATACCTGTATGGCTTCACACCTACGTGCTCATCTCAGCCAAAGTTAAGTAACCATTATGTAATAATAATTTTGAGTAGAGTAAAACGCTCCTTCCATCTCCATGATTTCTGCCTCACCCTTTATGGTCGTCCCATCCAGCTCACCCCCACCATGAGACATCTTGGCCTCACCCTCGACCGTCACCTCACGTGGACCCCTCACCTCCAGACCATCCAGCAGAAAGCCCATTCCCACCTCTGCCTCCTGAAACTCCTATCTGGCCATACATGGGGATTGCACCCTTCCACCATCCTCCACACCTACAAGTCCCTCAACTCTCCTATCCTCTGTTATGCCAGCGTTGCCCAGATCTCTGCATCCACCCGCCCACCCGCTTTTACAAGGCCTTCCAAATCCTCGAATGCCATGCGCTCCGCCTTGCCTTCCATATCCGCCTTCCTTCCCCCACACGGCTCTTGTACGAACTCATCCCCTTCCCCCACCTCCTCCTCCAGCTTCTCCAACATCTCCGCATCCCTTACATTGTCCACAGGCTTGATTCCCCCCACCCCCTGGTTTCCTCCTTCCTCTCTACACCCCGCCTGTTGCCGCACCTCTATCGCTGTATCCCTCTGTCTCTATACCTCCACACCCTCCATCTCCTTCATCAGGGCAATTTCCAGCGCCTCACCCTCCCACATGATGAACTTCACTGAGACATATACCCTTCCGTCCAACTATAATCTGGCCTTGTTCTCCCCTTCCCCAGGGCCCCCTTTTTCCCCTCCCTTCCTTCTCCCAGAGTGGATTTTCCTCCTCCCCTCCCCCCCTCCTGAAACCCAGCAACCCATCCTCGCCTCTTTCTCTCCCACATCCTTCCCATCCTCTTCGGCGCGCTCCCCGCCCATCTCCCCCCTCTCTTCCCCTCCCTCCCTTCTTCCCCTCTCCCTCATATCCTTGCGCCTGGAAGATCCTCCGTTTTGATCATTGACAGTGTGCCACATCAGTGTTGTGTTTAATGCTGTTCTCTTGTGAGGTGTGATTTTAATTGTGTGCTAGCCTTGTACTTAGTATTACTGTCAGTGATTGTTATGTGCTATGCTATCCGTCGATACTTTTATGCTCCAGTCATACTGTGCCTTGTATTAATTGTCCCAGTGTGTAGTTTTTTGTGTGCACTACTTTTTTACTGTGTTTATCACCAATTTACAGTCGCCCCTTTTTTGTCTATAATGTTCCTCCTTTTTTACATCTATGTACACCATGTTTTCTCCTTTATGTTATTTGTAAATGTCTTCTATTGTTTGATCTATGTCTTCCGGCTGAAGAGCAGCGCATATGCTGCTGTCAGCCCGCCCCGACGGGGAACTGAAATACAATAGAGAAAAAGAAAAAAAAACTAGAGTAAATTTGTAAAATCTACCAGCAGTACCGAAGTACTTCACCTTTTCCTGCTCCTACTCGCGTCCTTCACTCTCGGCCTACCATGAAAAAGCAAGTCACAGGAGCAGATCCACGCACCGCCTATGCAGGCGGGATGCAAAAATACGTACTAACGAAAAGGCGTGGAACTGCTGAGCACCTGGCCAGCGGTATGAGGTGCTATCAACAGAGTCTCATCTATGTCCGTTCAGCGAACATTCCTGCGTATGAGCCACTATAGAAGGCGCCTAGTTCATACACTCATGCTGGCTGTTGTTCACCGGCGGGGTCAGGGATTTTCTCTGCCTCGTGATGACTGGGTGTTGTGTGATGTCCTTAGGTTAGTTAGGTTTAAGTAGTTCTAAGTTCTAGGGGACTGATGACCATAGATGTTAAGTCCCATAGTGCTCAGAGCCATTTTTTTTTTTTGTTCACCAGCCACGAAGGCTGGAATTTGCACATGAGTAATGACACTGGACAGAGACTTCCTGGTGACAAGTGGTCTTTCCAGATGAATCACGTTTTGTGCCCCGTCTCCGACTGATGACCGTCAGTGAGTACGGTTCTGCAACAATGGTCGGATGGGTGCAGGCGAGGGGGGGGGGGGGGAGGGGGACATTATGGCCTGGGAAATGTTTTCGGGACATTCCCTGGCTCGTCATCCTGCGAGGCACAGTGGATGAATCTATTCCTGAGGGCCTTGTCCAACCCTAAGTGCAGTTTCTTTTCTCCTCAGCACGATAGCATCTACCAGTAGGACACATATCTAGCAGTGTACGTACGTGATTCGAAGAACACCACGATGAGTTTACTATACTCCCCTTTCCATCAAACTCCCAGGATTTAAACCCAATCGGGAATATGTGGATCCATCCTGATCGGGCTGTTCGCACCATAGACCATCATCCGAGTAACCTAGCGCAGCTGGCCACTGCACTGAAGTCGGTATGGCTCCACATCCGTGCCGGTACCTTCCAAAACCTCACTGACCCTCTTCTTGCACGTCTGCACTGCAAAAGGTGGTTATTCAGGCATGTGGCAGGTCGTACCATTAATGTGACTGGATTGTGTACTTTTTATATTACTTTCTCATAAATTGGTCTGTAGTGAGAGGCAATTCGCTACATTTGTACCTCAACGTTATGCAGCGAAAAAAGTCTGTTCAGCAAACCAGTCATTCCACTCTTCAAACATCATATCTTACTGATCGACATCTTTTTAGGCAATAGTTTATAGCAAGAATCACTTTTATGCACATGTTTATTGAGCTCCCAGCACGCGCTATTCTCCGAAAATAGTTCAGTCAACAAAACACGTTATTCCACTGTCCGCACCTTGCAATTTTCAAATTGACTTTGTGAGATGTTTGCCCACGACAAGGATAGCTTCGTAATATTTATATTTTAACGTCACAGTCCACGATAAGTACTGATAACAGTCCGCGTAATACACGGAGAACACACCCTAAAACACATGTTACAAATACTCCATTCCGCCAGTCACGCACTCCCGTAATCAGTGTCCTGTTTTCCCCAGACTGCTTCGTTAATGTTGCACAAAGTGACCTCCTGGTACAATTCAGAGATCATCTCCCGCAAGAGATTAGAATATTTTCAACTCTTAAGCAAAATTACAGGTTTATATTAATATACAACTCTATGCACACACAAACTTTTTAAGCACACAGCAACAAGAAACGATAAATAAGAATCCCCTAATTAGTTATTGAAATGAGCTGTTGGAGTTCTCTTTGATGTGAAAAGGAAAAGGAGAATGGAAATGAAGAGTACATCTAGCTCTAGTAGTATATTCACAAGTACTGTTTGACAGTCCGAATTCTCCCATTAATTTACAACGTACATCTACTTTTAAATTAGTTGACTAAAGAAAATTGTATGTACATAAAAGCAACTTACATCTAATTTCGACAGTTTCTCTGTTTTCCGTTTTTTTCTGAGACAGGACCGACCTCGTTCGGCAAGAACGGAACTGCTATAGGGTGACTTTATCGTTCGTCTGTCTGTCTGTCTGTCTGCCTGTCTGCCCGACTGTTAAATCCCCTTTTACCTGGAAAGGGTAAACGTATCAACTTTAAATTCACGTCACATGCTGAGGTGTACGTTCCCTTGACAGTTTAAAATAAAGTTCAACGTCTAAGTCCATGCAGTCAAAAAATACGACCATTTCTGTCAAGTATTTTAATACATGCAAATGTACTCATGAAAATCTACAGAGTACTCCCCTTTGACATAGAATCCTGAAATTCGACACGAAGTAAGGTTTCAAGATGCAAGAAAGGAAAAAAGTTGGAAAATAGTTAATGTGTTACTATGTGGTATGAAAAAATATTTGTTTTGTTATTTGTTATCCGAATGTCAACCTGTCTGTATGTTAAAACCCATTTCCTCACAGGAACAGATAGACGCAACACGTTGAAATTTGTCGCTTACTAAGGTCTACGTTCTCTAGGTGATGTAAAAACATTAAAGTTTTAAGTTAGTGGAATCAAAGGAAACGGCTATTTATGTCACGAATTTTGATATTCGCAAACTCAACAATCACGACATAAACGGGTACTTCCCGTTGACCGTGAATCATGAAATTTTTCAAGCAGCTAGTTTACATAGTACAAGTAAGAGAAAAAAATTGAACATTGTTAATTTGTAATTATATAACACGGAAAAATTATTTTTTGTCATTACCTATCTGTCTGTCTGTTAAGTCCCCTTTTTCTTGGGAATTACAATAGCAATTGAAAAATTACCAAAATAATTAAACATAAAATTACACAGATTCTAGAAGCCTTTGAATTTGCGGACCCGATTTTTTCCACTATCGATACCGAAACGGACAAGTACTGTCGATATCCTCTTTTGACGGAATGGATAAACTGCACTACTGCCCATTAAAATTGCTACACCACGAAGATGAAGTGCTACAGACGCGAAATTTAACCGACAGGAGGAAGATGCTGTCATGTGCAAATGATTAGCTTTTCAGAGCATTCACACAAGGCTGGCGCCTGTGGCGACACCTACAACATGCTGCATTGAGGAAAGTTTACAACCGATTTCTCATACACAAACAGCAGTTGACCGGCGTTTCCTGGTGAAACTTTGTTGTGATGCCTCGTGTAAGGAGAAGAAATGCGTACCATCACGTTTCCGAATTTTATAAAGGTCGGATTGTAGCCCATCGTAATTGCGGTTTATCGTATCGCGACATTGCTGCTCGGGTTGGTCGATATCCAATGCCTGTTAGCAGAATATGGAATCGGTGGGCTCAGGAGAGTAATACGGAACGCCGTGCTGGATCCCAACGGTCTCGTTTCACTAGCAGTCGAGATGACAGTCACCTTATTCGCATGGCTGTAACAGATCGTGCAGCCACGTCTCGATCCCTGAGTCAACGGATGGGGACGTTTGCAAGACAACAACCATTTGCACGAACGGTTCGACGACGTTCGCAGCTCAGAGGCCATGGCTGCGGTTACCCTTGACGCTGCATCACAGACAGGAGCGCCTGCGATGGTGTACTCAACGACGAACCTGGGTGCACGAATGGCAAAACGTCATTTTTCGGATGAATCCAGGTTCTGTTTACAGCATCATGATGGTCGCATCCGTGTTTGGCGACATCGTGGTGAACGCACATTGGAAGCGTGTATTCGTCATCGCCATACTGGCGTATCACCTGGAGTAATGGTGTGGGGTGCCATTGGTTACACGTCTCGGTCACCTCTTGTTCGCATTGACGGCACTTTGAACAATGGACGTTACATTTCAGATGTGTTACGACGCATGGCTCTACCCTTCATTCGATTCCTGCTAAACCCTACATTTCACCAGGATAATGCACGACCGCATGTTGCGGGTCCTGTACGGGCCTTCCTGGATACAGAAAATGTTCGACTGCTGCCCTTGCCAGCATATTCTCCAGATCTCTCACCAACTGAAGACGTATGGTCATGGTGCCCAAGCAACTGGCTCGTCACAATACACCAGTCACTACTCTTGATGAACTGTGGTATCGTGTTGAAGCTGCATGGGCAGCTCTACCTGTACACGCCATCCAATCTCTGTTTGACCAATGCCCAGGCGTTATTACGGCCAGAGGTGGTTGTTCTGGGTACTGATTTCTCAGGATCTATGTACCCAAATTGCGTGAAAATGTAATCACATGTCAGTTCTAGTATAATATATTTGTGAAATGATTACCCGTTTATCATCTGCATTTCTTCTTGGTGTAGCAAATTTAATGTCCAGTAGTGTATCAATATAGGATATTAAGTTTGTACGGAAACTTCAGAGCGCAACTCCTACCCACACCCGGCCGGGTTTTAGCTCTGATTCACAATCACTAGATGCCGCATGTATCTTTAGAAGCTCTTATGCAGACGAGTTCATCAAAATAATTCCTCATGCAGGATCAGCTACATAGAATCTGACACGCAGTATGCATCAGTTACAGCCTACAATGATTCAAGAGTTCATATATTCGGAATAAAAGGGAAGTTTTCAATTTTTAGATTGAACCCATAAGATGGAATATCTGTACAGTTTATTTCTTTTGACTAATGAAGTCTTCAATTTTTAAGGTATGCGACACTCCTGTCTTGGCATATAGTAATTACGTGGAAACGTCTTAATCTCTGGAAACACTATTTACAAAACGTTTCCAGTCATCATCATCAGATAAAACATACATACATAAAGCTCGTATAAGTGAGCAATAGAAGAAAAACGAGCAGTCATACGCAATTTCTGTTAGGCGATCCTGAATGGGATTTTCACTCTGCAGCGGAGTGTGCGCTGATGTGAAACTTCCTGGCAGATTAAAACTGTGTGCCCGACCGAGACTCGAAATCGGGACCTTTGCCTTTCGCGGGCAAGTGCTCTAGCAACTGAGCTACCGAAGCACGACTCACGCCCGGTACTCACAGCTTTACTTCTGCCAGTACCTCGTTTCCTACCTTTCTGTTAGGCGATATTTGCAAAAGAAGTTATTTGGAGACTTCGCATACCCGACTAGTGAGTTTCATCTGATGATGATTACTCCAGAAGTGTCATAAACAAATGTTTCACTGATCAAGGCGTTTCCGTCTTATTACTACGTACCACATCTGAGCCGTGCTGCGGCTCGCATTAGTGCTGTTGTAGGTTTCCGTCCTCTGTTGGAGGCCAGACTCTATCGTTTAGCCGGCCGGTGTGGCCGTGCGGTTAAAGGCGCTACAGTCTGGAACCGCGTGACCGCTGCGGTTGCAGGTTCGAATCCTGCCTCGGGCATGGATGTGTGTGATGTCCTTAGGTTACTTAGGTTTAAGTAGTTCTACGTTCTAGGGGACTGATGACCTCAGATGTTAAGTCCCATAGTGCTCAGAGCCATTTGAACCATTTTGTATCGTTTAATTGATATGGTTGCGGTTGTTTTTATTCATATTTTGTTGACTGGCGCCACTTGGTTTCGCAAGCATTGCCTGTCCGCTGGTGGCAGCAGCGGCGTTATCGATATATAGTAACTGTCATCATATCTTTGGGATGACGTGGTTGTTCTTCCGGTTCGTGTGAGTGAGCAGTTCGGTTGGGCACTCCGGAGAAGCCAAGAGGGTAGTGCGGGGGAGGAGGCAAGAGGGTAGTGCCGGGATCGCTGGTGGCATGCATGCACTGCCGGATGGAAGGGCTGTGGTCGCGAGGGTACACGACTTGCTCGTCATCCAGATCCAGCAAGCTTTAAGTTGAGTGGATTTTAATTCCAGCAGTGAAACCCTCACCAATGCGAGATCTCGCGATTCTCCAGTGACTTGGAGTCGTTTTTCTGCCCGCAGTATTGCCGAAACGAGGAGCAGCGTGTGGAGTGCTTGGGGTAAGGCGGATCTAATTAGCTTTCCTCGACTTCTTGTTACTAATTGCTGCATTCTATGTGTTGCTGTTCGTTAAATTCAACCAGAGATATTTTTCTGCCTTGTGGCCGCTAACGCCCCAGTTACCTGCCCTGGAACTTAGTGTATGTAACGGCAGTGTACGTTTCCTCGCCTTTTTGCTACTGTCCGGTAAGGCGTGTAGTCTGGACGGTTTCATTGATTTGTAGGACGGTTGGTGTTTATTCTACTGTGGTAGTAGTGGTTCATTTCTCCTTTCGGACGCTCTAAACACAGCAATCTGAGGAGGTAGTGCTGACCGCCGGCTCTGGCGTTGGCGTGATGTTCCATCGTTGCATTGGTTATCGGACGTTAGGTAGCTTCAGAAGATTATCATTAGTCACTCGTTGGACTGCCACTAGTCTGAGTTACTACCTCGTGAAGTGAATGCAACTCTTGGCTGCCTTTCTCATCACCCGAGAAAGTGTTTTTGGCCTGACCTACTCAGAGGTCGATTCCTGGAGCACCGTCTGTGACTAGCCTTTGTGTTTTATTATTGTGTTATTATTGTATTATTGTGTTACCAAGTAACCATCATGTATCTCACCTGTTTAGTGATCAGTTGCTTGTCCTTTTGAATTAACCTTGTTATTATATTTGCGGCTCTACTGTATGTTTCTAATTTTTTTTAATATAATTGCCATTCTTGGGGTTACAGCAAGTTTAAACGGTTGTGCTACCAAGTTTACTATCATTTGTCTCACCTGTTTGGTGATCAGTTGCCTATCTTTTAAATTAACTTTTTCTATTGCCTTGCTGTTTGACAGTATGTTTGTTAAAATTCTCTTAATAATTCCCATTACTGGCGTTAAAGGCCTTGAGCCATGACTGTCTCTACTTGTTTCAAAATTCTAATGTGGCAATTTTAGCAAAAAAAATGGCTCTGACCACTATGGAACTTAACTTCTGAGGTCATCAGTCCCCTAGAACTTAGAACTACTTAAACCTAACTAACCTAAGGACATCACACACATCCATGCCCGAGGCAGGATTCGAACCTGCGACCGTAGCAGTCGCGCGGTTCCAGATTGTAGCGCCTAGAAACGCTCGGCCACTCCGGCCGGCTGTATTTTAGCAGTTAACTTTTATGATCTTGGAGATTGATTTTCAGTATTTTAATAACTGTAGTTTGTAAGTTGCAACGAGTTAAGCAATTGTTAATTTATTGCCATTAAAGTCTTCAGCCGTGAAGCAATTCTTTATTTACTGCCATTAAGGCCTTCAGCCGTGAGTGTCGTTACTTGTCTTAAAACTTCAATTTTTTGCAGCGAGCTTTAAGACCTTGGTCACTCGTCTTTCATAATTTAATAGCTGAAATTGTAAGTTGCAGCATGTTTAATCAATTCTTAATTTATTGCCATTAAGGCCTTCAGCCGTGAAACAATTCTTAAATTGTTGCCATTATTTTAATTTGTTGTCGATTTTAAATAAATTGGATTATTAAAAGAAAAGCCAGCCAGTAGTAACTGATTGCGACCCCGTCCACAGTCGCAACCGAATCCTGCCTTCCTTGACCACGAGGTCACAACATCCGTACGAGTTCATTATAAATTGCCATTACATGCTTCGAGGACTTGTAGAAAATACGGAGTGTGTACCGTTTGTGAATGAGTACTCCAATATCGTTCGGACGGCGTAGTCCTCCCAACAGGCACCTCGCAGACTCGGGAGATATCAGCTAACAAGAGGTGCGCTGACAGACTTAGCAACTGGCCATTTGCAGTTATCACCACGAACATCTGTCCCCTGTGGTCTACGCGCGATACACCCCCTGCATCGCAGCTTTGAAACCTCCCTTCGTCATCTGACAGGTCATTAGCGGAACATTGTTCTCGCTGATGAATATCGCTTTAACCTTAGCGCCGATGACGCTCGCGCAGGATTCGATGGCACAGAGCGCCGCGGACAATCCCCTCTTGATTCGTGTCCGCCACCGGTTACGGACACCGAGCGTCCACGAAGCTGTCAGTTTCTGCCGATTGTCAGTCTCCTTTGTTGCATCTGTACTGATAGACATGTCAGCGGTGACATTTGCCGTCGCTTTGTCGGGATGTACACGCAGTCATGTTGAAGCAAGATAATGTCTACATAAACGTATCCTAGCGTTCGCGAAAACTGCAAAGCCGGTGGGGAAAAACATGATTGACACGAGATTTATGACACAGATTAGGTACATTACAACACGCAGAGGGTTGATAAAACGGTAGATTTTTTATATGAAAGCGTTCCGAAATTAATTCACAGACAGCGAATTCTTCCAAATGAATTGTGTTTGGTGTAGATAAATAGTTTCCAGTCTAGGGGTAATTACTCATGGGTAAATACAAAACGGTACGATTGCGTTTCTGTCACCAAATTAAATTTATTTTCATAGATCATTACTATTGTCACTAATTTATAAGACGAAAGTACTGATTACATAAGCTACCAAATACTAGCATTAATGCATTACACCACGAAGTGAAATGAATGAGGGAACGACATCTTCCTCACATAGACACCCACTACACTTATTAAATTGTACTCTGTACTCTGCATCATGCATGTACGACAGCAAAATTGTGACATATAAGTCACATACTTGAATCTCACGAAGAAGCCTTCTTTGAGCTGTAGGTAGTTGCAAGAATGGGTCAAACATTGCTTCATTATACATTTCGCAACAGAAAATTTATGTGATCCTTACTACACTACTATAGGCCCTACAGTGTATTATTATTATTACTATTATTATTGAAACTTCCTGGCAGATTAAAACTGTGTGCCCGACCGAGACTCGAACTCGGGACCTTTGCCTTTCGCGGGCAAGTGCTCTACCAACTGAGCTACCGAAGCACGACTCACGCCCAGTACTCACAGCTTTACTTCCGCCAGTAGAGCACTTTCCCGCGAAAGGCAAAGGTCCCGAGTTCGAGTCTCGGTCGGGCACACAGTTTTAATCTGCCAGGAAGTTTCATATCAGCGCACACTCCGCTGCAGAGTGAAAATCTCATTCTGGACTATTATTATTATTAGTGACAGTAGGCAGGCATAGAGCATTGGTAGCCTGAAATCTTAACATTTCTGTTAGAGGTAAGGAGTCCAATAGCCAAGTGATTTACAAACAATATCCAAAGTGCACACATTTTAATTTGTTGGCTTTTAAATGGAAATTCAGGACAGGGGTTAAGCAAATATTGCTAGGGAGAGGAATGCTGTAGAGGGAGCATGCTTTTGTAACAAGTGTCTAGTCTCAGTGTAGATACTTCGCCTTCTTCTCTGAGAAGATACATTGAGATACAATGAGAATCGTTCATCATTCTATAGGAAAACGATGTTAGAATTAATCAGTGCTAAGTATCTCACTGACTCATTGTTTGGTGGTGGATTAAGATACCTAAGAAAGCTAGATAACTATTTATCTGTCGTCATTTTAAAAATAAAAGAGTTCAAAGAAAATTCATTGTCGTTCTAAAGTTAGTAAGGCGCTAATGATGATGTCTGCTAGGAGGTGGAGGTGAGGGTATCAGCCTATACTTGATAATGGGTAATAGTCAAAGAAATGTTGGGAACCTCTCGTATAAATCTACTAGCCAATTGCGACAAATGAAAACTTTTGCCTGACGGGAGTCCAACCAAGATTCCCCACTTATCGCAATAAACTGTACGATACCTATTTAGAAATCAGTTTTCTGACTGTGAATTTCTTGACTTCAGCTAAAGGTACAGATCTACCACCCAACAGTGACAAATGAAAATTTGTTCCAGGCCGGGACCCGAACCCGAATTTCTCGTTTTAAGCAGGAAATCCAGGTTCAGCCCCCGCACCACACAGATTTTCATATGTCACTATTGGGTAGTAGATATGTACCTAATATTGGTGAAACGAAATTCACAGTCAGCAAAATGATATTTCGAAATATTTTCTACAGCTGTTGTTTCAGACGGGCATATAAGAATATTTATACTCCAGGTAATTAAAACTGCAAAATCGGCGAGGACAGTGTATTAAAAATTTACTAATTGTGCTGGTAGTGTGTAGCCGGAGGAATGTATGATTAAATCGTAGTGATTTGGGTGGCTACAGAGTGCGAAAATGAATACGAATGAAGTCAACAGCAAGTGCAGGGTAGTTAAGCGTAAAGAAATGCTGAAGGACAGAAGGACTTATGAAGATTAAAATAGCAATGGCTTCAGCAAATAACACACAAAAGAATGCTGCTGTCAAATGCGAACGAGAGCAGCTATGTGGGAAAAGTACGTCGAGAGCCTCTGAATCTGTCAGCTGTAATGATAAAAGACACGTAATTAATTATTATAGTCAGCGTTAGAAAGATCTTTGGAAAACTTGCAGGCACATGAAGAAGAAATCATTTCTTCCGGATTTATAAAATATTTGGTGGAGTAGCAATCGAACGAATATTTAGGTTAGAGTGTAAAATCTGTGAGACCAGAGGGATACCATTGGACTTTCAGCAGAGTGTTGCCTTCACAGTCTCTGAATCCTCGAGATACTGACGGTAGAAATGCTGCGCAGCAGTTGATGACGGAGGTAACACCAAAGGAAAACGAAGACACCTTGACAGGATTTGCCGACCTGGAGAAAGCGTAAGGTGACGTAAAAAGGTGCGAGGTGGTAGAAGTATCTCTATTCAATAGGTGTAAGTTATAAAGAATGACAAGTAATGCACAATATTGGTGGGAACCAAAAGGAATCGGATTAAACAAGGTGTGAAGCAATGATGAAGTTTTTTCCTCCTCTTCTGTGCAACCTATAAATCCTATCGTTTTATAAATTGAAGACACTGTAATTATTACGTTTAGAAAACATTTCCTGTACTGTTATGACTGGCATATGTGTGTCAATAGTGTGTATATTGAAAGGGTACAGTACCGCCCGACATTGAAAATAGGTACAACATTCTTCGTTATTCTTGTCAGAACAACATATTTTTTGTAATAATAACTCAATTTCACTTAATACACCGAAGCCGGATACCAGTGTAGGAAAGAAGGACAATTTATTTATTTAATTGATCACATGTACACTCCCACAAAATAAATCCCTACATCCAATTTGGTGAGATCTATGAAATGAATGAATGTATGGTCGTCTGCTAACGGCAGATAGTGAATGTGCAATATATGATCATCTTTGAGACGGTCCTTTGGTCACCTTTGGTGGAACCAAAGAGGTGAAGTTTACCTGAGCTTTGAGCGCCTGAAATGTGGCTGACCAATACGGCACCATGGTGCTCCCCCACCTCGGCGGAGGTGCGAGATGGCCTGAAGAACGGCCATGTTTCAGCACTCTGGCGCTGGATCTTGTGTTGGTAAGACCTGTCTTAGGTGTGCTCCGTAAAGACAAAAGAGTGGAGAGCATGGTATGCGTGTGAAATACTTAAGAGTAGTTTGGAATAATTATTTCTTTATTTCAGGAACTTTTGGGGAGAGAATTAAATGACAGGCAGGTAATATTAAGGGGATCGTAATAATATTCGGAACTGACCAACGGTCACAATGAAACCACGTGTAGCAATAAGTTGAAATACTTGCGAGTGCTAGTACTAAGTTGAAATACTTCCAATTGCTAAAGTTAAGCTGAAATACTGGCGTGTGTACTATAAGTTGGAAATATTTAAGAAATGGCGTGTGCAGAACTTGAAATTAGAGATGAGCACTTCCACGTGGTGAGTACTGTGTGAGTCTCAATCTGTGTATGGAACAAAGGATAAAGAGAAGTACTCGTCCAAGGTATCAGTTGAGGACTCGCGTGTGTGACGAATATGATCTTAATATTACATTGCGTGTTATGTTTCATTGTGATGCTAGTTTCAAACTCTAATACTCTGAGCGAGAAGCAATGTGAGTCAGTCGTCTATCCAGCAACGCCACTTGCCTTGCATTGCACAGGAAGACGTGCATATATCCTCCAGAGATCGTAGTAGGAAAGAAAAGTTACGAAGTGGGGCAGCGTCGTGTGAAATTGGGATGAATACTAATTGAAGTGGGTTTCATGTAATTTAAGTATGTGTGGTTTGCATGGGAGAGTAGCAAGATAGGTTCATAGGCAGTGGGTTATGCACGTTCCTTTTTGTACCGCACGGTCTGGAGGAAATTTTCGTGATGATGGGTGTGATAGTCGAAGTGTGAGATATAGCAAAAGATCCACCATCCTATCCAGAAAGTGCACTGTAGCGTTAGGTAATTACGAGACCATAAGATAGAGAATCACCATTGTAAAGCCATGCCCAGTGGGCGGAGTTTCTCATGTGTATTTATTGTATAAAATGTAATGGTGTGTTTAGGTTATCTTTGAATCATAATAGAATTTATCGGAATAAAAAAGATAGTGAAAAGAAAAAGATTGGTGGCCTTGTTCTTCGAATAGTGTGTGCGCCATTCATATTCAGTGCGATGGCCACGTATTGATCAAAGCCGTTGGGTAAGAAAGAAAATGTGGTATTGCCAGAGCGTAGTGAACAATCAGAGGTGTGTAAATTACTAATAGTCAAGAGTGCGTTATCCGTTTCCGTTGCGTAATATTCAGACAGGAGAGTAATTTGTAGCATAATTGGGGGGTACTAGAGCTCATAATCAGTCATAGATGTTTTGCGAGAAATAAAAATAAATCCACTCGCTTGGCACACCGCTCATCTTGCAGGCCTGACTGCTTGATGTCACAGTATGAGCAAGGCATGTGGGTGCCTCTCAATATATACCTCATGGAACGTGTAGGAATTCTGTGCTTCTTACATTCTGTTCCCTTCTGTTGGTTATACATAATTTAGCACTTTTATTTCTCTTCACTTACTCCTTGTTCAGCATTAAATGCTGTTATGGTACTCGTATCTTAATAATTACTTCTTTCTGTTTCCATATTTCATTTCCAATTGTCTTGGGGATGGTTATTACGTTATGAACAAAGTAAGAGCATATGGACTATCAGACCAATTGTGTGATTGGATTGAGGAGTTCCTAGATAACAGGACGCAGCATGTTATTCTCAATGGAGAGAAGTCTTCCGAAGTAAGAGTGATTTCAGGTGTGCCGCAGGGGAGTGTCATAGGACCGTTGCTATTCACAATATACATAAATGACCTGGTGGATGACATCGGAAGTTCACTGAGGCTTTTTGCAGATGATGCTGTGGTGTACCGAGAGGTTGTAACAATGGAAAATTGTATTGAAATGCAGGAGGATCTGCAGCGAATTGACGCATGGTGCAGGGAATGGCAATTGAATCTCAATGTAGACAAGTGTAATGTGCTGCGAATATACAGAAAGATAGATCCTTTATCATTTAGCTACAAAATAGCAGGTCAGCAACTGGAAGCAGTTAATACCATAAATTATCTGGGAGTACGCATTAGGAGTGATTTAAAATGGAATGATCATATAATGTTGATCGTCGGTAAAGCAGATGCCAGACTGAGATTCATTGGAAGAATCCTAAGGAAATGCAATCCGAAAACAAAGGAAGTAGGTTACAGTACGCTTGTTCGCCCACTGCTTGAATACTGCTCAGCAGTGTGGGATCCGTACCAGATAGGGTTGATAGAAGAGATAGAGAAGATCCAACGGAGAGCAGCGCGCTTCGTTACAGGATCATTTAGTAATCGCGAAAGCGTTACGGAGATGATAGATAAACTCCAGTGGAAGACTCTGCAGGAGAGACGCTCAGTAGCTCGGTACGGGCTTTTATTGAAGTTTCGAGAACATACCTTCACCGAAGAGTCAAGCAGTATATTGCTCCCTCCTACGTATATCTCGCGAAGAGACCATGAGGATAAAACCAGAGAGATTAGAGCCCACACAGAGGCATACCGACAGTCCTTCTTTCCACGAACAATACGAGACTGGAATAGAAGGGAGAACCGATAGAGGTACTGAAGGTACCCTCCGCCACACACCGTCAGGTGGCTTGCGGAGTATGGACGTAGATGTAGATGTAGATGATTGGAACCTTCAGTACTGTGTATTTTTCTGTTATTCAGAATAAAACACCGACATGCATTTAAGTGTAGCCCATAAGTGAATATGCTTTGAAGTACCCTGAACGTCAGATAAAGTTAATTTTTATTATACAATATTTTTCGCGACCACGTCGACGGTCTGCTAATTTCGTAGTGACTGCCCATGATGAAGTATATTTAAAATTTTTGTTTATGCGTACTGTATATCAAATTAATAATTTTAGCATACTTATGTATGCTGTAGTGTCTGGCATTTTAAGTTAAATTTTTTAGAAATAGTCACAGGTATTACACTAAATCGATGTCAAATCTCTATCGCCTACATTATCGATTGGGTTCAATCATCTGTGCAGCATTCATATTTCTATCTACAAAACATTTCATTGTACTCTACATCTATTGTTCAACTCTGTAAGAGTATTAGATGTTGACTGACCTGCCACCTGGTAGCAAATTCAAAGAATCAAAGTCGGTACACGCAGTGCCGGTCAGTCTGTCTGTTGCTCTCAGCTGGATAGCTACATCCGACGATGTCAACAGACAAGATAGCTCATTATGTTCCTTCATACCATTATGATGTGCCTGTTACACAGCACAATACAATGGTGCTTAGCCTATATACATTATAACTACAATTTTTGGGGTATGTTTACCCCAAAAATGTTTTTGTACATAATTTTCTTCTGATGACTGTGGACTATCTCGATCTAATCTTACAGCATGGAGTTGTAAACATGGCTGTGACAAAGCAAGCAACTCGCTTTAATAACCGATGTAGACACTGCTTTCTCTCATGTGGTGTAAAATTAAACTGTCGGAAAAGAAATCGGAAAACGAAGAATGCACTGTGCGGTGTACACGAAAGGCGTATTTCTACATTTGAAAAATTATGTCTATTCAAATTTCGCTGCAGTTACATAATAGTGGCATTGCTAGTGCCACTATGAGGATACAAATCAGGTTTGCTTTAAACACGCGATGTAACGATCGTGAGTGTTAGTTACCTCTGAAATTTAACGTGGTGAGTTAACGTTGGTTAATAATACCTTTAAGATGACATAGATGCCATTATCGAGACAGCCCAGTGATTGGACGAGTTCGTGCAACATGGCCACGAGAAGCTCGATGTTCCTTCCGTGATATTGCGGAAGGACTTGGCAGGAATGCCGTCACTGTACATGATTGCTTGCAGCGGTGTTCACGAGAAAGGACAATCGCAGGAAGATCGTGTTATGGAAGGTCACGTGACCTGACCGAGAGGGAAGGCTATCGTGTTCGTCATATGGCTCTTACGCCGCGTACGGAATCTGTAGCAGCAACTTGAGCAACAGTTACCACCACAGTAACACAACGAACTGTTACAAATCGGCATCGTGCATTCCATTCACCCAGAAATCATCGCAATTTGCGACTTCAGCGGTGTCAAGCGAGAGCTTGTTGAATGCCAGGTTACAGATATGTTATGTTTTCATATGGACACTGGTTCTGCCTCGGTTGCAGCGATGGCAGTGTGTTGGTTAGAAGGAGGCCAGTTAAGAGCCCACAACTTACCTGCGTGCTAGACAGCCGGCCGAGGTGGCCGTGCGGTTCTAGGCACTGCAGTCTGGAATCGTGAGACCGCTACGGCCGCAGGTTCGAATCCTGCCTCGGGCATGGATGTGTGTAATGTCCCTAGGTTAGTTAGGTTTAAGTAGTTCTAAGTTCTAGGGGACTGATGACCTCAGATGTTATGTCCCATGGTGCTCAGAGCCATTTGAACCATTTGTTGACTTGGCCTGCTCGATCACCAGACCTGTATCCAATCGAGAAGGTATGGGACATTATCGGTCGACAACTCCAGGATCATCCACAAACGCCATTAACCGTTCCTGTATTGACCGGTTATTAACGTACCACCATTTCACATGTTTAATGGCTCATCTCGCGCTTACATTAACAGAGACCCTGGAATGTTAATCAATTAAACATGCTACATAGACGAATACATTTCCCAAATGTTATTACACTCCATTAATTATTTTTTGGAGTTGCTATTTTTTCCCGAGTGTGTATTTTTAAAACAGCAATCGTGGCGAGGGACTTAGCTAGCTAACAAACCCGTAATAACTCGGGGTCCCCTAGAACTTAGAACGACTTAAACCTAACTAACCTAAGGACATCACACACATCCATGCCCGAGGCAGGATTCGAACCTGCGACCGTAGCAGTCCCGCGGTTCCGGACTGCAACGCCTACAACCATTCGGCCACCACGGCTGGCCGTAATAACTCAAAGCACATTTATTACAACTAATTTTCCAGAGGGTAAATAGGACGTTGATTACACATTTAATTCATCACGTCCACAACGTACGTTAAAAAGCAAGTATTATAGAAGAAAACTCAATAGCAACTTCTCAATTAAATCCTGAAACACTCATGTAACCTTAAACATTAGTAAAATACTGTTCCTACAAGGCAAAGAGCTCTTACAGTGAAAAAATTTACTAGTTACCAAGATTAAATCGCAAGTTAAAAACAGTTAAAAATTGACGTAGCGTTATGTTAAATTAAGTTCTATCTAAGCCACTTAATTCTTTAATTGTTACACCTCTATCAGGCTGCAAGTTGTCTCAAGAATCAAAATAATAACAGACTCAGGCACCACGTCCAGAATCATCTGGCACAGCTACTGCCAACAGGTGACGGAATAATTAGACGTAGCGGTAACAAGGGATCACTGAGCCGTGACATACATAACGCCCGTCAGCTTTCAGTACAAGGTCTAGGATTTAGAAGTACAGATATTTAGGATCCTGTAACTGGAGAAAGAAACACTATTAAAAGCTCTGAACAAATGAAAACATACAATTTAAAAGTAACCCGTTCACGTTTCCACAAACGAAAAAGAAATGAACTATTTGGAGGTTATCAACTACTGCGCTGATCAAGGAAGTGACTCGAAATAACCATTTACATGTATCACGGGCTCCGATCAGTGCTTACAGCTACGTAATTGTTTAACCAAAGTGACAATCTGTCACCACACTTTAATTACTTCACAAGTATCAGGACAAATTTTGTCACAGCGCGAATAACAACACTCAGCTCGTTTCCGGACTCTCTTCGCTGTTTATCTTTTAAAAACTTCACTACGGCAGACAATGAGAGTGTGATGTGGGTGGTATGTTTCCCCGTAAGAATAACAACTTCCCCTAGGAAATATATCGGAACTCACCACTAAACAAAGGAAGTTTCCACAACGCAGACTAATCAAACGGAGGTCACAGGATGTGGACGACCTAGGCGAGAAGTCACCGTCGCACTGCCGTATCACAACAGCCGAGGCTCCTCCCAAGGCATGCAGTAGAAGTTTCAGTTCGCTGTACCCCAGGCCAGCGAACCCACTGGCCGCGGCGCGCTCCAGTATGGCTCAAATGGTGCAAATGGCTCTGAGCACTATGGGACTCAACTGCTGAGGTCATTCGTCCCCTAGAACTCAGAACTAGTTAAATCTAACTAACCTAAGGACATCACAAACATCCATGCCCGAGGCAGGATTCGAACCTGCGACAGTAGCGGTCTTGCGGTTCCAGACTGCAGCGCCTTTAACCGCACGGCCACTTCGGCCGGTGCGCGCTCCAGTACACCACGACAGTACAGGCGAGCTCCATCCTTTCGGCACTCAAGTCCGTGGCAAGTGCTCTACCACCACTAGCAGTGCCCACGCCGTCTCAACGAATGCCATCCAATCTTGTTTATTTTTCGATCGCTCACCAAGTGAGAACACCGAGCATCTGCTCCTCTGCGTTATACCCTCTGGTCGCAACCAAACATTAGCCACTACCAACATCTGAGACAAAGAGGATATTCGAGTGAAGGTAAATACGACGGTAATCCCAAAAGTAAGGTCCCCAATTTTTTTATAAGTACATAGACCTGTATATTTCTACAGTGGTTTACATCAGTTTACAGCTTGAACATTTAGCTATTTTTCGACATAATCACCATTTCTGTGGATTCATTTTTGTAGACGCTGTGGCAGTTTTTGTATGTCCATGACATACCAGCTCGCCGCCATGGTGTTCCGAAAGTTATGAACCTCTTCCTTTACCTCGTCGTCGGAGCTGGATCGCTTTCCGGCCAAATGTTCTTTTAACTTAGGGAACTTAGGGAACTGGGCGCCAATTCGGGGCTATGGGGTGGGTGGGTGGTTATGTTCCACTGAAACTATTGCAGGAGAGCAACGGTTTGCTGAGCGATGTGTGGGCGAGCGTTGTCATGGAGAATGTGTACGCTCTTGCTCAACATTCCTCTTCTCCGTTTCTGAATTGCCCGTTTCAGTTTTTTTCAGTCTCACAGTACTTGTCAGCGTTAATTGTGGTCCCAGTGAGCATAAAGTCGACCAACGATACCCCATTCCGATCCCAAACCACGGTTGTCATGACTTTACCAGCAGACTGTGTTTGTTTGAGTTTCCGCGGCTTTGGAAAAGAAGGATGCCGCCACTGGCGTGATTGTTGCTTGGTCTCAGGTGTAAAGTTACATGCCCAGGTTTCGTCGCCAGTGACAATTGAGCCCAGAAAGTTGTCCTGTTCGGCTGCAAGGTGGTGAAGAAATGCGCGGGAAGCATCAACTCGTTGCCGCATGTGGTCCTCAGTCATCATGTGTGGCACCCATCTTGCACACACCTTCCGGTAGTTCAATGTTTCCCTGAAAATTCTGTGACCGGTGCTTCTGGAAACCTCAGGAACCAACGTGCAGAGATCATCCATGGTGATCCGCCGATCTTCACGCATGCTTTGCTCAACCTTCAACACTGTCTCCTCAGAAATTGACGGTCTCCCGCTCCTTTGTTCGTCGTGAATTTCGGTCCGACCAGCTGCAAACTCTCTACACCACTTGCGAACATTTTTGATATCCATGCACGACTCACCATACACTTCCGCCAATTGGCGATGGATTTCAATCGGCGCAGTACCCTTTGCGTTCAGAAACCGAATAACTGCGCGCAATTCGCACTTCGCTGTAACATCCAACGGGAGCTCCATTGTCAACGGCTACCAAGCCAAGACTGAGCGCCTCAACGCGGCGTGTGCATGTTTACACACAGTGCGTGAAACACTCTTCATAACAGTGGTACCAACGGCCACAGAAATAGAGTTCTCTACTTATAAAAAAATAGGAGACCTTACTTTTGGGATTACCCTCGTAGAATTACCACGCCACGGATCAGAAACATTTATTTCGTCTATGCGTTGTATTACGAATATTGGTTTGCAGCCATCTGTATACTTTCAGATCTCAAGATGGCCATTTAGCTGGTCGAAACTAGTACTCGTTGTATCCTTCCCTGTGAGTTTAGAAAATAAAGAAAATGCTCCGAAAGAAGACCGCGGCGCTACAATTGAAGATCGGCCCCTGCAACACTGATAATATCAGGTGATTATGTTGGTTATTTTTGTCTTTCATTATCTTTCTATAGGATGTTTAGTGGACGGGAGTTCCAGTTTACGTTTTGATCAGGTGCTCTTACAAGGTGCTACAGTATGATGGTAAGGTGATTTGTTCAGTTGTGACCTTCGAGATAGAAGCTTCGAGATACAAGTCGTGAGAACGGAAAGAATTGCAGGATTGCTGGAGGGGTACCACTGCTTAACTACAGATGATTCAGACACCACTTGCGACAAATTCATTTTAGCCAGGAGATGTGTGAGTTTATCCGCCTGCCTCTGCTTCTTGGTATTAGACATTTGCCTCAAAGTGACTGTTCTTTAGCATCACTCAGAGGACACGACAAAGCGTCATACCAACCTAAGAACTACAGCTCAATCGCACAACGGAGCACTACTTATAAGTTCCTTTGAAGAATTCTGTACAATCAGATTAGTCCAGAAATATTTCAGAATCTTCGTACCGTGCAGGCAGTATTCCGACCAGGACGGAGGTGCGCTTATCAAGTTCTATCTTTAACAACATCTATTGAAGCAATATACCAAATAAAGCAGAAAACATCAGTTGCTTTCCTTGATCTCAATGCTGCATATGACACGGTATAGATGCATGGACTGCCTTATAAATTTCTGCAGCTTGTCCCATGCAAACGAACAGTAAAACTAATTGAAAACATTTTAACTGGAACGACATTCACAATAAGTACAGAAAAAAAAACAGTTGCTGCTTTAAAGTATTGAATAATGGCTTACCACAGGGATCCGTCCTTGCTCCTCTCTTGTTTAATTTATATATACCTGATATTCCTCCAACATAGTTCCAGAAAGTTTGGTTTTGCAGACGACTGGGCAATAGCTACCCAACACAAAACGTTTGAGACAACTGAAGAAGTCCTAACTTCTGATCTAGACATATTAAGACACTATTTCTGTAAATGTATGTTACAATCAAACTCAAGTAAAACAGAAATTTCATGTTTTCATCTGATCAGAAGGTTGGCGTACATAGCCATCGATACCTATTTTGAAGCAGACGAACTTCACCATAATATGCATCCAACATCCATCGGGATCACAATAGATAGGACACCTTTTAAGGAACACTTGATACGAACATCTGTAAAGCTCAAAATCAGGAGCAGCATTCTCCATAAACTCTGTGGCTCTCGTTGGCGATCATCATGCGACACTCTCCGAGTATCATTTCGCTGTTTGGCACACTCTGCAGCAGAGTACTGTGGGCCTGTCTGGCGTAACAGACCAAACGCAAAGCAGATGGGCGTACAACTTAACGAGGACAAGCGCTTTGTTCAAAATGGTTCAAATGGCTCTAAGCACAATGGTGATGGTGGTGGTTAGTGTTTAACGTCCCGTTGACAACGAGGTCATTAGAGACGGAGCGCAAGCTCGAGTTAGGGAAGGATTGGGAAGGAAATCGGCCGTGCCCTTTCACAGGAACCATCCCGGCATTTGCCTGAAACTATTTATGGAAATCACGGAAAACCTAAATCAGGATGGCCGGAGACGGGATTGAACCGTCGTCCTCCCGAATGCGAGTCCAGTGTGCTAAGCACTACGCCACAACGCTCGGTCAAGCACAATGGGACTTAACGCCTGAGGTCATCAGTCCCATAAAACTACTTAAACGAAACTAACCTAAGGACAACCACACACACCCATTCCCGAGGCGGAATTCGAACCTGCGGCCGTAGCAGCAGCGCGGTTCTGGACAGAAGTGCCTAGAACCGCTCGGCCACAGCGGCCGGCATGCGCTTTGTAAGTGGGTCAATACGATCTACAAACTAGCTACCTACCTTGAGCGACATCACACCTCCTGCTGTCACACAGAAGAGCGCGCTACTACGTGAATACCAGAAGATTGCTAATAACACCAACCTTCCAATAATGAACGACGTAATCCCCACCGCGCGGAAAAGTCTAAGATCAAGAGATCCTACTCCCGTCAGTCAGTACTCCCATGGAAACTGAATTCAGTTCCATCGATGAATCGAAACGCTGCTAGCAACAAAACTGTTCTCCACAGTGCCTGAAGCTGCCTAGCATGCAGAACAATCCCCCTGAATTCGACTATCCTCGGGCTGTTTGGACTACCTAGAACCGCATCTGAACGGACCATGGACGATGTGCAGAACTCTCTACAAGTGGTCCAAATCTTCATCGCTATCATGTGAGTGCGATGCGAAACGACAGACAGTCGCTCATGTTGAATCGACATGTCCCGCACGTGACTACAAAGACCCTTTCGAGATTACCTCACACCGGTGAGTGACGTCATAAAATACAGAAAAGATCTTGATATCTATATGTATTTTATAGTTGGAGGGATGTGCTTAATGTTGACGTGTATAAGATTTGTAATTTTTGAATATATATTGCCTTTCGATAAATAAATAGAAAAAGTAAATGAAGAAGACATTAGAGAACTGGAGATCACACAACATAAAAAATAGAGAACAGTTTAGAAACATCATGAAGAAACAAACACTTAAACAAGAACATACGGAGAACAGAACGGGAAAAAGGTGGTCGGAAGAACGCAAGAGAGAACACAGCAAATTTATGAAGAGAATTTGAGAAGAACGAAGAAAGAAGAATAAATCATGACTACTCAAGTTCAATCACTGTCTCAAAAGGGAATAATCGAAAATAATAATAATAAGTAAATGAGACTGCACTTTTTTGGTTCGTTTGTTCTCTAAAAGCCATCGTATGATACTGATTAGTAACCTATGTGTAACACATATACCAGTTCAGTAGTGCATTTCGGAATCCCCTCTTTTGTGAAATTTTAGCTGGTCCAGAGCAACACTCCCATGCCGATAGTGGATGCAGCTCCAGCGTCGTGTTACCTCGCCACACTTCACCGAAAGGCAAATGTAGCGGCATATGAAACAGAGCTGCCACTCGCAACGGTACAAGTGGTCATGTATGAAAGGAAAGCCTTGGCAGAAACGGGTACGCACGTTGCTAGTAGGAGAGAGTGAGAGAGAGAGAGAGAGAGAGAGAGAGAGAACGCCGACAGGTGAGTGGAGTTTTGGAGGGCGCTCGTCCATCGGCCCGGCAGGTAACATTTCCGTCGGCAAACTCAGGCAGCGCATGAGGACAACGAGGCGAGGTGCCTGAGGATGCCGCGCGGTGCGGCAGAAAAGCGGGAGGGAGCGTATCTGACAAAGGGCAGCGCGTGTGTCCTCTCTCAGGCAGAGCGAAGCTCCATGCGGTGCTCAAACGCGAAGTGGCTGCGCTAACGCGAGCCGCCACTGCCTCTACCGCGGCACGCTACGAGACGAGTGGAGATCACGTGTGCCCAGCCGCGGAGGACCCCTAGAGGGCCAGAGAGGGAGATAGTGCTCCTCCCCCATCCCTTTCCCCCTCACCGCTCTCTCTACCTCTCTCTTTGGTGTCTGCTCTCTAGCTATAACTTCAGCCAGAACGGACCTATAAACCCTTACAGTATTGCAGTACAGAATTTCAGGGGAGAGAAAGTACACCTTTTGTATTTTTTGTTTTTTTTGTTTTTTTGTTTTGAATTAATTTGATGCGGTCCTTCACGAAATCCTAGTCATCTCAGAGTACAGCTTGCAACCTACGTCCTCAAATATTTGCTGCTTGCATTCCAATATCTGTCTTCCACTACACTTCTCAACATCTAGAGCTCCCTCTAGTACCACCAAGTTTATTCTCTGATGTCTTAAGAGAAGCCCTATGATCCTGTCCATTCTTCTTGTTAGTTTTTTCCACATATTCCTTTCCTCTCTGATTCTGAGCGAAACCACCTTATTCCGTACCTTAATCAGCCCATCTAATTTTCAACATTCCTCTGTATCACAGCGTCTCAAATGCTTCGATTATCTTCTGTTCCGATTGTCCCACTGTCCTTGTTTCACTAATATACAATACTGTGCTTCAAACTTTCATCCTCAGAAATTTCGTTCTCAAATTAAGGTTTACGTTTTATACTAGTAGACTTCTCTCGGACAGGAACGGCCTTTTTGCCAGTGCTAGTATGCTTTTGATGTCCTCCTTCAATTGTCCGTCATTAGTTATTTAGCTGCCTAAGTATCACAGTTCATTAACATCATCTGCTTCGTGACCATCAATACTTGGTTCAAAAGGCTCTGAGCACTATGGGACTTAACGTCTGAGGTCATCAGTGCCCTAGAACCTAGAACACTTAAACCTAACTAACCTAATGGTTAGTGGAATGCGTTGCGGTAGAGAGAATTGGGAGTTGCCTGCTCGATCTTCACTTGGAAAACCTATGAAGGAGGGAATTGCATGACCACAATCTGGCGACCTACCTTCCCTTGGATATAGTAACAATCTACATTAATTTTATACTATTAAAATATTATTTTTAATGCTCTGCGGTTTTTCCATTCTCTCCAGCGCGGATACTATAAGTCCTAGAGAAAAAAATGAACAAACATTTTTGTAGGAACTTTATTGTAGTTCGATTTTATGCAGGAAAATAATTTCATCAGAAGCAATGGTTTTCGAGTCATTCATGAAAAACTTAAAAAAGACCTTCTTCTCCCCGATCAGTATTTTTAACTTCTTCATTATCTTCCTCCTTATCAACGCACGAACAATCGCAGCTACAAGAATTTTTTCCCTAATGCTGGTGTGGACTGATAGATATTTGACTGACCGTCTCGATAACACAACGAAGTACGTCAACGGTAGAATACGAGCCGGCAAAAGAGAACTCCAATACGAAATGGAATTACATAGCCGGCCGGAGTGGCCGTGCTGTTCTGGGCGCTACAGTCTGGAGCCGAGCGACCGCTACGGTCGCAGGTTCGAATCCTGCCTCGGGCATGGATGTGTGTGATGTCCTTAGGTTAGTTAGGTTTAATTAGTTCTAAGTTGTAGGCGACTGATGACCTCAGAAGTTAAGTCGCATAGTGCTCAGAGCCATTTGAACCATTTGGAATTACATAACGGGGTCATAAACACTGGGCTAGTATAGGGGGTTCCTAACAACTTCATAAAGCTGATAGATATGCTCTGGTATACGTTGGGGGAGACTTACAAGGGGACTGCGACCACTGGTCGTCACCGACTTGCTCCAAATCTATGGTATATACAGTGCCCGGTCAGCAATGAAAGTAACGGGACTGAGAAGTCGCAGTGTCGGGCGCTCAGAAGAAACAACACCGGAGGCATGAGTCATTCAAGTTATCATAGTGTCCAGGCAGCAGTAGGTGCAGCGGAATAAGTACACAACCGTAATCTTTGGGTCATGGTAACATTTTTCCTTTTTTATGTTTTCAATTTTTAAGTTACTTACAACTCATATGAACCGAAATAATGCTCAGCATAGTGTAATTATTGATATTTTCATAAAATGCGTGAAAAGGCGAGGCAAAGGAATGTTTAGTATTGTAAATAACTTTTCAGGAAGGGATTGTAGAGCATACACGAGAACTTTGTATGTAAAATTAGACATTTCATTATCTTATAGTTGATGTGTTATACGTGCTACGGTGTTATTCACTGTAAAAACAGAAGACGAAGTAATTTTCTCAGCATCCGGTACACGCTATTAGCGCCACATTTTTAGAATTACATGGCTGTTTTAAAATTTTGGGAGAAAACGTGGTTTACATTCACGAAGGGCCCTCTCTCATTGGGCAGTTTGGGAACAAACTGGAAAGTTCTTTGCAGTCCCAAATTTCCCTTTGCATTTCTTCTTATATCTGTTATGGAAATATGATTAAACACAATATACCGAGCACTATTTCGGTTTATAAGCAAGTGCTCTACCACCTCAGCTACCCAAGCACGACTCCCGCAGCCTCCTCACAGCTTTACTTCCGCCAGTACCTCGTCTCCTACCTTACCCGCCAAAGACAAAGGTCCCGAGTCCGAGTCTCGCTCCGGCACACAGTTTTAATCTGGCACAAAGTTTCATATCAGCGCACACTCCGCTGCAGAGAGAAAACTTCATTCTGGAAAAACGAATCTATTTATTTAAAAAATGTAATGTACGAAGTTATTTTAACTGCAAACTGTTTTAATGGGAAAGGAAATACTGACTGAGAAATACTGATTGATTGGTATGTTCGCAGTAGCAACAACAGCGTATCCAACATTAATATACACTGAAGAGCCAATGAATGTTATACAGCTGCCTAATATCGTGTAGGGCTCCCGCCAGCACCCAGGAGTGCCGCAACACTACTTCTCATGGACTCGACTAATGTCTGAAGTAGTGCTGGGCTGATCACAAGTCCGTAAGAGTACGAGGGAGTGGTGTTCTCTTCTGAACAGCTCGTTGCAGGGCATCCAAGACATGCTCAATAATGTTCATGTCTGTGGTGTTTGGAGGCCAGAAGTGTTTAATTTCCGAAGAGTGTTCCTGGAGACACTTGTAACTAACCTGTTACTACGGGTTATTCCTTATTATTGGGAATGGAAATACTTATTGCTTATGAAGTCAACGTGAGAAGAATAGGGTCGCCACCGACTCTAACCATACAACTAATCAAAGATTTGGTCGAGTCGGAAAATAAATTAACTTGATCACAGACCAAAAACTCACGAACATGCATACGTTGTTATGTCGCTCATATGGGATACGATGTAATTAATAGTGTTCCCCGTGCACTGTTCACGACAATCAAACATTTAAAATAAAATAGCACATGCAAGAACACTGTGCAGAAGATCAGCTCTCAGCAACACACCTGAAAATAAGACTTAATCTACAGCATTTGTTATAAAATACAAGGGGAGACTAATCACTGGACCTGTGCACAAGGAAACGCATTGGATGTGCTAACGGGAAAGCTACGAGGTGAGTGGCTTAGGCGCAAAAACGTAATTTCGGAACACAAGAGTTATTGTAGATAAAATCATTTATTCTTAAGATAAGGATATGAGGCATGTACACGATTCCGGATAACACGTGGTTTGTGGAGACTATTTCTAGGTATAGTGCCAAATTCCGACAATATCACATCACACAATCATGTTAACATTATCTAAAACAAACATGCGATCGGACAGTTAGTGATACCGGTAGCCCAACAACTACATATAATGTTCTACCACGTGGTTGGCTCCCCACGGACGAAAGTCACATAAATCAAGGAAAACTTACGATAAGGCAAGGCTCTAAATATTCAGAAAGGTGAAAGCTTATGCAGGCACAGCTGAAGGCAAACAGACATTCATACAGAAGCGAGTGCTCACTTCTTATCGACACCTTTGTGTGGCGCTCTTCCGGCGGGTCCAAGTCTGCTACAGAAATTTGCTAAAAGAAAAATCTGCCAAAGTTTTGCATTCCTCGCTGCGACAAGGCAAACCAATCTTCCAGATCTGAAAAGCGAGACCAAAGGCTAACAGCTCTCCCCTCGCCAAGTAACAACGCGCCACGCGGTCAGTCTAACTCACCCTTCTTCGACTGGAGCACAGCTGTCGACGCTTCCCGTACCGGCGGCAGACTGCCTTCCGCTCCTCCAGCCTCTTCCATGCTCCGCATGGCCCGGAAAACCCAAAGATGCCATTTCCGCCACCAACCTAACCCAGGTGGATTTCTCACAAGTAGCGAAAACCTCTTTGCCTACTTGACCACTACGAGAGTTGGCTATTCTGTACAACTGCTGCTGAATCTGTACGACTATCGCAGACTTTCTGCAACAGACTACGCCACCGTCTAGCAACGTGGCACACAACCACATTCATTCAATCACACTACTATGAGAGTAAAGAGAATAGAGAAACGAGGAAAAGAAAGCGAAATGATAATGAAAATGGGCTACCGGACTAATGAAAGGTGGCTACAGGACCCTTTCACACTGTGTAGCAATTCTGGATGTGTCGGATGTCGCAATGTCCTGCTGGAATTGCCCAAGCGCCTCGGAATGCACAATGGACGTGAATGGATGCTGGTGATCCGGCCGCGTGGAGTGGCCGCGTGGTCTAGGGGCGCACTGTCACGGATTGCGCAGCCCCTCTCGCTGGCGGTTCGAGTCCACCCTCGGGCTTGGGTGTATGTGTTGTGCCTAGCATAAGTTAGTTTAATTTAGTTTAAGTAGATCTTAAGTCTTGGAACCGATGACCTCAGTAGTTTGGTCGCTTAGGAATTCACACACATTTGAACGCAGGTGATAAGACAGGGTGCTTATGTACGTGTCACCTGCCAGAGTCGTATCTAGACGTATCAGGGGTCTCGTGTCACTCCGACTGCACACGCCCCACACCGTTACACAGCCTCCACCGATTTCTCCTGCTGGCATGCAGGGTCCATGGATTCATGAGGTCGTCTCCATACCTATACACGTCCATCTGCTCGATACAATTTGAAACGAGACTTGTCCGACCAGAAAACATGTTTCAAGTCATTAACAGTCCTATGTCGGTGTTGACGGGCCCAGGCGAGGCTTAAACCTTTGTGTCATGCAGTAATCAATGGTACACGAGTGGGCCTTCGGCTCTGAAAGTTCATATCGATGATGTTTCGTTAAGTGGTTCTTACGCTGACAATTGTTGCTGGGTCAGAATTGAAATCTGCAGCAATTTGCGAAAGGGTTGCATTTCTGTAACGTTGAACGATTCTCTTCTGTCGTCGTTGGTCTCTTTCTTGCAGAATACTTTTTCCGGTCCGCTAGTGAAATGTTTGTACGGGGAAAATTCCCATTCCATCGCTACCTCAGAGATGCTGTGTCCCATCGCTCGTGCGCCGAGTATGGCACCACGTTCAAACATATATCTTCACAAACTGCCATTGTAGCAGCAGTAACCGATCTAACAACTGCGCTAGACACTACTTGTCTTATATAAGCTTTCCTACCGCAGTGCTGTATTCTGCCTGTTCACATATCCCCTGTATTTGAATACGCATACCTATACCAGTATCTTCCGCGCTTCAGTGTATTAGCAGCTAAGTGCGAACGATTTCGCCTTATGTGCTCCTGGTAACAACTATTAAATCTGTAAATATCGATCGATTTCTTCTTTGTACAAAAATTCAGTTATCACCTTTTATGTTTGTACTGAGCTGTGCCAGGCATTAGTGCAGTGGATATCGATTTTACTGTTGTATTTCTGCATCTCAAACTGTGGAACCGAGCCGGCGTACCTGTTTGGAGCCGCCGTGTTGTGTAGCTTGCTTTCTTTTCGCGGGAAGTTGAAGTGCAAATTAGCCTATATAATAGCTACCCATTCGTCCTGAGTATCCTTGTTCAATTTTGAAAACAGTGCAAGCGAGCCCACTTAAATTTTATGGCCCTTTCTGCTACTTTTGTGCGCTGTCTTCTCCCGTGTTAAATTTTGTTGTTAGTCTAACCTGACTTCTATGTGGAGCTCCTTGTGAGTCGTTTACTATTCCTGGCTAGAGAGAGGCAGATAACATCTTAAAACTAATTATTCACTGCGTTCTTAGCTCGCTCACCTCAAGATTTTGTTTCATCGGTCAGTCGTAAGCTGGAGTAACACCCGGTATTGCGGTCGGAGCCTTTAACTGGTATTGAATTCTTATGTGCATTTGTAAAAGAGTATTTTGTGTGTTACAGACGTTTTGTTCCCGTGTTTAGCCTAAAGGTCAGTGCGGCGCGTCGGTTGGCCAGTCTGCGCCTGACGTGATGGTATACCGCCACAAGGGCGGCTAAGGCGGTTTGCACTAATCCTGCTGTTGCTGTATTTATGATGCCGCTGTTACTCTGAAACTGCGTTTGCTGGTAAATTTTTATTTTAACTTTGGTACAGCTCTTGGAGCACTTGATCTTCACCTTATGGGTTTCTAATTAGTAATTTTAATCATTCCTGTAGAGTCGAAAAACAGCTTAATAATCCTTATTAAATATCTTTCAATTTGGGTGATGCTTTGTCATTAAGACTCCAGTATAATTGTTCAGTACTTATTTCAAAGCTCTGACGGAGCCTAAAGGCTATTGTTTTTTGTACTAATCGAAATATTTTCGCTACCAAACTAGTTTTACATTTTCTCCAAGGTGGCATTTCAATCCTGTTGTGCAGTTTTAAATAGATTGTCTTATGTATTTCACTTGGGCCAAACCCTTACAAAGCCTTCAGCAATCAGTAACTCGCAGGAAGCGTACCATATTTCATCTCAGATGTTGCTTCTTTTCTGGTCATGTTGAATACTTCGTTTTATAGCTTTCTTATTAAAAAATACTTTTTATTTATTGTAAAGATCACTAAATGTGAGTAAATACAGTATTATAGGCGTGATATCAACGTTCGATACCATGCTTGTTAGCGGTTGCAGATATCAAACGCGGTCCGTAACAGATTTCTTTGGACCCTCGATTCGCGACCAGCGCCGCTAGCGCCGTTCCGACGCTTGTATCAAGTTTCTGGCGAGCTCTCGTCCACTCTTGCTCGGGACGTCAACTAGAAATGCAGCATAGCCTTCAGCTGATAGGAAGCAACCTCTAACAAGGCGCTTAGTGAAGTATGGCGCAAGTAATGCCTCTCTGGATATGTTTGTAATTATATGTATGCAGAATATGAAGAAGCCTGTAATGTAAGTTAAGTACAATATATACTATTTTTTACCAACGACTACTAATTATTTCAGTCATTGCTGATACAGACTGTGCAGCCAGCTCCTTACCGACTTCACTGCCAAGCCTGCAATGTATGTTGCTATTTAACATTGGCCACCCGTCATCATAACAACTGACGATGAGAATCATAACAACAGGTTCACATGGTGTCTACAGATTACATAGTTACTCCTAAGGTCGTTTGTAATCGAAACACACTAGAATTTTTCGATAAGATATGTAAAAACAGTATACTGGGAAACTGGAAATTTGTGGTAAGGACTATGGGACCAAACTGCTGAAGTCATCGGTCCCTAGGCTTACGCACTATTAATCTAACTTAAAGTAACTTGCACTATGGACAACACACACACCCATGCCCGAGGGAGGACTCGAACCTCCGACGGGGGGAGCCACGAGAACCGTGACAAAACGCCCTAGACTGCACGGCTGCCCCGCGTGGCACAGTATACTATTTTTAAAATCTTATATATACGTAGGGGAAATTTGTAGGATTTCTTATCTTTGCAGCTGGATCTGAGTACCGTACCAATCACAACTGTACTTTAGAACAGGTCCGAGAACCGCTGACACACATTCTAAACTGCTAAAGAAAATGACAGACAAACTATACAGGGTGTTACAAAAACGTACGGCCAAACTTTCAGGAAACATTCCTCACACACAAAGAAAGAAAATATGTTATGTGGACATGTGTCCGGAAACGCTTACTTTCCATGTTAGAGCTCATTTTATTACTTCTCTTCAAATCACATTAATCATGGAATGGAAACACACAGCAACAGAACGTACCAGCGTTACTTCAAACACTTTGTTACAGGAAATGTTCAAAATGTCCTCCGTTAGCGAGGATACATGCATCCACACTCCGTCGCATGGAATCCCTGATGTGCTGATGCAACCCTTGAGAATGGCGTATTGTATCACAGCCGTCCACAATACGAGCACGAAGAGTCTCTACATTTGGTACCGCGGTTGCGTAGACAAGAGCTTCCAAATGCCCCCATAAATGAAAGTCAAGAGGGTTGAGGTCAGGAGAGCGAGGAGGCCATGGAATTGGTCCGCCTCTACCAATCCATCGGTCACCGAATCTGTTGTTGAGAAGCGTGCGAACACTTCGACTGAAATGTGCAGGAGCTCCATCATGCATGAACCACATGTTGTGTCGTCCTTGTAAAGGCACATGTTCTAGCAGCACAGGTAGAGTATCCCGTATGAAATCATGATAACGTGCTCCATTGAGCGTAGGTGGAAGAACATGGGGCCCAATCAAGACATCACCAACAATGCCTGCCCAAACGTTCACAGAAAATCTGTGTTGATGACGTGATTGCACAATTGCGTGCGGATTCTCGTCAGCCCACACATGTTGACTGTGAAAATTTGCAATTTGGTCACGTTGGAATGAAACTAAAATGAGCTCTAACATGGAAGCTAAGCGTTTCCGGACACATGTCCACATAACATCTTTTCTTTATTTGTGTGTGAGGAATGTTTCCTGAAAGTTTGGCCGTAACTTTTTGTAACACTCTGTATACTGTTTAGCAAAACTACCCAGCGTCGATACTCAGTTATAGATTTAAGTAATTAGATTAGCTCGTATTTTAAATACAAGCTGTTACATTCTTTAACATTGAGCTCTACTTATGTTTCAAACCGTCATTTAGCGAAAAAAAATAGGATCAAGTTAATACCTTAATCAAGAGTAACGTCACCCAAAAGAAAAAGCTGTTCTTCAGCTGTTGCTAGGGATTAGAGTTGTGACACTACTATTGGTCAGTTACTACGAGGGCAGTTCAATAAGTAATGCAACACATTTTTTTTCTGAAACAGGGGTTGTTTTATTCAGCATTGAAATACACCAGGTTATTCCCCAATCTTTTAGCTACACAACACTATTTTTCAACGTAGTCTCCATTCAATGCTACGGCCTTACGCCACCTTGAAATGAGGGCCTGTATGCCTGCACGGTACCAATCCACTGGTCGATGTCGGAGCCAACGTCGTACTGCATCAATAACTTCTTCATCATCCGCGTAGTGCCTCCCACGGATTGCGTCCTTCATTGGGCCAAGCATATGGAAATCCGACGGTGCGAGATCGGGGCTGTAGGGTGCATGAGGAGTTTTGTGAGCTCCTCTCGGGTGCGGACACTTGTGTGAGGTCTTGCGTTGTCATGAAGAAGGAGAAGTTCGTTCAGATTTTTGTGCCTACGAACACGCTGAAGTCGTTTCTTCGATTTCTGAAGAGTAGCACAATACACTTCAGAGTTGATCGTTTGACCATGGGGAAGGACATCGAACAGAATAACCCCTTCAGCGTCCCAGAAGACTGTAACCATGACTTTACCGGCTGAGGGTATGGCTTTAAACATTTTCTTGGTAGGGGAGTGGGTGTGGCGCCACTCCGTTGATTGCTGTTTTGTTTCAGGTTCGAAGTGATGAACCCATGTTTCATCGCCTGTAACAATCTTTGACAAGAAATTGTCACCCTCAGCCACATGACGAGCAAGCAATTCCGCACAGATGGTTCTCCTTTGCTCTTTATGGTGTTCGGTTAGACAACGAGGGACCCAGCGGGAACAAACCTTAGAATATCCCAACTGGTGAACAATTGTGACAGCACTACCAACAGAGATGTCAAGTTGAGCACTGAGTTGTTTGATGGTGATCTCGAACGAGTATGTTCGCACGCTCCGCCATTGCAGGAGTCACAGCTGTGCACGGCCGGCCCGCACGCGGGAGATCAGACAGTCTTGCTTGACCTTGCGGCGATGATGACACACGCTTTGCCCAACGACTCACCGTGCTTTTGTCCACTGCCAGATACCGTAGACATTCTGCAAGCGCCTATGAATATCTGAGATGCCCTGGTTTTCCGCCAAAAGAGACTCGATCACTGCCCGTTGTTTGCAACGCACATCCGTTACAGACGCCATTTTAACAGCTCCGTACAGCGCTGCCACCTGTCGGAAGTCAATCAAACTATACGAGACGAAGCGGGAATGTTTGAAAATATTCCACAAGAAATTTCCGGTTTTTTCAACCAAAATTGGCCGAGAAAAAAAATGTGTTGCATTACTTATTGAACTGCCCTCGTATAAAAGATAGGTGCTACGAACATTGGGTGAACGTTTATATTTGCTATTTCCGCCGAGATTTCGGTAAAAATACTCCACCGCGGCGCCTTCCAGATGGGGCTTTGTTCAGGCTGCAGTCGGCTGACCCGTGGACGTTTTCGAGGAGTCTCCTGTATGCAGTCTCCGCCCGGATGTCTCTCGCGCGTGACCTATTGCAAGTCGCGGTCTGCCGCGGTACTCGCGCAGTGCAGCAGGGTCGGAGGGTTGGAGGGGGAAGCCTGATGTAGTCACGCACGCGCCAGGCTGCTGACGCTGCGCCGCTTCTGTGACTACCTTCCTGTCTGCAACCTCGCGGTCGTCGCCATCACTCTCTGCTGCGTGTTGTCCTGTGGCGAGCTGCGCCACCCAGAGTGCAGACATCCCGTCTTGGCGGTTGTGCGAGTTCTGGCTCAATAAAATACGCTGCTGTTTGGAATTAGTGAAACACAGGAACTGAGACATGTGATCACAATGACATTTATTCCCCCGATTAAGGGCAAGACACTACACAAATGGATAGGATTACAGACTTTTACATGCACTGCGACTGTGGAAATTCAGTACGGAGTAGGATCATCATGTGCTGCAGTCAGAGCCGCTAGAATTCGTGGCATGAAACTATAAAGCCCCTGAACACGCTGCTGGTGAATACTCTTCGATCCGGTTGGTAAACGCGTCTACAAAACCTCAACTGTGGCTGCAGGAGGACCTGAACGAACGAGATGCCCACCGGCCGTATCCCATACGTGTTCGATGGGCGACATTTCAGGCGAACTTGCAGTGCAGGGAAGCAGTGTCATCCATCGTTCTTCGAAGAAGGCTTGCATATTCCTCGCCACATACAGCCCGATGTAATCCTGCTGAAACGTAGCGTGTGGAACGGCTTGCAGGATGGGAAGTGCGTCGGCCTGTGACACCTCTCTGATGAGCGGTACCCGTTCAGATGTAGGAGGAGAGATCGCGTGGTGTCGGCAATGTCGCCCCAAACCAGCACACTTGGTGTCTGTCCGCAATGCCGCTCAACAATTTAGTCCACCAGATTGTTTTCACCACGGCGGCGTCGAACACGTATGTCGCCAACACTGCAGGACTAGTTGAAGCAGGACTCGCCCAAAACCGCTGCACTTAACCACTCAGCATGCCAATGTCGACGCTCACGTGCCCTTTGCAGTGTGCGGCGTTGGCGGGTTGTGGTCAGTGGAAGCTGACGCAGTGCTACACCGTCCTGCCAACACGTTGGACGATGCTGCTCTGTTTGTTACGGCAGAGCTGACAAGATGGCCGTCATCTCACGCTGTGGTCAGCCAGTACCCTGTCGGCGCTGTGTACGGCCCTCTTCTGTCCACTGGTTTCCACTGGTTCCACGAACGCCTCACTGTTGAAGCAGCATACCCTATACGCGATGTCACGGAACGACAGACCCGCCTTCCGGAGACCAATCATTCTGCCCCACTCGAACGCACCCACGTGCCGATATTCCACCTTGTGATGTCGCCGAGGCATAGTGTCACTTGGTTACACGTTTCCACTTCGTATGATGGCTTCGCACCGAATGAACATTGCATAACACTGACCTGTCCAGCCACCAAAAGAGGGCGCTGTTGGCCCAATGTGCACGTCAACTCTCTGCCATTTACATCAGTTATTAACCATTCACTATTCTACACGTCTTCTTGGAATAGCGTGTTGGAGACCACTGCTTCTCATTGTTTCACTTTATACAAGCAGTAGTCCTAGAATCTGTACCAAGTGACATACACTATTCTAGTATGTGGTGTTTGATTCACTAACTCTCCAAGTTTGGTTCTTTTTGCAGTTGGCCTTGAGATGGCACCAGTGCTGTCTCTTCCCTCTGTTCTCTCAGTTCAGTCCAGGCGTGCGTGCAGTGCAGTGTAGAGCAACTCAGCAACAATGTGGACTCCTCAACAGAAAGAGCAGTGTCTTATTTGGCTTCTGGAAATAGAGTCAGTTATAACAGTACAACGTAATTTTAGACGTCAGTAGGGTGGTGATCGGCCTACAGGATAAAATACGTCATTGGCTAAAGCCTTTCAAGGAAACCGGTACTATTTTAAAAGCAAAATCACCAGGTAGACTGAGAACTTCTGATGATGTTTTTGAACAGATCCGTGCTTCGTGTGTTCGCATCCCGGAGAAGTCATTAGCCAGACGTAGTCTACAATTATGAGTGCCTAAAGGTACTGTGTCTGATGTTGTGAGTAAAAGACTTGAGTTGTGTGTCTACAGATTGCAACTGTTACATGAAATAAAACCTACTGATAGAATCGAAAAGTATGAGTTTGCCGTTGGCACTCTACATAGAATTGATGATGTCAGTTTTCTATAAAAAGATTCTCTTTTCTTATGAGCCTACATTTCATGTCAGTGGAACAGTTAATGGTCATAACTGTAGAATTTCGGGGGCAAAGCATCCACATGAAGTTATTCAGCATCAACATGACTCTCCCAAAGCAAATGTCTGGTGCATTTTGACGGAAGATCGTGTGATTGGACCTTTCATTTTTGTAGAAAAAACAATAAACTTGGATGTTTACTGTCACATGTTGACAGAGTATGGACGATATTGAATTGGAAAAGGGGCGTGTGTTTTTCCAACTAGATGGCGCCCCACCTCACTGCAGTAACCATGTGCGTTCGGCTCTTGACACTCGCTTTCCAGTACCTTGGCCATCACGAAGCCCAGACTTAGCCCCATTGCACTTTCTATTTTGGGGCCACATAAAAAATTTTTTGTACAGTGAAAATATGAGAGACATCAATCATTTACGAGAAAGAATCGTCGCGGCAGTTGGGACAGTTATATCTGAAATGTCGGTGAATACGTCGCGAGTAGTTGCGTACCGTCTCGACGTATGGAGGGCAACAAATGGATCCCTCGTTGATGTCTACTAACATTAAACGAAACTTGAAGGAATTCTCTTTTATGGTATAAACTCATTCATGTAATTTTTTATTAATTTTCCCATTAAATGTATACTTAAAACTATGGATTTCTTTTTGAGACACACTATAATGCAAAACGAGAGATCGCGGGGCTGAATCCCACTATGACCACAGAAGTTATCAGTCTGCACTTATCCTAGCCTATGCCTCTCAGCGATGTGATAAACCGCTGGGGACGACACGTGGTTATACTTAAAACTATGGATTTCTTTTTGAGACACACTATAATGCAAAACATTCCGTGTCAAACTGTAGGACCCCTTATCCCAGTTGGATAACTAACGTAGATTAGGGACACGCAAGTCGCCGAAGTGGCGACCAACTGAGAGACTTGCATTTGTGGATGTATATCAATATTTGGTGTTTATACTGAATACGTCTTCAACAAGAAGCCCTACAACTTTTTTTGGCGAGTTTGAGAAAGAATATGAGCCTGTGGTTGTTTACCTACAGATTCCCCCAAATATTTACAGTAAAATTTGTTTACATCTGTTATTGCATATATTTTGATGCCACATTTGGCAATTATCGATGGCTTGTACTGAATCCGCGGACAGCGTCCACGAAAAGGATGCAACATTTCGTCAAAAGTATGAAGATCACTCATATTGCAAGGTTTCCTCGCATTTTGAGCAAAGCTGCTGGGTAGTTCTGGGTTGAGCCTTCATCAAATCCGAGGCTACTTTAAATTAGTATAAACCTGCGAGAACTCATGGTCGCTCTCAGAAATGTCATTCCCTTCCCATCCTTTGCCCGTAGCACACCCATAGTTACCATTTACGACATTTTCAATCCGATTTGAGCAATGATACCGACAGTAGCCACTAGTTCTTCTCTGGTTAGATCAGCGCAATCTCAGGGCCACGTATACATTGGCCGTAGTTTCTCGATTTTTAAATTAGTGTGTCTTATAATTTTATCAGTTATGCTGAAATGTGCCCCATGGATAGAAAAATTTCTTCAAAGGATACTCATCCAGCTAAGCGACATTGAAAAATGCGGAACATTAAAAATTTCGCTTGCGTGTATTCTCTCGTCAAGAAGACTCATTCCAACGGCGACGGGATTATCTTTATTGTTTGAAGATTATATAAATGTCTTTTGTAACAAATCTTAAGTGAAGTGAAAAAAAATCAGTAATAATTACTCCCATAGCTCTAAAATTGATGATGCGTCGGGTCGATGCATTAAGACGTCTGCCGTCATAGTTCAGTGGCTCTCGACCGTGAAAGTTTAGTAAAGTTCTTACAATGAAGATACATAAAAATTAATGCAATCGGTATTTGCAACCGACGAAGATAGATTCATTCCCTATTAAGGTAATGATTAACGAAAGAGCAAAAATATTTAAATTGTTTGGTTATTGAACAGTTAGGCTCCAAACCTTTGAAGACGACCTCTGAAAATCATTAATAACACAAGTAATCCAAGAAATGGTATTCAGACAATGGACGTAAGGTGTTTCACCTAATACTGCGAAATTAAAGACATTATGTTATTATTCCGTACGCAGCTTACTTGTCGATTCCACAACGACAAGACAGAGAAAAGTAAGTAAGTATGGAGGTAACGGATGAATGTCAAACAAAAGTTGGCTGAAACAAAATAATGTAGCCTGTAGCTATCCTCTCAGGCTCTTGAGTTTAGTAATTGACATTGGTATTCAAAGACTGTCAAACCAGGGTCCTCGTTTTTTAAATGCCGTGTATGTAAAGCAAAATAAATCCGTCACACTTTTTAATTTGTGATTAAAGAGAAGTGCTACAATGTTTACGTCGAAATATTTCGAAAATACATCAACTGCGGATACGGAATCTCTTACTATTCTTCTTGGACCATGTAACATGTTTATTATTTATTTTCTTAATTTTTGAAGAGTTCAATCAACCGGATTTGCACTGTTTCGTAACTTTATCTTTCCCACCATAAAATTCTCCAGCCGTTGTTTCACTTTCGTCCCTCCACCGCTATCCTCAGTTTCAGTTTCACAATCGTGGTCAGCATTTATTATTCTGCCTTATTAAAATGAGAATTTTTTTCCTCAAAATTAGGAGTTGATTGATTTTAAGTTCATCTTTCATTCACTCTTTGTAATTCTTGCAAAATTCGCGGAATATCTTCAAATTTTACGGGGCTCCCCCTAATAAAAACATCTCGAATATGTGGTGTTCTGCGGACTGACATTGAAAATAAAGAAAACAAAAAATAATTCATAAAAATTAACCAACTGGAACGGGGATAATTGCGCTCTCTTACGGTGGATCACCTATAAAAAACAGTCAATATCGCAGAATCTCCCAATTATTAACCTGACCGGTTTGGTTCAAATAGCTCTGAGCACTATGGGACTTAACTTCTGAGGTCATCAGTCCGCTAGAACTTAGAACTACTTAAACCCAACTAACCGAAGGACATCACACACATCCATGCCCGAGGCAGGATTCGAACCTGCGACCGTAGCGGTCACGCGGTTCCAAACTGAAGCGCTTAGAACCGCACGGCCACATCGGCCGACCCTGACCGGGTTCGGCACGTTTCAACGGTCATCTTAACTGTTTTTCTAACTTATTAAAACATTTAGCACGAGAGCGGTCCGCGTTGAATTCCGTACAATAGCCATACACGTACTGGCTAAATTGTTTATTGGCAGAAACGTTAGCTGCAACAGGGGCATCGGGAGATGCAGACGCCAAGATGGGTACTGTCACTGGGAATAGGTGGCGCCAGTATTCCCAGAAGCGATGAGCAGTTCAAATAAACCAGCGACCTTGTGGTTAGATTTAGATGTTAACCGCTTCAGTTCTTTGATTGTAATTGCATTTCTCAATCATTAGTTATGATCTGAAAAGCCTGTTGTATTAAGCTGTTCGTTCCTGTGTTTGAAAGATTGGGTGACTATTGGTGTATTTTAGCTGGATGTTGTGCTTCCCCCGAGTGAGTTCTCTTGTTATAAGAGTTCCAAGTAATGTTTTAAGACGTTCCTCCAGTGCGGTCTTAACAAATGAGAATCAGTTTAACTTCGAAAATATTAACAGCTAACTGTCACCAGGGCTTTAGTCAAAACAAGATTGTCAAAAGGGACGGGTTGGGATCCAGTCGCACCTGGGTTGCCGATTGAAATTAAGAGGTTGGTTGCTTTGAAGTAATCATTGTCACATTGTTTGGTAATCTGTTTAACCTTTAAGCACAGGTGCGCGTCTCAACCCTGCACCTTTCGACATACAGCTTTCAAAGTCATCTGTTTTGAGTAACTGAACTACTCTTGTCATCAATGGTGCTTCTATAGTTTTCATGTGTTGCAGAAGGGCATTTAATAAGATAGACTGTGCCCAGCGCTGTAGTAAACCAGATAACGGGTGGGCTGCAGGTTCGACGTCTTGTAACCATTGTCATATTGTTTGCTGTCTTACAATACAATACATTAGAATTCTTTTCCAAAGATTAAAAGCTTATTCAACTTAAGGTTTAAGGTCAAAAGAATTTTGCAAACTTGTGTATTTTGTTAAAGAAAATTTTATGGTTAAATGCTTCGATTATCTGTAAAACGCAGTTCAATTAACAGATTGTGTGAGAAGGAAATTACATTGATGGGTCCTCTCTTCCACGTTTTCCTTAATTCCAGTAAGTACCACGTAAAGGGGGGAGGGGTGGAGTGGGGGTGTACAGTTTCTCAAAACGTCTGTGAATTCCTAAGGGACCAAATTGCTAGGTCATCGGTCCCTAGTATTACGCACTACTTAAACTAACTTACGATAAGAATAACACACGCACACCCATGACCGAGGGAAGATACGAACCTCCGATGTGAGGGGCACTCCACATGGCAGTGTGGTTCTTTCTCGAGAATCTATGGAATTCTTTCGAATAGTCTTTGTGGACTTTATAGATGTTTCGTTTAGTTTAGTGTATGTCATGTGCCAGTCCAGAAGCCGTTTGCCTTGTAAGTATCTGTAAACATTTTATTGGAGATGTCGGTGGCTTTTGGGCGTGTCAGAGTGATAGTAGAGAGTTTGGAAAGGGATATGGGTAGAAATGGCATCCGAGATGGTGTCGTTTAGGAAGACAACCTCATTTTGGATGTTGTCAGGATTTTAAAGGTTGGAATCATGGTTTTTGATTAATCTTGAATTTGGGCCTGGTATGGATTCCATTCTGCTCGGGAATAACCCTAGATATGTCAGCGTTGATGTTTAGGAGCGGCGCAGGTTGGGTTGGGTACATGATATGAGACTTGGGGAACGAGGCAGGTAACATTCCAATTGGATTTGGGACACTTACTGTGGTGCGCCTGAGTGGTATCTGTGTCAGGACTAGTGTGGAGAGGGAGATGGATATCGCAGCCATTGAGGCTGTTGATAAACTGATGCCATCGCCCTTTTTTTGGAGGGTGTGCGAGATGAAGACTAAAGTCGACTGCAATTATGTGTGTAGCAAAGTTTCGATCTATATGGGTCAGAAAACCGTAAGGTATGTGATGGTTAGGGTGGATAGTAGATAGTGTCAAGGATTAATGTGAGTTTTGGGAGAATGATGGTGAGGGTGAGGTTCTAGGTTGTATCACTGAGCAGCAGTCTGGGACTGGATGGGATATTTCGGAGATGGGGCTTCGGACAATAGGATGGGGATTATCAGAGCAATGGACGATGTAAGAAGATATTTGGGTGGAATGGTGGGGTTGGAGAAAGGTTTCGTAGGGGAGGTATTTCGTGGGATGATAATATATTACAATGGAGGGAACGGATATATTGATAAAGGATGTTGTATGTCTGCTGCACCATTTGCAGTAAAACAAAGAGTTTGAAGGGTCGGGTAGGCTAGCGTTTCGAGACGATTCAAAATGGAATCGGCTTGATTTTGGGAATATGTGATGCAGGTAACTGAGATGCAAGATGGTGGAGGTGGCGAGACTGATTTCTTGTAGAATGTGGAGTGCCTCTAAAGGATGTATGTTTTGTAGGATTAATATTATCAAACGGATTATATTTTGAATGGTGGGTGGAGGAAGAGGGAGTTATTTGTGCAGAGTGATTGATCAACTGTGCATATTGTGACGTGAGTTCCGACTTTTGGGAAGAGTGCCTAGGTTAGCATTTGAGATAGTAGGTTGGGTCAGGTTGGTCCCACGTGTTGTAGGTAGATAGGATGTTTAGGTTCGGGCATCGTTTCTGAAGATAGTTTTGCTTGCGATGAGGACAAGTGGGTGGGTTCGTGCGAAGTTCTGTCTGATGGTCATTGTACTGTAGGCATCGTTGACATCAGTGCTCTTGTTAGTGGATCGCAATACTTCAGCAGTATGGTTCCGACAGCAAATCAAGGCCCCAGTTTTTTAAATTGTGTCAATGTTGTCATGTGATTCTGAGAATACTTGTACTAAGGAGCTATATCCATCATTACTTTGAATGACGTGTGGCTTGTGCACATTGATTCCCGGTTGCCAGTTGAGTCGATGTCTTCGTCAGTGTACTCGAATGTGACCTTTTTTTCATTGCTTTGAATGTTTGGGTTCAGAGTGGAGGCTGGGGTTGTTTAGGTGGAGGGTTTGTAAGAATCGCAGCATTTGCACCAAAAGAGGGAACATTTCGGAGGAAGATTAAATGGGAATGACTTTCGTTAGTTTTAATGGTGATCGAACTTCTCCTAGGAATGTAATAGAGGACTTGCATTGCTGGTATATAGCGCTGAATGTGAGTTACGAATGTCTTTGGGTAGAGAAACTTTGAGTCACACCTGCTGAGCCAAAAGGAAGAGGAATAGTACTAGATGTTGCTGTTCTGGAACGATCTCGCCCTGCATGTTGTCAGTATCTGGGAGAGTTAGCTGTGTCCTTTTAGTTTCACGCTGATGATCAGTAGTAGTCGGCCTTTTAGTGGCAATTTTTGATGGAGTGTCGAAGGGAGGTTGTGGGCAGATTGCAGGGTAGGGAATGTTTACCTGCTGGTAGCAGAATTGTGTTGTATCTGGTGTTGCGGCTGGCGGCGTTGGGGCTGCTCCTAGTGGTGATGTGGGGGCTGCCGTTATGGCTGCTCATGGTGATGGTGCGGCCGCTGCTGTTGCTGACGATGCTGCCGCTGACGACATTGCGGCGATGGTGTTGGTGGTGCTGGGAGAGGTGATGGTGCTGTGGTCTGGGCCGTCAGCGTCGAGGTTTGTGGTGCCGGAGTGTTGTTACCAGGCTATGTCGTGCAGATTCAGGCTGTATTTGTTGTGCCAACAGCTCCTGGGGTTATTCACATTCTGAAGCCTTGGTCGTCGTATACCAAAGCGGCGAACGAGGTAGAGGCCGTCCGCGGCAGAAGAAGCTGACCTCTTGGCGATGATTTTGTGAACACTGCTGGCAATGGGTGTCGCGGCAGCGGTGAAAGTTCGACGCGATAACAGAGCGGTTCAGACAAACATATTCAGAACCTGGAAGAGTAGCTTCTAGCGAGTCTGTCACTGTGAGTTAAGGGACTCCAATCCCAGCTGTGACCGTGGCTGGCACGATTTTCTGATTGTACAGCCACGATTACGGCGTCTGGCGCCGATCAGACAGGCACGAAAAGACGTGTGCGCGGAAGGTGAGTCGTGCAGTTCGTAACAGCTCTGGCCCGCCGTGGGGCCGAGTGACGGTAGCTCGCGTGAAGAAGCCGCCGCCAAATTTGGAAAAGAGAGGGTGATACGGAAAGATTTCAGTTATATTGCATCATGGTCAACAGAGATTCCGAAATCAGATACTGGGCTGTATGGCGTACCCAGGAGCAGATATAGACTCAGATCACAATGTATAGTGATGAAGAGTACATTGAAGATTAAGAGATTAGTTAGGAAGAAGCAATACGCAAAGAAATTGGTTACAGAAGTACTACGGAATGAAGAGATGCGCTTGAAGCTCTAAAAGACTATAGATGCTGGAATAATGAATAGTTCAGTTATCACTTCATTTGAAGAGGAATGGATATCTCTAAAATGAGCAATCACAGAATTTGGAAAGAAAAACATTGGCACAAATGAGGTAACTGCGAAGAAACCATGGGCAACAGAAGAAACACTTTAGTTGATCGATGAAGGAAGGAAGTACAAAAATGTTCAGGGATATTCAGGAATACATTAAGACAAGTCGCTGAGGAACGAGACAAATAGGAAATGCAGGGGAGCTAAGACGAAACGGCTGCATGAAAAATGTGAAGAAATCGAAAAATGAATGGTAGTCGGAAGGACTGACTCATCAAACAGGAAAGTCAAATTTATGTTCGGTGAAATTAAAAGAAAGAGAGTTAACATTAAAAGAATAACAGCAATTCCATCGTTAAATGCAGGGGAGAGAGCGGATAGGTGGAAAGAATACACTGAAGGCCTCTATGAGGGGGAAGTTTTTCCTGATGAGATAGAAGCATCAGGAGCCGATTTAGAAGCTATGGGGGATCCACTATTAGAATCAGAATTTAAGAGAGCTTTGGAGGACTTAAGTTCAAATGAGGCGCAAGGAAAAGACAACATTCCATCACAATTTCTAAAATCACTAGGAGAAGTGGCAACAAAACGACTACTCACGTTGGTGTGTAGAATGTATGAGTCTGGCGATTTGGAAAAATATAATCCACACAATTCCGAAGACTGCAAGAGCTGACATGTGCGCGAATTATCGCACAATCGGATAAATAGCTCATGCATCAAAGTTACTGGCAAGAATAATATACATTAGAGTGAAAAAGAAAATTGACGATGTTTTATATGACGATCAGTTTGGCTTTAGGAAAGTTAAAGGCAACAGAGTGGCAATTCTGAAGTTACGGTTGATAATAGAAGCAAAACTAAAGAATGACCAAGGCACCTTCATAGGATTTGTAGACCTGGGGAAAGCGTTCGACAACGTAAAATGATGCAAGATGTTTGAAATGCTGAGAAAAGTAGGGGTATGCTACAGGGAGAGGCGGGTAATACTCAATCTGTGCAATAATCAAGAGGCAATAATAAGAGCGGACGACCGAGAACGAAGTGCTCGGGTTAAGAAGCGTGTGAGGCTGGGTTGTAAGTCTTTCCCCCTTACTGTTCAATCTATACATCGAAGAAGCAATGATGGAAATAAAAGACAGGTTCAAGAGTGAAATTAAAGTTCGAGGTGAAAGGATCCCAATGATACGATTCGCTGATAACATTTCCATCATGAGTGAAAGTGAAGAAGAATTACGTGATCTGCCCAATGGAATGAACACTCCAATGAATACATAATATGTATTGAGACAAAATCAGAAACGACGAAATAATGAGAAGCAGAAGAAATGAGAATAGCGAGAAACTTAGCATCATGATTGATGGTCACGAAATAGATAAACTTAAAGAATTCTACTACCTAGGCAGTAAAGTAACGAATGACGGACAGAGCAAGGAGGATGTCAAAAGCAGGCTAGCACTGGCAAAAATGGAATTCATAGCCAAGAGAAGTCTGCTAGTATCATACGTAGACCATAATTTGACGGAGAAATTTCTGGAGATGTACGTTTGGAGAACAGCATTGTATGGTAGTGAAATATGGATTGTCGGAAAACGGGAAAAGAAGAGTATCGAAGCATTTGATATGCAGTGCTATAGACGAATGTTGAAAATTAGGTGGACTGATATGGTAAGGAATGATGAATTTCTGCGCAGAATCAGAGAGGAAAGGAAAATGTGGATAACGCTGACAAGGAGAAGGGACAGGATCATAGGAAATCTTTTAAGACGTCAGGGAATGACTTCCATGGTACTATAGGGAGCAGCAGAGGGCGAAAACTGCAGAAGAAGAGAGGGATTAGAATACATCTAGGGAATAATTGAGGACGTGAGTTGCAACTACTACTCTGAGAAGAAGAGATTGGCACAGTTGAAGAATTCGTGGCATGCTACATCAAACCAGTGGAAAAATTGACGACTGAAAAATAAAAAAGAAAAGAGGCTGTAGCGGCAACTTCATACGTGGCGACGACCCATCGTGCCACTTGAGGTCACTTGGGCCCGTAGTGGGCCGGAGCTGCTATGTGCTGTCCAACTCATTTTCATCGCACGCGTCATTTCGACACCCTGTGCTGGGTGCCAGAGGCCGTTTCGTGAATATATGAATGGAAAATCGTGCCATCATTGACAGTCAGTAGTTTCACTCCTGACGACCAGGACGTTGACAGCCATCGAAAGCTCGAGAATTTTAGTCGAATTAATGCGGCTTTAAGACCGAGATGATTTTATTCATAATCTGTGTTCCATGCGACGGCCTTACACCACTTCACGAGGAGGGCCTGTACGTCCTCATGCCACCACTCTACTAGCCGACGACGTTGGAGACAACGATTTGCTGCATCATCAGTAACCTCACCGTCATCGAGGTACTGCTCCCCGCGGAACTGCAGAATGTGCATCGCTCGTTCTGCCCAACAGATGGAAATCTGAAGGTGTCCAATCTGGACTGTATGTAGATGAGAAAGAACAGTCGAATGAAGTTTTGTGAGCTCCTGGCGAGTGCGCAGACTTGCGTGAGGCCTTGCGTTATCAAAAAAAGAAAAAAAATGTTCAAATGTGTGTGAAGTCTTATGGGACTTAACTGCAAAGGTCATCAGGCCCTAAGCTTACACACTACTTAACCTAAATTAGCCTAAGGACAAACACACACACCCATGCCCGAGGGAGGACTCGAACCTCCGGCAGGATCAGCCGCACAGTCCCTGACTGCAGCGCCTAAGCTTGCGTTATCATGGCGATGCGTCGGTCACCTTCAACGACAGTGCTGCACGTTCCAACATTGCGGTTGACCGGCACGTGGGAGATCGGACATGATAGAGCGACCTTGTTTCGCCTGACCCAACGATTCACAGTGTTTTTTGTCACTGCCAGGTCTCGGTAGCTATCCTAGAAGTCCTGTGAATATCTGCGATTCTCTGGTTTCCGCCAAAAGAAACTGAATGACGGTTGCCTACTTGGAACGCATATCCGTTACAGACGCCATTTTGGAGGCTACATATAGCGCCCCCACCTATCGGAACTTCATGGAACTATAGGGGCTGGAGCAGGAGTATTCCACGATGTCTCACAACAAATTGCCCTATCATTCAACAGTAAATGGCCGAGAAAGGAACTGTGTTGCATTACTTGCTGAAGGCAGGTCTTAGTTTCAATGGAACTCTGTAGTGCTTATTGTCTGTATTGTTCCATGAACTTCAGCTAGACAGGGAATGCGCGCTGGGTATAACTAAACATTTGCTGCTTGAGACGGTCTCCGTTAGAAATGAGTGATAGTAGGACAATGAAACTTTGTGGAAATATTTGTAAGAATATGCGGAGGAGTATTAACGAATAACCCACCATAAGAAACACATTTCAATTTCCAGATGAGTCGGTAATTACCGAACATGTTTACGTTCCAGAATACAAACGTTGCTCATTGTGATTACCGAACATGTTTACGTTCCAGAATACAAACATTGCTCTTTGTGACGAACGTCCACAGGGGCGGCATCCTGAAGCCACACTAGAGATTGATTTCTGTTGCCCCTAACATCTCAACTGGAGAGTTCCCAACCCCTAACAAGTTTTTGTTGTTGTTGTTGTTGTTGTTGTTGTGGTCTTCAATCCTGAGACTGGTTTGATGCAGCTCTCCATGCTACCCTATCCTGTGCAAGCTTCTTCATCTCCCAGTACTTACTGCAACCTACATCCTTCTGAATCTGCTTAGTGTATTCATCTCTTGGTCTCTCTCTACGATTTTTACCCTCCACGCTGCCCTCCAGTGCTAAATTTGTGATCCCTTGATGCCTCAGAACATATCCTACTTACCGGATCCTTCTTTTTGTCAAGTTGTGCCACAAACTCCTCTTCTCCCCAATTCTATTCAATACTTCATCATTAGTTATGTGGTCTACCCATCTAATCTACAGCATTCTTCTGTAGCACCACATTTCGAAACCTTCTATTCTCTTCTTGCCTAAACTATTTATCGTCCATGTTTCACTTCCAAACATGGCCACACTCCATACAAATACTTTCAGAAACGACTGTCTGACACTTAAATCTATACACGATGTTAACAAATTTCTCTTCTTCAGAAACGCTTTTCTTGCCATTGCCAGTCTACATTTTATATCCTTTCTACTTCGACCATTATCAGTTATTTTGCTCCCCAAATAGCAAAACTCCTTTACTACTTTAAGTGTCTCATTTCCTAATCTAATTCCCTCAGCATCACCCGACTTAATTCGAAAAAATGTTCAAATGTGAGTGAAATCTTATCGGACTTAACTGCTAACGTCATCAGTCCCTAAGCTTACACACTACTTAACCTAAATTTTCCTAAGGACAAACACACACACACACCCATGCCCGAGGGAGGACTCGAACCTTCGAACCTCCGCCGGGACCAGCCGCACAGTCCATTACTGAAACTTAATTCGACTACATTCCATTACCCTCGTTTTGCTTTTGTTGATGTTCATCTTATACCCTCCTTTGAAGACACTGTCCATTCCGTTCAACTGCTCTTCCAAGTGCTTTGCTGTCTCTGACAGAATTACAATGTCATCAGCGAACTTCAAAGCTTTTATTTCTTCTCCATGGATTTTAATACCTACTCCGAACTTTTCTTTTCAGCCCTTGATATTCATACAAGTGGTACTCTTTTCTCCAAAGGTCTCTTTAATTTTCCTGTAGGCAGTATCTATCTTACCCCTAGTGAGATAAGCCTTTACTTCCTTACATTTGTCCTCTAGCCGTCCCTGCTTAGTCATTTTGCACTTCCTGTCGATACTATTTTTGAGACGTTTGTATTCCTTTTTGCCTGCTTCATTTACTGCATTTTTATATTTTCTCCTTTCATCAATTAAATTCAATATATCTTCCGTTACCCAAGGATTTCTACTAGCCCTCGTCATTTTACCTACTTGATCCTCTGCTGCCTTCACTACTTCATCCCTCAGAGCTACCCATTCTTCTTCTACTGTACTTCTTTCCCCCATTCCTGTCAATTGTTCCCTTATGCTCTCCCTGAAACTCTATACAATCTCTGGTTCTTTCAGTTTATCCAGGTCCCATCTCCTTAAATTCCACCTTTTTGCAGTTTCTTCAGTTTTAATCTACAGTTCATAACCAATAGATTGTGGTCAGAGTCCACATCTGCCCATGAAAATGTCTTACAATTTAAAACCTGGTTCCTATATATCTGTCTTACCATTATATAATCTATCTGATACCTTCTAGTATCTGCAAGATTCTTCCATGTATACAACCTTATTTCATGGTTCTTGAACCAAGAGTTAGCTATGATTAGGTTATGCTCTGTGCAAAACTCTACCAGACGGCGTCCTCTTTCATTTCTCACCCCCAATCCATATTCACCTGCTCTGTTTCCTTCTCTCCCTTTTCCTACTCCCGAATTCCAGTCACCCATGACTATTAAATTTTCGTCTCCCTTCACTAACTAAATAATTTCTTTTATCTCGTCATACATTTCATCAATTTCTTCATCATCTGCAGAGCTAGTTGGCATATAAACTTGTACTACTGTAGTAGGCGTGGGTCTCGTGTCTATCTTGGCCACAATAATGCGTTCACATGCTGTTTGTAGTAGCTTATCCGCACTCCTATTTTTTTTATTCATTATTAAACCTACTCCTGCATTACCCGTATTTGATTTTGTATTTATACTGTATTCACCTGACCAAAAGTCTTGTTCCTCCTGCCACCGAACTTCGCTAATTCCCACTATATCTAACTTTAACCTATCCATTTCCCTTTTTAATTTTCTAACCTACCTACCCGATTAAGGGATCTGACATTCCACCCTCCGATCTGTAGAACGCCAGTTTTCTTTTTCCTGATAATGACGTCCCCTTGAGTAGTCTCCGCCTGGAGATCCTAATGGGGGACTATTTTACCTCCGGAATATTTTACCCAAGAGGATGCCATCATTTAAGCATACATTAAAGCTGCATGCCCTCGGGAAAAATTACGGCTTTAGTTTCCCCTTGCTTTCAGCCGTTCGCAGTAGCAGCACAGCAAGGCCGTTTTGGTTAGTGTTACAAGGCCAGATCGGTCAATCATCCAGACTGTTGCCCCTGCAACTACGGAAGAGGATGCTGTCCTCTTCAGGAACCACACGTTGGTCTGGCCTCTCAACAGATACCCCTCCGTTGTGGCTGCACCTACGGTACGGCCATCTGTATCGCTGAGGCACGCAAGCCTTCCCACCAACGGCAGGGTCCATGGTTCCCCTAACAGGTTTTAGTATCACATGAGCATACATGTCTCTTGCAGCCTAAATGTTAAGTTGTAACCGCGTAAATAATTTATATCACTCAATGATTCATTACGCCTGTGAGAACCATTAACTCGTGATACAAAAATTCTGTGGATATAATGCGAAACATTTCGTGTTCAGGGAACCTACTTCAGATTTAGAGTTGTATAGAGTAGGATGACAGTGGAACAGTAATTAGCGGCATTGTTGTAAGCTGCCATTTTGAATTATGAATGTAATTTGAATAATTACGATAACATTTCATCTCATAAAACAGGTTGATGTACCCTGAAATGTAGCTATAAAGATCATTTAAGGAAAAATATAATTTCATGAATGGAAAAGTCACTATTTATTCTTTGGTTATTTTATCTTCTCCCTTGTCTGTAGCTCGGAGCATTATTTGGTGTTGTAAGTAGGCTGTTTAGGTTTTTATATTGGTAACGCCATGTAGCACTCTGTATGAAAATCACTAGCTGTGCTGTGCGCAGCCTGTGGCTGGGTGGCATTGTTGTAATATTCGCTATTGTAGTGGTGGGCTATTGGCTGTTAACAGCGCGTAGCGTTGCGCAGTTGGAGGTGAGCCGCCAGCAGTGGAGGATGTGGGGGAGTGAGATGGCGAATTTTTGAGAGCGGATGATCTGGACGTGTGTCCATCAGAAACAGTACATTTGTATGAATGGATGTCATGAGCTGCTATATATATTATGACTTTTGAACACTATTGGAAGAAATGCATTGAGAAGCTATAAGAAAATGGTTTGGCCAAAAAAATATTTTGAAAGAGGATATGAACAAAAAAGTAGGGTTAAGGCACAACAGGTTTAGGTAGGATTTTCTTGGAAGTAAATGATGAGGTAAGATAAAGGAAAATAAATAATGAGGTAAGAAATATGTGAACAGAATACAGAAAGCATGCTTGGATAGGATTTTTTTTTGGTGGAAACAAATGTTGAAATAAGAAGAAAGATCTACAGAATGAAGTTTTGGGTTGGACTGCAGTACCAAATGTCACACTGAAAACAAACCCTGTCCTGTACTTTTGTGTTATTACGCTATGTGAATTTGTGTTTTTTCTGTCTTTATGTGTTTAGCTAATAAGATTTACGTTGTAGAATTTTTCTGACAATATGTTATTTACTTTGTAAAGATGTTTAGACATTATTTATCTGTTCTGTTTTGTTTCTCATGTCTGAAGTTGATGTTTCAAAAGTTAATCTGATCTTTTATGTATGTACTTATGTCATAATTCCTGTAACACTGATGTATATGTTATTTCGATTCTTTTGCAAAACTCGTATTACTACATATGTTATCTGTACTATTATGTTCCTTAATGATGTATTTCGTACCTTTGCAATTGTATTCTTATGTTGTAAATTTATAATTGTATAGACACCAGTTCATCAAATTAAGTTACATTTCACTGCACACTGTTTCTGTTGGTCATAGTATTGTACAACAGATGAGAAGTTGGGACTGTTAGTGTTTGCACGTGTGTTAATAATTCAGCAATGGACTGGTTAACATCATTGCTGGTTCTAAGGACATTACAAAAAAAAATTTTGTGGGTACACAACTGCTGGTTTATGGACTTGCTATATTGTCCGCAAGACTCTTCGATGGTGATTGTTCACCTGCACAGTTGCAACAGATGGCTGCTGGCCGTCTCTACAAGGACTACAGTGGGTCTGCATCTCTGATAGCCCACTAATACCATTATTTCTACAAGGACTACAGTGGGTCTGCATCTTTGATGGCACACCAATACCATTATTTCTACAAGGACTGCAGTGGGTCTGCACCTCTGGTGGCCCACCAATACAGTAATCTCTACCAGGATTACAGTGGGTCTGCTCTTTGATGACCTACCTACCAACATTCTTCAAAATTTCGACTGACTCTGCGGTGGGTTTGCTCTGTTGTGGCCCATTACCTGTCTGCATGTCAAGAGTCAGCACTGTCTTTCCGTTGGAAGGACAACACTACTTCTTCAAGACTGCATGGAAATCCACTACTTCTGTGTGAAATTTCTTTTACTAATGAGATTTTGTGAAAAAAACTGTAATTACTATTATGATGAATGATCAGGACTGTCTTTATGGACTGTGAGAAACTTTTAGCTTCTGACCAACATTGTAACAATAAGTGTGTGCATTTGATTTCTTTGTTATTGTAATTAAAATCATGAAATTTTTTTTTCAAATCTGTATTGGCCACTGCCCAAAACAATTTGTAAAATTTTTTGTGGGGAGCATGGGGGCTATGTAAGTAGGCTGTTTAGGTTTTTATATTGGTAACGCCATGTAGCGCTCTGTATGAAAAGCACTGGCTGTGCTGTGTGCAGCCTGTGGCTGGGTGGCATTGTTGTAATATTTGCTATTGTAGTGTTGGGCTGTTGGCTGTTCACAGCGCGTAGCGTTGCGCAGTTGGAGGTGAGTCACCAGCAGTGGTGGATGTGGGGAAGTGAGATGGTGAATTTTTGAGAGCGGATGATCTGGACGTGTGTCCATCAGAAACAGTACATTTGTAAGAATGGATGTCATGAACTGCTATATATATTATGACTTTTGAACACTATTAAGGTAAATACATTGTTTGTTCTTTATCAAAATCTTTCATTTGCTAACTATGCCTATCAGTAGTTAGTGCCTTCAGTAGTTTGAATCTTTTATTTAGCTGGCAGTAGTGGCGCTAGCTGTATTGCAGTAGTTCGAGTAACGAAGATTTTGTGAGGTAAGTGATTTGTGAAAGGTATAGGTTAATGTTAGTCAGGGCCATTCTTTTGTAGGGATTTTTGAAAGTCAGATTGCGTTGCGCTAAAAATATTGTATGTCAGTTTAGTGTTGATCAGAATAGGTAAAGAGCGAAATCTCTGAGTACGTTCAGTTTTGCTCAGCTGTTTGAAAATCAAATAATGTAAAAGGTTTATCAGCACAGTAATTCAATAATTTTTCTAAGGGGACGTTTCAGTGTGCCGTAACTCGTAGACTACTTTGTGTCCTAGGAAATCAGTAGAGCCTGCACCATGGTAGTTTATGCTTTATTTAGAGAGATTAAACTTTGGACTTTTATCGAAATTAATACACAACTTGGACACGGATTCCCTCGCTGCAGAGTGAATACGTCGCAGCATCCAACACGGCTTCCCCAGGGCGTACGATTGTGCCTGCGACTATTTTAAGAATTTTCAGAGTCCGCAAATCGCTGCAAGGCAACAGAAATTTTATTCCAGGTGTTGATTTCGACATGAGAGACAGACATATTGTGACGATGAAGTCTAACTTCTAATCATTTTGTTTTATTAACTTGAGAATTAATTTTATACCCAGAAGTGTGGGATTGTGTTAAAATGTTGGGGAAGCGTCTTTTCTCCCCCAAAAGTTTCCATTTAAGAAAGTAGATAATATTCAACCATAATCATTTAACTTCAGTTTAATGGAGAGGGATTTTAAATTGGTGGACTGTGACAGGACTCGAAACTGCAATCTTCCACTCTGAAAATTCTTAAAATAGTCGAAGGCACAATCGTAGGCCGTGGGAAAGCCGTCTTGAGTGCAACGACGTTCTCACTCCACAGTATGGAAATCAGTGTCCAAGTTATGCATTAATTTCGATGAAAATCCCAAATTCAATCTCTCAAAATAGACCATAAACGACCGTGGTGCAGGCTCTACTGATTAAGCAGAATACAAAGTTCCCTACGAGTTACGACACACCAAATAGGATTCCGAGTCACAGACGAGGGAGAAGTTGAAGTAATCAAACAATAAAACGTGACTTTTCCAGTCATGGAATTATATTTTTCCTTCAATGATCTGCACAGGTACATTTCAGGATACATCATCCTTTTGTATGAGATGAAGCGTTATCATAATTAATCAAATTTCATTCAGTATTCGAAATGGCAGCTTAGCAAAATGCCGCTAAATACTGTTCCACTGCCATCCTATTCTCCGCAATTCTAAATCAGAAGTAAGTAATGTTTAAAGCTCTCCCGGAACAGAAGTAAGTAGTCCGTTGTACACGTAATGCTCCACATTATACCCACAGAGTTTTTATATCACGAGTGAGAGTTAATCTGCCTCTCACAGTAGTAACGAGTCTTTGAGTCATATAAATCACTTGCACACAAGAGAAATGAAATGACAGATGACTGTTCGTACTTCTGTGTGTCAGTGTGCTGTTGATGTACCCCGCCCTTTAGATAAACCCATAGCAAGAAATCACACGGGTTGTTGTTGTTGTTGTGGTCTTCAGTCCTGAGACAGGTTTGATGCAGCTCTCCATGCTACACACGGGTTAGAATGTGGTAATCTTGGTGGCAAAGCAGCTTGGAACGATCAGACAATTATTAGCTATCTCTAACTGTGTTACGGGGCTCCATCGTGCATAAAAACAGCCCGTTTAAAAGCATATATCTTCCGCAGAGCAAGGGTCACATATTGGCCAAGAGTTCACAACAACGTGTGCCGATCGCGTTGTGTGTTCTCGGTCCTTGCGAACTCCTCAAAAAATAATGGAACAATCACGAACTGCGGTGTGAAGCCACACCATGCAGTGATGCGTTCACTGTACAAGGGAACTTGACCGTTGATTGGCGGTGACAATCCCCAAATGCGATAATTTTGTTTTCACAACCCCAGTGGGAGTAAAGTGTGCTTCATCACTCCAGAAGGTGTTCTAGGTCCAAATGTCGTCAGCCAAATCTCTTACAAGAAACGTAAGACCAAAGTCCTCTAGAATGTCTGCGTCACGTGGCAAAAGTTGGCGAATAGCGTAAAATTTGTACGGCTACGATTTCACAACTGTTCTTAGCACTCTCTGAACGGTGGACTACGGAATGTTCTGCCATCGTGACGCAGTTCATGCACTTATTTGAGATAGTTAGGTCTAGCATTCTCAGCCGTGCCAATGAAACTTCAAGAATTTGCGGCGTTAATGGCCATCGGCCTCTCCCAGGAGCAATTCCCAAAGCCAAATCGCTATTTAATGCGAACTTCCGAATCGCAGTGTTGCGGTGACTTCATGCAACAGCACTATTGCTTTTTTATAGCTCTGCCCACTTTGTCCTCACCCACGTTGACTGTCTGCAGCTCTAATACACACGGATGCCTGTAGAACGTATGTCGCCTGTACCAGTACCGACGCCTAACGGCACGCTCGGATACTAACACTAGTAACAATGCAAATCCTGCAAATTACAGTCTGAATATCATTCTTATAAAGTTGGATACCCATACGGTAAATACACTGAAGAGCCAAAAAAACTGGTATACCTGCCTAATATCGTGTAGGGTCCTAGCGAGCACGCAGAAGAGCCGCAATACGACATGGTATGGACTCGACTGTCTGAAGTAGTACAGGAGGGAAATGACACCATGAACCTGCAGAGCTGTCCATAAATCCGTGAAAGTATGAGGAGGTGGAGGTCTCTTCTGAACAGCACGTTACAATGCATCCCAGATATGCTCAATAATGTTCATGTTTGGGGAGTTTGGTGGCCAGCGGAAGTGTTTACACTCAGAAGAGTGTTCCTGGAGCCACTCTGTAGCATTTCTGGATGTGTGGGGTGTCACATTGTCCTGAAGGAATTTCACAAGTCCTTCGGAATGCACAATGGACATGAACGGATGCAGGTGATCATACATTATGCTTACGTACGTGACACCTGTCAGAGTCGTATCTAGACGTGTCAGGAGTCCCATATCATTCCACTTGCACACGCCCCACACCATTATAGAGCCTCCACCAGCTTAAACAGTCCCCTGCTGACATGCAGGGTCCACAGATTCATTTGGTTGTCTCCATACCTGTACACGTCCATCCACTCGGTCCAATTTGAAACGAGGCTCGTCCGACCAGGCAACATGTTTCCAGTCATCAACAGTCCAATGTCGGTGTCTACGGACCCAGGCGAGGCGTAAAGCTCAGTATCGTGAAGTCATCAAGAGTACACTAGTGGGCCTTCGGCTCTGAAAGCCCATATCGATGAATGTTTCGCACGATGAAACTTGTTGATGCCCCAACTTTGAAATGTGAAGCAATATGCCGGAAGGGCTGCACACCTGTCACTCTGAGCAATTCTTTTGAGTCGTCGTTGGTCCCGTTCTGGCAGCATCTTTTTCCAGCAGCAGCGATGTCGGAGATTTGATGTTTTACACGATTCCTGATATTCACGGTACACTCGTAAAATGGTCGTACGGGAAAATCCCCCATTTCATCGCTACCTCGGAGATGCTGTGTCCCATCGCTCGTGCGCCGAGTATGACACCGCGTTCTAACTTATTTAAATCTTAATAATCTGCCATTGTAGCAGCAGTAACCGATCTAACAACTGCTCCAGACACTTGCCGACTCCAGCGCCGAATCTGCCTGTTTGCATATCTCTGTAGTTGAATACACATGCCTATACCAGTTTATTTGGTGCTTCAGCGTAGTTTTCTGTCTACTCTGGCTCCAGTAGCGAAAGTTTGATTATCGTAATGTTCTATTTTATTCCTTGTAGCAAAAATATGAAAGATTGGAAGTGACAGTCGACGGGTGAATAAGTTTAAGACGAAACTTGATAATATCAACTTTTCTACTGCTAGGATTTTTTTTATTTCTCTGTGAATACCACTGTCGTCATATAGACCACAAGTAATTTGGACGGAGTGTATTGGCAATATTTTAATGAACTAGAATGGAAACGTACATTACAGCTGCTCAACGTAACGGCCATCGCTCTATTTTCATACATGTTACATTAAAAACCAAATGAAATTTAGATTAAGGTCAAATAGACCCACGTGGTAGTGCAAAAAGCTCTGAAGAAAGTGATGTATATTGTAAATATAAAAGGGAGCAAAACACCATTGAAAACTATTGAATAAGAAAAAAAATTCATATATTGCCAAAATAACAGTTTTCTAAACAAGAGAAGTACGTATTTCGAATGGCGCCACATTGACTCCAATGTAGCTAAGAGCGCTAAGGGGACTAGGATACGAGCAGTGGGGTGATTTTGGGAGAAATTTAATCAATTTGTGGAAGAAAGATCTGTTTCGGTTGTGGTGAAAGGCTGGATGCTTGGATGAAATTAAGGATAATGCCAATGGATGGAGAACACTGTTTCTTTATCCGGACAGAGGAGACGTGCTTGTAACTTTCTAGAAGACGATTGTTGTACCATTGTTGCCATAATTTGCTACAGGAAGAAGAATTTTATTATTAAGGAAATTGTGTCAGAAGAACAATACGTTTTGAAGACCTCGGAGAAGAGAGAAGTCACAAGCAAGAAAATTTTAGAACAGACTGTTCTACGTATTTACAAGGGGGAGTCGACCGATAGTGTTCTGTCCATCGAACTGTGATCTGTATTATTTAAAACTGTATTTTGGACAGTATGATAGCTAGGTTTCCGATCAATTACTTTTTATTAAAACAATGAACCAACGGTTTGCTATACAAATACTGAGTGCAGCAGCCACATCGTTGAGTACGCTAAACCAGTGTCCGTTTCTGTTGACACGGAAACACATGCTCCAGAAGGTGTGGAATTATATTTTAATTTAATTATTAATTTAGCTAACCAATGAAAACACAACAGTCAACTTTCAGCAGCGGAGCAATCATGGGGAACAGTGGAGCGCCAACTCCAGAGAACTTCCATCACGAGATGGGTAGTATCAGTAATTCATCCCATAGAACAAATACGTACTGAATGGTAACAATTTTTCTGAAAGCTGTGGTTTTGAAACACAAAACCTGCAGTTAAACGCACTAATATTTTATTATTAAGTTATAGATACGTTTCTCAGGAAGTTGCAGTAACATCAAAGACATCTACGTACCTGTGAAAGGTAATACTGATTCATTTCTCGAATTTATTTGTGCAATTAAACGCTTCAGAGCTCTTTGCGGTGTGTTTTCGCCTGAACTTGAATGTATAGACAGTACAATTACTGTATAGTACAAATACTGTAAATATGCCCCAATAAATATATTATGTTTGATCTGTGTCCTTACGAGCCACTATACCCTTGTACTTACAGTTCTCTTACCATTACGACAGTGTCCAGTCGAAGGTTACAAATATTCCACTACTGCAGCGCTCTCGGAGAGTTTAGTTACTTTTGTAGAGTCTTTGAATATAACAAAGAATTTTAGCTAGCTGACAGCAACATTAAGTTAAGACTTCATACAGAAGTACTATTAACATTCCCTGGATTCCAATGATAATCAGCATTAAAGTTAACTCAAGTTAGGTTTCACGTCGGGTATGCTGTAGGCCTTCAATAATTACCAGTTAAATAAAACGTGTCTTGCAACTTCGTCTGTTTCACTATCAATCAATTTAACATCTTGTTATTATGATCTAAATGACTCTCATTATACCGATTTGTAAAAATAAATCATCAAACCATGGCGGATTACATTCTCAATGCATAACAGCCAAAAAATTTAATTCTGATGCTTGTCTACACATTTATTTTCAACAAAGAAGCTTTAGTTGTATTTATAGAGTTCATATGTATTTCTGTATTTAACTGTACTCAGTCTTAGGTGTACATCTGTGCATCATTGATCATTTCAGTACATATAAAGGAGAAATAGAGGTGACAGATAAATTCGTAAATACGGTCCTGATTGTAAATATTGTGCATTAAATCGAATGTTACAGGAGGACGTCGCCCTTAGAATTAAATTTTGATCCGCGAGGCTATGTTGTAGCTGCGTTACGTACTGAGGCATTAAGTATCTCTGACAATACAGTGAAATCTAGTAAGAAATCGTTGCACACACCGTGGAGGGTGGCGGAAGGTCGACGACAATGGTTTCATTCATATCTGTTGGTTACAGTCAAGCTATCGTGAAGTACGTCAACGATTTGCAAGCTCCACATACTTTTGTAAAATTACTTTATTCAGTAATAGCCGTGAAGAGACTCAAGCAGCAGCTGGAAGCAAGCGGTCACAGAGATGTTAGGACCATTTAAGTGGCAATATTACGTTTTGCAAGGTGTTAACGAAAATATATAAGAAGCATTACTTCCGGACGCAGTATTACCTCGTCCTTCCAAAGGGATGTGCTGGCAGAGAAGCTACAGAGCACACCAAAATGATCTCCACGGTTTCAAACCACACAGATACGCGAGGTAACGATGTAAAGTGGCGGGAATTGTGTCATTTGGCTGCTGTGCGTGCGCCATTGCCAGTGTTAGCCATGACTTGCTCTGGTGAGCATCGTGCGTACGTAGCCGAGGGGTTTATGGAAATTGGCGGATCGCCGATAGCAACACGGCCATATTTCCGCTTCCACTTTGTGCTTGGCCGACGTGATCCTGTTCCGGATGAGAAAACTATTTACATATGGACTCGGAATTGAGGAGAAACAAGTTCTGCTTTGCAAAGAAAATGTCTTGGCCGCCCTTGCCCGCACAGGAAGAGGACCTTTCATGTGGCTTTAGAAAAGCATGCAATTCGACAGTATCCACAGGGCTCAACACGAAAACGTGAGACGATTATACATTTATTGGCTCGAGTGTTCATCGACTTCTCCGCCGATAAATTTTCCTGTAAGATCGTGGTAATTGAGGAATTGAGAGAGTTTGAAACCCGTACGAGATCGTGCCAAGGCATTCTTCGAAACGTGCCATGCACAGCTGTCATCCTCTTGATACGTGAAGCAAATTTTCATCAGTAAATAAGCGAAATTTCAGATCCTGTACTGATAACTACCGTCGAGAGCTTCGTCAATGCCTACTTCATAGCCCGACAGTATCGGTTTTGTGTTCAGTTTATCAGATTACGGTGTTGGGTCTTCCCTTTCAAATGGATCAAATGGCTCTGAGCACTATGGGACTTAACTTCTGAGGTCATCAGTCCCCTAGAACTTAGAATCACTCAAATCTAACTAACCTCAGGACATCACACACATCCATGCCCAAGGCAGAATTCGAACCTGCGACCGTAGCGGTCGCGCGGTTCCAGACTGTAGCGCCTAGAAGCGCTCGGCCACGCCGTCCGGCTCTTCCCTTTTTTTGAAGCGGTGTGACAGATACAGTAAACAGTGACCGTTATGGTTCATGCAGATTAACTTTCCTCGACCAAAAGTGATCTATATTATTAATGAATACGGAGTAGAACACGATCAGTTTCAGCAATACGGTGCAATATCCTATACGTCTCGTTGTCCAGTTGAAATCATTTCCTGGACACATTGTTTCCTTACGAAGTGATATCAGGTGAGCTCCTCTCTCACCCTGCTTCATACCCTGCGACTTTTTCTAGTGGAAGGAGGGGGGGGGGAGAGGTGGGAGGGGTACTTAAAACCCAAGTATCGCCCCAATACCTTGGAAAATCTTAAGGGAGCAATAACGAAGGTGTTCGCTGCCATTCAGCGCTAGATGACTTGCAGATTCATGTAAACGTTCCGAGAGAGGCTCAATCACTGCATCGACAATGGCGGCAGCCATTTGAGTGATGTACAGATCAAAATTCCGTGATCTAAACTGTTACTGTGTGTGGCATTTTTTTACTGTTTCAATAAAAAGAATTTGTAGGTATCTCCAACTTCTGTTTTTATTCATTCCCAAAATTGAAGAGTACTTTTTGGGCACCCTGCACCCTGCACCCCGCGAATAGATGGGAATCTGCCACTCCCTACCCACACTTAGCGCCAAATATCTCCTGGTAATGTGACTGTACGCTCACGAGTAACATGGCATAATGCAAGAACCTTCTTTTAATGACTGACTGCATTTAAATTAATGAAATAACAAACTGAAATTAACATCGTGAAATCAATTGCATTGACTGATATCCTAGCAATTGAAAGACAATTCACTACCTCCCACGTGTCTCTAGTTAGGAATGAAAGTAGCAAAATTGTCTCTTAAAGACCAAGGAACTATTAATAGAATATTGTATTCAAAATTCTACATAATCAGTCAATTAATTTGGTACCATCAGCACAAACATGTGCGTTTAATTATATGTCTGTCTATTGCCTCTTTGAACGTTATGTTGCATATTCGCCTACTTTTTCCAAGTCGTCTACATCCTTCGTGTGGTTCTGACTTGAAGGGACGAATCATGAAAGACTCTAATGATGGATGTCTCTTCAGACTGATTAACTCAAAGCCGGACTATCACGTGGTGTGAGTGATTACCAGTGAATTCCCGCCTCAGGATCGCACCGCACTGAGACGCCGCGGACCTCCAGCACTTTCCAGTTCATGTTGCATACTTTACCACTGGTGAACAGTCTTCGTAAAACGCTGTATACAGGGTACTGCAGTACCAGTTTTCAGCTTTGACCCGTAACATAGTGAACATGCGACGGACGTGTAATCACTTAGCGACTGTTCAAAAATGGTTCAAGTGGCTCTGAGCACTATGGGACTTAACATCTGAGGTCATCAGTCCCCTAGACGTAGAACTACTTTAAATCTAACTAACCTAAGGAGATCACACACATCCATGCCCGAGGCAGGATTCGAACCTCCGACCATATCGGTCGCGTGGTTCCAGACTGAAGCGCCTAGAACCGCTCGGCCACGGCAGCCGGTCTTAGCGACTGTAATGTTACATCACTGCCGACATTTTGAAACTTAAGGCACACACTGTTTTGATTACAATAACTTACTACATTTTAGAAAAAACAGTGCGAAGTACTGGGATTGTGATTAGTCACGTAACAATAAGAGGAAAATTTCTTGGAAATAAATGAATCGAGTATCATAAATGTTTTACAGCAGGAATGGACATCTCAGAAGTCAGTACGAAATAAAGAAAAATATTTATAGTAAACAAACCGTAGCTAGTATCGAAAAATATATTGTTTAACTGGCGAGTGGAACGCAGTTTTGAATACACGTATGTATGAGCTATAAATCGAATCCGTTATTACAAAAGTAGAGCTTTAACTACTTATAAAAAAAAAGAAAATGAATCAATTGCCATAAAAAACCGACAGATGTTGTGAGGACCACAATACATATTACGAACTAAAACAAAGTTAATCGTAAATAAATCGAAAGTATTATCGAAGAACATTCTGTAGTAACATATCAAAATTGAAAACCGGTATGTAATTAGTAACATAAGCTTATTTTATGAGTAAAGCTTATATTATGAGTAAAGCTTATATTATGAGTAAAGCTTATATTATGAGTAAAGCTTATATTATGAGTAAAGCTTATATTATGAGTATTATGAGTAAAGCGGTCATCCCAAGAAAGGCTTTAACTATTTATAGCAAAGAAAACGAACTTATTATACTAATAAAGCCCTATAGCTGATGTGGAGACCATGATTAACAACACGAATTTTAAAAAAATCGTAGCAAAAATAGCCTGATAACTCGAGTAAATATAATTCCTTCCGAAACAAAGGTGGGGCTTTTTTGTCTCTCATACATAGCAGAGGTTACAAATGTAATTTCTCCCCATGTCAACGAACAATGACAAGAAACAGCGCTTTAACGGAATTCAAAATACACACGCAAAGGTGAATTCCAAGCAGCCATTATCATTAACGTCACTGGTGATACCGGTACCTTGCTATTGGTCCTTCTCCTCAGACGGATTAACGCTACACAGGAATATTTTTGATTACCAGTGACTTTCTGGCACTGAGTCTCACCTCCTTGAGCTACTGCAGTCCACAAGCCCTTTTTAGTAGACGTTGTTGTTGCTTTCCACGCCGCGAGTGACCAGTCTTCGTGAAACGCTATGGTACAGTCTGCGAAAGAACGTCCCTGACAATTACATTAAGCTTGGCAGAGATTCTTCACGCTTCTGCTTAAACCTGTCACTTGACGTTATTATATTTATATCTCTATAGCAACGCCTCAGCGTTGTCGCTGCCATATAGTTGACTATTGTTTTCGCTTCCAGTCGTCTGTGCTTCGCACCTGAATGCAGCAAAAGCGCTGCCAGCTGTTAGTAATGTTCTTTCGCCGACTCTACTGTAGGCGCATTCTCAACGAGATGGCTGCCGCTTACCGTCACATACAGGGAATAGGCAAAATAATGTGAACATTGGTAGTGATGAGATGGTTGTGTTTGACGGTCAACAAAGCAGGTAAGGCAAGTGTCGCGCTGGTTGTGGCGTATTCAATACGGACTAGGCATCAGAGCAGATTGTTTACGAATAGTGCACACCACGTATTTGCATTCAGAGGCCGAGGCCGACGTGCAATGAAAGACCTAACAGACTTCCAAAGAGGGCACATTGTGGGGACCCGATCAGCTGGAACTTCAGTAACCAAGGCAGCTAACTCACTAAATGTTTCAAGAGCAACTGTTTCAGAAGTAATGACAGCCTAACAAAACATCCAAAGACATCCACGTGTAAACGTAATAGTGGGCGCAAATCAAAACTAAATGGCAGAGATCGTCGTAGCTAACACGATTTGTGTCACAACACAAACCTACGGCGGGTAAAATGACTGCAGAGGTCCATAGCCATCTTCAAGACCCGTATCAATCGACACTGTCCGCCGAGAACTCCGTAAAGCGAATATTTATGGATGAACTGCTATACCGAAACTAGCAGTGACGACAACCAACGCAAAGAAGCGTAAACCATGGTGTCAGGAGCATAAATCCTGGGCGGCTGATCCGCGAAAATACGTCATTTGGTTCGACGAGTCGCCGCTTTAATTATTTCCAACATCGGGCCGTGTTCACGTCTGGAGAACGCCAAAAGAAGCCTACTATCCTGATTGCTTGATTCTGACTGTTAAGCATGGAGGTGGAAGTGCGATGGCGTGGGCAGCCACATCACGGTATTCTGCTAGTCCATCATTACTCTCAAAGACCGTGTTACAACAATTATTTTAGGTGGTCAGCTGCCCCCACCACGATTGGTCCCCAACATGTTTCAGGACGATAACGCACCCATCCGCACAGCCAGGATAGTACAATCGTGGAATGAGGAGCATGACACTGAACTGCAGCGTCTTCCCTGGCCAGCACAGTCCACGGACTTTAACATTATGGAACCCTGTTGGGCGGTGTTGGAGCGCAGACACCGGGGCAGATTTGCGCGTCCCTCGTCACTACAGGAGTCAGAAGAGATTCTAATCAATGAGTGGCACAACATTCCCCTGGAGACTATACAATCACAACATGCCAGTATTTTAAGAAGAATCGCAGCTGTATTACGGGTAAATGGGGGTCCAACTCTCTTATTAATAAACCATTGCCAAGTAAATTCAGGTGTTCACATTATTTTTCCTATCCCCTGTATATCGAAGCTGGCAGCGAACACAGCTAGTGAACTATACCTAGGAATACCAAGTTTCCCTTTCTTTGAGCGTTGCTGGCGTGGTGGCACATAGAGCAAGAAACTACGTCGCAGGATATAGGCTACCACGTACAATTACGTTTATAGTCTTAACTGTAACAATTATTGTGAGATTAATCTCTCATTCAGAGCAAGCGCTCTGAGTTGCCTTAAGAAAAAGGTGTAGTTTGCAAGAACGCTTGCAAGTATATACATCGAAGGTGTGACTGTCAAGAAGCCAGATATCGATTTTGAGGAAAGCCACATCACGAAGATTTTTATATTATGTTAATGGTAGGAATACGAGAGACAATACTGACCCTACGACTTATATTAGAACTTCGGTTAAGGTTGGTTGGTTGGTTGTTTCGGGGAAGGAGACCAGGCAGCGAGGTCATCGGTCTCATTGGATTAGGGAAGGACGGCGAAGGAAGTCGGCCGTGCCCTTTGAAAGGAACCATCCCGGCATTTGCCTGGAGCGATTTAGGGAAATCACGGAAAACCTGAATCAGGATGGCCGGACGCGGGATTGAACCGTCGTCCTCCCAAATGCGAGTCCAGTGTCTAACCACTGCGCCACCTCGCTCGGTTGTCGGTTAAGGAAAGGCTAACCTAAGTTTATACAATTTGTAGACTTAGAGAAAGCTTTTGACAGTGTTGACTGGAATGCTCTGTTTCAAGTTCTGAAGGTGGCAGGGGAAAAATACAGGGAACGAAAGGTTATTTGCAATTTGTACAGAAATGAGATGGTAGTTATAAGAGTCGATGGACTCTAAAGGGAAGCAGTGATTGAGAAGGTAACGAGACAGGTTTGTAGCCTATCCCCGATGTTGTTCAATCTGTATATTGAGCAAGCAGTAAAGAAAACAAAAGAAAAAATTGGAATGGGAATTAAAATCCCAAGACAGGAAACAAAAACATTGAGGTTTGCCGATGACATTGTAATTCAGTCAGAAACAGCAAAGAAGTTTGAAGAGCATTTGAACGGAATGGACAGTATCTTGAAACGAGGAATAAGATGAACATCAACAAAAGCAAAATGAGAATAATGGAATGTACATGAATTAAATCAATTGTAGTAGCCCGCCGGTGTGGCCGAGCGGTTCTAGGTGCTACAGTCTGGAACTGCGCGACTGCTACGGTCTCAGGTTCGAATCCTGCCTCGGGCATGGATGTGTGTGATGTCCTTAGGTTAGTTAGGTTTAAGTAGTTCTAAGTTCTAGGGGACTGATGACCTTAGATATTAAGTCCCATAGTGCTCAGAGCCATTTGAACCATTTGAATTGTAGTAGATGAGTTTTGCTATTTGGGCAGCAAAGCAACTGATGACGGCGAAGTAGGGAGGATATAAAACGTAGTCTGGCGTTGGCTAGAAAAGCATTATTGAAGAAGAGAAGTTTGCTAGCATCGAGTATATATTTAAGTTTCAGGAAGTCCTTTCTTGAAGTATTTTTATGGGATGTAGCCATTTATAGATGTGAAACATAGAAGATCAACGGGTAAGATACGAAGAAAATGGTTGAAATGGCTCTGAGCACTATGGGACGTAACATCTGAGGTCATCAGTCCCCTAGAACTTAGAACTACTTAAACTTAACTAACCTAAGGACATCACACACATCCACGCCCGAGGCAAGATTTGAACCTGCGACCGTAGAGGTCGCGCGGTTCCAGACTGAAGCGCCTAGAACCGCTCGGCCAACAGGGCCGGCCGACAAGAAGAGAATAGAAGCGTTTGAAAGGTGGTGTTACAGAAGAATGCTGAAGATTAGCTGGGTGGACCACGTAGGCGATGAGGAGGTAGTGAATAGAATTGGGAGAAGAGGAATTTGTGGCACAACTTGACTAGAAGAATGGATGGGTTGGCAGGACAGGTTCTGAGGCATGAAGGGATCACCAATTTAGTATTGGAGGGAAGCGTGGAGCGTAAAAATCGTAAAGGGAGACCAAGAGATGAATACACTAAGGAGATTCAGAAGGATATAGGTAGCAGTCAGAGACATGAAGAGAGTCGTACAGGATAGAGTAGTATGGAGAGGCTGCTTCAAGCCAGTTTTTGAGCTGAAGGTCACAACAACAACAATGATAGAGTTTTTCGACTGTTCCCGAAAGAGTTTAGGTGACATGTAATGGTATACTGGTGCTGGTGTAATAGAGATGAGTGAAGGAATTAGTGCGTTGAATAGTGCTAGTCTTACATAGTACCATTCAAAGTAGCTTAGACCTCTGTTGGGAGAACCATTTGGTGCCAAATCGGAACCACAGTACTTGCGTGGATTGCTACGTGCAGCGAAATGTGAACCTCGGTACCAAAAGTACTGATTCGGATTTCCCATTTCGGCTATACTGTACAAAATGCCGGGAAAAGCATATAAGGAGAAACAGGAGGTTCAGCAACTGCAGACTAACAATTCAACAGAGTAATATCTTGATGGCTAGCTGGACTAAGAACTACATACTGGAGAGCACAGCATCATAAGCAGACATATCTAAAAAAGTGTGTGTAACTGCTATGGATTCTGCTGTGAAGTGTGACTAATGATAGCGTTCGTATATACGATCGCAAAAAAACTGCGGAAATCGATGAGTCACACCTAACTGCCCGGAAGTACAGTTGAGATCCCCTGCTATACCCACAAGACGGGAGCGATAGTTTAATTTGTGGAAAGGGGCCAAAATGAGTGACTGTCAGTATTCATTTGACAAACATTACAAGAGTAAAGAAAACATTAAAAACAGAGCAAGCCAAACATTAACTTTAGAACTTAATTCTCAGATAAATGGGCCATCGATTTCACGCCTTAAGGGCAAAACAACTTTAGTTTAAAATCAGTTAGAAGTCGTATACAAACAAACAACAAGGAAAAATAACGGAAGGCAGCACATCAAACGGGGCTCAAAGTTTCCAAGGGTCGGCCTGGAATTCAAACACTAACGCTCGCTTAGGTGAGACAGGCAGTCGGTCCAACAATTCTCAATTCGACGGCAACTCTACCGACAGACAGTCAACGGATCAAGCGACAGGATAACTTCCGCTCCACACGATCAGTCTACAACATGGAGTTCAATGGAACAACACAGAAGGCATCGGCACCCACAACGAATTACACATTCAGTTGTCAAACTTCACGCCGTGCTGGACAGCCACAACACGATGAAAAGAATACATTGCCTGAATTTACGTCAACGGCCAGGGCAGGTAACTGGAACATTAACGGCCACACGGCAGAAGATTCCGCTGGTGCTCATAAATTCAAAATAATGAAGTTAAGTTAAACTCCACAGGAGGGCGGTTCGAATTTCGCCAACTTTAAAACACACGTTGTTGCTCGTGAGAATGTCCCAACAGCCCACAACTAAATTCGAACGACACAATGTGAACAGTTGGGGCTGGCTGGTAGATCTAGTAAAGACTCACCTTTCGTGTCCGGAGTCGGTGAGCCACGGACTCGTAGGAGTGGGAACAGCACCTCACACACTGACCGTGCCTGGATGCCGCCGGCGGGCCCGGCCAGACACGTGCCAGGGAGACTTCCACGCTGGTCCACGCCTACCAACCAACTGCCCGCACACGGCACAGCCGGAAACTATAAGCGCGAGGCCAAATATAGTGCAAGGCAAATATCGATACACGCTGCTGCTGCCACTCGCGGAGAGAGAGGATAACAGCATAATCGCGATAACCGCGGGAGACTAATCACAGAATAGCAACCACGGTTTAATTCAAAGCATAACACAAGCTAGCCACGGATCAGCAGGAAAGGACGACCTTTAAAGAACGAACGTGATCGGATTTGGCTCAAAAAATGGTTCAAATGGCTCTGAGCACTATGGGACTTAACATCTATGGTCATAAGTCCCCTAGAACTTAGAACTACTTAAACCTAACTAACCTAAGGACATCACACAACACCCAGCCATCACGAGGCAGAGAAAATCCCTGACCCCGCCGGGAATCGAACCCGGGAACCCGGGCGTGGGAAGCGAGAACGCTACCACACGACCACGAGATGCGGGCTCGGATTTGGGTATCTGGAGGTACTGAGAGGGAACAAAAGAAACAATTCGTTGTGAAAGTTTATTCCTGGACAAAACGAACTTCACTACCTGTTCTAAGAACTTCATCCTACCTGGAACAAGAGTAATTACAGATGGTTGGAAATTTTATGAGACATTCAACAACGAAGGTTTTTGATCAGGATTTTGTGAGTCTCTCACTGGTACTCGTGTCCTCTAATGATCATTCTGTACATTAGGAGAACATAAAACGTCTATGGAAATCTCTCCAAGCCGTCTATCAAAAGAGAAGGCCGACCAGGAGAACGAGACGACCTGCACATCTTTCAGTAAATCTACTTCCACAATTTCGTGGCATAAAACTTCCTAGTGACACCTTTTGCACGAGAAACAGCTACAGTCTATCCTGGTTATTGAGGGAAAGGACTCCTATGTGGCTGCATACACATCACGTAGAATTGTGCTTTACGGGTCAGTTTGTTCGTAAAGGGAAACGAACCAAGTCCTTCCGTCGACACAGGGCGTCGAATTACAGACGTGACGAGCAGTATTTTTTGGGCTGACTCCAGGTACACATCGAAAAAATGAAAGTGCAAATACAAGCCGAAAGACCAGAAAAAAATTGTCTCACGTCTCTTCGGAGATACACCCGGTATAGTTCCTTATTACCAGTTCCAACCCAGCACATCCATTAATAGCTCAATATCAATAGCTCAGTGCTCCACTTCTAAAAGTATCTGATTCTGTGGGAGCGCTCACTAAAAGTTGAATAACCCAGACCCTCAGTCGATATTTTGATTGGGCTCAAACAGATATGTTGCGTGCCTTGCAACACTACCTACTGGGCAAAAACTTATTGTCAAGGCAGAGTGTACTTAGTCGTTTCTGGCTTTCTTTGGATATAAAATGGTACGTAACTGTGTTATGGCTGATACTGATGCAGTAATTTGGCAATTAGACTTCTTATGGTTATGATAGTGCTAAAGATACTGTATTAAACATGGATAAATTACACGTAGCAAAGGCTTACGTACTATTTGTACAGTAACCAGTTTACGTTTATAAGAATCGAAGTACATGAGTGGAACACGATGTTTCATATGGACTGAGGCAGGGTTGATGCCTATCCCCAGTGTTGTTCAATCTATAGGTTAAGCAAGCAGTAAACGGAATCAATGAGAATCTTGTAAGAGATTTAAAATTAAAGGGGGAGAAATAAAACTAATGACGTTTGCCGATGACATTATAATTCTTTTTGAGAGGGCAAGGTACTTGGATGAGGAGCTGAACGGAATAGGCCGTGTCTTGAAAGGAGGATATAAGATGAACGTTAATAGAAACAAAACCAGGGTAATGGATTTTAGTCGAATTAAATCCTTGCACAGCAAAATAAACGGTAATGGCCGATGATAAAGATTGCAACTGGCAACAGCAAGAAGACATTTTTGAAAAAGAGAAAGTTGCTGACATGAAGTATACATTTAAGTGTTCGAAAAAAAATAATTCTGAAAGATATGTCTGGAATGCAACCTTTTACGGAAGTAAGACATGGAGGATAAACTGTTCAAAAAAGTTGCTTTTGAATTCCTGGTGCTGTAGAGAAGGGCTCAAGATTAGAAGGGAAGAGTACAGAACTAATGAAGAGGTACAGAATCAAGCTGCGGAAAAGAGAAATTTGTGGCATAACCTGAGTAACTTTAGTAAGAGTAGTGGAGAGGGATGTCGGGGTAGATACTATTGAGCGTAACTTTAGTAACCTTGAGAAATAGTGGAGATGGGTGTCGGGGTGGATACCACTGAGGGTGACGAAAGCTTGACTACAGCAACCAGTTTCAGATGGATGTAGGTTGCAGCAGTGACGTAGAAATCAAGAGGCCTTCGCAGGATAGACTCGCGCAGGAAGCTGCAACCAACCAGTCTTCAGACTGAAGACGACCGAAGATAACAATAGCGTAACACTTTCACTGTTATAACCACGAGGTTCAGTGTTCAGCTCCCTTAAATGAATGTTCGTAGGCCGCCGTACGTGCACAGTTGTGTGAGTAGCTGGATACGGCATAGTAGCCCCACTGAGCCAATGCGTTATCTCGTAGAGTTACGCTCTACCAAAGCCACTGCTCCATAATTTTGGTACACCACATAAATGTACTAAATAGAAGGATTCCCGGTAGTAGTGGCAGCATAGTTAGGGAAAGAAATATAAATGACTGTATAAAGAGAGACACTGGGAACAGACGACTTCTCTTTGCTTCGTGTTTGTATTCCATATAATTAGAACTGCACATCATTCAATGTTAGTCCATTGTATATTTTACATCATTACGGAACACAAATTGCGTTTTGTACGCAACAAAAATTAGTTGATTGTGTTTTTATGCAAATATAGTCTATATGCATGAACATAAAAGTTATATATAATTATCGTTGCTATTTTGTAACCAACAGAGCGTTTTCATCTTGATCAAAGGCAAGTGTCTCAAATTGTTGTTGATAACTGTTAAAGTTGTTTATGAAGAACAGAAACATCCTTTATATAAGTTTGACGAAATATTGAAGCGATACTTGATGTATTTTCAGTTGTGAGTTCTTTATTTTACACGTCTGTTAGGGAAATTGAGATTTCTAACGGTTTATGATAAGTCTGTATTGTCTGCGTTACTACAACATCCCTTTGTTTCATGCTACAAACCAACAATTTTTGAATAAAGTCTGAATTAAATGTCGACAATATTAAATTTGGCGTAAATACTGCTTACTTTTAAGTAACGGACTGGAGGATACCTATTTAGGGTAAAAATATTCTGTAGGTTACCTGGTCCTTTGTGTACCCCATTCAGTTTGTAGACGGTTAACCGCTCCCAGTTTTTAGGTAAATCTAGTAAGACACCGGTTGCATACGTAAAGAGTGCGATCGTTATGAGATAACGTCCAATAAGTGTGCACAACACATAACAGGTAACACAGGTACGAGTTTAACTGACCAAAGACGCTAGGAAATGTTGCTTATGATAGTCTACGGTAGCCTATGTTAGCTTTACATCTCTAGTTACCTCTACACTGTCAGTTAGTGCCTCTACTACTCAAACACCATAACTGTTAGCTACTCGTTTTAAGACTGGGAACAGTAATTTACGTGAAGCATGGATTTACAGATAAGGAAACCTCCACATCAAGTCCAGCACTGCGTGACAACCCAGGCAAGACTATATTTAGTAGAAGTTGATCCATATTAATAACAGAACAAGAGAAAGACAACATTCGTTTAAATTATCTCAGCACACTACCTTTAGATCAGTATATCCAAGCAGCTAATACGGCAGAGATACTTAACCAGAAAAAACAGAAACGAGGAAATACTTAAGATTTCATACACTATGCTAATGACAGTTCCATGTTGGTATGGACGATCACTTACCTGGCGAAGTCTTCCCAGAGCGTTGTTCAGCGAGTCGTCTCCAGTACCTACTCAACATGTCACTGCTCCTCATCAGTTAATCGCATATATATATATATATATATATATATATATATATATATATATATATATATATATACAGGGTTATTACAAATGACTGAAGCGATTTCACAGCTCCGCCATAACTTTATTATTTGAGATATTTTCACAATGCTTTGCACACACATACAAAAACTCAAAAAGTGTTTTTAGGCATTCACAAATGTTCGATATGTGCCCCTTTAGTGATTCGTCAGACATCAAGCCAATAATCAAGTTCTTCCCACACTCGGCGCACCATGTCCCCATCAATGAGTTCGAAAGCATCGTCGATGCGAGCTCGCAGTTCTGGCACGTTTCTTGGTAGAGGAGTTTTAAACACTGAATCTTTCACATAACCCCACAGAAAGAAATCGCATGGGGTTAAGTCGGGAGAGCGTGGAGGCCATGACCTGATTTGCTGATCATGATCTCCACCACGACCGATCCATCGGTTTTCCAATCTCCTGTTTAAGAAATGCCGAACATCATGATGGAAGTGCGGTGGAGCACCATCCTGTTGAAAGATGAAGTCGGCGCTGTCGGTCTCCAGTTGTGGCATGAGCCAATTTTCCAGCATGTCCAGATACACGTGTCCTGTAACGTTTTTTTTCGCAGAAGAAAAAGGGACCGTAAACTTTAAACCGTGAGATTGCACAAAACACGTTAACTTTTGGTGAATTGCGAATTTGCTGCACGAATGCGTGAGGATTCGCACATTGTGTCTGTTCACTTCACCATTAAGAAAAAATGTTGCTTCGTCACTGAAAACAAGTTTCGCACTGAACGCATCCTCTTCCATGAGCTGTTGCAACCGCGCCGAAAATTCAAAGCCTTTGACTTTGTCATCGGGTGTCAGCGCTTGTAGCAATTGTAAACGGTAAGGCTTCTGCTTTAGCCTTTTCCGTAAGATTTTCCAAACCGTCGGCTGTGGTACGTTTAGCTCCCTGCTTGCTTTATTCGTCGACTTCCGCGGGCTACGCGTGAAACTTGCCCGCACGCGTTCAACCGTTTCTTCGCTCACTGCAGGCCGACCCGTTGATTTCCCCTTACAGAGGCATCCAGAATCTTTAAACTGCGCATACCGTCGCCGAATGGAGTCAGCAGTTGGTGGATCTTTGTTGAACTTCGTCCTGAAGTGTCGTTGCACTGTTATGACTGACTGATGGGAGTGCATTTCAAGCACGACATACGCTTTCTCGGCTCCTGTCGCCATTTTGTCTCACTGCGCTCTCGAGCGCTGTGGCGGCAGGAACCTGAAGTGCGGCTTCACCCGAACAAAACTTTATGAGTTTTTGTAGTATCTGTAGTGTTTCGTGACCATATGTCAATGAATGGAGCTACAGTGAATTTATGAAATCGCTTCAATCATTTGTAATATATCGAAGCGACGAATGAAAATTTATACCAAGGCCAGATTCGAACTTCGGTCTCCTGCTCAAAATGCAGGTGCGCGAAGCATTTCGCCACACTGGCACAGTGGCTTTGCGTAACTTCAATCCCAATTACCTTTCCGACCTGAGCCCACTTGGTATTTCCTCGAAACCGGAACAGCACAGACGCTCTCCAACTATATTCGAAGACTATCTCAGTATCGCAGGAAATGGGAGATCCTGCCTGAAACTCAGAAATATAGCTCCTTTAATGAAATTAAATATATGGTTCTAGAGACCTTGTCAAGTCCCAAACATTCATAATGTCTATATGGAGACTGAAGTAATAAATGAAAGGTGCATGAATGAGCGTGGTGTGCTGGTTAGCTCGTCTACCTAATAAGCAGTAGACCCGTGTTGGAATCCCAGCCTTGGTAAAAAAATTTATTTGTGGTATCAGCCTGCGTGCATACATCACAGATGTTCGAGACTTGAAAAGATCTCTGGAACCGTATAGTTCCGTTTGGTAAATTAAGGTGACTTTCATTTCTTTTTGTAGTACATAATCAGCTGCAGTCAAGAAAATCTGATAATAACGGTAGTGTAAACATGATGAATCATCGCTACACAGCAAACGGCTACCATCGTCACCTTTAAGACTATCACCTGTCACATCATAATTATGCTAGGCGCCACGAGCGTCAACCACTCGTTGTTCCACCTGGAGTGTCTGAGAAGACCGCCTGGCCAGCTGTGGTAGTCAGTGCTGGCGACATCGTCTGTCTCTGGCTGTGTCGTTAGCGGCTTGCAGCTTCTTGCCTCGTTTCATGCTCACCAGCCACTTACGGATAAACATAGCCTCTGTTGCTTTGTTTGCATCTCAACAGAGCAGTCTTCTGATAGGTTCCCATAGATAGAAATCTTTCTTTTATGACGACTTAATCCATCAGGTGGCTCATGTTACAAAAATTTTGTATGTCATTTATTTACATAAATATGTCATTATGCCCTTACCTGTTTATTCACCATTTCCTTAAATGTTTAAAAGGAGTTAGAAAGTTTAGACTTTCTAAAGTTGTCTCCTACTGTCTCCATCACCTGCCACATGCTTCTTCTTATTGAAGTTCGCTTCTGCGTATCATGTATAAGAGATTCGAATACATCTATCTTCCTACCTCTCAAGCAATATTGGACAATATTAAGTAAATAACGGTTCGAAAATATTAATACCGCATCGTAATACTAACGTTAAAAACCTGGAAGTCTATGGTCTTACGAGGGGCGCTGAGTAAGTAATGCAATACATCTGTCAAACGATCCGAACAGTCGAAGACCGCTTCAAAGAACACCAACGTCACAAGCGCCTAGGCCAGCCCAACAAATCGGCAGTGGCAGAACACTACTTGGAAACTGGATGCCTCGCGAAATACGAAGAGACCAAGATTCTGGCCCCTACCAGCTTCTACTGGGACACCATCTTCAAGGAGGCCATTGAAATTCGCGTAACGGACAATCTCATAAGCCGAGACACAGGTTTTCAGCTGAGCAAGCCATGGAAACCCTTACTTAGATCCATCAAGGAGTCACGCCTCAATCGAATACAAGATCCTTCCACGACGGCCGCCGGGAACACTCCACGGCATTCTGCATCTTCCACCACCCGGTGCGACGCCGGGGACGGCGCGGACGTGGGACGTGGGTCGGCGCCAGCAAACGGATGGTCGGCAGCCGCAATCGGAGCGTCGGCGCTGGGTATCGAAGCCCGACTGCTGGACATAAATAACACTTAAAATGAGCAGACAGACCATTCCATCAGAACCAACTGATGACGGAAAGGTTATTCGCCAAAATATCGTGGGACTTCAACGATCGCATCCGGCTGGACACCCGAGAGCCCTGGAAACAACACATACGCCGGGAAAGCCTCCGATCACAAAGCAACACATTTTTTTCCTGAAAGCGGATTGGTTTTATTCAGGATTCCAACCCACCATATTATTCCCCACTCCTTTGGGTACAAAACAGTATTTTTCAGTTGCTGCATCAGTAACCTCCACATCATCCGCGTACTGCTTCCCCCGGAGTGTGTCCTCCATTGAGTCAAACAGACGGAAGTTGGAATGTGGGAGATCGGCGATGTGGGATGTGGGATGGATGAAGAAGATCAGGCCACTGAAGTGCGTCAGCACTACCAACAGAGACGTGCAGTTGTGCAGCGAGGTGTTTGATCGCGATCCGTCGATCACCTCGAAAGAGAGTGTACGCATGTTCCAACATTGCAGAAGCCACAGCTGTGTGTGGCCTGCCGGCAAGAGAAAGATTGGCCAGGTTCACGCGACCTTGTTGTTATGATGACAGATGCTTACGACTCGCCATGCTTTTGTTCACTGCCACGCCCCCTTAGACATTCCGCAATCGCCTATGAATATCTGCGACGCTCTAGTTTTGCACCAAAAGAAACTCACTGAGAGCCCATTGCTTGGAACGCACCTCCGTTACAGACGCCATTTTAAAAACAGCGTGTAGCGCTGCCACCTATCGGAACTTCATGAAACTATAGCGGCTGAAGAAGCGAGAATATTTTACGATGTCTCACAACAAATTCCGCATTTTTCAACAATAATTGGCCAGGAAAAAACATAAACAAACTGCATTACTTAATGAACGACCCTAGTATATATGGGCACTTGTACTGATGAACATCGCAGAGAGACAAGTAAAAATTGCTACAGAATTAACAATTAACAAATGTAATGAACGAGAGTCACTCCAAAAGAGATGCACACTATTTTTTTAAATACATCTTTTATTCTACATATTTCAAAAATTTACAGTGTGTAGATACATCCTTTAGGAACAATGTTTTCATTTCTCCGCATAATTTCCATCCCTCTTAACTGCCTTACGCCATCTTGGAACCAGCGCCTGTATACCCGCACGGTAAAATTCTGGACCAACCTGTTGGAGCCACTGTTTGGCAGCATGCACAAGGGAGTCATCATCTTGAAACCTTGTTCCACGAAGAGTGTCTTTTAGTTTCCCAAAAAGATGATAGCCACATGGAGCCAGGTCAGGACTGTAAGGAGGGAGTTTCAGTGCTGTCCATCCGAGTTTTGTGGTAGCTTCCATGGTTTCTTCCGCGCCTGTTTTAACGCCAACACTTTCAGTATTCTCCAAACACTTCCTTTCCCTATCCCAACATAGCGTGACAGTTCGTTCACTGTAATGCGTCTGTCAGCAGTCACCAATTCGTTAACTCTCTGCACATTGTCTGGAGTGTGTGCAGTACGAGGCCTGCCGCTGCGAGGACAATCCTCAACATTGCCATGCCTGCTTTCATCACGTAACCTGCTTGTCCACCGACTAACTGCACTGCGATCGACAGCAGCATCTCCATACACCTTTTTCAACATCTTGTGGACGTCTCCCACTGTCTCGTTTTCTTAGCACAGGAATTCTATGACAGCAAGTTGCTTCTGACGAACGTCAAGTGTTGCAGCCATCTTGAAGACATGCTGTGACGGCGCCACTCACGGGAACAGGTTGAACTAAGTTTGAAAACAAGCGGGAAGGATGTATCTACACACTGTAAAACTTTCACACATGCAGAATGAAAACTGTATCCTTACAAAAATAGTGTACATTTCTTTTAGAGTGACCCTCGTAGCTTTATGCTGATCTGTTAGAGACTCACTTTTGATCTGTACTGTTTTGACTCATTCTCCTTCGCCATATTGACATAATGTATTTCATAATGTTTGTTCCGGTCCATTCAGGATATATCAATCCTGGCTGCTAAAATCACACTTTATGTCGTTTATATTTTAAATATCAACATTTTCTGTGGTATCATCTTCTTTTCCCGTACGGTTTATTTTAAAATTATTCTTCTGCAAGTCTCAGAACAGGTTAATCCCAATTCTAATTCTCCTATAGAACCAAAATTTTGCACCAATTGTCTTGGTGAGGTGGTACTGGATATATTCATTAATGCGTTCCACCACCCTGTAAAAGAAGTGTCTGTCGCTTATCTGTCTGATGTAGCTGGTTTTGATGAAGTGACGAGTTATTGTAGCTGATCACGGCAGCCTTTTATTACCATTGTTACTGGCCTTCAGCCAGCTTATTTTTATATAAAACATACATGTATTGGTAGATAATTACTGTTAGAGTACTTATTTGGTGGTTTGCACACACACACACACACACACACACACACACACACACACACACACACACAGACACACATCAAACAGAACGTACACAGTCATAGATAGACAATACTGAATAATCATCGTAAATTAAAATATTGTAAAACGTCTTTTATCGTACATTACCTATGATGTGTTTGTTGTTCATACACGCAGATACTTGTGATAGCAGTGACTTTCCGGACGGTGCTCAAAAATCTCTGAGCATGTGTTGCTAACAAAGCAACGGTTGACCATGCTTCCCAACTTACTGTAAAAGGGTTGTAGTATTTTCACGTTGTCGGCGGACCCCACAGAAAATCTTACCTGCATCCCCTTCTTCCCACAAGGGGAGACGGGTGGCCTTTCCATGGGCGGGCTTTGAAAATGTTTACGGAAAAATCCATCGTTAAGTGAGAGGTCGGGTGCTGAGATACTGAATGTGCACTGGATATCTTGGAACAGGAGCCGGATGGGTGAATCATTGTGTACTTAATACTATTATAGCTTGTTCCCTCCCATTCACGTTACCAGTCTTCTATCATGTTTCCGTGCCGCACACGTCGGTAAATCGTACTTGGGGTTACGGTCCAAGAACTGTGACATACTGCATCACCTTCTTTAGCTAAGAAGTAGACAGATTTGTTGTCACTGATCCCATAGTCTGATTTAACCCAAGTTAATGATAATGTCTCCTTGACACAACAATTGTTCAAATGTGTGTGAAATCTTATGGGACTTAACTGCTAAGGTCATCAGTCCCTAAGCTTACACGCTACGTAACCTAAATTATCCTAAGGACAAACACACACACCCATGCCCGAGGGAGGACTCGAACTTCCGCACGGATCAGCCGCACAGTCCACGACTGCAGAGCCTTAGGCCGCTCGGCTACAACAATTCCAATAGTGTACTAATCCTGTATACAATGCTGTTTTAAGTGAAACAAGTAATAAAATTTAAAAGTACTATTAAAAATGACAATGACTCATTCACTATGTAACGTAAAGATGCTGTTATCCGTAATCAGAAACGAATTGCTTTTAGTATAGCAACCAGTTCCGCGATCATGATACTTGCCCCTGTGGATAATGTGAACAGCCCAGGCTTCCGCAAACTTGATACGAGGGTTGAAATAGTGGCAACTATTTACTTACAGCTCATAAAAATACATACGTGTTTCAAAGTTTTACTGACCTTCAAAGTAGGCACCAGCATTGTGTATAACCTGTTGCCAGCGATGTGGAAGTCGTAGCAGTGACAGTTCTATTGACACTTCGAGCGGCGCGGCATGTTGCCCGACGAATTTGTAGCAGTTCTGAAGCGAATGCCGTGAAGTGTTCCCTTCAGTTTAGAAATCGACTTGAACTTACGAGGGCTTAAGTCAGGGGAGTGCAGTAGGTCGTGTAGCACTTAGCATCCCCACCAGTCAAACAAATCAGTAACAGCTTGCACCGTACGTGCTTGAGCATTGTCTGCAAAATGATGGTCAGGTGCTTCAGAAACTGTCATCACTTCAGTCTCTGTGCTGTTCATTTTTGGAACACAACCTACGACCAGCTTAGAGACAGAAGTGATGACACTTTCTGCAGGACCTGACCATCATTTTGCAGGGCAATGCTCAGGCACGTACAGTGCAAGCTGTTACCGATTTGTTTGACTAATAGTGCTGTTAAGTGCTATACCACCTACTGCACTCCCCTGACTTAAGCCCTCGTGAGTTCAACTCGATTTCTAAACTGAAGGAAACACTTCACGGCATTCGCTTCAGAACTGCTAAAAATTCGTCGGGGAACAGACCGCGGCGCTCGAACTGTCAACACTACTGGCACAGCATAGAGTATCCTGCGACTTCCACATCACTGGCAACGGCAGTACACAATGGTGGTGACTACTTTGAAGGTCAGTAAAACTTTGAAACACGTATCTATTTTGTACGGAACGTAAATAAATAGTTGCTATTATTTAAGTTCCAACCCTCGTATACAATAAGCGCTTTGAACAGAGTCACTGCTTTTGGAGCTGGCAATATAGATGCAGATTGCTTCCGAATGCCGCATAAAAATGGGCCAAAGAAAAATGCTTCAAATGGCTCTGAGCACTATGGGACTTAACATCTGAGGTCATCAGTCTCCTAGAACTTAGAACTACTTAAACCTAACTAACCTAAGGACATCACACACATCCATGCCCGAGGCAGGATTCGAACCTGCGACCGTAGCAGTCGCGCGGTTCCGGACTGAAGCGCCTAGAACCGCTCGGCCAAAGAAAACTGGGCCATAGTTTTATCACTGACGTGGGCCACATGTTCAAAGATAAACTGTCCACAACTATTTAGACTAGGTATTTGTTAAGACCCCCTGCTGGGCGCTGATGACCACGCTGTTTAGCGCCCGTAAACCTCAACCACACACACACACACACACACACACACATACACGCACACACACACAAGACCCCCTGAGTATTTAAGTACACTTGGACTTACGGAGGAAGACTTATAGCTAGCAAGTAGCATTTAGTTAACCACGTCGTTTTGACGGGAAGGGCTGCATATTATTTGGACGAAAGTTACGGACGCTGTAGGTGGGTTGGAGGTTCATATGTTTGAACCGAGAGCACATTGGCGGTAGTGGACCACATTGCTCCAGCACAAGCTCTCAGAGCTTTTATTGGCATTTATGAATTTTATTGAGGCAAGTGTCACGGGCAGATACATGACGACTGTTCCTATAACCAGTGACTGGACGCACTATTCTGAAGAAACTGTCTTCCACAGCTGAAATATGAGGAATTATATATGCAAACATTTGCCTTAGTTGAACTTCATTGTTATATAGAAGAAGCAGTGAAGCTCACGGAATACGTCTTTTATTAAAGTGACCGTCTGCGGCACTTCTAAACAGCCATCGTCAGATTATGAGCGCTGTAAGGATATGGAAGTGTTTGTCAATTAGGGAAGTCAACCTCTACACAAGATAGATGAAATATCAGAAATACTATAACGTGATAGTTAGCTGGACCTGTACATAACTTGTTCGAAAGATAACTAGTAGCATAGCGCAGTGTTTACGTATGTGTCTGAACCTATCGACGTGGTCACAACGGTAACAGTTGCCAGTCGCTATCCTGCCGCGAGTTAAATGATGTACGAAGGCCAGCGCATTTGCTGCAGCCAATGAGAACTTAACTTACGTAAAAAACATTATAGCTTGTGAGTAAATGGCAAAATAATAGAACAATTGTGTGTATAGCATTATACAAATCTAACTGCTCAGACAAATAACATAAGTTTTTACCATAAATTAATGAAAAACTTTAAAATAGAAATGCCAAGCAGGAAGTGTAGTAGGATCCTTGAACTCCAGCTGGTGACAGTCTGTCGTACTTTTAGTGACGCCGTCTCCTTTGAAATATTAGCTATTGGTAGTAAAAGGTTATGCTGTACTCGACACTGTGATCACGGTAATGTTATAGTTGGATTAACCTCCATAGATGCGAATAGAAAACGACTGGACGAATTCGACGAGAGTACCTTGTATCGATGTAAAATACCACTGCAAGTAAGCTGACATTATGCCATGGTTCAAATGGCTCTGAGCACTATGGAACTTAACATCTGTGGTCATCAGTCCCCTAGAACTTAGAACTACTTAAACCTAACTAACATAAGGACATCACACACAGCCATGCCCGAAGCAGGATTCGAACCTGCGAACGTAGCGGTTCCAGGCTGAAGCGCCTAGAACCGCACGGCCACACCGGCCGGCTTGACGTTATGCCATATTGGCGTTTCTATTTTTAAGTCTTTCACAAATTTATAGCAAGATCATTTAAGATTTGTGTTATTTGATTGATACATTATTTGCACAATGCTATATACATAACTGTCCTATTATTTTTACATTTATTCACAAGTTATAATTTTTGTAACGTAAATTAAGTTCCCGTTAGCTACAGCTAACATAATGCAGCAAATGTGCTTGTCTTCATACATTATTTGACCTGAGGGAGAACAGCTACTACCAGCAGTTACCGTTTTGACCACAAGCAGCTGTTCACTACACCGACAAGTTCAGCCAAATGGGTAAACACCACGCCTAGTATTTCTGATATTTTGTACACGTTATTTAAAACTTCAACCAAATATCACGCCACAGTATTTATGATCTTTGTTTATGTTATGTAAAGAATGACTTCTCTAATTAACAACCACTTTCATGCCTTTTTACGGCGCTCATAATCTGAAGATGACCGTTTAAACATGGCCAAACCGAAAAGATTCATAAATGGGATCTTCTGCAATCTTGACAGATATTTTTCTAATTGATCATCGAGAACCGATCGTTGTTCCCTCCTTACCACGTTGGTTAAAATTGTGAACTTCGTTACTCCCAGTTCTGTTTGTTATCATTTTCTAGCCAACAACTTACATATGCAGTATGCAAACTGGGCAGTGTTGAATTCCTCATATTCTTATTTTTATTCTTTACATGCACGACAGGTAAAGGAATTTGAATAACTCAAATGGCTCTGAACACTACGGGACCTAACATCTGAGGTCATCACTCCCGTAGAATTTAGAAATACTTAAACCTAACTAACCTATCACATACATCCATACTCGAGGCAGGATTCGAACCTGCGGCCGTAGGGGTCGCGCGGTTCCAGACTGAAGCGCCTAGAACCGCTCGGTCACTCCGGCCGGTCATTTGAATAGCTAACACTACGGTAATGCGTTTTTGAACAAATGGGCAGTAATTCAACGAACACGAGTATTTGCGTTATAATGAAGCAAGATTAGAGTTTAAAATGCACTTGAATTTATTTCACAATTAGCAGTGCTTAAACGATTTATAATGTCCCTTTATTATTACAACTCTCCGCAGGACTAGGGTTTCTCGAGTTGTTCTTTTACTTAGACATCTTTTTTCTTCGCACAGAGCAACTAACGAAAACACTGATGAATGTGTGAGACATACTGGTCTTTTTCTTCTGTCTTTTTTGTGTAAATAATGGAGCTCAATTGTTCAACACATCACCTGCAGTTTCATTACAATCTGTTCATTGGTGGATGTGATAAACTAATGAAATCTTGCTTAGACATTCCTATTTCAGTGACACTAAAAGGCAAATTAGTCGACTAAAATGTTCTGCCGATTTTTCGTCTTAATTGTTTGCCTTTAAGACCGTCAATGAAACTTATAGTAAAATTACTTCTTACTACATGAGCCTGCTATCTTCATCTCGTTATATTAAATAAAATCTGGAATGGATATCTATAACCATGAGACAGATACGGAAAACTGACCATTTAAGCGAAATTTAGGTGGGAGATAAAACTTGTAAATTTGGAAGTGCAGTTTCGGAGAAGAATGTATCCTATCTAATCAGAACTACCCGGCGAGTCCTATGTAATGCGGTATCAGCTACTAGAAGCGACGAGACGCGTGCCCGCCAGTATAAGAGGAGATGGGAGTATTGCGTTGTCAGTAGCTAAGCAGTAGCAGCAGAAAGGGGCTGTTCAGGAAACTTCAGTGAGTTCGAATGTGGACCACTCACTGGACGTCACCGTTTTTGCAGATCCAGAAGGTACATTTCTACCCTTATAAAGCTGCCCAAGTCGAATTTTGGCGGTTACTGTGAAGTGGAAACGCTAAGGAACAACCACAGCTGCGAATAGGAACCGTCGAGCACTGTGGAAAGTCGTAAAAAATTGCGTTTAATCAGAGGAGGAATCGCTCGTGACTTTCAAAATGCTACCAGCAATCCAGCTGTATGAATATCAAGAGCTCTGATGGAAAACCAGTGCCAAGCAACGAAGGGAAAGGTGAAAGGTGAAAAAATATATAGAGGGGTCCATACAAGGGAGATAAACATGAAGGATATATTATCAAAAGTGAAGTGGACGCAGACGAAGATGACATGGGACATACGACACTGCGAGAAAAATTTGACAGAGATCTGTAAGATCTAAGTTGAAACGAGGCCCCAGTGATAGGCGATATTCATCAGAACTACTGATAGTCTTGGGAGAGCCAGCCATGACAATACTCTTCTAACTGATGTGGAAGATGTGTGAGACAGATGCAATAACCTCAGACATCAAGAGGAATGTAGTAATTCCAACTCCATGGAAAGCAGTTACCGACATGTGTGACAATTACCGAACAATTAATTTAGTAAATCATGGTTGCAAAATACTTACACCAATTATTTACAGAAGAATGGAAAAACTGGTGGAAGCTGGCCTGCGGAAGTTCAGTTTGGATTCCGAGGAACACGCGAGGCAATACTGACCCTAAGACTTATCTTAGAATATAGGTTTAGGAAAGGCAGACCTACGTTTATAGCATTTGTATGCGTAGAGAGAGCTTTTGAAAAATTTGACGAATAATCTCTTCGAAATTTTGAAAGTAGCAGAGGTAAAGTACATGTAGAGAAAGGTTATTTGCAATTTGTACAGAAAGCAGACGGCAGTTATAAGAGTCGAAGGATGTGAAAGGGAAGCAGTGGTACAGAATGGGGTAGAAAGCAGTAAAAGAAACAAAAGAAAAATATGGAGTTGGAATTGAAGTTCAGGGGGAAGAAGAGAAATTTGTTAACAATTAACATAGATATGTTAGGAAGTCGTTTCTGAAGTTATTTATATGGAGTGTTGAGATTATGGAAGTGAAGCATGGACAATAAACATATTACACAAAAAGAGAACATAAGCTTTGGAAATGTGATGCTACAGAATAATGTTGAATATTAGATGCGTCGATCACATAAGTAATGTGGAGATACTGAACAGAATTTTGGAGACCAAAAGTTTGGGATACAACTTGACCAAAAGACACGTTCTGACACACTAAGAGATCACCAATTTAGACCTAGAGGGAAGTGTGTGGGGTAAAAATCGTAGAGATAGACCAAGAGATGAGTACAGTAATCAGAGTCAGAAGGATATAGGTTGCAGTACTTATTCGGAGATGATGTGGCTCGTACAGTGTAGAGCAGCATGGACAGCAGCGTCAAACCATTCTTCGGACTGGAGACCACAACGACAGCATCATCGTAAGGCTGGGTTAGTCGCCAATGGTGGCCGCGTCTTTATTGCACTAAAGAACTCTACAATATCTGACCCCAAATGTGAATTAATCTGAGTAACATGAAGCATGGAAGGTCGGTTAAAAATAGTAATAGGATGACTTTATTGACCATATGGCTTAGGAGCTGTGGCTGTAGAGCACTTCACAAAGATCTTACAGGGTATAGTTAGCAATTTTCCTCATCATGCGCCTTAAACTTGCCAGGTACAGATTGTGAGAATCATGCTATACAAGGATTCTTGTGACATTATTCTGAACGTTTTGCCCGAAAATTTCTTCGAGCAGATAAAGAGCCAACTCATGAATGTAGCGTCTTAGATCACCTAGAAACAAACAGACCTGAAAATATCGAGTAGCTGACACAGAGGAAAGTATCTGCGATCATAGGGTTGTGATAGCAACTGTGAATAAAGATTGGACAAGGAATACTACTAAAGGTAGGGAGATATTTTTCTTTAGCGGGAGTAATGGGGTACATATTGCACAGTGCCTAAGTAGCCAGCATCAAATAGTGATGAGGACGATGATATGGAGCTCAAATGAAAAAATTCAAAAATAGCGTTGAATATGCCTTAGACAAACACGTTCCGATGATGATCTTAAGAGATGGGACAGACCCACATTCAAGAGGAGTCAAAATCTAACTGAAGAAAAGTCCGAATGAAGCGAAAACCAGCGTAACGAGAGCAATGAGAGAAGTCTTCAATGACTTTGAAAGTAAAATTTTGTCAACCTATCTAAATAAAAATCTTAAGAGGCTTTTGTCTTATACAAAATTGGTAAGCGGTGCGGAACAATCTATTGATTCACTCAGAGATCATACTGGAACCCGAACGGAAGATAACTGAGAGAAGGCCGAAGCAATAAATTCGGTCCTCCGAAATTGTTTCATTGCGGAAGATCGTAACACAGTCCTTCCTTTCAGTCACCGTACGAGCGCCGTAATAGCAGATATTGAGATAACCGATTGTGGAACAGAGAAGTAACTACAGTCGCTTAGCAGAGTAAAGATATCAGTACCAGGTGAGATACCTTAAAAATTCTGCAACGATTCTGATGAAAACTTAAAACTTATTTCCCTCCTAACAACATTTTATCGTAGATCGCTGGAGAAACGAAGGCTACCTAGCGACAGGAAAGAAAAGCGCCGGTCATTCCCGTTTTCAAAATGCGCCGTAGGACAGATGCATCTAATTATACACCTACATTGTTGACGTCATTCTATTGTAGAATTGTGGAACACTTTTTTAATACGCAGTAATTTTGACGTTTTTGGAGAACTAAAATCTGCTCTAGGATAATTAATAATGATTCCACAGACAGTTCGCTCTATTCCTCCACGAGATGCATAGCGCTGTAGACAATGGGGTCAGATCGAAGCCGCGTGCCTTGACTTCAGGAAACCATTTGACACGGTACCGCATTACCGTTTAGTGGAAAAGTACGACCTCGTCGAGTATCGGACCGGATTTGCGATGGATCCAAGACATTCTCGCAGACAGACTGCAACATGTTGCTCTTAAAGTAACAAAATCGGCAGATGTAATTGCAATTTTCGGAGTACGCCAAGATAAAGTGTTAGAAAAGTGACTCTGGCAATTGACATCGAACGTAATTGAATGGAACTTATTGAGCATATGTAGGAAAAGAAATCCAGAAAATGCACGAAAAGCAGACGCCAGACTCAGAGGAAGAAAGTTAATGAAGTGTAACTCATTCACGACGCAAGTGTCTTATAAGAGGCTTGTTCGATCGATCTTGTGTATTAAAACTTCCGAGCAGATTAAAAGTGTGTGCCGGCCCGAGACTCGAACTCGGGACCTTTGCTTTTCGCGGGTAAGTGCTCTACCAACTGAGCTACCCAAGCACGACTCACACCTCGTCCTCACAGCTTTACCTCTGCCAGTACCTCGTCTCCTACCTTCCAAACTTTGTAGAAGCTCTCCTGCGAACCAAAGTTCCTGCAAAGGTACTGGCAGAAGTAAAGCTGTGAGGACGGGACGTGAGTCGTGCTTGGGTAGCTCAGTTGGTAGAGCCCTTACCCGCGAAAAGCAAAGGTCCCGAGTTCGAGTCTCGCTCCGGCACACAGTTTTAATTTGCCAGGAAGTTTCGTATCAGCGCACACTCCACTGCACAGTGAAAATCTCATTCTGCTCTCGTGTATTGTTCATCAGCATGGGATCTTTACCAGACAGGAATGGTAGAATGGAGGTGGAGGGAGGGAGAGAGAGGGAGATCTAAGAAGAGTGATGCGTTTTGTCTCGGGATCGTCTTTCGGTGCGAGATTGCAGACGTTACAAGAGAGGAGTTGTGCATCACGGAGAGGTTTACTATTGACATTTCGAGAGGGCACGTTCTGGGAAGAGCCGGACAACACAGTACTTCAGTTTCTGTAGTTCCATTGTGTGTGAATGCAATGGGACTGCGGCTTGTCAAAGACGTGAAGAACATAAAAAGCGACAGCCATAATTTTATTAATAATTATTTGGCTACCAGAGTCGGTGTCACAGTGGCACCATTTTAGACTCCTATACACGTAGATGTCATTATTATTATTTATTCGTTTCGCCCTCTGAGGAACACGCGGAACCATTAATTAGCACTGCTCTTCTAAGTTCTCTTGTTCTTCTTTTCTTCCCAAAATTTCCTCATCCTTTGACTGTGGGCCTGTCTCCTTTCTTATGTCCATGCGTTTTTCAGTTTCAGATTCTTTTCCGTCGGGTTTTTGATTGTGAACCTATGCGAGTTGATTTTCTGTCCATACGCAGTCCGTGTGGTTTCTAGTGGGTCAATACTGAATTCAGTGATGTCATTTTGGGTTTCTGTTAACGAGCGTGTCCTGGTTTGGCGAATTCTTTCGATGAGAAACAAGATTTTCTTGGTCATCCTAGAGGCATCCATTCTTGCTAAATATCCGTAGAATTTCAATCGTCTTTTCCGTGCAACTGACGTGAAACGTTCAGTCCTTGAGTTCAGTTCTTCAGAGCTTTTGCCCATCCAGATACCATCTTGGATCTTGGGCCCAAATATTTTCCTGAATATTTGCCATTCCATTTTCTCAATACCCTTGATGTTGATGGTTAATTATGATGTTTCAGTTGCCTAGAGCGCTTCTGGAAGAGTGAGTGTATGATAGCGGTGAAGGTTTTCTTGGGTGGATAGCGATTTCTTGTTGTATGTGTTCCCAGTCATTGTATAAGCTTTACGTAATTTTTCTGCTCGTGTTTTGTGAGCTACTTTTTCGTTGCTTGTGTTGCTGATCATTTCACCCAAGTACTTGAAGTACTTAACTTGTTTGATGTCACCATATTTTATTACAAGAGGTTTCAGATTTGAATTTTTGGAGTCCATGCATTGTGTTTTCTTGTAAGAAATTTGGAGCCAGGTTTTGATGGCTACCTCATGAAATTTCTCGATGGCATGTTTGGCTTCCTCTGGAGTCCGCGTAATTATTGTTAGGTCATCAGCAAAGGCAAGGCATTTTATGTTGATTCGTTTGTCCTTTGTTCTCATATTTATTCCAGTTATTTCTTTCGCCCACGTCTTGATAACCTTGTCCAGTACCAGGTTAAGGAGGAGTGGGGACAACCTATCACCCTGTCTCATTCCTGCCCTTATTTGAAAAGGTTCAGAAACTTCTTCCATGAATTTTACTTTTGATGTTGTGTCTGTTAAAGTCTGCTCAATTAATGAAGTAGTTTTGTTACCTACACCATATTCACGAAGTGTATTGAACAGACTGGTGCGATGAATCGAGTCGTATGCCTTCTTTAAATCTACGAAGCTGACTACTGTGCGGCTCTATGGACGGTGCTGCAGTATCATCTTCAGGTTCCAGACCTGTTCTGCGCAAGTTAGATGTGGGCGGAAGCCTGCCTGATATTCACCGATCATACGTTCTGTCTGTTGTTCTAATGTGGTGAGAAGAGCTCGTGAGAGCACTTTGTCAGCGACTGGTAGGAGTGAAATTCCTCGATAGTTGTTGGTATCGGTCTTGTCGCCTTTGATGTGTACAGGGTGATTCAAAGCAGTTTTCCAATCTGCTGGTATTACTCCACTTTCCCATACATTTGCAATAATAATTCTTAGTCTGTCAATCAAGAATGAACCTAAAATCTTGAGCATTTCGGCAATTACACCGTCTTCCCCACGTGCTTTGTTGAATTTTAGATGTGATACAAAGTTTGTACCTCCTCACGTGTAGGTGGAGTTTCCTGGTCTGGGATCACAACATGGAAGTCAACTTTGTCTACTGGTGGTTCACAGTTGTGTAACTTCTCGAAATGTTGTTTCAGGATTTCACAGTTGGCGTTTATGTTCGTCTCAAGTTTCCATCATGGCGTCGAAAACAAAGAGTGGGTGGTTTAAAGTTTACTAGTTCTTCCCTAAATGTCCCATAAAAATTTCTGGTGTCATTTCTTTTAAAATCATTATCAATTTCCTCTAACCGTTTGTGATGGTACGTGCGTTCAATTTGTCTGATGGTTTTGGAGGTTTTCACTGTGTTTCCAAAAAGTTCTGTCAATTCTCCGGTGTTTGATGGCTGTGCCAAATATTCCAGGATTGAATACGTGATTTAAGTGCTCTGCCGCAGTCAGTTGTCGACCACCTGGGTTTCCTTTTCCGTGATGGTTGACAGAGTTTTCTTGAAAACTGCTGGATGGTTCCGAGAAACTCTTCCCATGTTTCCGTGTTAGTATCTAGTGATTGTGCAAACTTCTCTGCATGTTCTTCTAGGTATTTCGGATCAATGCGCAGCAGTTTAGATTTTCGGCACATTTTTCGATTAGCTATGAGGCGCATTTTGACTTTTAAGTGGTGGCCAGCAGACTCCAAAAGCCTTTGCGTACCCTCACGTTCACGGTTCCTGAAGAGAATTTTCTAATTATCGCTACATGGTCAATTTGATATTCCCCAAAGTGATTGTTTGGAGATTTCCATGTAGTCAATTTCCTCGGTGGTTTCTTAAAGTGAGCGGATATTATTTGGAGGTTTGCTATCCCACAAACGTTGATAAAGCGATGTCCATTGGTGTTCGTCTTTTTGTGTGCTGAAAAATTTACAATTATATGTTCACGTTTTCTGCCTATTTGCGCACTGAAATCTCCCAACAGGACATTGACATGGTGTTGACGGTTCGAACCAGGTATTTTTACCAAAGACCCTACCCCTATAAGACAGGTGCAGAGAATGCTATTACAGGGATCAAGTCTACAGAGAAGTTTTAGAAATCTATAGAAGCCATTTGAAATTGGTGAGCCCGATAATAACACAAACTTCTAGAAGACTCATCTATCTGCATATATGGTAGTCAAATAATAATTAATAAAATTACGGCTGTAGGTATTTATCTTCTTCAAGACATATTACTTACCGCCATATTAATCTCGCCTAAAGACCACGATGAGTAAATTTGAGAAATCAGAGGCAATTCAGAGACTTACCGACAATCATTTTTCCTACACGCCATTCCCGATTGGAACAGGGAAGAAGGGATCAGTTAGTGGCACCAGAAGTACCCTCCAAGACTCACCATTATGTAGCTTGTGGTGTATGATGTAAATATAGATGTAGATTTTAAAACACGGTACAAACAACACATCATATGTAGCAATAGTGAAAGAAATAATTCCTCATTAGCAAAATTCTGAAGATACCATAGCCACCGTCATACCAACTTAGAACAAGATATGAAAACGATTAGGTTAAACAACCACAGTAAATGTCTCACACCAATGCTGGAATACAATCGTATCCAGAAAGTCACTGTGACTAACGAACATGCCATAAACGACCAGACACCTATCAACAACAAAATCTGTGGTAAACTTCATAAAAGGAAGGAAAAATTATTTTGTAAAATCCTCTCACATGTAAAACCTTGTTAAAACCAACACTATCCAAAATACAATAGCAGACAATAAATGTTGATTTCTTAGTATTGTGAAAACGAAATTTCGTACGGCAGAAAGCGGAAGAACAGCTGTCAAACAGGAGAAAGGAACACATGTAGAGGCCGGCTGGGGTGGCCGACCGGTTCTAGGCGCTACAGTCTGGAGCCGCGCGACTACTGCGGTCGCAGGTTCGAATCCTGCTACGGGCATGGGTGTGCATGATGTCCTTAGGTTAGTTAGGTTGAAGTAGTTCTACGTTCTAGGGGACTGATGACCTCAGAAGTTAAGTCCCATAGTGCTCAGAGCCATTTGAACCATTTTGAACACATGTAGACCAGAATCTACGCAACTTGTGAGTAAAAATTAGTGCTATAACTGCATCATAGATGAGCTGAAAGTACAAGAACTGTTTATAACCTCAGTAAATAATGTCGAAAATGTAAAGCAAAGTAGTTTACTTACATATATGTATATATTCCAGGCCACGAACATGCCTTGTAAATAATAAAAGCGAAAAGTTCATTGGAAAAGAAAATTGTCTTATTCAGTCTTGATTAGACGTAACTAAGATAATAAGTATCAACATAATACTATACACAGCTGATGATGACAGATCAATAAACAATCAACGAAATAAAGTAGTATGTTGACTGGGGTTATGTTAGATGCATAATTTTCGGCTCCTAATCTGATGTTGACCCTTCTGAAGGTGAGAAAATTATGCTACAAACCAGTCACTATAAATGGTACTAAAACAGTAGTTTAATGTAATTGACATCAGGATAATAGGAGCATAGATTACAGAACACTAACGGTTTTTGTGGTTAGCTACTACGGTCAGAATTACTGAAACGTAATCAAACTTGATTATTTTTGTGTAAAATCTCTGCAAACATATTTTTCTCCTCAGATTATGTTCAAATTAGTTGATGTTTGTGTTTTAAACTGTATCCCTCGTCCTTGACGGTCTGACTGCTTACCACCAACAGTGTTTCGTGCAGAGTTTCTGGTTTTCACTGTGGATGTTAAAAACACGCACCTCTATTCTGATGTTTTCACCGAGTTTACAACGCTTAATAAATTTAAAATTTCTGTGGACTGTGAGTGGCACTCATATTTAGTGTTGGCATCTAGAACCTAATACATGCTACGTTCTCCGGGAAAAAAACTAGCAAAAAGTTAAACTCGATGCCGTACGAAAAGTATGATTTCCATTGTGATTCACATCTTGTTTTTCGCTATAACTTGTCTTGGTTTGATGTGGTAACAAATATTGTCTTCATTCAACCGAATACATATTACTGGAACGTAAGTATAAATCCTAAAGAAGCAGTTTTCGACGGCTGACTGCGATGCAATAATCTGAGTTCGATGATACAATATGTTTGCAATATCTGTTACATGAAACGACCGCTCTCTCTCTCTCTCTCTCTCTCTCTCTCTCTCTCTCTCTCTCTCTCTCTCTCTGTGTGTGTGTGTGTGTGTGTGTGTGTGTGTGTGTGTGTGTGTGATAGAGAGTGAGACAGAGAGATAGATAGATAGAGAGAGAGAGAGAGAGAGAGAGAGATAGAGAGTTGTTAGCCTGATCGCTCGAGCTCAGAACTACTTGGACCCACTATCGAAAATGGCCCATCGACTTCGACGATCTAAGAAGGTAATTCCGGTATGACGAAGTCATTTCCGAAACGAATTGGAGACACAGCAAACGCTCTACGCATGTTTCCCATCGTTTTACGCATAAAATACCATATCGTAAAATACCGTATTCTAAATCAGTATAAAATAGCCCTAAATCTCGAGACAGTTTCCAGTACTCTCTTCAAATCTTAATCTTCCAGTCCCAGAGTTGCAGTCGTGTTGGAAGTAACATAGTTTGGAAAATTGGGCTATTACACTGCATGCAGTATTTTTGTGCACAGAACTTATCGGATACCACTGTAGTACAAATTTTAAAATTAGAGCGTCTTTCTCAATATAACATGATTTCTTATGTATGCTTGCTCGCTTTGAACGAATAATTTTTGCATAACTTTACTATGGCTTTTTATATTCGGCTACTACAGTGCAGATATACGATAATGAAGTAGTACATTCATGAAATGTGCATAGAGTTCCACTCCGCTGTGTTCCAATTCGGAAATGTCGTCTGCAGTTAAAATATGATTTCATATTCAAAACTGAAATTTTCCAAAATTTTCGCAGTGTGTATTGCAGTGTACTAACGCCGAAACAAGTTGGGGGAAAATAACTGAACTAACACGCGCTGTGTAAAATGACCACTTAAAAAGTACACATGTTTATTTCTATTTTGATATCAAATGGGTGAATTTCTGTGACGGTATGGATATCCTCTAGCAGAACTTCCTACCGATGAGATTAATTTTTACGAAATTTCGATTATGTATGACAAATTACATCAACAACAAAGCGCTGGTGGGATTAGAAGAAATCATCCTTAGCATCTGGATGGATGGCGGTTGCAGATAGAATGGCATAAGTAGAACGCCTGATAGAATGCCCTCTAAATTTGATGCATTTGTGACTCACTGCCTCAAAAAACAGTTACGTAGAGTTGAATTACAACTAGGTTATACACAAAGGGTCTTTAAATAAATTCGAACAGGGCAGAATCATAATATATTCTCCATTTTCCAGGAATGTAAAATTAGGTTACTACATCATAACATTAGGGGTTAAAAAACAAGGTACATACATAGAAAAGTGGAAAATTCGGATGTGATGGATATTCTGTGACATCCTGTTCACCATCTAACAACCGGAATAAAGAAGTTAAATATCAGGAATTAAAGAGGAGTTACAGAACAGTGACTCGTCAAAATTTCGTTACTCTTTAACGGTAACTGTGTGAGGGTTAAAATATGTTCGGCATATTAATTGAAGGAACTGATATAGCACGAAGGTGAATACATGTAGCAGACGTTATTCCACGGATAAAGTTGGGTCCACAGATTACTCTTCTCGGTTTCAGAGATAGGAATTGCTAGTGAATGGATTGCAGATGGTTGCGTTTTACCCAAGGATATTTTTATTGCTTGCTCAAGGTATATTTCACCCAACGATTTATATTCGTCTTGCTGCTGGACAGGAAACTGAATTGCTTATAGTACACTGATGTTTTAATTTTACTCTTGCATGGGGACTTATTGCAAAATATTTCACTTATAAATTAAACATAAAATTATAGGTTTCATGAGAACCGTTGTTTTGACAGTGATCGTACTGAAATATTTTTGAAACTGAACATGTTTTGTCAGACTGATGGTGACTCGCGGCTAAGCAGTAAAACTACATCTAAGGCTTGATACTGACAAAAATTTCCATAGCCGCTTCAGATGCAGGACAAATGAAATAACTGATTTTACATTGTAGATAGATTTAATGTTAGTCCTGGGACGCTTTCAGGGCTATATACAAAAATTAAGAAGTTACACAGTGTGTGATATTTTTATTTATTTTCAGTATGCAAAAATACCAATATCAGCAAACAACTTCAGTCTGACATAAAAACACCAGGCACAATTTGATCCTCGTAGGGTATATTTACAAACTTTCACATGCTTGAAAAAGAACTGCGAGGACAATGAAAAGAAAAAGAAAAAAAAAGACATGAAACAACGTCTTCATTACCATGCGGTTATTTCGACCCGCGGCACACGTCAGCTCTTATTTAGCGATGCGTAGTTTCCCTCCCGAACAGTGCAAATATCAAAAGTAAAGGATGGGGGAAGGGATTGGGAACGTGGGTGGGAGAAGAGGGTGATGGTGGGGGGGTAGAGGGTGGGGGGGGGGGAAGGGGACGAAGCGAAAACACGGCATTAAAATTAGCTATCGCGAAAACGTCACACGCAAGCGCTTCTGCCGCAAAGGAAATAATTTAACTGGGATATAACAACGCTGACAGCGGCAAAAAATTACGCCGCTTGGCGACGACCGCACCAACATGCACAAACACTTGCACGAATAAACACACACACACACACACACACACACACACACACTCACACACTTTGCTGGCGTGTACAGACGCACGGCGCTTCAGTTGTGCCGTTCTGAGCGCCCGGGACGGGTCCTGTGCCATAAATCGCCGGACTCTTGACAGTAAAGAAAATTGCGCCTGGATGGTAGCATTATTTTTTTTGGGGGGGGGGGGGGGGAGGCTGTGTGCGTGTCTGTGTTTATTCCTCAGGGAGACTGGAGAGCAGCAGGCGAAAATCTGTATAGATTGCGAAATTCTCAGCCGCTCTGGTGGCAGGCGCAAAAGCTGACACAGGCGTCTGGGACAGGCCGCGCGCGGACCTGCTCCCAGCCGAACAGGTGCCTCGCGAGCTCGGCTAGGCGCCGCTCTTAATAATGCATCTTCATTCCGAAACGTGTACAATGCGCGCACCTGGGCAATCAACGCGCCCGGAATCCACTTTGCATCCCAACAGAACCGGTGGCTTGCGATTTTTCAAAATTTATTTCTCACCTACAGTTCCGACTAGCAAATCGCGGCTCCTATTCTTGTCTCGCCTGGGCACCCTCTCACACCCCTCGTACCAACACTCACACACACACACACACACACACACACACACACACAAAATGAATGTTCATCTTGGGAATCACGCCATTGGACCTAGCGAGGAAAAAGCAAGGGGGAATTAAGTCCGGCGCCACTATCCTTCCCCCACAGAAGTTTCTCGGCGCCGTCTCCTTCTTCCGCCTCTTTTGCTCGGTTCGCAATTTACACGCCTTCACTAGCCGCCGTTTCCGCCCCCGCCGCTGCCGCTGCCGTGTGTCTCGCCGACGCGGGACAATTTTGGCGCGGACAGCGCGGGCGGGAAGCAATTTGCACGTCTGTGCGGCCGCCCGCCCGCCGCACCTTAATCCGCAGCAATCGCGACTGCACAAAGCCGGCAGCACGAGGCGCACACAAAACTCGGCAGCCAGCCGGCCGTTTGAAGTCGCGCGGCGCCTCCTCCGCTGCCGCTGGCCAGGGGCATTCTCCCGGCGCGCTGCCTCTTTGGACTAAGCCGGAAATCGCAGCGACGGTGCCGCCAAAGAGCGGGACTCTGCGTTTTGGCGGTCTCGTTGTGGCTCTTCTACCTGTGAAAAGGAAAAATCATCACCACATGTATTCCCGTGTCAGTTCAGCCATTTCACAGGCAAAAAACGCTTTTGGGTGTGTCACCATGTCATGAAATATAGTATGTTCTTTCTACCGTGTACAAACTTTAGGGATTGATCTACATCTACATCTACATTCACACTCCGCAAGCCACGCGACGGTGCGTGGTGGAGGGTACTTTGAGTACCACTATCGCTTCCCCCTTCTATTCCAGTCTCGTACTGTTCGTGGAAAGAAAGATAGTCGGTATGCCTCCGTCTGGGTTCTAATCTCTCTGATTTTATCCTCATGGTCTCTTCGCGAGATATACGTAGGAGGGAGCAATATACTGCTTGACTCCTCGATGAAGCCGTGTTCTCGGAACTTCAACAGAAGCCCGTACGGAGCTACTGAGCGTCATTCCTGCAGAGTCTTCAACTGGAGTTTATCTATCATTTCCGCAACGCTTTTGCGAGTACTAAATGATCCTGTAACGACGCGCGCTGCTCTCCGTTGGATCTTCTCTATCTTTTCTATCAATCCTATCTGGTATAGATCCCACAGTGCTGAGAAATATTCAAGCAGTGGGCGAACAAGTGTACTGTAACTTACTTCCTTTGTTTTCTGATTGCATTTCCTTAGGATTCTTTCAATGAGTCTCAGTCTGGCATCTACTTTACCGACGATCAACTTAATATTGTCATTCCATTTTAAATCACTCCTAATGCCTAGTCCCAGATAATTTATGGAATTAACTGCTTCCAGTTGCTGACCTGCTATATTGTAGCTAAATAATAACGGATCTTCCTTCCTATGTATTCGCAGAACATTACACTTGTCTACATTGAGATTCAATCGCCATTCCCTACACCATGCGTTAATTCGTTGCAGATCCTCCCGCATTTCAGTACAATTTTCCATTGTTACAACCTCTCGATATACCACAGCATCATCCGCAAAAAGCCTCAGTGAACTTCCGATGTTATCCACAAGGTCATTTATGTATATTGTGAATAGCAACGGTCCTACGACACTCACCTGCGGAACACTTCTCTCCGTTGTGAATGACATGGCTCCTTCTGTTATCTAGGAAATCTTCAATCACACAATTAGTCTGATAGTCCATATCCTCTTACTTTGTTCATAAACGACTGTGGGGAACTGTATCGAAAGCCTTGCGGAAGTCAAGAAACACGGCATCTACCTGGCAACCCGTGCCTATGGCCCTGTGGGTTTCGTGGACGAATAGCGTGAGCTGGGTTTCACACGATCGTCTTTTTCGAAACCCATGCTGATTCCTACAGAGTAAATTTCTATTCTCCAGGAAAGTCATTACACTCGAACATAACACATGTTCCAAAATTCTACAACTAATCGATGTTAGAGGTATAGGTCTATAGTTCTGCACATCTGTTCGACGTCCCTTCTTGAAAACGGGGATGACCTGTGCCCTTTTCCAATCTTTTGGAACGCTACGCTCTTCCAGAGACCTACGGTACACCGCTGCAAGAAGGGGGCAAGTTCCTTCGCATACTCTGTGTAAAATCGAATTGATATCCCATCAGGTCCAGCTGCCTTTCCTCTTTTGAGCGATTTTAATTGTTTCTCTAGCCCTCTGTCGTCTATTTCGATATCTACCATTTTGTCATCTGTGCAACAATCTAGAGAGGGAACTACATTGCAGTATTCCTCAGTGAAACAGCTTTGGAAAAAGACATTTAGAATTTCGGCCTTTAGTTTGTCATCCTCTGTTTCAGTACCATTTTGTTCACAGAGTGTCTGGACATTTTGTTTTGATCCACCTACCGCTTTGACGTAAGACCAAAATTTCTTAGGATCTTCTGCCAAGGCAGTCCATAGAACTTTACTTTCGAATTTACATAGATTAGAGGATACGTAACAAAAAAGGTCTAATGAACCTATGTCCGGAAACACATGGTTTCCATGCTAGAGAACATTTATTCAATCTTCCACTGTTAACGAGACTTTGGTCTAGTACGCCCTGTACCATGCAGCCACAGTTACAGTACGCGTTGAAAATGGTTTCCATGTGCCTCAACACATGCGTGTACGCGCCGTAGCATGTTGTGTCTCACAGGTTCACATCGGCCAGGATGCATCTGAAAAGTGTAAAAGGCAGCATGAATACGCTGCTCCAGTGTCTCCACATCTGGAATCGGCTCTGATAGCCAGAAATTTCACGGATTGAGATCCGGTGAACGAGCAGGCCTTGCAACTGGACCCCCTCGTCACATACATGAACCAGGAAAGACACTATAGGGATGCTTCTGGACGTTACCGGCGAACTGAGCTTGAGGACCACCATGTAACAGCAACATAACCCTTCGAAGCATCACGGAACTTCTTCCAGCGGGGGAGGCAAAGTCACCCGCAAGAAACGCCTGTAGCTCCGGCCTGTTAGGTGACGTGGAAGGAAGACTGGTCCCAAAATACGGTCGCCAATTATCCCAGCCCATACATTCCGGCTGCACCGATGCTGATGATTCGATGTCACCATACCATCTGCATGTTATCCCACAGATGACTGTTATGAAAGTTGGCCGGCCGGAGTGGCCGAGTGGTTACAGGCGCTACAGTCTGGAACCGCACGACCGCTACGGTCGCAGGTTCGAATCCTGCCTCGGGCATGGATGTGTGTGATGTCCTTAGGTTAGTTAGGTTTAAGTAGTTCTAAGTTCTAGGGGACTTATGACCACAGCAGTTGAGTCCCATAGTTGGACCGAGCGAGGTGGCGCAGTGGTTAGACACTGGACTCGCATTCGGGAGGACGACGGTTCAATCCCGCGTCCGGCCATCCTGATTTAGGTTTTCCGTGATTTCCCTAAATCGCTTCAGGCAAATGCCGGAATAGTTCCTTTGAAATGGCACGGCCGACTTCCTTCCCCACCATTCCCTAATCCGATGAGACCGATGACCTCGCTGTCTGGTCTCCTTCCCCAAACAACCCCATCCCATAGTTGGTTAAAATGGTTCAAATGGCTCTGAGCGCTATGGGACTTAACAGCTGTGATCATCAATCCCCTAGAACTTAGAACTACTTAAACCTAACTAACCTAAGGACATCACACACATCCATGCCCGAGGCAGGATTCGAACCTGCGACCGTAGTAGTCGCGCGGTTCCGGACTGCGCGCCTAGAACCACGAGACCACCGCGGAGTCCCATAGTGCTCAGAGCCATTTGAACCATTTTTTGTTATGAAAGTTGAAAATGCCACTCTTCGTAAGGGTGGCCTCACCTGTGAATACCATGGATGACACAAATCCCGTAATCGTGATTGCCCGGTGGAGAAACCAGTGACAAAACTCCTCCTGATGTGGAAGGTCTCTCACTGGTAAGTGCTGTACAGGCTATAATTGATAAGGATAGTAACAATTGTCATCGACAACGTTCCACACAGTTGTCTGAGTAACACTGTACTTGCGGGCCAACTGCCTCATACTGACACGGAGGTTGCCTTCCACATCGTTAATCTTATTTTCCAAGTCCGGTGTCCAAACAGTTCCGGTACGTCTTCATGATTTCCTGCTCTCCAAAACGATGCTGTCTCAGACAAGCGGGGAAATACTGTTGCAAACATTGAAGGCTCTGGTTGTTGTCGGCGGGATAGGTCTCCTGATACAACCTTACTGCCCGCCGCCCGTTGCCATTTGTCTTTCCGTAAATAAACACTATGTTGGCAGGCTCTCGATTCGAATACGGTAACATTGTGTACAGTGCTGTATCACATCCACTAAGAGGTGAGCACTGTATCGAACACAACATTAACAATTACTATGGCAGGAGAGGACGCTAGGGCATGACGTATGAGGAAGAGCACGAGTCTCTAGGAGGAAACCACGCATACTGTAACTGTAGCCGCATGGTACAACACATATTAGACTGCAGTCTCTGTAACAAAACATGATTGAATAAATGATCTCCAGCATGGAAGCCATGCATTTCCGGAGATAAGTTCATTAGATCTTTTTTTGTTCCATATCATCTCATTCATCAATTCCTAGAGTTCGTACACGTTGCAAAAAATCACCCTGTATAAATAGGAATATTAAAATTAAACTCCGTCTGAACAGGTGTCTATCGACCTCCGTGTCATCCCCAGCGCATAGGCGTCACTGGACGAGGGTATGGAGGGGCATGTGGTCAACACACCGCACTCCCAGCCAATGGCAGTTTACGCAATGTCGGCCGGTTATCATGTGCGAATATGCTACACCACACTGTAAACATCACACTAAAAGCATTCTATTTCTCTGCAAGTGCACTCCGGAGATTGCTCCAAAATTACACTTTCTCTTCTAATCCTAGCCGCAAATCGCATCGAAATTAGCCATTTCTCATTGAGTGTGTGCTTCTAAGCAAACAAAAGTGACGAAAACTTGTGTAACTAGAAACCGGTGCCGAGTGCTGAATGGATGGTAGGCCACGCTACGATCAGCTCAGAGAAAGGACGCAACCGTCTTGTTTTCAACCATGCACGCTCTGATGTGACGTCATCCCTTCCGTCATTACGAGTGCTACGTTATTCGCAGTGCCAGGTCGGTATTTTTCTTTGATGTTGCGTGAAGAATACGGTGAAAATGTAGAGAATAAGCAATTTTTGAAAATCTGTTGTCACTGTGTTTTTAATTGCTCATAGTGGCAGTACGTGCACCCACGTTCGTTTCCTGTTGTTACCGACTTTCTTAAATTTATTTTACTCTTTGCGATGTTAAACTATTAATTATGAAATTTACATACAGTTAAAGAGTTCAATTTATATATGTAATATTATTATAATCGGATTTCTTGTGGTGCACATTTCACATTCAATTTATATTCAAAAGTTTATAGGCCATCACAATCTAGCAAACTAGTATAATTTTGCAAAAGCTGCCAGTGAATTTATGAGCTGCTACTTCTCAATCAAGTAGCTCCTCAGTTGCTAACTAGGAGTACAAGATGTATCAGAAGCTATGCCACAAGGCATGGTGGTTGGTGGACGATACCATGTGAGCACATTTTACTATTAAACTTACGTACGAACGCGTTTTGTTTGCGTGCTAGCGTCTATAAAACGTGGAGGAAGACATAGGCGGTTTGGACAACAGAAGATATGTAAGGAGGCTTTTTTTTCTTTCTTTTTTATCTTTTTAATTTGCAGCTCCTTGTACGTATTAGCCGTGTTTGCAGTTAAAATTGTTGAATGTGAGGTCCGCCAGTTATGCAAAACACCGTTTTTCTCAGTACTCAAACATGTTTCGACACCACCGTGCCATCATCAGTGGGTTTTCGTTTTTATTTATTCTTTACATTTGGTGTGCATGAATTTTTTGGATCACATGTGTGTTAATTACTGCCGGTAGCTTGTCCTGTTTTCGTGTGGCAAGCACTTCCATTCTACGATCACGCTGAGGTGTTGTGATGCACACGTGACTATAACAAGTATTTTCCACAAATAGCGTAGTAAAACACGTTTCACTTCACCAGAACACAGTGTGATGACATACAGTATGCTATAAACTGGTCTTGATTTTTCTTTAGTCTTGCATCCATTAGCAAACGCAACATCAGAATTGCCTCTCTGATGCCTTTACCTTTCCATCTAGCACATCCTTCTGTTTATTATTATTGTGAGCAAGTTCGTTGCATGACTTGTTGAGCTGATTTTGCGATAATTCTCGCAGCTGTCAGACCGTGCAGTCTTCGAAATTTGGTGGATGATATTTTTCCGAAGGTCAGATCGTATGTTGCCACACTCATACATTCTTGCACACAAACGTGAATAGTCGTCTCGTTGCCGCTTCCCCCAATGATTTTAGAAATTATAATGGTATGTAATGTTATCTATTGCTTCTGTCTTATTTGATCTTAAGTCCTCCAAAACCCCCTTAAATTTTGATTCTAATACGGGATTCTCCATCTCTGCTACACCGACTTCTGTTCCTTTTTGTATGAGATCAGACAAATCTTCCCCCTCATAAAGGCCTTCAAAGTACTCTTTCCACCTATCTGCTATCTGTTCTGCATTTTACAGTGGAATTCCGGTTGCACTCTCAACGTTATCACCCTTGCTTTTAATGTCACTGAATGTTGTTTTGACTTTCCTATATGCTCTGTCAGTCCTTCCGACGATCATTTCTTTTTCGAATTGTTCGCATTTTTCATACAACCATTTCGTCTTAGCTTCCCTGCACTTCCTACTTATTTCATACCTCAGCGACTTGTATTTCGTATTCCTGAATTTCAAAGAAAATTTTTGTACTTCCGTCTTTCATCGATCAACAGAAGAATTCCTTCTGTTCCCCACAGTTTATTCGCAGTTACGTTCTTCGTACCTATGCTTTTCCTTCCAACTTTTGTGATTGCCCTTTTTAGAGATGTCCTTCCTCTTCAACTATACTGCCTATTGAGCTATTCCTTATCGCTGTATCTGTAGCCTTAGAGAACTTCAAGCTTGTCCCGCCGTTCCTTAGGAGTTATTATCCCATTTCTTTGCGTAATGATTCTTCCTGACTAAGCTCTTGGACTTCAGCCAAATCTTCATCACTATTGAATTGCGATCTCAGTCTGTGTCTGTTCCTGGGTGCGCCTTACAATCCAGTATCTGATTTCGGAATCTGTCTGACCATGATGTTATCTCCCCCTCTTGTGATTTTTGAACAGAGTATTCGCTATTGCTAGCTGAAATTTATTACCGAACTCATTAGTCTCTCTTCTCTACCGTTTCTTGTCCCAGGCCCATATTCTACTGCAACCTTTTCTTCTACTCCTTCCCTTACAACTGCATTCCAGTCCCCCATGACTATCAGATTTTCATCACCGTTTGTGTGTTGTATCACCCTTTCAATACCCTCATTTACTTTCTCTGTCTCTTCATCTTCATCTTCAGCTTGCGACGTAGGCATGTATACGTGAACTATCGTTGTCGGTGTAAGTTTGCTGTCGATTCCGAGAAGAAAAACGCTATCGTGGGACTCTTCCCTGTAATAAACTCTTTGCCCCATCTATCTACTCATAACGAACCCTACTCCCGTTAAACCATTTTTGCTGTTGTTGATATTATCCTGTACGCATCTGACCAGAAATCCTTGTCTTCTTTCCGTATCACTTGACTGATCCCTACTAAACCTAGATTGAACTTCGCATTTCCCTTTTCAGATTTTCTAGTTTCCGTACCACATTCAAGCTTCTGACATTCCACGGACCGACGCGTAGAACGCTATCCTATCGTTGAATATTCAATATTTTTATCATGGTCACCTTCCCCTTGGCAGTCCACTTCTGGAGACCCGAATGGGAGACTGTTCCGGAATCTGTTGCCAATGAAAATGTCTTAAATTATGTCTTAAATTAGTGACTTCCACTGCCTTATGCATCCTAATGCTGTTGATCATTGCTGATTTGATATTAATACATCCAAAAATATTGAATACACGATGAAATTTTCTCGGGCTTCCAGACGCGTCAAGTAGCGGCTTAAAATCTACGGGCTTTCTTTAACCGCTTGACAATGACCGAGGAGTACTCGGCCGAAAGCTGTGTGTGTGTGTGTGTGTGTGTGTGTGTGTGTGTGTATGCGCGTGTGTGCGTGCCTGTGTGTGTGTGTTTGTGTGTGTGTGTGTGTGTGTGTGTGTGTGTGTGTGTGTTTGTGTGTGTGAGAGAGAGAGAGAGAGAGAAATAACGCATAGGTACGTTGGCCAGGCCGTACGCGTAAAGCTCATTGTGCCTAAATTAAACGACTGTTACTATGACCGCTATCAGTCAATACGAGTTTTTGCGATGACATAACTCGAGCGAAGAATAATGAAAAAACCTTGTCTAAGCTGTTTTTCCATCTACACACTTAAAAATGTAATCATTCGTCTTTCATAATCTTAAATCTTTGAAAGTTCATCGATTGCTTTGAAATTTTGACACAACCTTTCATTCGAATAGAGGTGTGCTTTTATATGCCTGCTAGCGCACCACATATAATATGTAGATACATATATATGTAATATCAGTATGGGAAACCTATATAGAAGTGTAAATGTTCAGCCGGCCGGAGTGGCCGAGCGGTTCTAGGCGCAACATTCTGGAACCACGTGACCGCTACGGTCGCAGGTTCGAATCCTGCCTCGGGCATGGATGTCTGTGATGCCCTTAGGTTAGTTAGGTTTAAGTAGTTCTAAGTTCTAGGGGACTGATGACCTCAGAAGTTAAGTCCCATAGTGCTCAGAGACATTTGAACCATTTTTTGTAAATGTTCATTTGTACAAAATCTTGAATCTCTGAAACTTATTCACCGGTTGCTTAGAAATTCTGATACAACGTTGCATTCGAATACATGAGTGGTTGTATGTATCTCTTTTCAGCATACATAACAAGTAACTGGGAACAGTGGGAAAGCTATTGAACGATTTTCTTCAGTTTATTGCAGAATAATCTAATGAACAGAAAGACACACAAAAACACCCACCCACACACACACACACACACACACACACACACACACACACACACACGACCCCTCCTTCTGCCCTTTTCTCTCCACCTCCTCATCACGTTTCTCTTTCCCTCTCTCTCTCTCTCTCTGAACATCACCTTCTTTCCGCTTTCTACGTCCATTGTCTCACACCCCTCTGTCCACCTCCTATTCTCCTCGCTCTCTCTCACCCTAAATCTTGTTTATTTGTTTATTGCAACTTTAGATTCTGTCGAAGTAATCAAATCTATTCTAATCATAACCTGATGAGCCATAAATACAACTTTTCTATTTGTTAACTATATATATATATATATATATATATATATATATATATATATATATATATAGTTAAGAAATCTATTCTAATCATAACCTGATGAGCCATAAATACAACTTTCCTATATATAGGGGACAGGAAAAAATGGAGAGAGAGGGAGGAGAAGGTAATGGACAGGGAGAAGGGAAGGAGGAGAAAATGCATGAAATCAAGGGGAGGAGGACATAGACAAAGGCAGGGGGAAGAGTGAGAGTAGGATGTATACGCAGTTCCCATACACATATTAGAAACATGTGCTTTCTCTATTCTTTGTTTCCCATTTAATCAGAATGAACGACAGCAAACTGTGGCTAGTTCGGTGCTATTTTTTTTTCCACTTTTCCTCACTTTTCCTGCCACAAAATTCAGCCTTTCTGTTGATGAATGCATCCAGCAATCATTAAAATGCCTTGCTTGTTGCTTAGTGTCTGCCCTTACTAACGAAACTGCCAGAGCTGCCACAGCGCGCCCGCGCAGCCGCCGCAGCTTGCAGAAGCGGACGCCAGGACAAGCGGCCGCCAGCGTCGCGGTGACCCGGCGCGGCTACCCCTGCCAGCCAGTGTCGTGTACCGCTGCCCAGGCGCCCGCGGCGGCCTGTCCGTAATCTGCGCCGGCCAGGCCGTGGGCCGGCGCTTTTCTTGTGAGGAACAAAGCGCGCTGCCGTCCCGTCTCCAGGCCCAGATTACCACCCTCCGCCACCCACCACCCGCCACCGGCGACCGGCCGCACAATACGACAGCCCGGCTGCGAGTCCGCCACGGGCCCTCTGGCTTTGCTGCAGTTTGGTCGCCCAGCACATTGCGAAAAGGAAACCTTGCGTTTCCGCCGCATGCTCGTGTATCTTCACTTTTGGCTGTTCGTACGTGTCTGGCGTCCCAGTTGCACGGTGGCGGGATTTGACCAATGCAAATACACTACTGGCCATTAAGATCGCTACACCAAGAAGAAATGCAGATGATAAACGGGTATTAATTGGACAAATATATTATACTAGAACTGGCACATATTTACATTTTCACGCAATTTTGGTGCATCGATCATCAGAAATCAGTACCCAGAACAACCACCTCTGGCCTCTGGCCGTAATACGCCTGGGAATTCAGTCAGAGCTTGGATGGTGTGCACATGTACAGCTGCTCGTGCAGCTTCAACACGATACCACAGTTCATCAAGAGTAGTGACTGGCGTATTGTGACGAGCCAGTTGCTCGGCCACCATTGACCAGACGTTTTCAGTTGCTGAGAGATCTGGAGAATGTGCTGGCCAGGGCAGCAGTCGAACATTTTCTGTATCCAGAAAGGCCCTTACAGGACCCGCAACATGCGGTCGTGCATTATCCTGCTGAAATGTACGGTTTCGCTGGGATCGAATGAAGGTTAGAGCCACGGGTCGTAACACACCTGAAATGTAACGTCCACTATTCAAAGTGCCGTCAATGCGAACAAGAGGTGACCGAGACGTGTAACCAATGGCACCCCATACCATCACGCCGGGTGATACGCCAGCATGGCGATGACGAATACACGCTTGCAATGTGCGTTCACCGCGATGTCGCCAAACACGGATGCGACCATCATGATGGTGTAAGCAGAACCTGGATTCATCCCAAAAAATGACGTCTTGCCATTCGTGCACCCAGTTTCATCGTTGAGTACACGATTGCAGGCGCTCCTGTCTGTGATTCAGCGTCAAGGGTAACCGCAGCCATGATCTCCGAACTGATAGTCCATGCAGCTGCAAACGTCGTCGAACTGTTCGTGCGGATGGTTGTTATCTTGCAAACGTCCCCATCTGTTGACTCACGGATCGAGACGTGGCTGCACTATCCGTTACAGCCATGCGGATAAGATGCCTGTCATCTCGACTGCTAGTGATACGAGGCCTTTGGGATCCAGCACGGCGTTCCGTATTACCTTCCTGAACTCACCGGTTCCATATTCAGCTAACAGTCATTGCATCTCGACCAACGCGAGCAGCAATGTCGCGATACGACAAACCGCAATCGCAATAAGCTAGAATCCGACCTTTATCAAAGTCGTAAACATAATGGTACGCATTTCTCCTCCTTACACGAGGCATCACAGCGACGTTTCACCAGGCAACGCCGGTCAACTGCTGTTTGTGTATGAGAAATCGGTTGGAAAGTTTTCTCACGTCAGCACGTTGTAGGTGTCGCTACCGGCGCCAACCTTGTGTGAATGTTCTGAAAAGCTAATCATTTGCATATCACAGCATCTTCTTCCAGTCGGTTAAATTTCCCGTCTGTAACACGTCATTTTCTTGGTGTAGCAATTTTAATGTCCAGTAGTGTAGATACAGCTCGTCTTCCACAAGTGGAAAAATGCGCAACACGCGTTCCACAGGGTTCAATAATGCGCCCATTACTATTCTTGCTATATACTAATGGTCTGCCATTTTATTTGAATAACGAGGTAGAGTCTGTCCTTTTGCAGGTGATCCAATGGATTATTAATGTTAATTGAAACCATAACTACTTCATATAAGGTTCGTTCTAAATTAACATCATAAGGGGACGTTCAGATTTCATCACCTGCCTTCGTAACTAATTCTCACTACCTGAGAGGAAGTAAACATCTTAGCCTTTGGTGTAGATTAGATTACCGGTTACAGTATGCATGGTTACCAACTTCAGATCTGTGAATGTGTTCATACAACTTAAAATTATTCAGAATAACACTAGATGCTACGTAACAGCAAAATCATGTTAAATAATACCTCAGTACAAGGGTATTACATGTCTCCTATACCAGTTGTACAACTGTCTTTCTAAACATTCCCAGTTACGTGCAGATGGCGATGAATGACGCATCGGCAAATCAAGGTTAAAACCACAGCATACAGAGCAACTCGCCCAATGCTGGTGTCCCGTACCACGCACTATGGTGTACTTCATGGCAGCGAGGACACCACTAGACTATTAGCTTATGGCCGGTACTGGCGGGAAAATTGACAATTGGCGCTGAGAGATGTCGTTAGAGTATTCATGTACTTCTTACTTAAACTTATTTATGCATTTTAATAACAGCGCCATTTCTGTTACGTGCCGATAAAAGAGATTCTAAATAGATTCCGTATTTATATTGATCGAAAAGGCCTTTGACACTGTAACACACAAGCAGCTTGTAGTGATATTGTCTGCTTAAGGAATATCGTCTCACTTTGTCACTGGATTAGTGATTTCCTGTCAGTAAGGTCACAGTTCGTAGTAATTGACAGACAGTTTTCGATTAAACAGAAATGATTTCTGGCGTTCCCCAAGGTAGACTTACTGGCCCTCTGCTGTTTCTTATCTATGTGAACGATGTAGGGGACAATCTGAGCACCCGTCTTAGGTTGTTTGCAGATGTTGCTGTCGTTCATAGTCTAAAGAAATCGTCAGAAGATCAAAACAAATCGCAAAACGATTTAGAGACGATATCTGTGTGGTGCGTGAACAGGCAACTGACCCTCAATAACGAAAAATTTGAGGTCATCCACATGAGTGCTTAAAAGGAATCCGGTAAACTTCGGTTACACGATAAATCAGTTAAATCTAAAGGCCGTAAATTCCACTAAATACCTAGAATTACGAACAACTTAAATTGGAAAGAACACAGAAAATTTTGTGGAGGAGGAGAACAAAATAGTGTGTTTTACTGACAGAACACATAGAAATTGTGGCAGGACTGCTAAACCGACTGCCTACGCTAAGCTTGTCCGTGATCTTTTGGAGTACTGCTGCGCGGTGTGCGATCCTTATAGGATGAACCGAGTACATTGAGAAAGTTCATCGAAGAGCAGCACGTTTTGTATTAACGCGAAATAGCGCAGAGTGTGTCACGGACATGACACAGGATTTGGGATGGAAGCCATTAAAACAAAAGCGTTTTTCGTCGCAGCGGAATTTTCTCATGAAATTTCAGTCACCACTTTCCCCCCCCCCCCCCCTGAATGCGAGAATACATAGGCATAAACGATCATCACAATAAAATAAGCGAAATCAGAGCTTGCACTGAAAGATACAGGTCTTCGATTTCTCCGCGCGCTGTTTCAGAGTGGAATAATTGAGATTTTTTGTGAAGGTGGTTCAATGAACTCTCCGCCAGGCATTTAAGTGTGACTTGCAGGGTATCCTTGTACGAGGGTTGGAACATTATTAGAGGCAACTATTTATTTACAGCTTGTACAAAATACATACGTGTTTCAAAGTTTTGCTGACCTTCAAAGTAGTCACCACCATTGTGTACTGCCGTTGCCAGCGATGTGGAAGTCGTAGGATACTCTAAGCAGTGCCAGTTGTGTTGATAGTTCGAGCAGCGCGGTCTGTTGCCCGACGAATTTGTAGCATTTCTGAAGCGAATGTTGTGAAGTGTTTCCTTCAGTTTCGAAATCGAGTTGAGCACACGAGGGATTAAGTCAGGGGAGCGAAATAGCTGTTACAGCACTTAGCAGCCCCATCAGTCAAATAAATCAGTAACAGCTCGGACTGTACGTTCTTGAGCAGTGTCCTTGCAAAATGATGGTCTGGTTCTGCAGAAAGTGTCATCACTTGTGTCTCTTATCTGGTCGTAGGCTATGTTCTAAAAATGAACTGCATAGAGGTGGAAGTGATGACACTTTCTGCAGGACCTGACCATCATTTTGCAGGGCAATGCTCAGGCACGTACAGTGCAAGCTGTTACTGATTTGTTTGGCTGATTGGGCTGCTAAGTGCTATACTACCTACTGCACTCCCCTGACTTAAGCCCTTGTGAGCTCAACTCAATGTCTAAACTGAAGGAAACACTTCACAGCATTCATTTCAGAACTGCTACAAATTCGTCGGGCAACAGGCCGCACTGCTCGAACTGTCAACACAACTGACAATGCTAAAAGTATCCTACTACTTCCACATCGCTGACAACGGGTTATACTCAATGCTGGTGACTACTTTGAAGGTCAATAAAACTTTGAAACATGTATCTATTATGTAAGAGTTGTAAATAAATAGTTGCCACTATTAAAGTTCCAACCCTCATAGATGTAGATGTAGATAAAAGATTCCTAAACACCTTTCTAAAATAGTTATTAAAACAGAAACTAAAAATTATTCTTACTAAGTTTACTTGAACAAGTATGCCTACGTAGAAGCTGTTCTACAACTTGGTACAGTTTCCACAAATTGATATGCAACAGATTGCTGAATAACAATAGTTTGTAATTAATAAAAATCTACAGATATAATTATTAAATTATTAAAATTTTAAAAATATTCAAAGGTAAAGCTACAAAGTGGGCTTCCACTGTGTGATTTCGATAGCAATCTGCGCTGGAAATTAGAATCTAAATACTTACCACATATGGAAGTCATAAAAGAATTACAGTGACAGTGAATAACACAATTCACGTAGTAACAACAGTTAGACTAAGTGAGAGCCCTAATCAGAGTCACAATCTGAGGCCACATTGTGCTCCAGGGATCAACCACTTATAAATATAGACCCACCACGACGATATTAATGGACGGGCTAAAGTCACTGAGTTATCAACACGTTAAACATATATGAAAAAGTTAAAAATCTCTACGTAGTGAACAAATTAAATTCTCTAATATGACGCATGACTCTCCCACAAAATGCTCGTTGACTATGTTAAGCGTATCTTCCCGTGAACTACACTCCTGGAAATGGAAAACAGAACACATTGACACCGGTGTGTCAGACCCACCATACTTGCTCCGGACACTGCGAGAGGGCTGTACAAGCAATGATCACACGCACGGCACAGCGGACACACCAGGAACTGCGGTGTTGCCCGTCGAATGGCGCTAGCTGCGCAGCATTTGTGTACCGCCGCCGTCAGTGTCAGCGAGTTTGCCGTGGCATACGCAGCTCCATCGCAGTCTTTAACACTGGTAGCATGCCGCGACAGCGTGGACGTGAACCGCATGTGCAGTTGACGGACTTTGAGCGAGGGCGTATAGTGGGCATGCGGGAGGCCGGGTGGACGTACTGCCGAATTGCTCAACACGTGGGGCGTGAGGTCTCGACAGTACATCGATGTTGTCGCCAGTGGTCGGCGGAAGGTGCACGTGCCCGTCGACCTGGGACCGGACCGCAGCGACGCACGGATGCACGCCAAGACCGTAGGATCCTACGCAGTGCCGTAGGGGACCGCACCGCCACTTCCCAGCAAATTTGGGACACTGTTGCTCCTGGGGTATCGGCGAGGACCATTCGCAACCGTCTCCATGAAGCTGGGCTACGGTCCCGCACACCGTTAGGCCGTCTTCCGCTCACGCCCCAACATCGTGCAGTCCGCCTCCAGTGTTGTCGCGACAGGCGTGAATGGAGGGACAAATGGAGACGTGTCGTCTTCAGCGATGACAGTCGCTTCTGCCTTGGTGCCAATGATGGGCGTATGCGTGTTTGGCGCCGTGCAGGTGAGCGCCACAATCAGGACTGCATACGACCGAGGCACACAGGGCCAACACCCGGCATCATGGTGTGGGGAGCGATCTCCTACACTGGCCGTACACCACTGGTGATCGTCGAGGGGACACTGAATAGTGCACGGTACATCCAAACCGTCATCGAACCCATCGTTCTACCATTCCTAGACCGGCAAGGGAACTTGCTGTTCCAACAGGACAATGCACGTCCGCATGTATCCCGTGCCACCCAACGTGCTCTAGAAGGTGTAAGTCAACTACCCTGGCCAGCAAGATCTCCGGATCTGTCCCCCATTGAGCATGTTTGGGACTGGATGAAGCGTCGTCTCACGCGGTCTGCACGATCAGCACGAACGCTGGTCCAACTGAGGCGCCAGGTGGAAATGGCATGGCAAGCCGTTCCACAGGACTACATTCAGCATCTCTACGATCGTCTCCATGGGAGAATAGCAGCCTGCATTGCTGCGAAAGGTGGATATACACTGTACTAGTGCCGACATTGTGCATGCTCTGTTGCCTGTGTCTATGTGCCTGTGGTTCTGTCAGTGTGATCATGTGATGTATCTGACCCCAGGAATGTGTCAATAAAGTTTCCCCTTCCTGGGACAATGAATTCACGGTGTTCTTATTTCAATTTCCAGGAGTGTATATTTATCTCCATTTCCCGCAGTTCTTATCATACAGAAGAAAACGCAATGTCCTAAGAAGCTGATTGTGGAAGGACGTGTCGCCCGATGTCTACGAGTGACACCGCTCCTTATTCTGACACGTTATCTTCATATGCCAACGAATAACCTAAAATAGGCATCAATGGGAGCATGTAACTGAACTAAAAAGTTCGCAGCCAGTAGAGATGAGCAAGAAAGAAACTATAACTATGGGTGAAACAGCTCCGGGCACAATAATTAATATCGTGTTTTAGCTAATTAATAAGTACAAACGATGAGCCCTTGTATCAGTCTACTAGGCAAGCCACACATACGATACTATAAAATACATACTGAGTTACTGGACACAATATGGCTTGTCCACTGATTTCAAACAGGTGCACTATGCAGAAAGGAGGTGACAGTTACACGTTACTTAGTTTAGACATGGGCCAGCCACCTTAGCAGATATTTACTGTAAAAACATATATAGAGTGGAGTATCAACAGCGTGGCTCGAAGTCTACATCTGTTCTGACGAAGTGGTAGAAATATGCAGCCACAATGTTCACAAAAGTCTAATCGCAATACGAAATTCAAAAAGGCTTATATTAGTGCGTGACTAGTGAACTGATTCACTTCGCCGACCAGCTGGCAGAAGCATAGTGATCACTATGTTCATCTTTCGTTCACGTATTACTGGCTTCCTGGACAGAATACGTATTCAAAATACAGGACACACAAAAAACAGAATAAACGTAGTGGGACACTAGAAACAGTAACGAGAAACATTTTACGAAAACAAGCACTTTAACCTGACGCTTCAGCATTGATGATGGTTAGGTCAACTGAATCAAAATGATGATAAATGAAGATATCTAGTACTTCAGTATCCCACTTCTTCTCACACTGAGTTTTCCGGAGCGTTCCATTAACTTCAGTCTACTCTTCATCACTACTAAATCGTGATCTGAGTCAGTATCTACTTCCGGGTACGCCTTCCAATGTGGTATGCTTTAGGACTCTCAATCTGGCCATGAGGCAATCAATTTGGAATGTCCCAGTGTTTCCGAGTCTTCTCCTAGTATACCTACTCCTCTTGTGACATTCGAACAGTGTATTTGCTGTTACCAGATAAACCTTATTTCAGAACTATAATAATTATTTTCACTTTCATTCTTCCTAACAAACACTTATCCTCAAGTAGCCCTTTCTTATATTCCTTCCCGTAGCACCGAGATGCATTCCTCCTTCATTAATTTAAAATTATCATCTCCCTTTACATGCTGGGTTATTCTTTCAGCGCCCTCCTCATATACCGTTTCTATTTCTTCATGTTCTGTTACTGGCGTCCGTATGTGTACCTCAACTATTGGTGTCTCTGTCTCATTTCACTAACTCAAGTTACATCTATTTACAGCCTTTCCATTTCTTTTCTCAGATATGTTAGCTTCTCTATAACGTTAAAATTTCTGACATTCCACGCTAAGACTCATAGCATGTTACCCTGTTGTTGACTGTTTAATTTTTATCTCATTGTAGCGCGCCCTTTGAAGTCCCCTCCCGGAGATCTGGTTGGGTAAATAATCCGGAATCTTTTTCCAGTAGAGAAATCATTATGGCACTTTTTCAATTACAGGCATGCCCTGTGGGTACAACTGTGTCTTTAATTCATTGGGCACCGTTTCCTTCTGCAGCCTCATGCTGTTGATCATTCATGATTCTTCCTCCATTTAGGGGCAATTTCCCACACCAAGGGCAATAGGTTGCCCTGTAACTCAGTCCTCTTGTCCTCCTTATATCACAAGGTCGCAGAACGAAGATGGTTCCTTACACTTGACAATTCTTCTGCCGTCATTTTCAATGATTTTTTTTTTCAAAATATGTAATAGCTGTATTCAAACTCGGGATCCAAGGACGTTTTGATGACTAGTCAAACACGCTACCCCTAGAACAGGGTACCAGAAGACTACAAAACCGAAATTTTGTTAGGCATCGCAAAGATCATGAGGCAGAATTGAATGTGAATTTAACTGTGTGGACTCAAGTTTGCTGTATTGTCGCTAAAAATATATTAATATACATATTAGAACTATCTCTCTAATTATTCACCCTGGAACCTAACAAGAACTCTTCCACTGGTTTACTGCGAAGTTTTTACGCAACACATTTGTACAGGACATTTTTGTCAACGAAGTACGGATTATAGTCCATAATGCGCGGTGAAAAAGTGTTATTTGTTTCGCCTGAATCGGGATACAGTCGAACAATCCGAGAGATTAAACGGAACAAGTGAAATGTGTCTTTAGACACCAAATGAATTTACACGGCAGGATAAACGTGATATTGCAAACAAAACAACACACCACGTTTGACAGGGTTTGTGGCTAACACAGAGAAAGCAAAGCATTCAATAGTGCGAAGCTTTTGTCCTCTCGACTAGCGTCGATCTGGCCCATCATATTGCTCTGTCCACAAGGCCTAGAACATTTGAAAACTCTTCATCTCAGTTACACTATGCAGCACTCAATCAGACGAACACTATCAGCAGGTCAATTCGGATGTTTTCACTCACAGTGCAGCAAATCGCATAGTAGCAGCTGGCGTGAGTGTCAGTCCAGCCAAGAACTTGCACAGCCGCGCTACGACGTACTCTAGGTATCTTTTTTTGTTTATTTATTAAATCCTTAACCACTTTGAGGGCCATTCCTATAGCTGCTACTATGTGACATACGTTGGGAATACATTCAAAACTGGTTCCATAAAACACAGTGCACTTTGCGATACTAGATTTCTTTTTCCTTCATGTTTCTTTAAATTTGACAATCGTACGGTTAACAGAGTGTTGTGACGAATTTATGGACCTTCGTAGTGAAAACTGTGACGGCTGGTCTAACGTAAACGTCATAATTGTTAAAACTGATTAATTTTCAGATATTTACAGATTTGTGTGGATGTATAATGGACTTCCCAACCTGTTGAGACCTGCTTGCCCATTGTGTATTAGCTCAGGAGCACCATCGCCCATTAGCGTCGAAGAGTGTTACATAAATTCGTCTGTATGCATTGACAGAATAAAAGAAAGTGTGAATCATCGCAGAGCGCAATGCTCTGAAATTTCTCTCCATCAGCGGACGATGTAGATGGTGATATCCATCTACTCGGATTAAATGTTCTCTACTTTTTTTTGGTCTGGAATACACCCATTATTCCGAATAATGTTTATGATGTAGGTTATATAATTTTTATCATACTTTTTAACACTTTTCTCTAAACCTCTTTACAATGGTTCCAATGGCTCTGAGCACTATGGGACATAACATCTGAGGTCATCAGTCCCCTAGAACTTAGAAATACTTAAACCTAACTAACCTAAGGACGTCACACACATCCACGCCCGAGGCAGATTCGAACCTGCGACCATAGTGGTCGCTCGGTTCCAGGCTGAAGCGCCTAGAATCGCTCGGCCACACCGGCCGGCACCTCTGTACAATATCCAGTGATATACAGCGAAATGAAAGAGGTGATGATTTACAAGTTCTTGTGAAATCGTGGGGTCTATTGCCAACACATTTAGGTTATCATAATATTCATGCGTTTCACAATCACAGCCTTGAGACTTATCAAACGATGGATACTATTATATTCTTATTTACATGAGATATATAATTAAAGTAGCAGCTGAAGAAGAAGAGCTACAAAAATAACTATACAATTTCTAATGTCCATTATCACCGTATGAGATGACCCACGACCACGACAAAACGAAAACCAAAACTGAGTGCATGAAGATAGCCTACAACTCAGCAACGTACTTCCGAATACCACTAATATGACGGAAGAAGCTTCTCTGGAATCAGATGGGCAGTAATTTACCATATCCCGGTCTTGCCAATCTTCCAAATTTTCCAGATAGTTCTTTTTGTCAGTTAGGCAACTGGAAACGTCCTTATGAGGTGGTGAGAATCTCCTTTCTTCACCCATATTACAGTTGTAAACTGCACACTATCAGATGAAGGGTAATGTAAGCTAAAGCTGAAACAGTGTCTCGTTTCCTGAGTGCTATTTACAGAACGTTCGTTCAAAGTTTGTCAAAAGCTTTCTCATATCTATGGGTAGGAGTAAAGCCATAATTATAGATCATTAAACCGTTTTATAATATCGTCCACATTTAGTAAATAACCCATATGTTTTTTGCATAATTCAATGTTGTATTCTGAAGTTCCTGCAGGTTGACAGTAGATAACTTCTTTAATTATCAGAAGCATTCATGAATTCATCTTCGACCACCAGTCAACCAGTAACTTCGATAGTATATTTCTGAATCATGTTCACTGCACGTGTAACGACTGTATTGATGTTGATTATGTGGCTCAGTGGTTCTGTGGGGGGAAAATACGTTTGCTACCTGTATGGCACACCTGTTAGTGATTTTGTACTTATCCACACGCTGGGACACACAGTCTAATAGAGCTTATCGATGACTCCACTTAAGGAAGTCTGCTTCTACTCAATACTGTTTCAGCTGAAAATAGCTTAAGGCCGAAATCGTGATAATAATATAAAGAAGTTTGGACAGTCAAATGGGGGAAATATCATTCAAACATTATTACATGACAGTGGTCCAAAAATGTAGGAAGATTACCTACGTTCAGTGATGTTCTGGAATGTATTGACAGGGACGTGGAGCCATGCTGATTGCAGTGCCGTAGTCAGCTGCGCTAGATTTCTCGGTTGAGAATCCATAGCGCGAAGATTCCGGTCCAGTTGTTCCCACAGGCTGTCTGTTTGGCTTAAATCCGGTGAATCCAGTGCTCTTCGAGTGACACAAGTACACTTGGTTTGTGTGACATATTGCATTATCCTGCTGATAGATCCTTATATGCCGAGGGAAAACAACCTACATAGCCAGCCGAAGTGGCCGTGCGGTTAAAGGCGCTGCAGTCTGGAACCGCAAGACCGCTACGGTCGCAGGTTCGAATCCTGCGTCGGTCATGGGTGTTTGTGATGTCCTTAGGTTAGTTAGGTTTAATTAGTTCTAAGTTCTAGGGGACTAATGACCTCAGCAGTTGAGTCCCATAGTGCTCAGAGCCATTTGAACCATTTGAAAACAACCTACATGTAGCGGTGCACATGGTCTCCTAGGGTAGATGCATGTTTGTGGTGATCCATTGTGCCTTCCAGAACGACAAGATCACCTAAGATCACCGAGGGAATGTCCATCAGCCTGGACTTGTCCAACGACTGTTGCAGGATGTTTGCTTTCAGACATTTCATCCCATACACGTGAACGGCCACCTGTCCGATGGGGCATAAAACGTGACTCATCTGAAAAGCCATCCTGTCACCATTCCGTGGACGTCCAGTTGCCGTACTGGAGCGCAAATTCCAGCCTTCGTCGCCGATGAACAGGAGTCAGCGTAGGTGGTGAATTAGGCGGCTGCTGTGGAGGCCCATATGCAGCAACGTTGGCTGAGAAGTTATTCTGGAGACAATGTTGGTAGCCCCTTGCTTCATCTGGACGGCCAGCTGTTTAACGGTTCCACGTCTATTCGTCCGTACACATCTCCGCAAATGTTATCACCTGTTCGCCATGGCATGTGAAATACCACAGTTGCCTCGGCGTCAGATTTGGATGGAGCCATTTTGCCATGTGTGGAATACTTTAACCGCTGTGGCACGTGCTTGCACACGTGGCCCGTAAGGAAATGATCGTGCCCTTTTGGACGTCAGATGAATCGCTGTTTCCGCTGTACAACAACGACTGCAATGTTTTCTGCATCCCCCCGATACTCTTGATACGTCCTTCACTACTGGTCCTGCCACGTGCCGTTTGTTAGAGGATACTGCACGTTGACACTGATAATACGTAGTGGTCACATTAACGTGGCTGGACCCTGTGTACACAGGGTGTGATGGGCGTAAGTGTAGATATCTCTATTGGCGACTGAAAAGAGTTCGCTGAACAACATTAAATCAGTATTTATGTCGTTTGCAAACTAATAATTACAGCTTTTATAAATCGTACGTTTTAGGTTGATTAGGAGCTCCAAGTACATGTGGCAAGAACAAGCGATTAATTCTTATTTTCCCCTGGGCAGTAGGTCAGTGTTGGAAGTGTGGCTGCGCGGACGCTAAACGTTTAGTCTATACTGACAGGCAACTCCTAATTGTGGTGCAGTTGTGAACGTACAGAAAATGTCAGGTCGTAAGATTTGTGACGTGTTAGTGGGAAGATTGCTAGAGTTCATATTGGGATGCCACATATAAAAATATCTGCAATTAAAACCATATATAAAACTTTCCATTCGCATATGACACATACATAAGAGGCACAGTGTAAGATGTGGGGTGTAGTGAAAATTAAACAGTCTTATAAAAAGGAGTGAAGCACTAAGAAGACGTAAACACTATTGGCTGACGTATAAATGATTAGTAGAATCAGGATTTTTTGATAGGTATTCACTTCTCAGTAAGACTGACACATTATTAAATTACATATAAATGCCTGTTATGAAATAACTACTCGTGTATGAATTACTGTACGTTGTTGATTCGTGTTTAAGCCTATGTGGCCTTTTCTCCCTGATAGAGCATGTTTTAGTATGCTGATGTTCATATTCGGCATACTTTCACTATTTCGGGACACTAGATACTTTTCTAATACAATTACTTTCTTCTGTGTTACATTGTTTTCAGAACTTAGCATTTCATTTGCTTTCGTGACAAATGGTAAATATCTGACTTCCTCCCATATTTCGCCTGAAGTCACCTAATCGACTACTTGCGTTTGTGTATCCTACTGTAACTCTTTGAGTAGGCGTTTGCTTAGGTCCTAAGCCAATCTGAAACCTGGATTGCAGCCAAATGTCTCATTGTGTTATTCCATCATGTTGCAATCGGAAGTGTGTGCTATATAGTTCAGGAAAAATGCCTAAAATGAAGCCAAGCTTTCAAGCAAAAGTCCAAAAGTTTCTGTCTCAACATGGTGAGAAAGTATTTTCGTTTGATGATTGCAAACAGTCCAACATGAGAGTAGATCCGGAGAGAAAAACACTGACGTGGACTACAACAGACTGAAAATGGGAAGAAAATTCAGCAAATGCTCCTTGGGGTATCCTGCCATACTTATTCACCATACAGTGAAGAAGTTGCGTAGCTTTCTTTTGTACTAACATTTACTTAACTGAATTCTTTAAAAAATACACTGGTTCTTCCACACTAATAAAGGACTAAATCATCTGAGGACTCGAAAAAGCAATGGAATAAATAAGACAGCGGATTGAAAATAAAGAAATATGGGTATCAATTGGTAAAAAACATAGTTTTTGGGAATATGTATTGAAAATATTATTGTGAGAACTTTGGAAGAAAACTGTCGAAAGGAAAAATATCTGATAAACTGTGTACATTCAGAAAAAGTAAAATTTTCCACCATTAATAAATTATTCGACAGATTTATGGATGCCATACGTCTCGAATTCGTTTAGCGTGGCAATGTACTGTTCTTCGTAGCGGATGCTGCGCCTTATATAATGAAAGTTGCCGATTTACTAAAAGCATTATACAGTAAAATGGTGCAAGTGGCTCAACTTTTGAACAAAGTTGCAGAATAGATCCGTAGTATATTCAATGATTTTAACAATTTTATTGGGTGAAACAGAAAGGCTTTTTTGAAAGCTTTTACAAGTGTTGCAGCAATTAAAGAGGCAAAGTATGGAAAATACGATGGGTGTGGTAATGTCTGGAATCCATTTTCACAGATGGCAACCGTAGTTTTCCGACCCGAAAGGGGACGACCGTTGTCGTGTTGGAAGAGCACTATATACGCAGTGTTTACACCCTTCTTCCACAGAAATGACGTCGTCCGGGAGACTTACTACACATCATGTCGTCCGTTCATGTAACGAAAACAGTTGGGAAATTTGGGCTGTGCTGTGCAGGGATACAACACTTCCAGTGATTTTTCTTCCATATACGGTTAGAGCAAAATACTACATACTTCTCACTGTAAAGATTAGCCAAATGGGGAACCATGAATGTCTGGAAAAAATAAAGTGTAAATCACTACAGAGTGCTCCTCGTACACGCAAAAGGCTGCAGACTATTCAGTTTTATATTGAAATGATTTTAGTTGCTAGAATTATTGTCTACATGTTTAAAGTTTTTAGAAATTTCTAGCCATGTACATCACAAAACGTAGACACCTTGTATCCTGTGACAATAACAGCAATGGAACGCGATTGAAACCAGTCAGCTGATATGAATATATGGATGTAGCAGTTAGTTGGAATGTGGAATGGAATACTTACAGAGGCTCAGTCGCATTGAAGCATGTTGGAGGGCTTGTGTCTTTGGTAGGACATTGGGAAAATACACAATGAGAGTGGACACATCCACTAGCACGGCTAAAGTGTGTTGAGTCCATATCAGACAGTACCAAAAGGTTACATGGAATGCATACGAACAAGGTCACCGAGCACGGAAACTTTGGAAAGTATGAACGTGCAGACGCTTGTGGACAGACTTCAACTGGCTGCGATGACCTACTCTTAAAATGAAAACCAGTATTAAGTTAGAAATATAGTTACCTTTATTTCCTCTCACTTTTTAAAGACAAAATCTTACGAAATGCAGCGCACATGCCGCCATTAAACTGTCTGTATTCGCAAACGCCGTTCACAAATTGAACGAGAAGAGTAAGACACGATACAGGTCGGAGTGCCCTCTACAATGCACTTGTCAGAGGTTTGCAGCATATGTATGTATGTATGTGTGTCTATTTCACCTGAAGTAAGGCATACTGAAGAGCCTTCGCAGTTATCTCCAACCAATCGTTTCGGCAAGCTCGTGTAACTTGCACGAACACCGGTACAATGCCTTCGACATTCTTCTGGTTTTTTCTCATCGCAGTACGGCTGTCATCCTTATTTCTCGTTAACTTTTATGAGTTAGCCCCCTACACAGGAAGAGCAACCGAAATATCCAAACGGCATTCTTGCAGATATACTACGAGCAGTTTCACGTTGAATCTGCTCTCGATTTTACAGCTTTGACCTGAACTGGTAACATTTATGAGGCGGTGGAGGGCTTTTGATGGCAATCGCCACAACTTCCTCTTTCTTTTGCCTTTTGTTCCAGTGACAACAGACGTAAGTGGTTACTTTCCGACATGCCATTCGATAATTCCACGGGGAAATCATGGAGCTAAAATGTGCCTCCAGTCGGTTCAATAATTACATGTTGTCTTTTATGTTTTAAGGGCTCTTTTTTCCTTAGTCGCAGCTGTCCAATTTATGTAAGCTAAATGATGCCTTTGGCGACTGTAATAAAAGTCTTGTGGACCAAACGCGTTTTGCTTTATTTTGAAGCATACTCAGTGGCCACATGAAAAATTCCGTTTCCTTTGTAATTTTATTGCTAGGATAATGAACAGTTCGCATGCTTCAATTTACCGGTATGAACAGTATAATTGCTATCGTTACTCGCTGTTCTTTTTTTTCTTTTGTTCCTTACGTCATTTTGCTCGTTTTTCTGCATCTATGAAGTAGATTTTAGCACACAATATTTCCACAATAGTAAATATACGCACGTTTTATATTATGAAAAACCACTGTTATCTCGCAATTTCGTGTACTTTGTTTTGATTTTGAGGGATGCGTTCGTCTTTTGAACCGTGCATCTGGACGTACTTGAGCATTTGGAAATCAGAGGATTTCATGTGGACTCCTTGTATGTGTTATGGTCATGGGTCCGGAAACATTTCATTTCCGTGTCAGCACTCTTTCCTACAATTCTCGATAACGCAATGTTAAGCACAGAGGACCAACCAGAACGTGCCAGAGTACCGCATGGTATTTACGATATCCAGAAAAACTGTCGAGATTACGTGTAAGATAGTGGAAAGGACCACTGTTTTCAAATGGTCACACACTACGTTCCGGCATAAAGTCAAGAGCCGGCACGCCTGTCGGCAGCGAGAGAGCAGAGACGATTGTGAAGACGTCAGTCTACTGCACGCTGACCGACCTGTTTCTAGGACGACAACGAGACGGAAGCGAACTCTATGGAAAGAGCCGCGCCGACTGGCTACAGCCCACTTCTGCAGCAGCATCAAGATTAGACCCTCAAGACCATCGACTCAGGAATTGTATACAGGGTGTTACAAAAAGGTACGGCCAAACTTTCAGGAAACATTCCTCACACACAAAGAAAGATAATATGTTATGTGGACATGTGTCCGGAAACGCTTACTTTCCATGTTAGAGCTCATTTTATTACTTCTCTTCAAATCACGTTAATCATGGAATGGAAACACACAGCAGCAGAACGTACCAGCGTGACTTCACTTTGTTACAGGAAATGTTCAAAATGTCCTCCGTTGGCGAGGATACATGCATCCACCCTCCGTCGCACGGAATCCCTGATGCGCTGATGCAGCCCTGGAGAATGGCGTATTGTATCACAGCCGTCCACAATACGAGCACGAAGAGTCTCTACATTTGGTACCGGGGTTGCATAGACAAGAGCTTTCAAATGCCCCCATAAATGAAAGTCAAGAGGATTGAGGTCAGGAGAGCGTGGAGGCCATGGAATTGGTCCGCCTCTACCAATCCATCGGTCACCGAATCTGTTGTTGAGAAGCGTACTAACACTTCGACTGGAATGTGCAGGAGCTCCATCGTGCATGAACCACATGTTGTGTCGTACTTGTAAAGGCACATGTTCTAGCAGCACAGGTAGAGTATCCCGTATGAAATCATGATAACGTGCTCCATTGAGCGTAGGTGGAAGAACATGGGGCCCAACCGAGACATCGCCAACAATGCCTGCCCAAACGTTCACAGAAAATCTGTGTTGATGACGTGATTGCACAACTGCGTGCGGATTCCCGTCAGCCCACACATGTTGATTGTGAAAATTTAAAATTTGATCACGTTGGAATGAAGCCTCATCCGTAAAGAGAACATTTGCACTGAAATGAGGATTCACGCATTGTTGGATGCACCATTCGTAGAAGTGTACCCGTTGAGGCCAATCAGCTGCTGATAGTGCCTGCACGCGCTGTACATGGTACGGAAACAACTGGTTCTCCCGTAGCTCTCTCCATACAGTGACGTGGTCAACGTTACCTTGTACAGCAGCAACTTCTCTGACGCTGACATTAGGGTATCGTCAACTGCACGAAGAATTGCCTCGTCCATTGCAGGTGTCCTCGTCGTTCTAGGTCTTCCCCAGTTGCGAGTCATAGGCTGGAATGTTCCGTGCTCCCTAAGACGCCGATCAATTGCTTCGAACGTCTTCCTGTCGGGACACCTTCGTTCTGGAAATCTGTCTCGATACAAACGTACCGCGCCACGGCTATTGCCCCGTGCTAATCCATACATCAAATGGGCATCTGCCAACTCCGTATTTGTAAACATTGCACTGACTGCAAAACCACGTTCGTGATGAACACTAACCTGTTGATGCTACGTACTGATATGCTTGATGCTAGTACTGTAGAGCAATGGGTCGCATGTCAACACAAGCATCGAAGTCAACATTACCTTCCTTCAATTGTGCCAACTGGCGGTGAATCGAGGAAGTACAGTATATACTGACGAAACTAAAATGAGCTCTAACATGGAAATTAAGCGTTTCCGGACACATGTCCACATAACATCTTTTCTATATTTGTGTGTGAGGAATGTTTCCTTAAAGTTTGGCCGTACCTTTTTGTAACACCCTGTATACTGAAGAGATATCTTATTTGCATGTCGCAGTTTTCTTGCGACACTTCTGTGTTATTGTGAAAGTCATTGTTCATTTCATAATAAAACTCATTAAAACGATTTGTTTGAATGTTGTCTAGCGATTCACGAAAGCCGATTTCCTAGATACGCCATATACGACGACTAGGCAGGATTCAACACACGAGGCGTATTCTAAAAGCATTGGAGCCATGCTTATATTTAAATGTGGGCACGTCAGCACGAAGTTGAAATAACGCACAGACCCTCTCTTGACTGTTACTGTAACTACAGAAATCATCGTTTTGATTCAGAAGTCGCTGTAACTGCAGAAATCATCGTTTTGATTCAGAAGTCGCTGACTGCTGCTGAATGCAGATAACAATGGCTCGAAAATCTTTCCTCTCAATAATTGTGAAATATGTAATATAATTCGATTTGATCGTACAAAACGATGTACATCTATTCAGAATTATCAGGCCCTGCACATCATTTACGGGTGTATAGTAATGAACGAAGAAAAAGTTAGACAACGCTGTCGACGCATTAAAAGTTGCCGTAAAAAAGTGAATGATGGAGGAAGGAGTGGCATAACTACTTTACATATCGACAAAAAGGTGAACAAGTTGGATTAATAATTGCGATCCGATGGACGATTAGTCCTACAGTTGAACGCCCCCGTGTCGGACGCACAACTATTTGTACAACTGTCACGGAAAAGTTCAGATATCGGTAATTTTGTGCAAGACGGCTACTCAGAATGCTTACCTACAATGCAAAGCGCAAAACGCGTCACGCGGATGAGTTTATTTCGACAACTATTGGCAAGATAGAAATGATTGTGATATCCACACAGTCACGCACGATGAGACGTGGATGTCCTTCCCCAACATAAAACGAAAATAACAATGAATGTAGTGGCGCCGTTCAACTTCACCAAAACCAAAAGTATTTTGGTACCCTAAATTCATAGTTACGATTTTTCTCCGACAAGAAGGTGGCTGAACTGGTTCGTTTCACGGGATGTCGGTCAACAGTTACAGCTGATGCGTACTGCTAAATGCTCACATGCTGAGATGTTCCAGCCAGAAGCGAAAGCGTGGCCAACTGAATTCATGAATGGACCTTCATCATCACAGCACATGGCGACTCAAAGGTGCATGCACCACGTGCAAGATTCAGTATCCACCTCACGGCTCCTCCCTTCGCTCTCGGCAACTATTACCTGTTTTGAAACTTGAAATAATGGATTTGAGGACAATGGTCAGAGGATTGTGAGGAACGCAATACTACCGTTGTCGACAGGATCGTTTGCCAAACGGGGAACTAAACGGGCAGACGAGGTCATGTAGCTAGAACAATGTTGCGACGATTGCTTCTAAATGAATGGCGATTGCGTGGAAAAGTGAACTAGGTTTGTGGGAAATCAAAACAGGAAATGAATCCTTTTTCTAACGAACAAGCTTTTTTTAAGAACGAGTGACTCTTGTTTTCGATTACGATATTTTGTGAATGCTATGTTACTGCCACTTGGGAGAAAAAGGAGGTCGATTTTATTCGGCTCGAGTAGAAACGAGGCTTCAGAAAATACCCCTCTCGGTGACCTATTTTCAACTTAAGATTTTAAAGTTAAGTTATCCACATCTCTAATAGGTACACAGCTGTGGCATTCAGGATAATTCATTCTCCATATATCTCCCACTCACATCTTTCAGAAAATAAGACAGCATCTCCTAATACAAAATCGCTGAAACATTCCACTTCACATCACTCACTTCAACGCCACAGAGGGAGAGACTTGCATGATCGAGGTTTGATAGGTGAAGGTATGATGACGACGTACGATCTATGATCATAAGAGCCCGGCAGTTACTGAGTTAAGTCACAAACCACCACCCAGTGCCTCAAGGGGTGGGGATATCTGACATTTGGAGATATACGTCGCAGTTGAGAGTGATCCGTCCAACAGCTTCGGACGTTAAGATCGGCTGTTCCCTTATGTGATATTCGATTCGAGAGAGGAAGGAAAGGAAACAGGATTATGTTTTGACGTTCCGTGAACGAAAAGAGCACGAGGTTCGGATGACAAGCTCTAGCGGAAAAATAGTAGGGACGGATATTTGTCCTGTTCTTTCCTTAGGAACCGTTAGACTGTTCGTCCTAAGCTATTTACGATGGGTATTAGAGCTCTACTTTCTCCAGAATTCAAATCCAGTGACTAGCCCCTTGCCTTTCCCCGCTTGTTATTCGGGACGAGTTAATTATTTTTCAGTAGGTCCTCTAACACTGGAAGTGCTTCATGTAAAGACCTAACAACGGCATTTTCTTCTAGCCCTGCTCGCAACTGATACGAATGCAAATTATCTTTAAGACTCCAGACACTTAACATAGAAAAAATGCCTGTGATCTGAAATAATCTTTCTTAATTTGAAATCAAATAAGAATACCTGTTGCAATTTTATTTTTAATTACCACCACCGATTTTGGCAACCAAGACCATTATCCATCGATCACATGTCTATTGTCATGGGTATATATAGACACACTAACGAGGACAACAAAGCAAGTGCCATAATTGGATTTCCCAGCAACTTCGCTCACTGGAAGAGAATTACATATAAGCTAACATGTGTTTCGGCTTATCCCTAAATTCTCGACAGTTTCTGAGAAAAAGTCCAAGTTTTTGAGGTACTTTACGTATCCTTTAGCGAGTAACTAGTTCAACCAAAGCCGTGGTACAGAGGCTACCCCCGCGGCTTCACCGTTTTGCACCCCTTCTTCGAAACCCGATTAATTGTTTATTTTTATTTTTTGTTCATTTATCTACCCATGTCCCTATAAAGTAGCTACACGAATATTTTCCAGGGTATACTGAGAGAACGTTGTCCTTATTCGTTTACTAATTGCACGTCTGTTGAAATAATTAAAAAAAAGAACAATAAATGAACAGAAAAATTGTTTGTAACCCTTCCAGCGAAATTTCTGTAGTTTATGTTGATTTCTAATAAAGTGCTAGCATCAGTTTACAGAAAAGTGATTCGGTATGCATAATTTGACATGAAATTACTGCCAACATGTAAAATCTTCACCAATATTAGCGACGTTTCTGCCCCGAGTGTGATTGGTGCGAAGGAATGTCACTGTGGCAAAGCTGCCCTCGCGCGGTGCTCGCGGTGTCCGTAATTTCAACGATTTGGATGTCTCTACGATCGGTATCGGGTGATGCTGAGGGAATTAGATTAGGTAATGAGACACTTAAAGTAGTAAATGAGGTTTGCTATTTGGGGAGCAAAATAACTGATGATGGTCGAAGGAGAGAGGGTATAAAATGTAGACTGGCAATGGCAAGGAAAGCGTTTCTGAAGAAGAGAAATTTGTTAACAGCGAGTATAGATTTAAGTGTCAGGAAGTCGTTTCTGAAAGTATTTGTGTGGAGTGTAGCCATGTACGGAAGTGAAACATGGACGATAAATAGTTTGGACAAGAAAATAATAGAAGCTTTCGAAATGTGGTGCTACAGAAGAATGCTGAAGATTAGATGGGTAGATCACATAACTAATGAGGAGGTATTGAATAGAACTGAAGAGAAGAGAAATTTGTGGAACAAGTTGACTAGAAGAAGATTGATAGGACATGTTCTGAGGCATCAAGGGATCACCAATTTAGTATTGGAAGGCAGCGTGGAGGGTAAAAATCGTAGACGGAGACCAAGAGATGAATACATTAAGCAAATTGAGAAGGATGTGGGTTGCAGTAGGTACTGGGAGATGATGAAGCTTGCACAGGATAGAGTAGCATTGAGAGCTGCATCAAACCAGTCTCTGGTCTGAAGACCACAACTACGGTGGGTATCATCCAAGGGAATCTTCCTGAAGAATAAAAAAAAAAATTTTAAAACACGAATTGATATAAGAAAGCAACGTAAGTACCGTACGTTAGAATTAAAAAAAATTGTAATGCCTGTAAATACTACACACATCACATATATTATGTAATAAATCTGAAACACTTATTGTGAAATCCGGTTTTAATTTTATCATAAATGTAACATCCTTATATCGCTTAACTTAAAAGGAAATATACGTGTACTAACCTCCTACGACCATGGGTGGCAAAATGAAAAAATAAATAAATAAATATAAAATGTATAGAGTAATAGTGTTTCGAACACGCGACGCCAAAATTGAGAAGCTGGCTACCGTGTCACCATTTCGACTGAGCTCATCGCGCGCTAAGAGGCAAACAAAGTCTCTCCAAAAGTTTGAACGTAGTTTTCTCAGTAAAGGTCGCGTACCTTCGAATAATTCCAGACACGTGTTCGCTTATTTTAACTCCTCTTTCTCTGAGCGAAGTTTCTGGGGAGTCGGGTTGTGCTAATTACCGTGTTCTTCTCGTAAGTGGTGACAAGTTGTCTGTGTACTCAAAAGAAGGTAGACGCTTGAGGACTGAAAATTGGCCTTCATGACCAGAACCGGTTTAGGTAACTAAAACTTAACAAAAAAATGTAACTCGTGCTGCAATTTGACTTCAGAAATACAACAGATGCGAACTTGCATCATCGTGTTCCATACGCTGGAGTAGAAATTCTGTTTAATTTAGCTGGTGATCCAATAACATTTGGTGTCCAGGGCACCAACGCCGTACGATTCTGTTGTTTTATATTTGTGCTCCTTGCCCACGAGTTACGTGCCATTAATTACCAGGAGCAGTTAACTAACTATACGGGCTGCTTGATGTGTCAAGCTATTTTCCGCTGATACCTAAAGCGCTTTGAGAAGACTCACCGAGCAGGTGGTTAAAGGCGTTTGGCTACGAACAGCCGTGACGCGCCTTCGTTTAACGAGTCGGCAGCTTTTGATTCTCCCTCTAAATGAAACTGTATAACGCTGCCAAGGGAACGTCACGTGTAGAAGATTTGCTGATACAAGATGAAGCTACAAACAGAATTACTTTCAGCCCAGTAGACAGCAGAACAACGAATTGCTAAAGATTAGTACACGAGAGTAAACAGCTGTTGGTGACTTAAAACTATTTCGCTATCTAGGAAGCAAATTTGTACGAGATAGCAGCAAGAGAACCGATAGTGGAGTGTATCAGGTAGAGAGAAATACGATTTTAAACTAAAAAAGAGATAAATTAGTACCAATACTGACCTACACATAAGGTAAAATTGAAACATTGAATTTTTGGGTCACAAAATAGTGTACAAGAAAACAAAGGGCTTCGAAAAATAGGAAAATAAAAAACTGCATCATTTTTTAAGTTTGGTGCTATGAAATAACGTAGAAAATTTGTTGTCACCTTGAAGAAAAGAAGTTTACCTCTACGCAAAAAGTAGACTATAAAACTAATTTACATGAAACGCTAAAAACATTGGGCGTGCGGTAAGGAAGGAAAGTTGACAATGGAGTTTGTGGCTGGGAGGGTAAGTGGTATATGCAGAGGAAGTTTAGATTACCTACGTAATAGAGGTGATGATTGTTTCAGTAATATAGCGAAGAATAGATTTGAAAAGCAAAAGATGATACGCAGGGCGATGATTTATGTAGCGTATCATAATAAGATAAATTATTTACCTCTACGTACTACTGTCAGTTATCGAGGGCATAACGGATCTTTTAAACTAAATGGGATAACTCATGGGTAGATATTCAACACAATATCACATTATCTGTTATGACCATTTTGATCGGCCCACAATTTTAGCGCCCAAATGAGCGTGTTGTATGGATGGTGTGAGAGAGATATTTCAGAAATTTTATTTTGCCATAGAGTAGCTTCTTTACAAAAAAAAGAAACGTCGCACGAGGAATTCTTTCACCTTTGGCTTGAAAATCTAGGGTTCATGATTAAATTACTTCAGTTCTTCTGTAAGCTTATTGAAAATGAAACCTGAAGAACAGGACAAAGCCTTCTGTACGTTTAAATAAGCATTGTAGAAGTGACAACCGTTTATGTGCGTGAGTTGAGTGAATTGTGCAGTACCTTTTAAATGAAACATTATTAACCACGAATTGGACAAGTGAGTATAAGCATAGGAATGACAAAGTTGGAATTCCGAGACACCTGAGCAACGACATGCATGAAGTTCGTGAACTGATACTGCATACCGTTGCGACTGCCCTTTTTTGAGTATCAAATATACTCCTTGAAACCCCACATTTTCTCCAAAACCTCATACCACTAGGTATAATTTAGCTGTGAAGTAAGCACAGTAGCATTTTGTTTTTACGCACTCTCCTAGATGTGATACTTCTCAGACGGTTGTCATCTATCCTCAGTCCCAGGAACTTAGCATACCTGATTTAATGATTTCTTTTACCGTCGTGTGACAATAAAGGTTCTACAATATTTCCGTGTGGGGAATGGTATGCACTGGTCGTCAGCAGTCCATTTCAGTAAAAAGTGCAAGACAACTAAGGGGAGCACTGGGTTCAAATTTTCGTCCAGCCATACTGATTTAGACTTTCTTTGGTTTTCTTAAATCACCTAATACAAATGTTAGGATGGTTCCTTTAGAACGAAATGAGCGTAATCCCTTCACATTGATCACCTATTTAGTTATTTTGTCATCGACAGAACACAAAACTCTAATTTCCGTTACGGAATGAGATCTTATGTAATATAATGGGTCTGTCAACTTCTGCTAGCAACAAAATAAATCGAGTAATAGTCTGTGCCAAAAACCACACATAAAAGTCTACTTTATTAAAAAGTTAATTTAACATGGAAGTGATCTTTTGTACGAGGGCTGCTCAATAAAGAATGGTCATACTTTTTCATGGTCATGATTTCTCGCGCTAAAATTTAATCTTATGATATTCTGTTAGCTTAATGTGCAAAAAACATGCCATAGTAGTTTCATTGTTGGGACTCCTGGTACCCACCTGTAAGAGGCAGGCAAGGTCAGACACGTTCAGTATCGCCTACCGCTGCAACACGCGAGGAATAATAAGCAACTTTGAAATTTTTCTTTCGTCTCAACAAATCTTCAGCTGAGGCCTATACAATGTACTAAGAGGCCTATGGAGAGTCTGTTCTTCCGTACAGCAGAGCTCGAAGGTGGTTTAAAATGTTTAAAGATGGGAGACAATCAATTTCAAAGGAAAGTGGACCCAGTTCCCCAGTTACTGCTCTTACGGAAGAAAACATCAACACTGCTGCTCTCATTGTGAGACAGGATCGACGAATTACCTTAAGGTCACTTTCTGAAATACTGAACATTTCATTGGGTGCCACCCACAAGTTGGTGACGGTAAAATTACACATGACACGTGTTTGTGCGCAATGGATTCCAAGACTGTTGACTACAGAACAAAAGAACCTCCGCGTGCAGGTCTGCAAGCAGCTACAGTTGATGTTAGAGGAACATTGGGAGTTCCTTTCAAATTTAATCACTGCTGATGAAACTTGGCTACATCATTTTGATCCTGAGAGCAAACAGTAAAGCTCACTTTGGAAATCTCCTTCGTCACCAACCCTCATTCTTTGATATTCATGGAATGGTTTATCAGCGTGTTGTACCTGCTCACACATCAGTAACTGGAAAAAACTACATGGATGTCCTAAAAACATTGCAAGTCCATATCTGGCGCAAAAGACGACATTTCCGCGAAGCAGGCTGGATGCTACAACACGATAATGCGCGGCCGCATATTGTTGCTGACTATCTTGCAAAAATCAATGTGAAGTGCATCCCTCACCCTTCTTATAGTCCAGATTTAGCCTCAAGCGACTTTTTCTTATTCCCCAACATGAAGAAACGCCTTCGTGGGAGGCGTTATCAATCTTCAGAAACAGTGGTGAGGGCTGCAGGGGCGATTTTGGAGGACCTCTCAAAAAATGGTTTCCAGAACGTATTAAAAGACTGGCAGACACGCTGGGACAAGTGCATCCCATTCATGGGAGACAACTCTGAGAAGGACCATCAAAATTATGAGGATGTGTAAAGATATGTTGTCAAAAAAAATTTTGATAATTCTTTATTGAACAGCCTTCGTACAATTAGTCTACCAGAACCGCAAAGATAATAGTGGATTACAAGTTATATAGGTTAATACTGTCTTTTGCCACTGTAATAAAAGTCGTATTACGACCAAGCGCGTTTCTGTTTAGTTCAAGGCACCTTCAGCGGACAGGTTTTCTGTTTCCTTACGTCGTTCTTAACGTTCTTCCTCACATACGTGTCAGACATTTGCACACAGCGCTTCCATTGTCACAAAATATATTTTCGTGTTTGTGCTTTGTAGGTCCACAGCCGTCTCGCCATTACTAGATTAGTGAGAAAAAGTGATGATATAGTGTCAACATTCTGGGAAACAATAATAGAGCCATGATTATTCCATGACTGCCTGCCGTAGAAAGGAAGATAACGAAGAGGACAGGCCTTAGATTAAAACGCGAGTTACTGCAACCATTACTGCTCCATTTATATTGAAGGTTAGCTTACCGCCCACGGCTTCACTCGTATAGACTGCATGGTCTTTCACTTTCCTTTAACCGAGTTTTCATGCTGTTCACAAATTACAACATCTTTTAAACTTTTCACATTAATTAAGGCCATAGAGGTAGCTGGAGCCGGTGGTCTTTGTTAAACCTGCCTTTTGAGGTCTGAGGCTGATATTTCGAACCTTACATCCCCTACATTTTTTTTAGAAGTCAAATAGCAGTTTTCATAGATTTTCTTTTAAATATGTTTTAATATAGCGAAATGTTTTCATACAGATTTTCATCCTCCCTTAGGGGTTGAATTTCCAAAAGCATTGAAAGAAGTATTTTTTGTTGTTGTATCATACCAATTGTCATAGATGTGGTTTTAAAACTGGTTTAATATTACTTCAAGAATTATTCACTTTGAGCGTAAGCTCTAAACCACTATCTTACCCATTTAGTCGTCTAATTTCCGAAAACGCTGAAGCATACACTTTTTTTTAGATTTATGTCCAAGAAACCAAACACCAATTATCTTAGTTCTAGCTTCAAAATTTCCTTAATAGTGGCATATTAAAAAAACAGTCATCCCCTACTACCCCCACCTTACGGATGAAATTTCCAACAGTCCCTTACTGAACGATGCCTACAGTATAAGATCAACACCCAATCCAAATTTCAAGTTTCTATCCTTAGCAGTTTGGGCTGATCGCTGGTAGCCAGCTAGTCAGTCAGAGAGTACATTTCTTTTTATACAGGGTGTTCATTTTAACTGAACACATTGAAATATCTCGAAAACTACGCATCGGATCAAAAAAGGTTATAATTGCAATTTCTTTGTCGCGGGGGGTGACATCCAATGATACCACATTCGACCTGCACCCCACCCCGTGCTTGAGTGGCGGGGACAACTTCTAAATCTTTAATGGGAGCCCCAATTTTTTCTTGCCGATTACGATTCTGCGGCGAAATCTGCGTCCGTTTTGTCTGAAGCATTTTCTTCGTTTTGCCACAGATGGTGTAAATTGGGACACAACCGTAATTTACGACCTACTACTCAGTGGCCGTTGAATAACCAATGGCACGAGGGAACCCACCTCCATGCTGCTAGAATAGTGCAAACAAGTATTTCATAACTTCTGCTTGGAAACCGCATTCGCACCGATGTATTCCCCCGACATATCGAGTAGGGTACTACCCGACTCGCCACTGTGGCCGTGGCTCGAGGAAAACGCTACTCTACTTTTCCAATTAGAGTAAGTGTTGAAACGTAGTACCGCCAACGTCAGTACACTCAATGATCTGATCTTCAAATAACTGTACACCGGGCGGAAGCATATCTGCGGTAGTGTCGGAATAGGCGTTTCTGATGCGGCCGACCAATGTTGGCACTTGCTGGTACATCTTCTTCTTTAAATATCGGCTCGGAAGGAAATACAGCGACGTCAGATCCGGCGACCTAGTTGACAAATTAATAGGATCACCTCTGCTGATCCACCGACCAGTGTAAACATGGTCTAATACCTCCCGTGCTTCAGTTGCGTAATGTGCTGGGCATCCGTCGTTCTGAAACCATATATGTTATCGAACGTTCAGAGCAACATCCTATAGTAGTACCGGTAGCTCCTGTTCCAAAAACGGTCATTATTTGCGACCATTAAACGTGCCAACGCTAAAATACAGATCAATGAGTTTGTTCCCCATGATGCCAAGGCACACGTTAACCGACCAAGGACGTTGATGATCAGCTTGCCGTAACAAGTGGGGTGTCTACACTCCAGTGTAACATATTATACCGATTAACACTACCATGCTTTGTGAATATAGATTCATCTGAAAATAGTACCTCGGCAGAGAAAATGGGGGCCGTTTGCATTTGTTGACGTGCCCACTCACAAAACATTACCCGGAAATCGGCGCCATGAAGTTCTTTATACAGTGAAACGTGGTAGGGATGTTACGTACTTATGGCGATGCAATATTGTGACAATACTACCTACAGACATTCCGAAGTCGCCGTGTAATTGCCGGGCGCATATACATTGGCTGTGGTGCTCTGTCGCTAGTACAGCTATTTCGTTAGCGTCTCCTGTAACACGTTTGCTTCGTTTCCTTTTGCTGGTCTGTACGCTGCCATCAGACATAGAGACGTCCACAACCTTGTAAAAGAACGAACGAGAGACAGCTTTCTCTGCCAAACGCTCGGCGTACAAGGTAACAGCAGCAAAAAATTTCTCCTACATTCTCCGTAAAACAGGATTATTTCAGTTCTCTCTTCCGAGTTTGTAACAATCATCGTCCACTTGGACGTCTGTTCTCCAAATTATTGGCAGGGGCGCAAGTATTATAATGTGTAGAGCCTCTGTCTGTTCGTCTGCAAGATGCGTGAGCTCTGTCCGCAGAGTACTGCCTATTATGGTACATGGTAGTTCGCTACAGGGCCATGGCGGAGCGCCGAGTAGTCCCCTATTCGATATGTCGAAGGAATACAATGTTGCTAATGGGGTTTCCAATCATAGTATGAAATACTCTGTTATTCTACCATCACAGCATGGACGTGGGGTCCTAGGTGCCATTGGTTATTCAAGGGGAATTGAGTAGCATCTCGATTGTGTAATAATTTATATTTCTCCTACTACAGCGCCGTCTGTGGCAGAAGGAGTAAAAACCAGCCGGCCGCGGTGGCCAAGCGGTTCTAGACGCTTCATTCCGGAACCACGCGATTGCTACGGTCGCATGCTCGAATCCAGCCTCGGGCATGGATGTGTGTGATGTCCTTAGTTTAGTTAGTTTTAAGTAGTTCTTAGTTCTAGGGAACTGATGACCTCAGATGTTAAGTCCCATAGCGCTCAGAGCCGTTTGAACCATTTTTGAACGGCATGGCAACGCTTCATCGCCGCCCGACTGAAGCAGTCCCTGCAAACGTTGTTGTGCGCTCCGACCATGTGCCGCTTCAGTCTCGATCCATGCATGTTGAATTTGATCTTCATTTGCGCTTAGGGCAACACATCTAACGTATCTTTTCAACATCATGTAAACAGTAAGTGGAAAACGTCTTGTAACTCAGTGATTCGTTTTTACTTTTGCATTACCTATTCTTTAGCACGTATATAATGTTAACCATTTTAAGTGTTAATCATTGGTTCTTCTGAAAAAATCGTTTTTCCAAACTTCGAAACGTATGTCATAGGATTTTCAGTAAACCTTGCACTATTGCAAGTGATTTTCCAATCTTTCACATCTCCATGACAACACACATGGAGTAGCAACATTTGAAATCGTAACCAACACCAAACGATACTTTAACCTCACGAAATTGTGCTACGAAATTTATTTCTAATCTGACAAACATAAGAAAACGTAACATATTTCTTCCCACTCTATAATGCATATTATAAGAACAAAAACGTATTAAAGTTCATTAAAGAGGCTTCAGAAGTAGAAAATGCGAAACTCGTATGGCCAAAAATAAATTCCCTTTCACGCAGTTGTTGGACGGAACATACGTCTATGAATAGTACTTTTGTCTCCCTGTTTACGGGTTCTTTCGACGGTCATTATGCCAAAATAGAAACATACGCATAACAGCAGTTACATAGTTTGTTTACGTCCAGATCAAAGTATGGTTCAAATGGCTCTGAGCACTATGGGACTTAACATCTATGGTCATCAGTCCCCTACAATTTAGAACTACTTAAACCCAACTAACATAAGGACATCACACAATCACGAGGCAGAGAAAATCCATGACCCCGCCGGGAATCGAACCCGGGAACCCGGGCGTGGGAAGCGAGAACGCTACCGCACGACCACGAGCTGCGGACGGATCAAAGTATGATGCAACAATATTCCGACAATATGGCTTCATTACGAGTTTAGGCACTTTCATACTAGATGCACTGAACACACCGGCTCTTACACACAAAATGTATTCTCAGTATCAGCCGTCGTAACACAAGAAACACTGGATATTCGTTCGCAAACTTGACTGAAGATTTTAAGGTACTTCATCACTTCCGGGAATAGCGTACAATGGATTTAATGAAAGAATTGGAAATTTTTGTGCACAACAAAAAGCAAAACGAAAAATTCTCAATGAAAAATTAGATAGTGAAACGTGTAACTACTTCGAACCGTATAAAATAACTATAGCAAATCTGTAACTATGTTCATTCCTTCATACATTCCAATATTTGCAACAAAACAGAGGAAAATAGAATATAAAGCATGATCGATGGTTTAAAAGTCAGTAATGGTCAGGAAGGTTAAGACAGATGGTATAAGTGGCAACCTGATGTAAATAATGTAATCCACGACAAATTTAACACCTGTTGCTGTTTCCAGACATTCTGTGAAGCCACACTGTCGTTTCATCTTCCTACCATATTTTGATGTCTGCGTAAACAAACAGTCGTGGTTTGGAAGTGGGTGGATTTCTACATAATGAAGGAGGCACGAAACCTAAGTAAACAGACAAAAATACATTTTTTTAATATTAGCATGTAAAAGATCACAATATTTATTTTGTCACATTTTCCGGTAGCAGTAGAACCACAGACAAACGGCTGCAAGCCAAGAGAGGACAACACTAATGCAATAAAGTGAAATACCTCCATAAATACTTGATAGGGTGAATAAATTCTGGAAACGCTTCCAGCTAAGAATCAAGAAAATAAGTAACTTCGCAGCGTTCCAATACTTAGAGCATGGTTACTTGTTCCATAGTTTTGTGCCTGCCATCGTACGGCATTCTAAGCACATTCACCGCAATTGTGACACTGGTGGCATTATTCTTTTACCACATTTTGCCACGAATAAACTTGTGGATCAGCTAACGCCAGATCTTTAAATTATTTAATCCATGCTGCACTGTTTTAACGGGCAGCGATTTGTCAGGTAACGTCCTAATAAGAGAATTATCTGCGCCAACCACTCACTGTTAACTTCAGCTACGCGTTTTGACTGTGTTGCCATCATTATCATTCTTTGTATTCGAATGTGTAGAAAGCAACACACGTGATGCGTTATGCAGCTAGTGTTTCATTTCTGTTATGCATACGACACACGTTCTTCCCTCGCATCGATGCCGTACAAAAACAAATTGCATATGAATGCTATGAATGAAAGGTTTGCAAACATTTGCGCTAGGAGGGCCACGCGTGAGTTCGAAAAAAAAGTTCTGTCCCCTGATATGACAGAAATTCCTAAGAGATTTCGGTGTTACGTAAAACCAGTAAACGGATCAAAGCCACCAATCCAGATATTCTGCGACAGTTATGGCCTCCAAACGGAGAATGACAGAGAGATGCCCGAAATACTAAACGCCTTTTCCCAAAACTATTTGACTGAGGAAAAACGTATAGCGGTTCTCCCTTTAAGTCACTGTAGTAATTTTAAAATCACAGATACCAAAATAAGTGAGCATGGAATAGAAATTCAGCGGCATTCGCTCAGCAGAGAAATGGCTACTAGACCTCGAGTTTTGTCAGTACGATTCTACATAGAGTATCCGAAAGAACTTGCTTCTCTTCTAACAGCAGTGTTCCATAGGCTGTTCAGGAGCGAAACGTTCGTAGCGATTGGAAGAAAGCAAGGGTAATTTCCATTTTCAAGGGAGGTCGCCGAGCAAAATGGCTCTAAGCATTATGGGACTTAACATCTGATGTCATCAGCCCCTAGCCTTAGAACTACGTAAACCTAACTAACCTAAGGACATCACACGCATCCATGTCCCAGACTGGATTCGAACCTGCGACCGTAGCAGCCGCGTGGTTCCGGATTAAAGCGCCTAGAACCGCTCGGTCATAGCGGCCGGCGTCGAACAAAAGCACAAATTTTGTGTAGACGTTATCTCTGACGTTGGTATTTTCTGGGATTATGAAACATGACATTTCTGGAATCCGAAATGTCCTCTGCAGGAATCAGTATCGGTTCCGAAACTAACGATCGTGCGGAATCCAGTTGCACTTTTTCGTCCATAAGACGCAGAAGGCACTTGATATCGAAGCCGACATTGATCGCGTATTACTTCCCTTCAGAAAAGTATTAGGTACTGTTGTTCACTCCCTCTTAATGAGCAAATTGAAGGAATACGGAATATCAGACCACGTCTGTGACTGTATTGAAAAGCACGTCATTCTACTGAAGAGCACGTCATTCTTAATGGAGAGAAATCTTCAGACGTAGAATTGAGTTCGGGCGTACCTCAAGGCAGCGTTATAAGATGGTTCAAATGGCTCTAAGCACTGTCGCACTTAACATCTGAGGTCATCAGTCCCCTAGACTTAGAACTACTTAAACCTAACTAACCTAAGGACTTCACACACATCCATGCCCGAGGCAGGATTCGAACCTGCGACCGTAGCAACAGTGCGGTTCCAGACTTAAGCGCGTAGCACCGCTTGGCCACAGCGGCCGGCAGCGTTATAAGTCCATTACTTTCCACACTATACAGGGTGGAGAAAAATTGTGTCGTGAAATTTCAAGCCTGGATAGCTGTTGCAAGTAGGAACTAAAATTATTAATGTTGTGTAGGTCGACAACGCACAATTTTTAAACTACGGATAATTCGGCACCACGCGCTCCAAATGGCCACGGGACTGCCCTGCTGCCGGATGCTCTGGACAGTACATGACCGCGATTGCTTCCCTGCTGGAGATCACGATGTATCCAAGGCGGCCCACAAACTCGGTGGTAGCGCGCCAGCCTTCCACTCTGGATGAATGGGGACGAATCCACCAGGGTCTCAACACATACATTGCAGCTTCATCATAAGACGTACCGGGAACAAACCCGTGAGCAGCTGTCAGTTCGCGTATATAAAGTCTTTTACAAATTGTGTCGGCCCTGGAAACGGCATTTTTTTATAGCTAGAACATTGTTTACTTCAAGCAGGTGCTCGAACTGGCGACACGCTGACGCGACACAAGCTTGGTAAAGTCTAACGGTGATTTGCCGAACTCTTTCAAAGATTCCTGGCATTGCCCTGATGTGATTGGCGGCATGCTGAACGCGATCTATCAATTCCTCTTCGTTTCTAGGTGGTTCGTGTCCCGGTGGGTGAACGAGAACCTTGAAGAATCCCCATAGGAAAAAGTGATCGCGTGAGCCATGTCTTACGAGCACATCTGACTGTTATGTGCTGGCGCCCCATCATGCTGCAACCACATGCGTAGCCGTGTGTCAAGGGGAACATCTTACAGCATGCCGGGTAGAGTTTCTTGCAAAAAGTGAAGATAATTAGCCCCAGTAAGTCGAGGAGTTAGACAGACTGGCCCAGTCGGATGGTCACCCCAAAAGTTGAGCGAAAATCGTTCCTGGTGTCCGTGGACGTACGAGACGTGAGGATTTCCTCTTGCCCAATGATGAGCCTTTCGAGTGTTGTAAAGGCCACCCAAATGGAAGGTGTACTCGTCGGTAAACAACACAATGGTGGGGAAGTTGGGATCTCGTGCAACATGTCGCAGAAACCACCGGCAAAGCCCTAGCCTGTGTTGATAGTCCGCCACAGGATTTAGGTTTTCGACAGGCTGGAAACTAAATGGATGCTGGCCGTCATCCCTCAAAACCTCCAAGACTAACCAGTGAGTGACCCCCATGTCGTGTCCAACCGCCCGAGTACTTGTCGTAGGTGCTTCCTCGAAGCGCTCGATAACAGTCTCTTCAAATGCTGCATCCCGCTGTGTTTGAGGTCTTTCAGCATCACAGTGATGTCCCGCTAACGAGCCTGTTTCGCCAAGTGAATTGCTGCAAATGTTAGTGGATGTGGGTGGCGTCTTGCTGGGTACCTTCCTCATACAATCGTCGCGCTTCATGTGCATGGCCGTCGGCTAATCCATATACAAAAACCATATGTCCTTGTTCTTCAAACGAATACTGTGCCGCCATGCTTACTGTATAACTAAATCGCAGGTTACGTGTGTGTGTGCTCCGAACCGAAGCTTACGTTTGAATGCCTCTGACTTGAGAGGGAGACCTAGACGACACGCGTGCGTATCACGATTGGGCAGTGACAGGCCGAAGGACGTTTGCATGTGTGAACCGACAACTATAGCGCGAGCTAACAGCTGTTGACGGGTTTGTTCCCGGTACGTCTTATCATGAAACTGGATGTGTCGTGACCCTGGCGGATTCACCCCCATTCATCCAGAGTGGAATGCTGGCGCGCTACCGACGAGCGTGTGGGTCGCCTGGAATACATCGCGTCTCCAGCAGGGAAGCACTCGCGGACATGCGCTGTCCAGAGCGTCCGGCAACAGGGCAATTCCCAGACCAAACGGAGAGCGTGGCACCAATTTCCGTAGTTTAAAAATGATGCGTTGTAGATCTACACAACATCAGTAATTTTGGTTCCTACTGGCATCAGCTATTCAGGGTTAAAATTTCGTGACACAATTTTTCTCTATCCTGTATAAAGGAAACACGTAAAATTTTTTTCAGTGAAAATGAAATCTAGAGGTACAATTAGTGACAACACACTTGTTCTCATTGTTCAAAACCTCATACGTTCTGAAATACGTGGTCTTTAAAGGGTAGCAGAGTTTCTGCCTTCAGCTGCAGAACAGGGTTCCCTACAGGAGGCTTCAGGACAATGCAGACAACCCGCATTACAGCATTAGAGCATTACGGCTTAACCTGTTACATCTTTTCCGTTACTTAAATTCTACGCACCCCGAAAGGTATAAGGTTTAGAGCATTGAAACCAAGACTGTCATCAGTGATTGTAGTTTTAATTTTCATTTCGGCGGAATAAAGATACATGTACCAATTAAAAGGTTACTTTGGTTGAAAGTGATCTTAGTTTACTTGTAGGGATTTTGCGTTCTTGCCTATGTGTCAACCCCTGGTCAATTGGATTTTTCATATTTTGTTTCATTTTGGAAATATATGAGGTGGCAAAGTTAGGTGGGACACCCTGGTTTATATCGTCAGAGGTTCCATGAAGATTTAGCGGATGATGGTGTTATATAAAGAAAAGTCAACCATAGATGACTGTCGTCAGATGAAGGAAGCTCTGTAAAGGATCGGTGCTTGATGTAGGGGTTGGCAGTTTTCCATCAACAGAAACAAATGTCACCTATTACACAAGAATGGGGACAACGATGCATTATTGTATTATCACACGAGTGCAGAACAATCGCCAAAAGCAATCACGTCAATTAATGTCTAGGAATATGCATACAGAGCGATTTGATGTGGAACGACTACATTAATGCAATGGTAGGGAAGACAAATGCTAGGCCGGCCGTGGTGGTCTAGCGGTTCTAGGCGCTCAGTCCAGAACCACGCGACTGCTACGGTCGCAGGTTCGAATCCTGCCTCGGGCATGGATGTGTGTTATGTCCTTAGGTTAGTTAGGTTTAAGTAGTTCTAAGTTCTACGGGACTGATGACCACAGATGTTAAGTCCCATAGTGCTCAGAGCCATTTGAACCATTTTGAACAAATGCTTGACTGGAAAAATTCTCAGCAAGCGTAGTCCTCCCACAAGGAACTTACTTAATAAAACCGTTTCTCGACAATTACTTGAATATTTCTCGTCAGTCTGTGATCCGTACCGGATTGACGGAGGTAGCAGAGCAGCGTTTTCCGACAAGTTCATTTAGAAAGCACGAAAAGGTCACGGAAATGCGGGGAAATCTAGTACCAGAAGCTACAGCAGAGGCGTTCTGCATTGTTTAGTGTTAACATTCCGAAAGCGTATGTTTTTGAAAAGAATCAACCAATGTAACACACGTGAAAAAAGTATGGAAGTAAAATCAAGGCAATTTGGATTCACACGAAGACTTACCAACAATCGTTCTTCCCACGCATCCCTCGCGACTGGAATATGAAAAGGGGGAAACAGCAATGGTACTCAAAGTATCCTCTGCCTCACACTGTAAGGCCGCTCGGAGAGTACAGGTGTAGACATAGAGGAGGACGGAGAAGGGTGGTGTATGCTGTCTCTTTATTACATATGTTGCCTCTGTTAACTGTGCTATCAGTGAAACGGTATCTTTAGTTCGCCTTCTCCATAACAATTTCTGTGACGATTCCAGTAACAGTTGTTCGTAATCGTAATCTCTAGGTATCTAGTTGTATCTACAACCGAAATTCAACGAAATTTTGCTAGTAATTAAGTGGAGTTCCTCACCCTTTCTACTGTTTAGGATCAATTTACTTGTACATATACGAGGGTCGTTCAATAAGTAATCATCCACAGTTTTATCTAGGTCAATTTCTGTCGAAAAAACGCGAATTTGTTCTGTGAGGTCGTGGAATATTCTCGCTTCAGCCCCTGCACTTTTATGAAGTTCCGATAGCTGGCGGTACTATAGGTAGCCTTCTAAATGGCCTCTGTAATGGACGTGCGTCAAAGCAGAGAGTTGCCTCTGAGTTTCGTTTAGCAGAAAATCACAGCATCGCCGATATTCATTGGCTCTTGTGTGATGTCCCTGGAAAACTGGTAGCGATCCCTGGGTGTGACGTCTGTCATCATCGCAAAAAGGGCGCGCAAACGCGTCCGATCTCCCACGTGATGTGACTTCTGCAATGTTGGAACGTGCGGACACCCTCATTCGAGTGATCGACGGCCCAGGATCAAATACCTCACTGCACAACTAGACGTCTCTGCTGGTAGTGGTGACACACTCGTCCACCAGTCGTGGTACCTCAAAGATGTGTTCCCGCTAGGTTATTCACTGTCTAAAATAACGAAGGACCTTCTGTGCGAAATTGCTTTCGCGGTACGAGGTTTATCATAACAATTTTTTTCTCGAACATCGTCACAGATTATGAAATGTATGTTCATCACTTCTAGCCGGAAACAAAAACGCAATGCATGGAGTGGTGCGACACCGCCAAGAAAAAGTTCAAAGCCGCACCCTATGAAGGTAAAGTCATGCCGACGGTCTTCTGGAAATATGAAGGAGTTACTCTGTTTGATGTCCTTCCTCGTGGTGCAACAACCCACTATGAAGTTCAAAAATGGTTCAAATGGCTCTGAGCACTATGGGACTTAACTTCTGTGGTCATCAGTCCCCTAGAACTTAGAACTACGTAAACCTAACTAACATAAGGACATCACACACATCCATGCCCGAGGCAGGATTCGAACCTGCGACCGTAGCAGTCCCGCGGTTTCTGACTGCGCGCCTAGAACCACTAGACCACCGCGGCCGGCCCACTATGAAGTGTTTTGTGCTACCCACAGGAAATTGAAGAACAAACTTCAGCGTGTTCGTCGCCACAAAAATGCAAACAAACTTCTCCTTCTCCATGGAAATGCAAGGCCTCACACAAGTCTGCGCACACTAGAGCAGCTCACAAAGCTTCATTGCACAGTTCTTCTTCATCCACCAGACAGTTAAGATGTCGCACCTTCAGATTTCCATCTGTCTGGTTCAGTGAACAATGCACTCTGCGGAAAGCGGTACGTTGTTGATGGGAAGGTAATTGACACAGCGAGATGTCGGCTCAGACGCAAAGAAGAGAGTGTTACGTGGGGACTTATGGGCCCTCCCAGTCAGGTAGCGTAAGATCATCATATTGAACACAGATTACTCTGAAAGATAAGGTTTTGTAGCCATAATATTAGCCAATAATGTTTTGGAATCCTGAAAAACCAATCTTCTTTCAGAAAAAAAATGCGTTGCTTTACTTATTGAACGCCACTGGTACATCTACGTCATACTCCGCTAGTCACCTAACGGTGTGTGGTGGGTGGTACTTCCAGCACAACTAACTGACACCCCCTTACCTTTCCCACTCGCGAACTGCGCGTGGGAAGAATGATTGTTGGGAAGCCTCTACATCATCTGCAGATTCTCTTAATTTTCTCGTCGTGGTTCTTCCCAGAGTTGTTTGTGCGAGGAAGTAACACGTTTTCCGAGTCTTTCCGAAAATTGCTCTTTCGAAATTTCATTAGTGAACCTCTCCATGATTCACAACGTCCCCCTTGTAACAACTGCCACTGGAGATTGTTGAGCATCGCTGAACGTTCCATGCACATATCATGTCTTCTGCTTCACTGCTTACAACAGCCTGTTAACGCTGGGGTAACTTGTCGATTCTGCGGCAGTAGAAGTCATGTGGTTCTGAGGTGAAGAACTCGTCGAATCATGTCCGCCGCTCAATTTCGTTCGCAAAGGAAGTTCCTTGAACGTAGTTACACACCGTGAAGGGTGAAAATCCGAGAGCGCAAGATCAGGTAAATAAGGTGGGTGCGGAATGAGTTTCCCTGCCAACTCCTGTATAGCGTTTCCTGTCAGTCTAGCAGAAAGTGGGCAGGCTTTATAGTGGAGTGGCGCCACTTCACGCAGTCTTCTTGGTCGTTGTTCTGGGATTTCGTCTGCAAGACGCCTCAGTTGTTGGCAGTAAATGTCCGTAGTGATAGCTGACACCTCGGTGAAGCAATTCGTAGTACACCACACCGTCGCTGTTGCACAGATACACAACATTATCTCTTGTGGATGCGTGCAGGTCTTTGTTCGGGGAGCTGGTGCTTTTTTGGACTCAACCATTCCTTTTATTTCCTTATGTTGCATAAATACACCATTTGTCGTCATCAGTAACAATACAGGATGGGTTCACAAGCCGACTGATGACGAGCAAGCAGAGAAGCACATACGGTCAACCGCTGTTATTCGCGATTTTGGTTTAGAGCATGCAGTAGAGTTCACGCATAATAATGAGGTAAGTAGATGCGCAGTCAGTTGGGCAAGCATGGAAAGAGCGGTAGTTGTGTGGTTACGGGTAGGTGCTGCAGCGGAAATGCCGAGGAGAAATGCCTTCCTAAAATGAACTCTACAAACGTATTTTTGTAAATATTAATTAAAGTGGCTTCATGCATCATTTGCATGGTAATCATTCAAACAGATCTCTCACCTCTCTATGGCTGGTATCTGAAAGGAATTTTGCTGAAAATGCAACAAAAGCAGAAATTTATTTTGGCCTGGTTTGTTAACAGTTTGTAACTTTTAGAAAATGGGTGGCAATTTTCATTTAAACCTACACATATCTCTTTTAGTCACATTACCGTTCGCTTCTTTTGCCAAGACACAGAAAATTTTACACACTGGCACCTCACTAACATGTTGTGCAGACGCAAGAGTGAGAGGATTCGGAAAAAGTGGTTTCTTAAATTTATTAAGGTCAGTAGCTTATGAAAAAGCACACCCTCGGTACAAAAATAAATGTGCAATGTCTTCACTTGCATAGTCCCAAAACCCTTAGCAATTCTTGTTTCGCTAGCTACTAACGGCCATTAAAATAGCATTATTTCACCGAAAAAGTCTGTAGTTAGTCGATAAACACAGCAGATAAAGGAATTTGGCATAATAACCATTTGGCGAAATACTGTCTTCTTTGCATGCTTTCATTTGCCAAAGTCGCATTTCAAGATCTCTACAGTTTATGAAATATGAGAAATGTAGTGGATATTTCACTCTGACTTTATGGGTGCCGCTCACAGTCGCGAATGAGTGCACTACGACAGATCAGATTTCACGAGAATGGTCAGAAACAGAGAAAGCCACCCAAATCCAAAGAAAAATTGTATATGTTAGCTAATTTTCATGTGCAGCAACATCTTTTACACAATGTAATCAAAGGTATCCGGACACACCCATAAACTTAGATTTTTCATTAGGTCCATTGTACTGCCACCTAATGCCAGGTACTCCATACCAGCGACCTCAGTAGTCATTAGACGTCGCGAGAGAGCAAAATTGGGTGTTCCGCGGAAGTCACGGACTTCGAACGTGGTCAGGTGAATGGGTATCACTTATGTCATACATCTGTATGCATGATTTCCTCAATCTCTAGGTCAACTGTTTCCGATGTGATACTGAAGTGGAAACAAGAAGTGACACGTACAGCACAAAAACGTACAGGCCGTCCTCGTCTGTTGACTGACAGCGAACGCCGACACTTGAAGAGGCTCGTAATGTGTAATAGGCAGACATCTATCCAGTCCATCACACAGGAATTCATAACTGCATCAGAATCCAAGTACTATGACAGGTGGGAGGTGACAAAACTTGGATTTCATGGTCGAGGGGTTTCTCATAAGCCACACATCACGCCGGTAAATGCCAGGCGCGCGTAGCTTGGTGTAAGGAGCGTAAACATTGGACGATTGAACAGTGGAGAAACGTTGTGTGGAGTAACGAATCACGGTACACAATGTGGCGACCCGATGGCAGGGTGTGGGTAAGGCGAATGCCCGGTGAACGTCATCTGCCGGAGTGTGTAGTGCCAACAGTAAAATTCGGAAGGAGTGGTGATATGGTGTGGTCGTGTTTCTCATGGAGGGTGCTTGCGCCCCTTGTAGTTTTGCGTAGCACTATCACAACACAAGCCTACATTGATGTTTAGAGCACCTTCTTGCTTCCCACTGTTGAAGAGCAATTCGGGGATGGCGATTGCATCTTTCAGCATGATCGAGCACGTGTTCATAATTCACGGTCTGTGGTGGAGTAGTTACACGACAATAACATCCCTGTAATGGACTGGCATGCACAAGGTCCTGACCTGAATTCTTTGGAACACTTTTGGGATGTTTTGGAACGCCGACTTGGTACCTTGCGTTACCGACCGACATTGATACCTCACCTCAGTGAAGCTTCCCCAAGAAACCTTCCAGGACCTGATTGAACGTATGCCTGCGAGAGTGGAAGCTGTCCTCAAGGCTAAGGGTGGGCCCACGCCATATTGCATTCCAGCATTACCGATGGAGGGCGCCACGAACTTGTAATTCATTTTCAGCCTGGTGTCCGGATACTTTTGATCACAGTTTATAATGTGCACCAAATTCAAAATAATAGCCATCCCTACTTTCCATTGCAGACTGTTTCGAATTCAGATCAGTATGTTACTTCCATGCAAGTATCACAATAACTATGACCTTAAGCGAAATGACAGGTACATCATGATGAAGATCACATATAAAGCTATAGATACCGCAAAAATGAAAGTATTTTACAGAAAAGTTTCTGTGAAATAGTTTGAAGAAGATCGCACATACGCTATTTTTGAAACTTCCGCATTGTATGCAAGTGTCGCACGATGGTGGAATGATCACACTACATCTCGTTTGCCAGTTCCCAAGTAGGCGAGGATCATTGCTGATTCATGTGTTTTAACGATCTGCAGGTCTTTCAGAGCTAATGTCAAAACGATCCTCCTTAAAAAGAGAAAACCAGTTTTTTATTGTATTATGATGTTCTTTTCTCTCTGTGCAGGCTAGCTTCAATAAAATATTTTCCCATTAAAAAGAGAATGTTGGTGATTGAAATTTCGTGAAAAGAATGTGCGGTAACGAAAACACCTTTGTTTTAACGATTGCCACCCCAACTCGTATAACATATCTGCTACACACTCTCCCATCTTTGGCGGTAATACAAAGCACACTGCCCTTCACTGGACTTTTTCGATTTCCTCCGTCAATCTTATCTTCTAAGGATCCCACACCGCACAGCAGTGCTCTAGATAGGACGGACAAATGTTATCTAAGCAGTCTCTCTAGCAGATCTTTCGCACCAAAAATGTGATAGGGCGCAGCCCGGAATCCTCCCGAAACCTGATAGGTAAGCAGGTAACAGAAGCGAATTCTCCCAAACTGACACATTGTATATTGTATTATAGACAATAATATAATTATCTCTGCCATGGTCCTTATCTCCTTCTCCTACCCCTCCCATGTTTTGAACAAAAAATATTGATTCACTTATGCACGCTTTGCGAGTGACCTTGGTCGGGACTTAGTCACTGGCGCTGTGCCGGCTGGACTTTATCTCAATAAGCTGGAGAAAAAAAAATGGTTCAAATGGCTCTGAGCACTATGGGACTTAACTTCTGAGGTCATCAGTTCCCTAGAAGTTAGAACTACTTAAACCTAACCAACCTAAGGACATCACACACATCCATGCCCGAGGCGGGTTTCGAAACTGCGACCGTAGCAGTCGCGTGGTTCCAGACTGAAGGTCCTAGAACAGCTCGGCAATAAGATAAAAGATAAAACTTTTAAACGTACTCAAAATACATGCGAAAATTTTTTACATCTTCTACTGTAACTTCATATGCTTTCCTTTGCCTACTTGGAGGATTGAGTCCCATCGTTTTTCAGACCCTTACGGGCTTGGGAGGCTCCGGTACCATTTTTCTGACCGCGGGAGCATTTGGGGCTGCGCCCGTGTGGTCGTTTCGATTTAAGTTGTTCGTAATTGTAATTTATATGTACTTAGGTGGATTGACAGCCTCTGGATTTCTGTCCAGTTGCATTATCCCCACACACGGCACAAATGTTTGTTGCTGCCTTCGCTTTAGCCGCCAACTCAAACAGAAAAATACGTCGAAAATGTTCCTTTTCCTTCACTTGGCAGTCCATTTTCTAACGTCGACAGCTCCACTCACTACCTCCAAATGAGAAAATTACAATATTTAAACTTAAACAGTAACGGTAAAATACAAATACAAAATGACAATCAAAATGTTGAAATGTGTGTGAAATCTTATGGGATTTAACTGCTAAGGTCATCAGTCCCTAAGCTTACACACTACTTAACCGAAATTATCCTAAGTACAAACACACACACCCATCCCCGAGCGAGGACTCCGGGACCAGCCGCACAGTCCGTGACTGTAGCGCCTCAGGCAGCTCGGCTAATCCCGCACGGCAAATGACAATCGATAAATAAACTGTTAGCAACTGGATTACCAATATGCAAAACAAAAACGCTACCCACTTATGCACCAACTAATGAATGACTACTTACAGGAGCTACGTTCACGACGAGGGAGCGCGGCTGGAGGCGTTAGGGGTAATTTATCCCTCGGGCAGCATCCGGTACTCCGGTCGGTCCCTCACGGCGGCAGTGATAGCGGCGCGCAGCTTTATTCGCCAAGTTCGCCGTCCGATGCGGGCCGCACCCTCTTCAGGCCGCACAGCTCGGCTCGCCGGCGCTACTTTCCAGCGGCCTGTATTTGCTTAGCCGGCCAACTTCTGCCACAGCTGCCGCCAAGTTGGGCTTGGGCGCTCCGCGGCTTGTATTGTCGGCTATGGCTCCGCCGCCGCTGGCCCGGTACCGCAAGCTCTCCTCATTCTGTTTCTTTTTTTTTTAAATTATTTTCGGACATCGAAGCTACCCCTAATATCTGTTACTTGCAGCCGGCAGCGACCGAGAAGTTTTGTGACGACGTGGCGTTGTACCACAAGCAGTGTCAGGAAGACAGCGTGCCACGTAAAATGACGGGGCTTGTCGAGAAGCGCAGTTGAATTCATCCTGATTTCCGCGAGATTTATTAAAAAAAGGTACTTCAAATTCCGTTGCTACATGCGTCATGGGAACCGAGTGAAAGAGAAAGTTCTAGGAATTACTTTGGGCCGTCCGCACACGGTGTTACTCAGAGGGAGCGAAGCTGGTAAGTGCCCTAATTCGCTAAGAGTTACCGATTGGGTGACAGCACTGTTCAACTCATTGAGCTAATTTGAAGTACCGACAATGCAGTTGTGTGCGATCCTGCAAGACAGAGCGTACTGCTTGCTGTTATCTATAATCCACCTCTACATATACGTGACTACTCTGCGTTTCATCCATAAATGTCTGGCAGAGGGTCCACTGAACCACCTTGAGTTTATTTCTCTACCGTTCCGTTCTCGAATATCACGTCGGAAAAAAGAACACTTAAATCTTTCCGTACAGCTTTGATGTCTCTTATTGTGTTATGATAATCATTTCTCTCTATCTACGCTGACTTCAATAGAATTTTTTCCCATTGAGAGGAGGAAGTTGGTGATTCAAATTTCGTGCAAAAATACGCCGCAACGGAAAACACCTTTGTTTTAACGATTGCCATCCCAACTCGTTTATCATGTCTGTGACACACTCTCCCATCTTTCGCGATAATACAAAGCGAGCTTCTCTTCACTGGACTTTTTCGATGCACTTAGTCAGTCCTATCGGGTAAGGATCTCACGCCACACAGCAGTGCTCTAAATAGCATGCACAAGTGTAGTGTAGGCAATCTCTCTAGTCTGCTACTTCTAAATCTTATGGCAATAAAACGCAGTCTTTAGGTTGCCTTCGTCATAACATTAGCAATGTGATCGTTCCGATTTAAGTTATTCGTAATTGTAATTCTTAAGTACTTAGGTGGATTGACAACCTCTGGATTTCTGTCGTTTGTAGTGTAACCGAAATCTAACGATTACCTTTTGGTACTCAAGTGGATGACATCATGCTATTCCTTATTTAGAGTCAATTGTCACCCTTTGCGCTATACAGATACCGTGACTCTTATTCTGAAATGATTTTGATCTACTGATAGTAGATTACAAGACTGTCAGTGACAGCATTTTCTGTAAACAATCTAAGACGGCTGCTCAGACTACCTACTACAGCGTTTATTCGGATCAGGAATAGCTGAGGGTCTGCAACACTTCCTTCGGGAACGTAATATATCACTTCTGTTCTACTCGATGACTTTTCGCCGATTACGAAGTACTGTGATTTTTCTGACAGTACACACAACTGAGACGATTCTCTGTAGGCAAAAGATATGATTAGATGTCTCTTATGATGAAATGTGTTAAAAGCCTTCAGACAATGTAAATATATGGAATCAAATTTAGATCCCCTATCGATAGTACTCATTACTTCGTGCAAGCAAAGAGCTAGTTGTGTTTCACAAGAACGATATTTTCTGATTTTGGGCTGAGAGAGTGACAATAGACCGTTTACGTCGAAGTAATTTGTAATGTGTGAACTCACTGCGTTCTACTGCAAATCGACATCAGTGAGATAAGTCTGTAATTCATAGAATTACTCCTATTACCTTTCTTGAGCATTGTTGTGACCTGTGCAACTTTACCCTCCTCAACTATTCTGCAACATTTTATTGTAACATCCCATACAAGTATGTAATGAAAAACGTAGAAAAAATATTATTTTCAGAGTTGCAGCTTCATCATAATTTTGCGAAGTACCTATTAAATAGAACATTAGGTACAAAATAATACCCTTTTCACAGTTTCCAGCAAAATAACTTTTTCTCAAATTTAGTGAAAGTCCCTTTGGCACTAGACCGTTCATTCTGCCCCTACCTAAGAGTAGTTTCTCTCTTATTGTGAACAATGATATGTATGAGCCTTACTACTGACATATTTTAAACATTCACTAAAACTGTCGGTTAACTGTCCGCCAATTTGTTGCCTCTGTATCGAACTACATATTAATCAGATTCACGTTGCATTTCGTCTGACAACTTACGATTTAATTTAGAATTGTGTTGAGATACAACACTGCACATGCGTATTTGTCATTTTTTGTTGTTCTAAATACTGCACGTGTGTAGTTGCCTTTAATTGCTGTAATTGTACACCCTATTTCGTTCTCAGTAATTGCGAAGCGTAAGTGAAATGTGTTTGTTCAGCCACAAATCTGTTAGTACGTATGTTTCATTCGTTGTTCTTGACGTCTCTGTTTTGTGTGACTAACTGCATTTTATGAGATATAGTGTCGTGAAAGGGGTTGAAACGACGTATGAACAGGAATTAACACATTTTGCCTCAAGTTCTCTATAAAAATGCTGCTCTAATTTTTCATTGTTCGCGTAAGTTATGTATTGGCTCCGGAGGGACAATTCATGTATCATTATAGTTTTTATTTTGATCTATTAAGTCCACGTCCACGTGACATTTATAGTTGATTACGAATAGTTAATTACGTACATTTGTGTCGCTGTACGCAATAATTACTATTCCGACATGCAGATCGTAAAACCAGTTCTCCATTTTTCAGTATTAAGACAGGTAAAAGTGGCACTGAGTGTCCCTACGTTTTATTAGCATAACAGCAGACGAAAGCCATATTTGGCAAAAGCATAACAATAGTATTATTAAATTTAACCTTAAGTCTGGATAAGAGCTGCTCTAGTGCAAGATGAAAATAATTATGTGCAACACACAAATTCAGTGTAATGACAAGTGCTGGTGGTGTAGGAAACAGACTAAGAGATAGAGTCATGAGACTGTTCTTAGAAGCACAAAAGAAACATTGCATTACTCCAAAGAACTGCTGCAAGACTGTGTAATCTTATGCTACAAAACGTTTTGATAGAAAACCTACTGGATGAGGTGATGATTGAGCAGAGGCTGAATGACGGCTTGTATTCTGCTGTCCATAGGAAGATTTCACCACCAGAAGACTGGCAGGATACAGTAGTACCTGCACAGTATTGATGACTGTGGACTGGTAGTTAACACTTAACGTGAATTAAGGTAACGTTCTACACACAAGTAGGCTAACGGAGCCATTTCCGTTCAATTGACAATACATTACTGGAATCAGTAACGACGGTAAAATAACAGCGAGTAACCCTGTACAGATATATCTATATGAAACAAGTTGTAGGAAAATCAGATACCAGACTGAGAAACGTTGGGAGAATATTAAGGAAACATAATTTAGCAATGTACGAATTGGCTTAATAAATAGTTATTACGATCTCTTCGTGAATATTGTTCACCACAATCTGGCGGTTAACACGTTGTATCGAAGAGATAGAGAAGATGCAATGAAGAACGGCGCGCTACATCACGGGTTCGTTTAGTCGGTGCGAATGCGTTACTGACGTGCTCAGTAAACTACGATGGTGGGCGCTGTTAGCGAGACGTTGTGCATCACGGAGAGCTACTCCAAAAGCGTATGTTGGAAGAAGAGACGGACAACACATTACTTCCTCTGCAAACAACACCTGAAACGACGACGAGAAAAAAACCTTCTAGATTAGAAGTGATGCAGAGGTTTATCGAATCGTTCGTCCCATAATCCATTCGTTAATGGAACGCGGAATGGTGGAAACGGAGAGAGTATCAGAAACGCACACGACAACACAACGCAAGAGAGAGAAAAAAATGTATGTTATTATTAGACAGAGTGGGCAAAATGGCAGCTATAAAATCAGATCACAAATTAGTAACGATAAAGAGTAGACGGAAGTTTGAGATCCTCCCGGAGAGACCCGCTTGGAAGTAAGTCAGGTACGGAAGTACTGAGGAATCATGAGACGTGTTTAAGATTCGCTAATGATTTGGGTACTGCGACGAAGAATACCAGAGTAGACTGTTCAGTTTAAGAGTAGTGGACTTCTTTAAAAAGTGCAGTCACAAATGGGGAAGAGACAAACATACACTACTGGCCATTAAAATTGTTACACCAAGAAGAAACGCGGATAATAAACGGGTATTCATTGGACAAATATATTATACTAGAACTGACATGTGATTACATTTTCACGAAATTTGGGTGCATAGATCCTGAGAAATCAGTACCTAGAACAACCACCTCTGGCCGTAATAACGGCCTTAATACGTCTGGGCATTGAGTCAAACAGAGCTCGGATGGCGTGTACAGGTACAGCTGCCCATGCAGCTTCAACACGATACCACAGTTCATCAAGAGTAGTGACTGGCGCATTGTGACGAGCCAGTTGCCCGGCCACCATTGAACTGACCTTTTCAGTTGGTGAGAGATCTGGAGAATGTGCTGGCCAGGGCAACAGTCGAACATTTTCTGTATCCAGAACGGCCCGTACAGGACCTGCAACATGCGGTCGTGCATTATCCTGCTGAAATATGGGGTTTCGCAGGGATCGAATGAAGGGTAGAGCCACGGGCCGTAACGCACCTGAAATGTAACGTCCACTGTTCAAAGTGCCGTCAATGCGAACAAGAGGTAGACATGGTCTCCGACCTGATAGTCCATGCTGCTGCAAACGTCGTCGAACTGTTGGCGCAAATGGTTGTTGTCTTGCAAACGTCCCCATCTGTTGACTCAGGGATCGAGACGTGGCTGCACGATCCGTTACAGCCATGCGGATAAGATGCCTGTCATCTCGACTGCTAGTGATACAAGGCCGTTGGGATCCAGCACGGCGTTCCGTATTACCGTCTTGAACCCAGTGATTCCATATTTTGCTAACAGTCATCTGATTTCGACCAACGTGAGCAGCAATGTCGCGATACGATAAACTGCAATCGCGATAGGCTACAATCCGACCTTTATCAAAGTCGGAAACGTGATGGTACGCATTTCTCCTCGTTACACGAGGCAACACAACAACGTTTCACCAGGCAACGCCGGTCAACTGCTGTTTGTGTATGAGAAATCGGTTGGAAACTTTCCTCATGTCAGCGCGTTGTAGGTGTCGCCACCGACGCCAGCCTTGTGTGAATGCTCTGAAAAGCTAATCATTTGCATATCCCAGCATCTTTTTCCTATCGGTTAAATTTTAATGGCCAGTAGTGTAGGTACAACGAAGGTAGCTGCGAAGAACCCTCGGGTAACGCAAAAATGTTTCAATACATCGACGACAGAAGGAGGTAAAGATATGTTCAGGGAAAAACAGGAAATTCCGCAACATGAATGACTTAGAAATGAAATATGTAGGAAGCACACGGCTGCCAAGAGGAGATGACTGTATGAAAAATGTGAAAAAAATCTAAAAAGAAATGATCTTCGAGGGAACAGACTTAGCATGTAAAAAAGTCACTACAGCCTTGAGTAAAATTAAAAGCATGGGTGGTAATATTACGACTACTACCGGAATTCCAGTATTAAACGCAGAGGAGAGAGCGGATAGATGGGATGAGTAGATTGATGGCCTCTATGTGGGAGAGGACTTCTCTGATGATGTGATAGAAGAAGAAATTTAAGTCGACATGAAAAAACATAGGGAATCTAGAGTTAAGAGTCAGAATTCAAAAGAGCTCTAGAAGGCTTGAGATCAAATAAGGCAGTTGTCGAGCACGAAGACAAGTAATAGAAACTCTCGCCGTATGCAGGCGGGCATAATCTTGCCAAAATGCAAACCAGGATGACCTGCTACGAAGGGCAACAAATACCGCTGCGCTGTAAGGGCTTAACGTAAGACAACCAAAGGGGGTCCTGCTATGACGAGAAAGGGCATCCCAGACCATCAATCCTGGTTGTCGGGTAGTAAGGCGGGCGACAGGATGGTATCCCACACCATTGTCTGAAGCGTCTCCAGACACATCTTCGGCAGGGAACATAAATGTCTTCAGTGATGAGTTCCGCTTTGAAAAGAGCACCGATGGCCAGCGATGGAGATGCCACGAACAGCGGTCGAATACCAACCTGAGTGTCGCCAGCTATACGGCCCGTCAGCCAAGAGTGATGGACTGGTATGCCATTTCTTTTCATAGCAGGATCATTTTTGTTGTCATCCACGACATCCTTACAGCACAGCGGTACGTCGACGACATTCCATATCTAGTTTTGTCAGCCTTCATAGCAAGCCATCCTGGCTTACATTTCACCAAGATAATGCCTGCCCACACACAGAGTTTCTACTGCTTGTTTTCGTGTTTTTCAAACCCTATCTTTGTCAGCGAGGTCGCCGGATCTCTCTCCAGCTGCATTATGGGCAGAGTCCTCCATCCATCTCGCAATTTTGACGCTCTAACGCACCAGTTGGACTGAATTTGGCACTCTTAGGAGAACATATAACAACTCTGTCAAACAGTGCCATGCCGAACAACTGCTTGCATTGGGACCAGAAGTGGACCAACGCAGCATTATCTTTGTCACTCTGTGAAGCTCATTCTCTTGAACAAATCATCAAATTTTTCCAGAAATTGTAATCATTTCTTTTTCTGTTCATGTGTGTCTCATCTACCGATTTCCGTCCCATTCGGATAATTCATTCGTGATGCACGTTTTTTATTTTATTTTATTTTACGTTTCTATTTTTTTCTTGTATTAAACTGTAACCTGATAGCATTGTTAACATCCTCTTCCAACTTTCAAGAGAAAAGACTTGTGTAAACGAAAAGCGCGGGATGATTTTGTGTTTTCCAGCTTATTTGTTATGAAAATATGTCGGTCCAGTCCCTGCGAAAATCTACAAAATCTACATCTGCTGAGTGGAAACCACGACAACATTTTACATCAAGACTGATAACACGTCGCATTGTTACCGTCGTTGATATAAGCCAAAGTCCCCTAAAAAACAAGTTTTGACTAAGCCGTGCTTCCGAACTCTAAATGTGTGTCTGAAACATTTATTTCGCATAGAATGAAAACCTGTTCCTCTGTGATTCACTGTCACGAAGCAATCATGGCCGTAGGTAAACCCACATGAATTTCAGATCGTCTAGTAATAACTATACCGTTCCATTTAGTCATTTAATGTACATAAAAAATTTTCTTTCTGTATACCAATAGAGCCGTTTCCTTTTACCGTTTTCTGCGTAATGAAAATACACATTCCTTTGTTATAGCTGCAACCAGAATGACTATGAGAAGTACAGTCGAACACCGTCTTATGATTCTCTTCGCCCGTCTATAAGTGTAACGAGCAAGTGATGTTGCACACAAGAGAGCCAAGCAGATTCTTTTACATCTACCGCTTTAAAATGACAGTGTTGTCTATGTTATGAAATCTAAAGTTAATTTCATACAGCTAATATTGTGTTCTGTGATTTCAAATCGTTCCATCTGTGGATGATGATGTATCAGATTATTTCAGAAATGTCCGTTTAGAATTGCCTACCATTTATGGAGAGCAATGAGTTTGTATTTCACTTTCCCGATATCGGTGTTATTGTCCTGACCAGTGAGTTAATCTCGACCGCAATTAGTCCGATTGCCAATAAACGATTATGAGTTTGCTTAGCGGAAGTTAATTTCATAGGGTGTCGAGGCCCTGTAGGGAATTTCGATATGACACTATTGCACTGAAGCTGTAGCTAAGGTAAACAAGCGTAGCTTGCGAAGGCATTTTCTGATCTGTAGGTACCACAAGTATAGATATATGGGTATGCAATGGGTGAGACTCCCTGTACGAGATTCCTGGACGTCTAGGTAGATAATAAACTGAGATGAGCCAGGATATGTATACGTTAAACGAAAACCTCGGTTGTGCCTGCTTTGCCATAGGAAATATCATTTTGTTTATCTTCAGACAAGATTGCTTGTATGCTTTCACTCTGCAAATGTATAAACGTCGGAGTTAGTTCAGGTAGGATGAAAAACGTATCTATTCTACAGAAGCGTGAAATAAAAATATTTTGTGTGGTTGATAACCGAACATCTTACGCAAGTTTCTTTTCTAGTCCCAAGGTTCCTGTAATTAGTTAAAAATCGTTGTTACGATTAAAACAAAAGTGACTCTGGGATAAGTAATGCAATTCACAATCATAGTACTACACGTAAAAATGTGTTCCACATAAACTGGAGAGAAATTTTGCATTATGCAATACAGCTTTTAGATTTTCTATTACCCAGGCACGTTTCAGAACAGTATGTGCCATTTTCAGTGGTATCTTTGTTTACTTTTTTTTCACACGACACCATTAGTTGTGTGTGCTGGTAGCTTTATGTCTACCAGACATTCCACAGCTTGTTACGGTTTCTTCATGTTGGAGCCTTACTTCTCTTATTTGTGGCGTGTTAAATCACATATTTCTGTTTGCTATTGTCGTTTATTATTGTTACACACACTTTTGATGTAACTTATCAACAAAGCACAAGAGTTCTGGCGTCATTTCACTCGTTGTAATGAAGAGCTACAAAATCCAAAAGATGATAATTTTCATCTCTGGGTTTCTGAATTGAGTTTATACTCTGGTGCAAAAGACTGTAACATATTGCCAGTGGACATCAAGTAGGAAACTGAAAATCCCCAAATATTCAAAGTAAAGTAATACCTCATTAGCCACTCCGTCTACAGTTTATCAGAATCTTTACGCCAAACTGTAACACGGCATACGCCCAATTATATGAGTTAATGTGGAGGCGTCGTTGCACTGATAAACGAAAAACACACATAATCCGAAATACACAAGTCTGTACCGGAAAATGCTATTCACTGTATTTACCAAGCAAGCTACTTGTATGTGGAATCCCACAATACTAATTACGCGCTACTCTTCGCAAACTACAACTATTTTTACACCGAGTGAGGTGGCGCAGTGGTTAGACACTGGACTCGCAATCGGGAGGACGACGGTTCAATCCCGCGTCCGGCAATCCTGATTTAGGTTTTCCGTGATTTTCCTAAATCACTCCAGGCAAATGCCGGGATGGTTCCTCTGAAAGGGCACGGCCGACTTCCTTCCCCATCCTTCCCTAATCCGATGAGACCGATGACCACGCTGTCTGGTTTCCTTCCCCAAAACAACCAACCAACCAACTATTTTTACAAAGCTAAATACGCTGTATTTGTATCAAAAGCTTTTGATTACCTTTCAGAAAAAATCTTCCCACTTTTCCCGTTTCTGTTCTTCATCAACTTTTTCCCTGGTGGCTGTTCCCATTCTCCAGTGTGTCAAAACTTCGGAATAGTCAAACGAATTTTGACGCATACTCCAACAAGAGATCGACTCACTTCCAAACCACAGTGTGCGTGATAATGTGGTCCTTCATGGCCTTGACTTGGCTCTTTGCCGTACACACTTTGTGGTAATATATGTGTGTCACTTAGTTCCTCAAATTGAAGTTGGTAAGCATTCACAATGTCTTTATCTGCAAAAGAAGAGTGTTACCGAAGCAGTGAGAAATGATGCGGAACGTCTGACGTTCACCAAGGCTGTAGCACCTTAATCAGTACAACTGAAATGGGGAAAGGAAAAGTTCTGCTCATATTCTGCTTATATTAAGACAGAACACAATTTCATTAACATTGAGACAAATATATTCTGCAGTGATAAGCACACAGAAGTCCGTGAACTAAGATTAAAAATAGGTCATTTGAATTGTAACCGTGTATAGTTCCCCACTGGGAAATTCTGAACTATTTGTGAATAATATGTAGTCTCCACTTGCAAATCTGTCGGACAGTGGCAAACAGTTAATAGTCTGTCGCGATTTCAATGTAGGTTTTCCAAATGAGTCTGATAGATATAATGATCTTGAAACCTCGTCGGATTCTAAAATGTAATCTCAGTAGTTACAATTCCAAGAAAGACGGACAAGCACATTAGGACCCTAATTTATAATGTTTTCTGTGATGATGCTCGAACCAAGAAAGTGACTTCATGCCCAGTAGCGAATGTACACGGTGGGAACACACAAGATAGTGATCATAGCTTTGAATGTAAATGAGATGGAATAATTAATGACTCAGGTACAAATATTTGTAAGAATAGTTTGCAGGAGATTTCCTGGGATGAAATGTATATCCGGTCAAATACTGATAAAAAGTCTAATTTATTCCATAACAGATTCATGTCATCATTTGAAAATAACTTTCTGCATAAGGTAATAAAAAAGGTGGCTAAACAGCCACGTAGAAAACCATTATCACAAGAGAGAATAAAATATCATGTGAAAGGAGAAGGGGAAACGTTTTTGTTAGCAAGAACAACTAAAAGTCCTGCAGCAGTTGCATATTACAACAACTACTCAAAATTATCAATAAAAGTGGTTAAAAGTTAAGAAACGTGCACATTACGTCAGAAATAGGTGATTCCAATACAGACAAGGCTGTATGAAGAGACAGAACAACAGGCCACAGAACAGGATAACATCACTACTGAATTAAATGCAAGAGGTACAAACGGTCAGTCATAGGTAGCAGATACGTTGAACAATCATTTTTGAGACCTCCCCTTAGAAGAATTTATGAATTACTGTGCTGATAAACCTATACGTTATTTAAGGTTCAAACAGCTGAGCAAAACTGAACATACTCAGACATTACTCTCTTTACTTATTCTGATCAACACTAAACTGACACGCAATATTTTTAGCGCAACGCAATCTGACTTTCAAAAATCCGTACAAAAGAATGGCCCTGACCAACAACAACCTATACCTTTCATGAATCACTTACCTCAAAAAAATCTTCGTTACTCGAACTACTGCGATACAGCGAGCGCCACTACTGCCAGCTAAATAAAAGATTCTAACTACTGAAGGCACTAACTACTGATAGGCATAGTTAGCAATCGAAAGATTTTGATAGAGAACCAACATTGTATTTATCTTTTTGTCATCAGTCTACTGACTGGTTTGATGCGGCCCGCCACGAATTAGTTTCCTGTGCTAACCTCTTCATCTCACAGTTGCACTTGCAACCTACGTCTTCAATTATTTGCTTGACATATTCCAATCTCTGTCTTCCTCTACAGGTTTTGCCCTCTACAGCTCCCTCTAGTACCGTGGAAGTCATTCCCTCATGTCTTAGCAGATGAGCTATCATCCTGTCCCTTCTCCTTATCAGTGTTTTCCACATATTCCTTTCCTCTCCGATTCTGCGTAGAGCCTCCTTATTCCTTACCTTATCAGTCCGCCTAATTTTCAACATTCGTCTATAGCACCACATCTCAAATGCTTCGATTCTCTCCTGTTCCGGTTTTCCCACAGTCCATGTTTCACTACTATACAGTGCTGTACTCCAGACGCACATCCTCAGAAATTTCTTCCTCAAATTAAGGCCGGTATTTGATATTAGTAGACTTCTCTTGGCCAGAAATGCCTTTTTTGCCATAGCGTGTCTGCTTTTGATGTCGTCCTTGTTCCGTTCGTCATTGGTTACTTTACTGCCTAGGTAGCAGAATTCCTTAACTTCATTGACATCGTGACCATCAATCCTGATGTTAAATTTCTCGCTGTTCTCACTTCTACTACTTCTCATTACCTTCGCCTTTCTCCGATTTACTCTCAAACCATACTGTGTACTCATTAGACTGTTCATTCCGATCAGCAGATCAGTTAATTCTTCTTCACTTTCACTCAGGATAGCAATGTCATCAGCGAATCGTATCCTTGATATCCTTTCACCTTGTATTTTAATTCCACTCCTGAACCTTTCTTTTATTTCCATCATTGCTTCCTCGATGTACAGATTGAAGAGTAGGGGCGAAAGGCTACAGCCTTGTCTTATGCCCTTCTTAATACGAGCACTTCGTTCTTGATCGTCCACTCTTATTATTCCCTCTTGGTTGTTGTACATATTGTGTATGATCCGTCCGCAGCTCGTGGTCGTGCGGTAGCGTTCTCGCTTCCCGCGCCCGGGTTCCCGGGTTCGATTCCCGGCGGGGTCAGGGATTGTCTCTGCCTCGTGATGACTGGGTGTTGTGTGATGTCCTTAGGTTAGTTAGGTTTAAGTAGTTCTAAGTTCTAGGGGACTGATGATCATAGCTGTTAAGTCCCATAGTGCTCAGGGCCATTTGAACCATTTTTTTTGTATATGACCCGTCTGTCCCTATAGCTTAGCCCTACTTTTTTCAGAATCTCGAACAGCTTGCACCATTTTATATTGTCGAACGCTTTTTCCAGGTCGACAAATCCTATGAAAGTGTCCTGATTTTTCATTAGCCTTGCTTCCATTATTAGCCGTAACGTCAGAATTGCCTCTCTCGTCCCTTTACTTTTCCTAAAGCCAAACTGATCGTCACCTAGCGCATTCACAATTTTCTTTTCCATTCTTCTGTATATTATTCTCGTAAGCAGCTTCGATGCATGAGCTGTTAAGCTGATTGTGCGATAATTCTCGCACTTGTCAGCTCTTGCCGTCTTCGGAATTGTGTGGATGATGCTTTTCCGAAAGTCAGATGGTATATCGCCAGACTCATATATTCTACACACCAACGTGAATAGTCGTTTTGTTGCCACTTCCCCCAATGATTTTAGAAATTCTGATGGAATTTTATCTATCCCTTCTGCCTTATTTGACCGTAAGTCCTCCAAAGCTCTTTTAAATTCCGATTCTAATACTGGATCCCCTATCTCTTCTAAATCGACTCCTGTTTCTTCTTCTATCACATCAGACAAATCTTCACCCTCATAGAGGCTTTCAATGTATTCTTTCCACCTATCTGCTCTCTCCTCTGCATTTAACAGTGGAATTCCCGTTGCCCTCTTAATGTTACCACCGTTGCTTTTAATGTCACCAAAGGTTGTTTTGACTTTCCTGTATGCTGAGTCTGTCCTTCCGACAATCATATCTTTTTCGATGTCTTCACATTGTTCCTGCAGCCATTTCGTCTTAGCTTCCCTGCGCTTCCTATTTATTTCATTCCCCAGCGACTTGTATTTCTGTATTCCTGGTTTTCCCGGAACATGTTTGTACTTCCTCCTTTCATCAATCAACTGAAGTATTTCTTCTGTTACCCATGGTTTCTTCGCAGCTACCATCTTTGTACCTATGTTTTCCTTCCCAACTTCTGTGATGGCCCTTTTTAGAGATGTCCATTCCTCTTCAACAGTACTGCCTACTGCGCTATTCCTTATTGCTGTATCTATAGCGTTAGAGAACTTGAAACGTATCTCGTCATTCCTTAGTACTTCCGTATCCCACTTCTTTGCGTATTGATTCTTCCTGACTAATGTCTTGAACTTCTGCCTACTCTTCATCACTACTATTTGGGATCTGAGTCTATATCTGGTCCTGGGTACGCCTTACAATCCAGTATCTGATTTCGGAATCTCTGTCTGACCATGATGTAATCTAATTGAAATCTTCCCGTATCTCCCGGCCTTTTCCAAGTATACCTCCTTCTCTTGTGATCCTTGAACAGAGTATTCGCTATTACTAGCTGAAACTTGTTACAGAACTCAATTAGTCTTTCTCCTCTTTCATTCCTTGCCCCAAGCCCGTATTCTCCTGTAACCTTTTCTTCTACTCCTTCCCCTACAACTGCATTCCGATCGCCCATGACTATTAGATTTTCGTCCCCCTTTACTTACTGCATTACCCTTTCAATATCCTCATACACTTTCTCTATCTGTTCATCTTCAGCTTGCGACGTCGGCTTGTATACCTGAACTATCGTTGTCGGTGTTGGTCTGCTGTCGATTCTGATTAGAACAACCCGGTCACTGAACTGTTCACAGTAACACACCCTCTGCCCTACCTTCCTATCCATAACGAATCCTACACCTGTTATACCATTTTCTGCTGCTGTTGATATTACCCGATACTCATCTGACCAGAAATCCTTGTCTTCCTTCCATTTCACTTCACTGACCCCAACTATATCTAGATTGAGCCTTTGCATTTCCCTTTTCAGATTTTCTAGTTTCCCTAACACGTTCAAGCTTCTGACATTCCATGCCCCGACTCGTAGAACGTTATCCTTTCGTTGATTGTTCAATCTTTTTCTCATGGTAACCTCCCCCTTGGCAGTCCCCTCCCGGAGATCCGAATGGGGGACTATTCCGGAATCTTTTGCCAATGGAGAGATCATCATGACACTTCTTCAAATACAGGCCACATGTCCTGTGGATACACGTTATGTGTCTTTAATGCAGTGGTTTCCATTGCCTTCTGCATCATTGCTGATTCTTCGGCCTTTAGGGGCAATCTCCCACCCCTAGGACAAGAGTGTGCCCTGAACCTCTATCCGCTTCTCCGCCCTCTTTGACAAGGCCGTTGGCAGAATGAGGCTGACTTCTTATGCCGGAAGTCTTCGGCCGCCAATGCTGATTATTTATCAAAATTTAGGCAGTGGCGGGGATCGAACCCGGGACCGAAGACGTTTTGGTTATGAATCAAAGACGCTACCCCTAGAGCACGGTTCCTAACCTTGTCTTAATAATGTTCGAAAATCATTATATATATATATATATATATATATATATATATATATATATATATATATATATATATCAGTTCATGATATCCAGTATTACAGATTTACTCTTTCTGGCGGGCACACGTCCAGATCTCTCTCCCCACATCCACCACTGCTGGCAGTTCACCTCCAACTGCGCAACGCTACGTGCTGTTCACATACAGCTGTCCAACACTACAATAGCGAGTATTCCAACAATTCAAACCAGCCACAGACTGCACACAGCACAGTCAGTGATTTTCATACAGAGCGCTACGTGGCGTTGCCAACATAAAAACCTAAACAGCCTACTTACATTTTTAGTGTAGTAGAAATGCAGACAAACAGTTCAAGAGAAAAATCACAGCAATTTGTTGAAAAATTAAATTATAAAATTCAATCGTATGGTTGTATCGCTAACCTCTCCTTCTGATATCAATGTAATCATATATTGTCTCAAAAATTAAAGCTATCTGATGGGCAGGAATCGTCCAGCACTGCGAATGCCGTAGGTAAAATTCTCATTAAATCAGCAGAAGGAGTCACTCGTGAGCTCCAAAGTGCTGGCAGCAGTGCAGCTAGCACCTGCGTCTGTTTGCAGGGAGTTAAGAAGAATGGTGTTCAGTGGTCCAGCAGCCCCTCGTGAGTCACTCATTTGTATACTCAATGTGAACGGCGCTTGAGGTGCTGTACACAGCAACGCCACTGGTCAGTGGATAAAATGAGATGAGCGTATGGCATTGGTGGCCGGGAGGCCCCATCCGTGGAAGTTCGGCCGCCAAATGCAAGTCTTATTACAGTCGACGCCACATTGGGCGACTTGCGTGCAGGTGATGAGGACGAAATGATGATGAGGACAACACTACACCCAGTCCACGAGAGGAGAAAATCTCCAACCCGACCGGAAATTGAACCCGGGTCCGCTGCATGGGAGGCAAACAAGTTACCATTTTTTTTTGCTGATCTCATTTTCTTTGTTATATTTGTTCGGGGAGGACGTTCCATGATTCTTGTTCGAGTTCATAGTTCATCCATGAATTCAGTTTTTTTTATTACACAGGGCAGCTAACCCTCCGACCGAACACGCTGAGCTACCGTGCCGACATCCATCCAGCTAAGCCGGTGGACTTGGTCATTGGATGACTGGAAACGAGTGATTTGCAGTGATCAGTCATGCTACACCCTCTGCCAATCTAATGGAAGGGTTTGGGTTCGGCGAATGCCTGCAGAACGTAACCGGACGTAACGTGCAGTGTCAACTGTGATGTGTGGAGAAGGGGTTGTAATGGCTGAGCAATGTCATCTCATATCCATTATATTTCCCTGGTAGATATCTATGCTGATTGCTGAACAATGGCCCTAGAGAGTGCGCAGTCTGTTTACCTGTGGAATCTTGAAGACGCTCGCCATGCGGTTGGATTCTGTTCTCGGTCCCGCACTGGAGCGGTTAGGAAGATTGAATCCTGGCTGAGTGCGGCGTATTACGACAGCACCGAACTACGTGAGGAAGTGGGCGTGCTGGATGAAGACTTTTATGCTGTAATATGCAGTGGGTTGAGTGGCACGATCGGTCGCCAGCAATTGTTGTATGCGCTGGTGCACAGACTGTGGAAGCATGCGGGACCCAACTTCTTTATCCGTGACCGATACAAAGTGGAAGTGAATTTGGTGAACGCCTTTCTGAATATTTGCCCACTACATTTATGAGTTCTGGGAAGCAAACAGGCTCGAGTTCATTTGGTTCCCTGTTTCAGCAAGTTTAAGTGACAATCGTTTAAGTTTTTTGACATCTTCGAGCGACAGCGCGGATCTGAGAGCAGGTAGTTTCTGTCTGCTTGTTTGCCACTTAAAGATATACCAGTTAAATTATTTACAGTTATGTGTAAAGATTCCTTTTAAATTATTCTACCTTATATTGTGATCTCTTGTGACTAAGGTTCTGCCCGCCTGAGTGGCCGAGCGGTTCTAGGCGCTACAGTCTGCAACCGCGCGACCGCTACGGTTGCAGGTTCGAATCCTGCCTCGTGCATGTATCTGTGTGCTGTCCTTATGTTAGTTAGGTTTAAGTAGTTCTAAGTTCTAGGGGACTGATGACCTTAGAAGTTAAGTCCCATAGTGCTCAGAGCCATTTTGAACTAAGGTTGTCGGGTACATACCCAACACTTTAAAACTGTTGTGAAATTCTGAGTTCTGAAGAACTTTGGTAGCCAATTACTGTCAGTTTAACTTGAACTTCCTTACAATATTCACAAAGTTGTTGGATCATTACAAGCAATTAGGTGCCCTATCTCGTCTGCAGATTACTATCTCATTTCATTTGTTAAGCAGTTTTAAGCTCAATTGTTTCTTTTTGATTTGTTTTATTATCACATTCAGATTTATTTACTTTGCCGATATTTCCGGATGCTCATATTTTGTTAATCACTTGAGCTTAACAATCGCCACAGAAACTGCACTGATTCCCACGTAAAATTGTGATACGTATTCTAATGGCGACCTTTCAGGATGTCATAGTACATCCAGTGACTGTGCAAACTCACACCAAAACCGCCAGATGTCAGACACTCATATCTATACCAAACATTGTATTCCGATGTCCGCCCCAGGTAGCTGAGTGGAACCAGTCTGCCTTCGGCGGTGCTACGGCACGGAAGTCTGTTTACGTCCCTGCCGGAAAAGTTCGCGCTCGCGCGGTTGTTTACCTCTTCGGCGTACTCGTGCGTTTAGACGACTCGATATAGAATGGCACATGCATACCGAAAGTCGACTTTCAAGATTAGTTTTTCTAATGAATATGCGAGACCGAAAGCCTACGAAATAGAAAGGTTCCTACGAGACGAAGTTAAACTTGACTACAACGAACTTAGCGGAATCCACCTCTCCATAGTGAGCAGTGTCGTTTACGTCAAGCTGATTAACGATGCAGTATGTGACAGAATCATCCGAGATACTAAACATGGACTCAAATTTCGTAACTCTGATGGACATGTTGGAGAAGTAACTATTGATCATGCAGGACTGGGCTTATGAAACATACGTATTTTCGAACTTCCCCTCGAGGTTCCGTCTGACTTGGTCGTTGACGCCTTACGCCCATATGGAAGAGTGCTTAGCCACGTTGAGGAAAAATGGTCCAACTTCACGACTTACCCCGTTCTCAATGGGGTGCGTCAAATCAGAATAGAACTGCCACAACATGTACCCTCGTACTTGTTCATCGGTGGATGCAGAGCTATAGTCATCTACGATGGACAACCCAAAACATGCTCAGGCTGCGAGAAAGAGGGCCATGTCCGTTCCGAATGTATGCAGCGGAGGATAGTGCAAGTTCCAAACGGCGAACCCGTACCTCCGTCCACGTTGACGCCGCTGCCACTAACGTATGCGGACGCATTTCGAACAGATCCCATCCCGAAGAATGACCAGCTACAGAATCCTGACAGTTTACGGCAACCGACTGCAGCAGAGACCGCCTCCAGTGACGAAACGACGCACACCTCTGCCGCTCCGGCGCTGACGACGCACTTAACCGGGCGGAAAGGATCGGTAGGAGGTATGGAAATTGATCCTGCTGTTGTGCCGACAGCTGCTTTCGTCCCTGAGCACCGGGAGTCACTTCCGCACTCGGATACGGAGGCGCACAGCGCAAACAACGATCGCCGAAGTGCCACAAGAAACGGCGGCTAGCGCCGTCGGATACCTGCTTACTGCAGTCCACGTCAGATGGACTTGGGTGTAACGTCGATACAGTGCATCCGGATGCGCAACGGGAGGTTCTACCTCCCACACAGCAGTACGACGCGAATCATGCTAGACAGGGGTTGAATACAGACACACCGGACGGAAAGCCGACGGAAGGAGTCCCTCCACCCACCGCAGCAACGCCACCGCCTTCGGTCAGCCCGGCCGGAGAGACACGACGGGAGCTGGACCTCCAGCACAGGAACTGGGCCGACGACTCCGATACTGACCCACACACCGACGACGCACCCACAATGGCGAGTGCTGCGTCCACCGGACGTTAACCACGCAGAAGATGCAGACTGACGCACAGACCGCATGTCACTGGGCAGCAGCACTCAAATTGACATAAGCGTTCATGTGCGCTTTACGCACTGAGGAACAGCAGCAGGCATATCGAACAGCCTCTATTAATATAAATACGATCAGAACGCCTGTCAAATTGCAATTATTACGAGACATGTTGCATGCGTCAGACGTCGACATCGTTCTGCTGCAGGAAGTATGTGTTGAGAGCTTCCCCGACCTCTATGAGTACGATACGTGCATTACACCAACTACCGACGGCGGCAGCGGAACAGCGATTCTTCTCCGTAGCGGCATAGTGTACCTGCCGTCAGCGCGAGGACTGGCGCTCACAGTGCTGGGAGTACGGGTCGTTAACATTTACGCACCGTCAGGGTCCGACAGACGGCGCGACCGATCCCGAATCTACGCAGAGGAGATCGCAACACTATTCTTAGGTCGGTATGAACATGTCTTATTTGGAGGCGACTTCAACTGCGTGCTCGCACCAAAAGATCAACACCCACGATATACTTCATGCCCGGAGCTGCGGCAACTCATAGAGGACATGAATCTCATTGATACATGGTGACAGACGTGGCTACACCTACGTCACCAGTCACTCTGCAAGTCGTCTCGATCGCATTTACGTAACACGTCGTCTCGAACCTGCGATCCTCGATGCGGAATTGTGGCCTGTCGCCTTTTCAGATCACGTAGCATATATATGCACGGTCTCTCTCAGTCGTCAACAAGTGTGGAGGAGTCGCAGTGTTTGGAAACTGAATACAGCACACCTCAGGGAACCTGAGTGCAGACGCTTAGTCTAAGACACATGGCATGTGTGTGAACGACGTCTCCCGACATATCCGACGACGTTGCAGTGGTGGCTGGAATGCGTTAAGCCTGCATTGCGCCGAGCGTTAATTGCATACGGAAGAGAGCAGATGATGTGGAGACGATACACGACGGAATTTTATTTCAAGATGCTCCGCGAACTTTCTGTACAAGCACCTTCACAGGAGCGCCGTGCCGGTATAAAACGAGCACACGGCCAAATAATTTCCATAACGCGCCGCCGTCTGGAGGGTGTCGCTATCCGTGCAAGGGCCTTTGAAGGAGTCCGTGGAGAATCACCGTCGATGTATCATGTTATCAGAGAAAAGCAACGTAGCCGCATAACCTTAATACAGACGGTCGTACTGCCAGATGGTCGCCGCATGACAACGCAAAAAGATATTGCCAACGCTTTTGTGGAACACTACGGTCATCTCTATGAAGAAGCGAAACACGATCAGGCAGCCTTTCATGAGGTCCGACGAACGCTCTCCGCGTGTCTCGATGAGTCGGCCAACCTGAAGTTAACAGGTGAAATCACAGCTGGTGACGTAATGGAAGCGACTGATAAGGGAGCGTCGCACAAATCGCCGGGGCCCGACGGGTTTCCGTTAGAGTTCTATCGTACATTTAAAGATCTCATGATTCCACGATGGACTGCCATGTACTGCGAATTGATGTCTCCCAACGTGCCTCTTCCACCCTCCTTCGTGGAAGGAATGATCATCCCCATCCACAAACCATCTGGCGGCACAGGGATACAGGCCTACCGGCCACTGACCCTTCTTAATTGCGACTACAAGATCTACGCCAGGATACTTGCAGCACGCTTTAAACGCGTAATAGGCCAAGTGATTTCACTCGACCAAACCTAGCTAGGAGGAGATAGCAATATACAAACGGCACTCAGCGACTACCGCGATGTTGTCGCACTGGCATCAACATGTCGTCTCCGGGGTGTATTGGTAACGATAGACTTTGATCGCGCATTTGACAGGCTGAGTCATGCTTATCTGACGGACGTGATGACGAAAATGAAGCTTCCGGAAAGTTTTGTCACCGTCGTCATGAGACTACTCCACGGAGCCGCATCCAAAGTGCTCATCAATGGACGCTTGGTGGGGCCCATCACCATCTCACGATCGGTCAGACAAGGGTGCCCGCTGTCAACGATATTGTATGCCATCGCTGTCGAGGCGCTGCTTTGCGGGCTCCGGAATCGACTCCAAGGAATGACGATAAGGCACAACAAGTTTATATGCCGAACATACGCAGATGACCTAGTGTTTTTAGCACGGTCAGGCGACGAGGCAAGAGCGGCCTTGCATTGGATTAATTTGTATTGTATGGCTACGGGAAGTCGCCTGAACATGGCAAAGTCGGGAGCGATGAACATCGGGAAAGGACTCCCAACAGGAAGTGTAGCACCATTACAGCCGATCAACAAGATGAAATGCCTAGGAATTATCTTCACTACAGACGTTCGACGCACGGCGGCACTGAGTTGCAGACATCTTCTGCAAACAATTCGTGCGAGTCTTCGAAGTCACAGGTTAAGGGCACTGGATATGATACAACGGGTCACCTTTGCCAACACTTATCTAGCCTCTCGCATCCCCCACCTGGCACAAGTTCTTCCTATGCCAGTGGTGTTGGCCCGCCGAATCCTGGCGGCACTAGGATATTTTGTGAGCACAGGTCTGCTTTTTAAGGTAGGATACGAAACCCTCACCCTTCCTCGTAGTCGTGGAGGTCTTGGACTAGTCCACGTACGCGACCGAGCAGTGGCTATTTATGTAACCACAATGATAAAGTTGTGGACACGACACCAGACAAGTCTGACGGGCACCTTGATAGACGAACTCGCTCCACCTTCTCGTTCGGCTCCGGTAGCGGTGGCTCACATCTCACCATCGCTTGCCCATATGCGAACCTTCTTTGTGGAACACAGTTATGTACATATGGAACTACCGACTACCAGGACGGCAACGGCACGTGATATATATCACATCTTGACTCGACGACGGCCGAATAATGCCGTAGAGCGCCGCCAACCAACAGTTACGTGGTCAGTGGTATGGCGTACAGTGCACCACCCACACATTGATACGGGAACGCGCGCACTGTGGTATCAGGTGGTAAATGGGAAATACGTGACTCGTTCCAGGTTGCATACAATTCATATGGCGGACGAGCCACGGTGTCCGCAGTGCAATGTTATAGACACTGAGAAGCATCGCCTGATATGAGGTCCTTCGGCGGACGTGTGGTGTTTGGTCAAAAAAAATGATCGCCTTCCTCCTTCGAGTGGGGCCGCAAACAATAGAACCACGCACACTACTTCTCCCAGATAGGACATATTATCCCCGAACGAAGACAAACGCAGTGACTTGGATTCGAGGTTTGACTGTGCGTTATCTTTTCCGAGACGGCAGTAAGAATGTGCTTGACTTTTGGGCCTTGCTACAGGAACATCACTCACAGCTTATGAAACATCCGAGATATCGAACATATTACGCAAATTTTTTAGGGAGTGCCTTGCTTGATCCCCCACCCAGTTGGGGTGTCCCGGGTAGGAGAATGTAATTATTGTCTATAAGTATCAGAACTAGAAAGGACCAGGACAGTGGAGAGGATCCACAAACACACGTGAAAACGTACCCGACACCAACGCGAGGTATGACGGGATTAGCGAGGTACGCGCCTAAAAGAGGAGCGTAGACCGTTTTTGTTTTGTGCTGACAGAAGCAGGATATTTTTTTTCACTATTATGTAAAAAAAAGGTCCACTTATTTACGTTTCCCGGAAAAATTTTATTTTATAAAGTCATCGTCTTATATATTTAAAAAAATGCTAGAAGCAGTTTATGTTTGTTATTGTTACACCATTCTGCAAAAAAAAAAAAAAAAAAAAAAAAAAAAAAAGTGGTCAGCGCGACAAAATGTAAGTCCTAAGGCTCGGGTTCGATTCCAGGCTGGGTCGGAAATTTTCTCCGCTCAGGGACTGGGTGTTGTGTTGTCCTAATCATCATCATTTCATCCCCATCGCGTGCAAGTCACCGAAGTGGCGTCAAATCGGAACACTTGCATCCGGCGAACGATCTACCCGACGGGAAGCTCTAGTCACACGACATTTACATTTATGTCGATAGAGTATCAACCAAAACTATGATTTAGTTCGTACTATGTGCTGTCTTTCAGCAGAACGGGCGTAAACGTTAAGTAAAAGTAACACCAAAACCACAGAGCATAGGAAAAGTGGAACTGTAACCAATTAATTAAGAGTGGCTTCCGCGTGAATTGGTAGAGCGTTACGTCGTCGTACCTATGTTCCCGGGTTCAAATCCTACTGACAACGTTTTCTTTCCCTTTTTTGTATTATGCGTGAAAGTGTTATTTGGGTCAACAGGTTTAAGACATTTAAAAGGGCTGTTTGGAATTTACAGCGGTGTCCTCTTGGCAGTCTCCTTTCGCTTTGTTTCTTTAAAAGAAATAAATCTGTACATTAGCCGTGTCACAGAATACACAATCAGAACAGAAAAATAAAGGAATAATTGCATCACACGTGCGAAAGTAATATAATAATACACTTAATAAAACTAATAGTGGTAATACAAACAAAATAATAAGATTAATAATAAATACATAACGTTCAAAAAACACTTAATACAGTAGAAAATAACGTCATTGGCATTTAAACCCAGTACTCGCGGAGGCCATTCGAAATTAATTACTCACAGTTACGGTTTTCCTGTGGTCTGGTCCTTCTGGTGTCACTTTTAATTAACGTTTACGCCCGCTGTACTGGACGACAGCACCCAGTACGAACTAAATCGGAGTTTTGATTTATACTCTATCGATGCACAACGTTTGGTACTGATCTGAGTGTTACACCGTAAAGTCAAAAGCCTTCACGCCAGTCGGGAAAGCTAGCGTAGAGAGGGCTGTTAAGACGTCATCCAATTGCACGCTGACCGACCCATCTTCAGGACGACATCGCGACAGCAGCGACCTCTATGCGAAGAGGACATAAGCGCCGCCCCCACCTGGCAGCGGCCCAGTTCTACAGCGGCTTAAAGACTAGTTACTTGTATAGCAGCGACTTAGGAATTGCTATACTGAAACGGTTTCTTATTTGTCTGTCGCCCTTTGTTTGCGACACACATAATTCTCGAAGTATTGTCATTTAGTTTTCGCAAAAAAATCATTAATACGATTTGCTAGAATTGTTGCCTAGCGATCCGAGAAAGCAGATTTCCTAGACACCCCATATTCGACGACTAGGCAGGATTTAACACTGAGTGTCTGACATCTCGAGGTTTGCGTGTCAGACGGGAGTAGTGTTAGGGCGTCACCCCTACAGTACTGGTGGTCAGAGTTGACTTCTTCCTCTTCTTATTATCCGCTAATTGTAAAGGACCTGTCTGGTTCTTTCAGCATCTTTGTTTTATTGTGTCCTTACGGCAGCTATTTATGTTGTCTGAATGTTTAATTAAGCCGGCCGCGGTGGTCTCGCGGTTAAGGCGCTCAGTCCGGATCCGTGCGACTGCTACGATCGCAGGTTCGAATCCTGCCTCGGGCATGGAAGTGTGTGATGTCCTTAGGTTAGTTAGGTTTAAGTAGTTCTAAGTTCTAGGGGACTGATGACCACAGATGTTAAGTCCCATAGTCCTCAGAGCCATTTGAACCATTTTTGTTTAATTAAATCAACATAGGTCCTGCTATAAGTAATTAAATTTTTCGATCTTTATGTGAGAGTGGTGATTTTTTTTTTCTTTTTTTTTTTTAGATTGTCACTTCTTTCACAATTTCTTGCTAACTACCTTTCAACAGTATGGATGTGTTTCTCGTGGTTAATGCCTGATCCCCATATTACGCCTCAGGAAACGCTAATCCGGCAGGATACGAACATATTTTATAGCGTTTTGTATTCATTGCGGTAGAATAAATGGTCGGAGATGATAGTCTCAGAATGAAAATGTACCCTGTCATAAAGCGACTTCTGCGAGGCCATGGTTTGTGCTTATTAACAGTCCAGAAATGGACTGACCTGCTGAGTTAAGTAGCGTGTATTTTTCGCTACTCTCATACACTCGTTGTAATCCAACGCACATTTTGATTTTAATTTTTTGGTAGTAGTTTCGCGGTCCAATTTCACATTTGATTCCTCTGCAGATTATGGCATTTCGCCATCATGCATGCGTCTCTTTTTGTCATGCCATTTCTAAGTCGACATAGCGTCTTTTGAACTGAATGCCATCTCCCCTGTCTGCAGTTTGGCTTCCAGTGTTGGCATACTTTTCTTGTCTCTTTATCTACTGCATTGGTTCTTTTTTCGTGTAAGTAGTGGTAGAGAGAGGGACATGCCTTGCAATTACCCACATACAGCTTGTGTTTCACAGTGAGCATTTACTAAGAAAATGTCAAAACATATATATCCGGCTTTAACTCTCCTGGCATGCTCAGTTTCCGTCGCATTAATACTCGTATGTCAGTAGCATAGGAGCCACGACGACTGTGCAGTGATATATACGTCGGTAGCAGTTTCAGCATTAAACATATTGTATTATTAGCATATAAGGAGACGAAAGTAACGTCTAAAAACATTTTATCTCACTAATTTAAACACTAGCTTGATTTTTATAAGTGACTGCTTTCTCCATCATAAATTTGAGAAGGATTTTGCCAGTACTTACTAGGGCCATCTGTACGCTGACATTGACTGAGTGATCATAGTGTTCTGGTTTGCACTTAGTGGTAATAGTGAGCCAGTGGTTCCCACAACCCTAGGTTTTTTACCAGCAGACAGAAACTGTCTAGAAATAGTTCATCAATTGCTGCTCACATTAAATATAAAATGTGTCGTATGAAAAATTCGAAAAGTTTAAACTTCTTGATTTAGTTTCACAGCGCACTCCTAAGGAACAGAACACGCAATAGCACATCGAGACACGCCTTTCTGCGAAAGTCATATCTATGTTGTGCTTATAACGGAGGAATCAGCAAACATAACGCACTGCGACATTCGCTGGGAGACAATGAGCAGACAACCGTATCTCAAGGCTGTAAACATTTAATAATTGCATAAAAACTTTACAAACATGCGTCGGAACACTGTACGAAACGGTACTGTAAAGGGATACTTGATGAAATTACAATTAGTGAGAGAAACGTACTTCTATATCGGAAAAACATCATTAAATAGCACTAACTATAATTCAGACTAGCTCTGGTTGTCAGACATGTACACCTACTTCTACATTTATACTCACCAAGCCACCTGCCATCTGACGGTGTGTGGTGGAAAGCACTTCTAGTACCACTGTCAGATCAACCTTTCCACTCGTGAACGGTGCGTGGGAAGAATAACTGTCGGTAGACCGCCGTATCAACTTCATGAATTTTGTCGTCATGATCATTCCGTGAGACGTGTGAGAGAGCAAGTGATATGTTGGCCACTCTTCCCCGGACGTACCCTCTCGGAATGTCAATGGTAAACCTCTCCGTGATGCACAATGCCTTTTCATGTAGTTTCTGCCACCGCAATTTGGAGAACATCTCCGTACCGACTAAACGAACTCATAACAATCGCGCCGCTCTTAATTGGCTCTAGTATGTCTGATCTGTTAATCTATCCTTCCAAGAGATACAGACGGAGGAGCAATACTCAATAAACGGTCGGACATGCGCTTCGTAAGTCACATCTTTCGTGGATGACTTACACTACCTTATGATCCTACGAATATCGTCTAGCACCTGATTTTCCTGTTATTAGTTTTATGTCACCTCATTCTACTTAAAGTCGCTCCAGATGTTACTCTTAGGGTATTTTACGTTAGTTAATATTTCCAGAAATTTTTCACAAATAGTGTAATTGTACAGTAATGGATATCTTCACCTATGCATGTGTCAACAGCTTACTTTTATTTGCGGTCAAGGGCACCTTCCAGGCCTTTATCAGCTGGTGTTCGCTACAGTCAGCTGACATTGCTACCTTATTACAGACAGCCCCATCACCTACAAACACTCTCCGAGAGCTTCTGACACTTTCTGTATAGATCATTTATATACTGTAAGTGAGCTGCTTGGGTGTTGGCAGCGCTGTGTAGCGCTTTGCATTGGATCTCTGACTGCGCTTTCTTTGTAAGAGACCCTGTTGCTGGTCGGACTCGTTGTTGGAAGATAATCACCAGTACTGTTAGGCAGTTGGGAGTTATTCGCGAGCAGTGATGGAAGTACTGTCGGGCAGTTGGAGGTGAATAGCCAGCAATGGTGAATAAATGTGAGAAGTTAGCATCGATGGAGGGTAGAGGTCTGAAGAGTTAGCGTAGGCTAACGATCTGGAAGTATCCGACTTGGAGATTGAAAATTATTCATGATTATATATCTTTGTACTGGATGTCAATGACGATTTATGCTCGTGTTTGAACTGGATGTCACATTATTAAGGTAATAAATATATTATTTGGTTTGCAACAAAATCTTTCCTTTGCTAACCACATGCCTATTAGTTGTTAGTGGCTTTAGTAGTTAGAATCTTTTATTTACCTGTCAGTATTGACACTCGGTGTATTGCAGTAGTTCGTGTAATGAAGATTTTTGTAAGTGCTTAATGCAATGTACAGGTTATTGTCAGGATTGCTTCTTATTCAGTGCCGTTCTTTTGTATTAATTATCTGTAGTCAGGTTGTAATTTTTTTCTTTTTTTTTTTTCTTTTTTTTTTGAGCAGTCTGTTTGCGTCGCGCTAGAATATTGGGGGTCAGTGAGAGAAAGTAGGCTCAGTACGTTCAGTTTTACTCAGCTGTTTCAGAATCAAATAACACAGAAATTTCATCTTCTCAATCATTCAGCAATTTAAGTACAGATTCACGCATTCAAATAAAGAAGTTTCAATACGTGCATTGTACTTTGTCCTGCCACACTTCGAAAATTAACTTTACATCTATCGATTTTGTTCCTTTAAGAGCGAAGTGTTCCCACTAAGCTCGTATTTTTTCACTAAACGAGAGTGTGGGACTATGTCAACTTCTAATCTACTCCACTCGTCTTCCAGTTAGAGGCCTATGCCGTTTGACAGCACGGTATAATAGAAATTTTTTTCCGGCAAACGTTGGTAACAATGTAGAGTAAAATATCGGTGTCGAATATATTGTGGTGCAAGTTCTTATTAATACACAACAGGTTACAGTGGAAGAGAATATGTAAATTAAACACATGAGGTGGTTTGCAATACACTGAGGCGACGAAAGTCATGGGATACCTGCTAATATCGCGTCTGACCTCATTTATCCCAGCACAGAGCAGGAACTCGATGTCGTATGGACTTAACTAGCGATGTACTGAGCCATGTTTCCTCTATAGCCGTTCATAACTGTGGAAGTGTTGCCGGTGCAGGGCTTTACGCATGAACTGACATGTTCATTACGTCCCATAAACGGTCGGTGGGATTTATGGCGGACGATCTGGGTGGTCAAACCATTCGCTCGAATTGTCCAGAATGTTCTTCAACCCAATCGCGAATAATTGTGGCCTGGGCACATGACGCAGTGACATCCACAAAAATTCCATCCTCGTTTTGGAACATGACATCCATGAATGGCTACAAGTGGCCTCCAAATAGCCGAACTTCCACAGGACTCAGTCCATTCCATGTAAACACAGCCCACACAAGTATGGAGCCACCATCAGGTTTCAGAATGCCTTGTTGACAACTTGGGTCCTAGAGTCTGCGCCAAACTCGAAGCGTACCTTTCGCTCTTACTAACAGAAAACGGGACTCATCTCACCAGGTTATAGTTTACCAGGCGTCTGTGGTCCAACCGATGTTCTCACGAGCCCAGGTGAGGTGCTGCAGGCGACGTCGTGCTATTGCCACAGGCTCTGAGCACTATGGGACTCAACATCTGTGATCATCAGTCCCCTAGAACTTAGAACTACTTAAACCTAACTAACCTAAGGACATCACACGCATCCATGCCCGAGGCAGGATTCGAACCTGCGACCGTAGCAGTCGCGCGGTTCCGGACTGAGCGCCTAGAACCGCTAGACCACCGCGGCCGGCATTGGCAAAGGTACACGCGTCGGTCGTCTGCAGCCATAGCCCGTTAACGCCAGATTTCGCCGCACTCAACCAGATTACGTCCCACATTGATTACTGCTGTTATTGCCTCTCTCTTAACACTGACAACTCCACGGAAACGCCGCTGCTCTCGGTCATTAAGTTAACGCTGTCGGCCACTGCTTAGCCCGTGGTGGGAGGTAATGGTGGAAAGGTCGTGTTCTCGGCACACTCTTGACTCAGTGGATCTCGAAGTATTGAATCCGCTGACGATCACCGAGATGGAACGTCCCTTGCGTTCCTGCCGCCGTTGGATAAGCAGCTGCAGCAGCAAGTCGTATACTCCTAGCTCACTCATTTGTTACATAGTTTAATTCTTAATTTCTTTGCGTGTTTTTGGTACTTGCATTGTTTAATTCATAAATTTCGGGCGTATTATAGTATTTGAGAGTGTAGCATCGCGTTTTAGTACCTGAATAGTGTAAATTTGCGTAGTCTCCTTCCGCCGCCGAGCAGTGTCAGCAGTGCGCAAGTAGCAGCATTACTGCATTTACTAGGCAATCTTGTATTTTAATAACCGTTTAAATTTTGTTTATTTGTTTGCGCTCTCTGTAGATTAGTTCAGACGTTCTTTGCAAAACAGTTTTTAGCATGGATAGGGACTGCAACTGCTGTGTTCGGATGCAGGCTGAGTTGGCATCCCTTCGCTCCCAGCTTCAGGCAGTGTTGGCTTCGGTCACACAGCTTGAGGCTGTTGCCAATGGGCATCACTGTGGGGGTCCGGATGGGGGTTTGTCGGGGACGGCCAGCTCGTCCCACGCATCCCCTGATCGGACTACGACTGTGGTTGCCCGGGATACTGCCCGCATTGAGGCTGATCCCTCACCTGTGGTAGAGTGGGAGGTCGTCTCAAGGCGTGGCAGGGGGCGAAAGACATTCCGGAGGGCTGAACGGAAAGCCTCTCCAGTTTGTCTGACGAACCGGTTTCAGGCTCTGTCTCAGGCTGATACTGATCTTCGGCCTGACATGGCTGCTTGTCCTGTTCCAGAGGTTGCCCCTCAGTCTGCAAGATCCGAGCAGTCGCAGAGGGTGGGCTTACTGGTAGTTGGGAGCTCCAACGTCAGGCGCGTAATGGGGCCCCTTAGGGAAATAGCAGCAAGAGAGGGGAAGAAAACCAATGTGCACTCCGTGTGCATACCGGGGGGAGTCATTCCAGATGTGGAAAGGGTCCTTCCGGATACCATGAAGGGTACAGGGTGCACCCATCTGCAGGTGGTCGCTCATGTCGGCACCAATGATGTGTGTCGCTATGGATCGGAGGAAATACTCTCTGGCTTCCGGCGGCTATCTGATTTGGTGAAGACTGCCAGTCTCGCTAGTGGGATGAAAGCAGAGCTCACCATCTGCAGCATCGTCGACAGGACTGACTGCGGACCTTGGGTACAGAGCCGAGTGGAGGGTCTGAATCAGAGGCTGAGACGGTTCTGCGACCGTGTGGGCTACAGATTCCTCGACTTGCGCCATAGGGTGGTGGGGTTTCGGATTCCGCTGGATAGGTCAGGAGTCCACTACACGCAACAAGCGGCTACACGGGTAGCAGGGGTTGTGTGGCGTGGGCTGGACGGTTTTTTAGGTTAGATGGCCTTGGGCAAGTACAGAAAGGGCAAGAGCCTCAACGGGTGCGGGGCAAAGTCAGGACATGCGGGGACCAAGCAGCAATCGGTATTGTAATTGTCAACTGTCGAAGCTGCGTTGGTAAAGTACCAGAACTTCAAGCGCTGATAGAAAGCACCGAAGCTGAAATCGTTATAGGTACAGAAAGCTGGCTTAAGCCAGAGATAAATTCTGCCGAAATTTTTACAAAGGTACAGACGGTGTTTAGAAAGGATAGATTGCATGCAACCGGTGGTGGAGTGTTCGTCGCTGTTAGTAGTAGTTTATCCTGTAGTGAAGTAGAAGTGGATAGTTCCTGTGAATTATTATGGGTGGAGGTTACACTCAACAACCGAACTAGGTTAATAATTGGCTCCTTTTACCGACCTCCCGACTCAGCAGAACAACTGAGAGAAAATTTGAGATACATTTCACATAAATTTTCTCAGCATGCAGAGCTATAGTCATCTACGATGGACAACCCAAAACATGCTCAGGCTGCGAGAAAGAGGGCCATGTCCGTTCCGAATGTATGCAGCGGAGGATAGTGCAAGTTCCAAACGGCGAACCCGTACCTCCGTCCACGTTGACGCCGCTGCCACTAACGTATGCGGACGCATTTCGAACAGATCCCATCCCGAAGAATGACCAGCTACAGAATCCTGACAGTTTACGGCAACCGACTGCAGCAGAGACCGCCTCCAGTGACGAAACGACGCACACCTCTGCCGCTCCGGCGCCGACGACGCACTTAACCGGGCGGAAAGGATCGGTAGGAGGTATGGAAATTGATCCTGCTGTTGTGCCGACAGCTGCTTTCGTCCCTGAGCACCGGGAGTCACTTCCGCACTCGGATACGGAGGCGCACAGCGCAAACAACGATCGCCGAAGTGCCACAAGAAACGGCGGCTAGCGCCGTCGGATACCTGCTTACTGCAGTCCACGTCAGATGGACTTGGGTGTAACGTCGATACAGTGCATCCGGATGCGCAACGGGAGGTTCTACCTCCCACACAGCAGTACGACGCGAATCATGCTAGACAGGGGTTGAATACAGACACACCGGACGGAAAGCCGACGGAAGGAGTCCCTCCACCCACCGCAGCAACGCCACCGCCTTCGGTCAGCCCGGCGGGAGAGACACGACGGGAGCTGTACTTCCAGCACAGGAACTGGGCCGACGACTCCGATACTGACCCACACACCGACGACGCACCCACAATGGCGAGTGCTGCGTCCACCGGACGTTAACCACGCAGAAGATGCAGACTGACGCACAGACCGCATGTCACTGGGCAGCAGCACTCAAATTGACATAAGCGTTCATGTGCGCTTTACGCACTGAGGAACAGCAGCAGGCATATCGAACAGCCTCTATTAATATAAATACGATCAGAACGCCTGTCAAATTGCAATTATTACGAGACATGTTGCATGCGTCAGACGTCGACATCGTTCTGCTGCAGGAAGTATGTGTTGAGAGCTTCCCCGACATCTATGAGTACGATACGTACATTACACCAACTACCGACGGCGGCAGCGGAACAGCGATTCTTCTCCGTAGCGGCATAGTGTACCTGCCATCAGCGCGAGGACTGGCGCTCACAGTGCTGGGAGTACGGGTCGTTAACATTTACGCACCGTCAGGGTCCGACAGACGGCGCGACCGATCCCGAATCTACGCAGAGGAGATCGCAACACTATTCTTAGGTCGGTATGAACATGTCTTATTTGGAGGCGACTTCAACTGCGTGCTCGCACCAAAAGATCAACACCCACGATATACTTCATGCCCGGAGCTGCGGCAACTCATAGAGGACATGAATCTCATTGATACATGGTGACAGACGTGGCTACACCTACGTCACCAGTCACTCTGCAAGTCGTCTCGATCGCATTTACGTAACACGTCGTCTCGAACCTGCGATCCTCGATGCGGAATTGTGGCCTGTCGCCTTTTCAGATCACGTAGCATATATATGCACGGTCTCTCTCAGTCGTCAACAAGTGTGGAGGAGTCGCAGTGTTTGGAAACTGAATACAGCACACCTCAGGGAACCTGAGTGCAGACGCTTAGTCTAAGACACATGGCATGTGTGTGAACGACGTCTCCCGACATATCCGACGACGTTGCAGTGGTGGCTGGAATGCGTTAAGCCTGCATTGCGCCGAGCGTTAATTGCATACGGAAGAGAGCAGATGATGTGGAGACGATACACGACGGAATTTTATTTCAAGATGCTCCGCGAACTTTCTGTACAAGCACCTTCACAGGAGCGCCGTGCCGGTATAAAACGAGCACACGCCCAAATAATTTCCATAACGCGCCGCCGTCTGGAGGGTGTCGCTATCCGTGCAAGGGCCTTTGAAGGAGTCCGTGGAGAATCACCGTCGATGTATCATGTTATCAGAGAAAAGCAACGTAGCCGCAGAACCTTAATACAGACGGTCGTACTGCCAGATGGTCGCCGCATGACAACGCAAAAAGATATTGCCAACGCTTTTGTGGAACACTACGGTCATCTCTATGAAGAAGCGAAACACGATCAGGCAGCCTTTCATGAGGTCCGACGAACGCTCTCCGCGTGTCTCGATGAGTCGGCCAACCTGAAGTTAACAGGTGAAATCACAGCTGGTGACGTAATGGAAGCGACTGATAAGGGAGCGTCGCACAAATCGCCGGGGCCCGACGGGTTTCCGTTAGAGTTCTATCGTACATTTAAAGATCTCATGATTCCACGATGGACTGCCATGTACTGCGAATTGATGTCTCCCAACGTGCCTCTTCCACCCTCCTTCGTGGAAGGAATGATCATCCCCATCCACAAACCATCTGGCGGCACAGGGATACAGGCCTACCGGCCACTGACCCTTCTTAATTGCGACTACAAGATCTACGCCAGGATACTTGCAGCACGCTTTAAACGCGTAATAGGCCAAGTGATTTCACTCGACCAAACCTAGCTAGGAGGAGATAGCAATATACAAACGGCACTCAGCGACTACCGCGATGTTGTCGCACTGGCATCAACATGTCGTCTCCGGGGTGTATTGGTAACGATAGACTTTGATCGCGCATTTGACAGGCTGAGTCATGCTTATCTGACGGACGTGATGACGAAAATGAAGCTTCCGGAAAGTTTTGTCACCGTCGTCATGAGACTACTCCACGGAGCCGCATCCAAAGTGCTCATCAATGGACGCTTGGTGGGGCCCATCACCATCTCACGATCGGTCAGACAAGGGTGCCCGCTGTCAACGATATTGTATGCCATCGCTGTCGAGGCGCTGCTTTGCGGGCTCCGGAATCGACTCCAAGGAATGACGATAAGGCACAACAAGTTTATATGCCGAACATACGCAGATGACCTAGTGTTTTTAGCACGGTCAGGCGACGAGGCAAGAGCGGCCTTGCATTGGATTAATTTGTATTGTATGGCTACGGGAAGTCGCCTGAACATGGCAAAGTCGGGAGCGATGAACATCGGGAAAGGACTCCCAACAGGAAGTGTAGCACCATTACAGCCGATCAACAAGATGAAATGCCTAGGAATTATCTTCACTACAGACGTTCGACGCACGGCGGCACTGAGTTGCAGACATCTTCTGCAAACAATTCGTGCGAGTCTTCGAAGTCACAGGTTAAGGGCACTGGATATGATACAACGGGTCACCTTTGCCAACACTTATCTAGCCTCTCGCATCCCCCACCTGGCACAAGTTCTTCCTATGCCAGTGGTGTTGGCCCGCCGAATCCTGGCGGCACTAGGATATTTTGTGAGCACAGGTCTGCTTTTTAAGGTAGGATACGAAACCCTCACCCTTCCTCGTAGTCGTGGAGGTCTTGGACTAGTCCACGTACGCGACCGAGCAGTGGCTATTTATGTAACCACAATGATAAAGTTGTGGACACGACACCAGACAAGTCTGACGGGCACCTTGATAGACGAACTCGCTCCACCTTCTCGTTCGGCTCCGGTAGCGGTGGCTCACATCTCACCATCGCTTGCCCATATGCGAACCTTCTTTGTGGAACACAGTTATGTACATATGGAACTACCGACTACCAGGACGGCAACGGCACGTGATATATATCACATCTTGACTCGACGACGGCCGAATAATGCCGTAGAGCGCCGCCAACCAACAGTTACGTGGTCAGTGGTATGGCGTACAGTGCACCACCCACACATTGATACGGGAACGCGCGCACTGTGGTATCAGGTGGTAAATGGGAAATACGTGACTCGTTCCAGGTTGCATACAATTCATATGGCGGACGAGCCACGGTGTCCGCAGTGCAATGTTATAGACACTGAGAAGCATCGCCTGATATGAGGTCCTTCGGCGGACGTGTGGTGTTTGGTCAAAAAAAATGATCGCCTTCCTCCTTCGAGTGGGGCCGCAAACAATAGAACCACGCACACTACTTCTCCCAGATAGGACATATTATCCCCGAACGAAGACAAACGCAGTGACTTGGATTCGAGGTTTGACTGTGCGTTATCTTTTCCGAGACGGCAGTAAGAATGTGCTTGACTTTTGGGCCTTGCTACAGGAACATCACTCACAGCTTATGAAACATCCGAGATATCGAACATATTACGCAAATTTTTTAGGGAGTGCCTTGCTTGATCCCCCACCCAGTTGGGGTGTCCCGGGTAGGAGAATGTAATTATTGTCTATAAGTATCAGAACTAGAAAGGACCAGGACAGTGGAGAGGATCCACAAACACGTGAAAACGTACCCGACACCAACGCGAGGTATGACGGGATTAGCGAGGTACGCGCCTAAAAGAGGAGCGTAGACCGTTTTTGTTTTGTGCTGACAGAAGCAGGATATTTTTTTTCACTATTATGTAAAAAAAAGGTCCACTTATTTACGTTTCCCGGAAAAATTTTGTTTTATAAAGTCATCGTCTTATATATTTAAAAAAAATGCTAGAAGCAGTTTATGTTTGTTATTGTTACACCATTCTGCAAAAAAAAAAAAAAAAAAAAAAAAAAGTGGTCAGCGCGACAAAATGTAAGTCCTAAGGCTCGGGTTCGATTCCAGGCTGGGTCGGAAATTTTCTCCGCTCAGGGACTGGGTGTTGTGTTGTCCTAATCATCATCATTTCATCCCCATCGCGTGCAAGTCACCGAAGTGGCGTCAAATCGGAACACTTGCATCCGGCGAACGATCTACCCGACGGGAAGCTCTAGTCACACGACATTTACATTTATGTCGATAGAGTATCAACCAAAACTATGATTTAGTTCGTACTATGTGCTGTCTTTCAGCAGAACGGGCGTAAACGTTAAGTAAAAGTAACACCAAAACCACAGAGCATAGGAAAAGTGGAACTGTAACCAATTAATTAAGAGTGGCTTCCGCGTGAATTGGTAGAGCGTTACGTCGTCGTACCTATGTTCCCGGGTTCAAATCCTACTGACAACGTTTTCTTTCCCTTTTTTGTATTATGCGTGAAAGTGTTATTTGGGTCAACAGGTTTAAGACATTTAAAAGGGCTGTTTGGAATTTACAGCGGTGTCCTCTTGGCAGTCTCCTTTCGCTTTGTTTCTTTAAAAGAAATAAATCTGTACATTAGCCGTGTCACAGAATACACAATCAGAACAGAAAAATAAAGGAATAATTGCATCACACGTGCGAAAGTAATATAATAATACACTTAATAAAACTAATAGTGGTAATACAAACAAAATAATAAGATTAATAATAAATACATAACGTTCAAAAAACACTTAATACAGTAGAAAATAACGTCATTGGCATTTAAACCCAGTACTCGCGGAGGCCATTCGAAATTAATTACTCACAGTTACGGTTTTCCTGTGGTCTGGTCCTTCTGGTGTCACTTTTAATTAACGTTTACGCCCGCTGTACTGGACGACAGCACCCAGTACGAACTAAATCGGAGTTTTGATTTATACTCTATCGATGCACAACGTTTGGTACTGATCTGAGTGTTACACCGTAAAGTCAAAAGCCTTCACGCCAGTCGGGAAAGCTAGCGTAGAGAGGGCTGTTAAGACGTCATCCAATTGCACGCTGACCGACCCATCTTCAGGACGACATCGCGACAGCAGCGACCTCTATGCGAAGAGGACATAAGCGCCGCCCCCACCTGGCAGCGGCCCAGTTCTACAGCGGCTTAAAGACTAGTTACTTGTATAGCAGCGACTTAGGAATTGCTATACTGAAACGGTTTCTTATTTGTCTGTCGCCCTTTGTTTGCGACACACATAATTCTCGAAGTATTGTCATTTAGTTTTCGCAAAAAAATCATTAATACGATTTGCTAGAATTGTTGCCTAGCGATCCGAGAAAGCAGATTTCCTAGACACCCCATATTCGACGACTAGGCAGGATTTAACACTGAGTGTCTGACATCTCGAGGTTTGCGTGTCAGACGGGAGTAGTGTTAGGGCGTCACCCCTACAGTACTGGTGGTCAGAGTTGACTTCTTCCTCTTCTTATTATCCGCTAATTGTAAAGGACCTGTCTGGTTCTTTCAGCATCTTTGTTTTATTGTGTCCTTACGGCAGCTATTTATGTTGTCTGAATGTTTAATTAAGCCGGCCGCGGTGGTCTCGCGGTTAAGGCGCTCAGTCCGGATCCGTGCGACTGCTACGATCGCAGGTTCGAATCCTGCCTCGGGCATGGAAGTGTGTGATGTCCTTAGGTTAGTTAGGTTTAAGTAGTTCTAAGTTCTAGGGGACTGATGACCACAGATGTTAAGTCCCATAGTCCTCAGAGCCATTTGAACCATTTTTGTTTAATTAAATCAACATAGGTCCTGCTATAAGTAATTAAATTTTTCGATCTTTATGTGAGAGTGGTGATTTTTTTTTTCTTTTTTTTTTTTAGATTGTCACTTCTTTCACAATTTCTTGCTAACTACCTTTCAACAGTATGGATGTGTTTCTCGTGGTTAATGCCTGATCCCCATATTACGCCTCAGGAAACGCTAATCCGGCAGGATACGAACATATTTTATAGCGTTTTGTATTCATTGCGGTAGAATAAATGGTCGGAGATGATAGTCTCAGAATGAAAATGTACCCTGTCATAAAGCGACTTCTGCGAGGCCATGGTTTGTGCTTATTAACAGTCCAGAAATGGACTGACCTGCTGAGTTAAGTAGCGTGTATTTTTCGCTACTCTCATACACTCGTTGTAATCCAACGCACATTTTGATTTTAATTTTTTGGTAGTAGTTTCGCGGTCCAATTTCACATTTGATTCCTCTGCAGATTATGGCATTTCGCCATCATGCATGCGTCTCTTTTTGTCATGCCATTTCTAAGTCGACATAGCGTCTTTTGAACTGAATGCCATCTCCCCTGTCTGCAGTTTGGCTTCCAGTGTTGGCATACTTTTCTTGTCTCTTTATCTACTGCATTGGTTCTTTTTTCGTGTAAGTAGTGGTAGAGAGAGGGACATGCCTTGCAATTACCCACATACAGCTTGTGTTTCACAGTGAGCATTTACTAAGAAAATGTCAAAACATATATATCCGGCTTTAACTCTCCTGGCATGCTCAGTTTCCGTCGCATTAATACTCGTATGTCAGTAGCATAGGAGCCACGACGACTGTGCAGTGATATATACGTCGGTAGCAGTTTCAGCATTAAACATATTGTATTATTAGCATATAAGGAGACGAAAGTAACGTCTAAAAACATTTTATCTCACTAATTTAAACACTAGCTTGATTTTTATAAGTGACTGCTTTCTCCATCATAAATTTGAGAAGGATTTTGCCAGTACTTACTAGGGCCATCTGTACGCTGACATTGACTGAGTGATCATAGTGTTCTGGTTTGCACTTAGTGGTAATAGTGAGCCAGTGGTTCCCACAACCCTAGGTTTTTTACCAGCAGACAGAAACTGTCTAGAAATAGTTCATCAATTGCTGCTCACATTAAATATAAAATGTGTCGTATGAAAAATTCGAAAAGTTTAAACTTCTTGATTTAGTTTCACAGCGCACTCCTAAGGAACAGAACACGCAATAGCACATCGAGACACGCCTTTCTGCGAAAGTCATATCTATGTTGTGCTTATAACGGAGGAATCAGCAAACATAACGCACTGCGACATTCGCTGGGAGACAATGAGCAGACAACCGTATCTCAAGGCTGTAAACATTTAATAATTGCATAAAAACTTTACAAACATGCGTCGGAACACTGTACGAAACGGTACTGTAAAGGGATACTTGATGAAATTACAATTAGTGAGAGAAACGTACTTCTATATCGGAAAAACATCATTAAATAGCACTAACTATAATTCAGACTAGCTCTGGTTGTCAGACATGTACACCTACTTCTACATTTATACTCACCAAGCCACCTGCCATCTGACGGTGTGTGGTGGAAAGCACTTCTAGTACCACTGTCAGATCAACCTTTCCACTCGTGAACGGTGCGTGGGAAGAATAACTGTCGGTAGACCGCCGTATCAACTTCATGAATTTTGTCGTCATGATCATTCCGTGAGACGTGTGAGAGAGCAAGTGATATGTTGGCCACTCTTCCCCGGACGTACCCTCTCGGAATGTCAATGGTAAACCTCTCCGTGATGCACAATGCCTTTTCATGTAGTTTCTGCCACCGCAATTTGGAGAACATCTCCGTACCGACTAAACGAACTCATAACAATCGCGCCGCTCTTAATTGGCTCTAGTATGTCTGATCTGTTAATCTATCCTTCCAAGAGATACAGACGGAGGAGCAATACTCAATAAACGGTCGGACATGCGCTTCGTAAGTCACATCTTTCGTGGATGACTTACACTACCTTATGATCCTACGAATATCGTCTAGCACCTGATTTTCCTGTTATTAGTTTTATGTCACCTCATTCTACTTAAAGTCGCTCCAGATGTTACTCTTAGGGTATTTTACGTTAGTTAATATTTCCAGAAATTTTTCACAAATAGTGTAATTGTACAGTAATGGATATCTTCACCTATGCATGTGTCAACAGCTTACTTTTATTTGCGGTCAAGGGCACCTTCCAGGCCTTTATCAGCTGGTGTTCGCTACAGTCAGCTGACATTGCTACCTTATTACAGACAGCCCCATCACCTACAAACACTCTCCGAGAGCTTCTGACACTTTCTGTATAGATCATTTATATACTGTAAGTGAGCTGCTTGGGTGTTGGCAGCGCTGTGTAGCGCTTTGCATTGGATCTCTGACTGCGCTTTCTTTGTAAGAGACCCTGTTGCTGGTCGGACTCGTTGTTGGAAGATAATCACCAGTACTGTTAGGCAGTTGGGAGTTATTCGCGAGCAGTGATGGAAGTACTGTCGGGCAGTTGGAGGTGAATAGCCAGCAATGGTGAATAAATGTGAGAAGTTAGCATCGATGGAGGGTAGAGGTCTGAAGAGTTAGCGTAGGCTAACGATCTGGAAGTATCCGACTTGGAGATTGAAAATTATTCATGATTATATATCTTTGTACTGGATGTCAATGACGATTTATGCTCGTGTTTGAACTGGATGTCACATTATTAAGGTAATAAATATATTATTTGGTTTGCAACAAAATCTTTCCTTTGCTAACCACATGCCTATTAGTTGTTAGTGGCTTTAGTAGTTAGAATCTTTTATTTACCTGTCAGTATTGACACTCGGTGTATTGCAGTAGTTCGTGTAATGAAGATTTTTGTAAGTGCTTAATGCAATGTACAGGTTATTGTCAGGATTGCTTCTTATTCAGTGCCGTTCTTTTGTATTAATTATCTGTAGTCAGGTTGTAATTTTTTTCTTTTTTTTTTTTCTTTTTTTTTTTGAGCAGTCTGTTTGCGTCGCGCTAGAATATTGGGGGTCAGTGAGAGAAAGTAGGCTCAGTACGTTCAGTTTTACTCAGCTGTTTCAGAATCAAATAACACAGAAATTTCATCTTCTCAATCATTCAGCAATTTAAGTACAGATTCACGCATTCAAATAAAGAAGTTTCAATACGTGCATTGTACTTTGTCCTGCCACACTTCGAAAATTAACTTTACATCTATCGATTTTGTTCCTTTAAGAGCGAAGTGTTCCCACTAAGCTCGTATTTTTTCACTAAACGAGAGTGTGGGACTATGTCAACTTCTAATCTACTCCACTCGTCTTCCAGTTAGAGGCCTATGCCGTTTGACAGCACGGTATAATAGAAATTTTTTTCCGGCAAACGTTGGTAACAATGTAGAGTAAAATATCGGTGTCGAATATATTGTGGTGCAAGTTCTTATTAATACACAACAGGTTACAGTGGAAGAGAATATGTAAATTAAACACATGAGGTGGTTTGCAATACACTGAGGCGACGAAAGTCATGGGATACCTGCTAATATCGCGTCTGACCTCATTTATCCCAGCACAGAGCAGGAACTCGATGTCGTATGGACTTAACTAGCGATGTACTGAGCCATGTTTCCTCTATAGCCGTTCATAACTGTGGAAGTGTTGCCGGTGCAGGGCTTTACGCATGAACTGACATGTTCATTACGTCCCATAAACGGTCGGTGGGATTTATGGCGGACGATCTGGGTGGTCAAACCATTCGCTCGAATTGTCCAGAATGTTCTTCAACCCAATCGCGAATAATTGTGGCCTGGGCACATGACGCAGTGACATCCACAAAAATTCCATCCTCGTTTTGGAACATGACATCCATGAATGGCTACAAGTGGCCTCCAAATAGCCGAACTTCCACAGGACTCAGTCCATTCCATGTAAACACAGCCCACACAAGTATGGAGCCACCATCAGGTTTCAGAATGCCTTGTTGACAACTTGGGTCCTAGAGTCTGCGCCAAACTCGAAGCGTACCTTTCGCTCTTACTAACAGAAAACGGGACTCATCTCACCAGGTTATAGTTTACCAGGCGTCTGTGGTCCAACCGATGTTCTCACGAGCCCAGGTGAGGTGCTGCAGGCGACGTCGTGCTATTGCCACAGGCTCTGAGCACTATGGGACTCAACATCTGTGATCATCAGTCCCCTAGAACTTAGAACTACTTAAACCTAACTAACCTAAGGACATCACACGCATCCATGCCCGAGGCAGGATTCGAACCTGCGACCGTAGCAGTCGCGCGGTTCCGGACTGAGCGCCTAGAACCGCTAGACCACCGCGGCCGGCATTGGCAAAGGTACACGCGTCGGTCGTCTGCAGCCATAGCCCGTTAACGCCAGATTTCGCCGCACTCAACCAGATTACGTCCCACATTGATTACTGCTGTTATTGCCTCTCTCTTAACACTGACAACTCCACGGAAACGCCGCTGCTCTCGGTCATTAAGTTAACGCTGTCGGCCACTGCTTAGCCCGTGGTGGGAGGTAATGGTGGAAAGGTCGTGTTCTCGGCACACTCTTGACTCAGTGGATCTCGAAGTATTGAATCCGCTGACGATCACCGAGATGGAACGTCCCTTGCGTTCCTGCCGCCGTTGGATAAGCAGCTGCAGCAGCAAGTCGTATACTCCTAGCTCACTCATTTGTTACATAGTTTAATTCTTAATTTCTTTGCGTGTTTTTGGTACTTGCATTGTTTAATTCATAAATTTCGGGCGTATTATAGTATTTGAGAGTGTAGCATCGCGTTTTAGTACCTGAATAGTGTAAATTTGCGTAGTCTCCTTCCGCCGCCGAGCAGTGTCAGCAGTGCGCAAGTAGCAGCATTACTGCATTTACTAGGCAATCTTGTATTTTAATAACCGTTTAAATTTTGTTTATTTGTTTGCGCTCTCTGTAGATTAGTTCAGACGTTCTTTGCAAAACAGTTTTTAGCATGGATAGGGACTGCAACTGCTGTGTTCGGATGCAGGCTGAGTTGGCATCCCTTCGCTCCCAGCTTCAGGCAGTGTTGGCTTCGGTCACACAGCTTGAGGCTGTTGCCAATGGGCATCACTGTGGGGGTCCGGATGGGGGTTTGTCGGGGACGGCCAGCTCGTCCCACGCATCCCCTGATCGGACTACGACTGTGGTTGCCCGGGATACTGCCCGCATTGAGGCTGATCCCTCACCTGTGGTAGAGTGGGAGGTCGTCTCAAGGCGTGGCAGGGGGCGAAAGACATTCCGGAGGGCTGAACGGAAAGCCTCTCCAGTTTGTCTGACGAACCGGTTTCAGGCTCTGTCTCAGGCTGATACTGATCTTCGGCCTGACATGGCTGCTTGTCCTGTTCCAGAGGTTGCCCCTCAGTCTGCAAGATCCGAGCAGTCGCAGAGGGTGGGCTTACTGGTAGTTGGGAGCTCCAACGTCAGGCGCGTAATGGGGCCCCTTAGGGAAATAGCAGCAAGAGAGGGGAAGAAAACCAATGTGCACTCCGTGTGCATACCGGGGGGAGTCATTCCAGATGTGGAAAGGGTCCTTCCGGATACCATGAAGGGTACAGGGTGCACCCATCTGCAGGTGGTCGCTCATGTCGGCACCAATGATGTGTGTCGCTATGGATCGGAGGAAATACTCTCTGGCTTCCGGCGGCTATCTGATTTGGTGAAGACTGCCAGTCTCGCTAGTGGGATGAAAGCAGAGCTCACCATCTGCAGCATCGTCGACAGGACTGACTGCGGACCTTGGGTACAGAGCCGAGTGGAGGGTCTGAATCAGAGGCTGAGACGGTTCTGCGACCGTGTGGGCTACAGATTCCTCGACTTGCGCCATAGGGTGGTGGGGTTTCGGATTCCGCTGGATAGGTCAGGAGTCCACTACACGCAACAAGCGGCTACACGGGTAGCAGGGGTTGTGTGGCGTGGGCTGGACGGTTTTTTAGGTTAGATGGCCTTGGGCAAGTACAGAAAGGGCAAGAGCCTCAACGGGTGCGGGGCAAAGTCAGGACATGCGGGGACCAAGCAGCAATCGGTATTGTAATTGTCAACTGTCGAAGCTGCGTTGGTAAAGTACCAGAACTTCAAGCGCTGATAGAAAGCACCGAAGCTGAAATCGTTATAGGTACAGAAAGCTGGCTTAAGCCAGAGATAAATTCTGCCGAAATTTTTACAAAGGTACAGACGGTGTTTAGAAAGGATAGATTGCATGCAACCGGTGGTGGAGTGTTCGTCGCTGTTAGTAGTAGTTTATCCTGTAGTGAAGTAGAAGTGGATAGTTCCTGTGAATTATTATGGGTGGAGGTTACACTCAACAACCGAACTAGGTTAATAATTGGCTCCTTTTACCGACCTCCCGACTCAGCAGAACAACTGAGAGAAAATTTGGAATACATTTCACATAAATTTTCTCAGCATGTTATAGTCTTAGGTGGAGATTTCAATTTACCAGATATAGACTGGGACACTCAGATGCTTAGGACGGGTGGTAGGGACAGAGCATCGAGTGACATTATACTGAGTGCACTATCCGAAAATTACCTCGAGCAATTAAACAGAGAACCGACTCGTGGAGATAACATCTTGGACCTACTGATAACAAACAGACCCAAACTTTTCGACTCTGTATGTACAGAACAGGGAATCAGTGATCATAAGGCCGTTGCAGCATCCCTGAATATGGAAGTTAATAGGAATATAAAAAAGGGAGGAAGGTTTATCTGTTTAGCAAGAGTAATAGAAGGCAGATTTCAGACTACCTAACAGATCAAAACGAAAATTTCTGTTGCGACACTGACAATGTTGAGTGTTTATGGAAAAAGTTCAAGGCAATCGTAAAATGCGTTTTAGACAGGTACGTGCCGAGTCAAACTGTGAGGGACGGGAAAAACCCACCGTGGTACAACAACAAAGTTAGGAAACCACTGCGAAAGCAAAGAGAGCTCCACTCCAAGTTTAAACGCAGCCAAAACCTCTCAGACAAACAGAAGCTAAACGATGTCAAAGTTAGCGTAAGGAGGGCTATGCATGAAGCGTTCATTGAATTCGAAAGTAAAACTCTATGTACCGACTTGACAGAAAATCCTAGGAAGTTCTGGTCTTACGTTAAATCAGTAAGTGGCTCGAAACAGCATATCCAGACACTACGGGATGATGATGGCATTGAAACAGAGGATGACACGCGTAAAGCTGAAATACTAAGCACCTTTTTCCAAAGCTGTTTCACAGAGGAAGACCGCACTGCAGTTCCTTCTCTAAATCCTCGCACAAATGAAAAAATGTCTGAAATCGAAATAAGTGTCCAAGGAATAGAAAAGCAACTTTAATCACTCAACAGAGGAAAGTCCACTGGACCTGACGGGATACCAATTCGATTCTACACAGAGTACGCGAAAGAACTTGCCCCCCTTCTAACAGCCGTGTACCGCAAGTCTCTAGAGGAACGGAGGGTTCCAAATGATTGGAAAAGAGCACAGATAGTCCCAGTCTTCAAGAAGGGTCGTCGAGCAGATGCGAAAACTATAGACCTATATCTCTGACGTCGATCTGTTGTAGAATTTTAGAACATGTTTTTTGCTCGAGTATCATGTCGTTTTTGGAAACCCAGAATCTACTATGTAGGAATCAACATGGATTCCGGAAACAGCGATCGTGTGAGACCCAACTCGCTTTATTTGTTCATGAGACCCAGAAAATATTAGATACAGGCTCCCAGATAGATGCTATTTTTCTTGACTTCCGGAAGGCGTTCGATACAGTTCCGCACTGTCGCCTGATAAACAAAGTAAGAGCCTACGGAATATCAGACCAGCTGTGTGGCTGGATTGAAGAGTTTTTAGCAAACAGAACACAGCATGTTGTTATCAATGGAGAGACGTCTACAGACGTTAAAGTAACCTCTGGCGTGCCACAGGGGAGTGTTATGGGAGCATTGCTTTTCACAATATATATAAATGACCTAGTAGATAGTGTCGGAAGTTCCATGCGGCTTTTCGCGGATGATGCTGTAGTATACAGAGAAGTTGCAGCATTAGAAAATTGTAGCGAAATGCAGGAAGATCTGCAGCGGAAAGGCACTTGGTGCAGGGAGTGGCAACTGACCCTTAACATAGACAAATGTAATGTATTGCGAATTCATAGAAAGAAGGATCCTTTATTGTATGATTATATGATAGCGGAACAAACACTGGTAGCAGTTATTTCTGTAAAATATCTGGGAGTATGCGTGCGGAACGATTTGAAGTGGAATGATCATATAAAATTAATTGTTGGTAAGGCGGGTACCAGGTTGAGATTCATTGGGAGAGTGCTTAGAAAATGTAGTCCGTCAACAAAGGAGGTGGCTTACAAAACACTCGTTCGACCTATACTTGAGTATTGCTCATCAGTGTGGGATCCGTACCAGATCGGTCTGACGGAGGAGATAGAGAAGATCCAAAGAAGAGCGGCGCGTTTCGTCACAGGGTTATTTGGTAACCGTGATAGCGTTACGGAGATGTTTAATAAACTCAAGTGGCAGACTCTGCAAGAGAGGCGCTCTGCATCGCGGTGTAGCTTGCTCGCCAGGTTTCGAGAGGGTGCGTTTCTGGATGAGGTATCGAATATATTGCTTCCCCCTACTTATACCTCCCGAGGAGATCACGAATGTAAAATTAGAGAGATTAGAGCGCGCACGGAGGCTTTCAGACAGTCGTTCTTCCCGCGAACCATACGCGACTGGAACAGGAAAGGGAGGTAATGACAGTGGCACACACCGTTGGGTGGCTTGCGGAGTATAAATGCAGATGTACATCCAACTACAATTCCACTTTCAAAGGCTGTTAATTTCCGTCTTGCGGCCATAATCACGGCGTAGACATTTTCACATGGATCACCTGAATACAAGCGGCAACTCCACTGATGCACTGCCCTTTACTACCTTGTGTATGCGATACTATTACCGTCTGTGTATGTACCGGGTGATCAAAAAGTCAGTACAAATTTGAAAATTTAATAAACCACGGAATAATGTAGATAGAGAGGTAGACATAGGCACACATGGTTGGAATGACATGGGGTTTTACTAGACCAAAAAAAAAAGTATTGCTAGACGCGTGAAAGATCTCTTGCGTGCATCGTTTGGTTATGATCGTGTGCTCAGCCGCCACTTTCGTCCTGCTTGGCCTCCCAGGTCCGCAGACCTCAGTCCGTGCGATTATTGGCTTTGGGATTACCTGAAGTCGCAAGTGTATCGTGATTGACCGAAAACTCTAGGGATGCTGAAAGACAACATCCGACGCCAATGCCTCATCATAACTCCGGACATGCTTTACAGTGCTGTTCACAACATTATTCCTCGACTACAGCTATTGTTGAGGAATGACGGTAAACATATTGAGCATTTCCTGTAAAGAACGTCATCTTTGCTTTGTGTTCTTTGTTATGCTAATTATTGCTACTCTGATCAGATGAAGCGCCATCTGTCGGACTCTTTTTGAAATTTTGTATATCTTTGGTTCTAATAAAACGCCATGTCATTCCAAGCATGTGTGTCAATTTGTACCTCTCTATCTACATTATTCCGTGATTTATTCAGTTTTCAAATTTATGCTGACTTTTTGATCACCCGGTATATACGTATCGCTATCCCATGATACTTGCCACCTCAGTGTACGTAAAATGTGCTTCAATGAAGCAGAATTACGACGTCTGTATTCTATAAACACACTATTATTTTCAATATAATAGATTCAGAATCTGCTAAGGTTAATTTTTTCAATGAAAAGTTCGGGAGCGTGGCTTCAGGACACGCATCAGCGCGGGGAACGTAGCATGTGTTACATATGCTACATGGACACCAACCTTAATTAGTGGCTAAATTCAATGTTGGTGCTGTACGGAAAAAACCGCCGGCGGTGTCACGTGCTACAGACCCACCAGGTTAGCCGAGAGCGCCAATGCGCAGCTTTCTCGAATCTGGTAGGCGCGTAGGCCCCGGTTCGAATCCGCTCGGCGGATTAACGACGACGGTCGCGTGCCGGTTGGCCTGGATGTGGTTTTCCACATCCCCCTAGATGAATACCGGGCTGGTCCCCACATTCCGCCTCAGTTACACGGATCGCAGTCACTTGAACAATTTCGTACTATTTCATGGATTACACTAGTCGCAGACAGTTGGGGTGCACTAATTCTGTCCCGGGAGGTACGGGGTGGCGGCAGAAAGGGCATCCGGCCACCCCTTACACTAAAATTGCCAAATCTGATTAACCATGCCGACTCTGCCACACTGCAGGAAACAGGCACAAGCGGAAGAAAGAAAGGTGTCGCGTGCTACACACCTGTGTCACCGGCAGCCGAAGCAGTTGCGCACGGAGCGCGCGCACGAGCGGATCTTGTGAACGACCTCCTCCTGCATGAGGTTGAAGCACATGGCGATGAGCGCCATGCCGAGCATCAGGTACATGCTGCAGAAGATGAAGCTCAGCTCGATGCCCTCGCTGTAGATCTTGTCGCCGGGCACGATGTCGCCGAAGCCGATGGTGCTCAGGCTGATGAAGCAGAAGTACGAGCCGTCCAGGAAGTCCCACGACTCCCACTCCGAGAACAGGAAGGCGCCCCCGCACACATACCTGCAACACGGCGGCCAGCGGTCAAGCGCCGGTTCAGCCACGACACCTGTCTGACGAAGTTACTGGTCACACGTAAAATTGTGCGTGTGTGTGTGTGTGTGTGTGTGTGAGTGAATGGGCTCTGAACGACAGTCAGCCCCTTACTAAAATAAGCTGAAATGTATGTAGCTATAATGGCTAAAAAATCTAAATCGTTTCAAAAAAATAAAAGATACACGAAAGTCTTATCTAAAAAGAAGCTGAACTGTCCCAATATCTTCCACGTTGACACTCAAAGTCACACTACCAGGCATCTTCTAAGGGGGGTAGGACGTCAAAAGGGCCGAGTTGGAGCAGGAGAGGCATCACAGGAGATTTTAATTTCCAGTGTCTATACTTCTACAAATAAATTCATAAAACTTTGTCAGCATGACCAGGAAGCATTCAGAATTCACACTCATAGCAGTGGAAGTTCGAAAACATAACGAAGTAAGTTTTTGTACACGTGAAATTTCATCATTTTTTTCACTTACTAATGGCAGCATTTGTTGCTATAGGTACACTTTTCTTCATAAGTAAGAGAGATGGTTCGATGAATTTTGCACAGCATACAAACCATACTTAAAGGTGTATGAAACTCCAGAATTTTCCAAATCTATTAAGAACTGTGGTAAAAATTGAGATAATTAACTACAAAATTAGTGTTTTATCTAAACATGAAGTTTAAAATACGACAGATCATTCGTTTTTTCATAAATTAGCCGGCCGCTGATGGCCGAGCGGTTCTGGCGCTACAGTCTGGAACCGCGCGACCGCTACGGTCGCAAGTTCGAATCCTGCCTCGGGCATGAATGTGTGTGTTGTCCTTAGGTTAGTTAGGTTTAAGTAGTTCTAAGTTCTAGGGGACTTATGACCTCAACAGTTGAGTCCCATAGTGTTCAGAGCCATTTGAACCATTTTTTCATAAATTAAATAAATTCTAGAGTTTCATACAACTGTAAGTATGGTATGTATGCTGTGCAAAATTCATCGAAGAATCTCTCTAACTTATGAAGAAAAGTGTACCTATAGCAACAAATGCAGCCATTAGTAAGTAAAAAAATGATGAAATTTCGCACATAAAAAAATTGTTTTGTTATGTTTTCGAACATCCACTGCAATGAATGCGAATCCTGAATCCTTCCTGGAGATTCTGACAAAGTTTTATGAATTTATCTGTAAAAGTATAGACACTGGAAATTAAAATGTCCTGTGATGCCTCTCCTGCTCCAAGTCGGCCCGTTTGACGTCCTACCCCCCGTAAGGTATTGCAAATTCGGTGAGACGTTATGTTCTTCATCATCTTCTTCTTCTTCTGCTTCTTCTTCTTGTCTTCTTCTTCCTCTTTGCCCTATCCTGTTTCTCTACGGGGCAGCAATTAATACACGGGTTTTGGGAATGACAAGGCAATCTGTATACTGAGCAAGCAGTAAAGGAAACAAAAGAAAAATTCGGAGTAGGTATTAAAATTCATGGAGAAGAAATAAAAACTTTGAGGTTCGCCGATAACATTGTAATTCTGTCAGAGACAGCAAAGGACTTGGAAGAGCCGTTGAATGGAATGGACAGTGTCTTGAAAGGAAGATATAAGATGAACATCAACAAAAGCAAAACAAGGATAATGGAATGTAGTCTAATTAAGTCGGGTGATGCTGAGGGAATTAGATTAGGAAATGAGGCACTTAAAGTAGTAAAGGAGTTTTGCTATTTGGGGAGCAAAATAACTGATGATGGTCGAAGTAGAGAGGATATAAAATGTAGGCTGGCAATGGCAAGGAAAGCGTTTCTGAAGAAGAGAAATTTGTTAACATCGAGTATTGATTTAAGTGTCAGGACGTCATTTCTGAAAGTATTCGTATGGAGTGTAGCCATGTATGGAAGTGAAACATGGACGATAAATAGTTTGGACAAGAAGAGAATAGAAGCTTTCGAAATGTGGTGCTACAGAAGTACGCTGCAGATTAGATGGGTAGATCACATAACTAATGAGGAGGTGTTGAATAGGATTGGGGAGAAGAGAAGTTTGTGGCACAACTTGACCAGAAGAAGGGATCGGTTGGTAGGACATGTTCTGAGGCATCAAGGGATCACCAATTTAGTATTGGAGGGCAGCGTGGAGGGTAAAAATCGTAGAGGGAGACCAAGAGATGAATACACTAAGCAGATTCAGAAGGATGTAGGTTGCAGTAGGTACTGGGAGATGAAAAAGCTTGCACAGGATAGAGTAGCATGGAGAGCTGCATCAAACCAGCCTCAGGACTGAAGACAACAACAACAACAACAAGGCAGTTGGTGGCCAGGATGTCCTCACTGACTGCAGCACTCCACATGGGATGGAATCTGTGTACCCCAGCTGCCTGCGTCTAACCTAAATCTCGTGTGCAAGCGTCAGAAGCATCTCAAAACGTTTTCGTAACGTATGTCTAAGGCGAGACATGATTAAAAACATTATATTTTCCTAGTAGGTTGTAGGAAATCGCCTAGAAGCGACGTCCAGACTTGTCGGCTCACCAGTCCTCGTTTATCAGAGAGGTGGATTCGATCAGGTGCATGCTCGTCTTCCCGAATCCCAGAAGCGGCACGTTAATGTGCTTGCTTTCCGGATGCATGTCAAACGTTCTATAACGAAGGTCTGCTTAAAAGTAATGGCTCCACATTTTTTTATGTAAAAACTCTTGAATCTTTTTAAATAAAGCAAATGTTATTAACATTCTACGTCTTTTTTCTGCATGTGTTCCTATTGTTTCCCAACATATTCACATTTCTCCCAACGAAAGACCAGTGTTTTGATACCGTCCGCGTGGAATGTTTCACTTTGTTCACGGACCAATTACCTCAGCTCGGCTTGCATCGCTTCATCATATCAAAGTGAAGTCCTCGCAGATATTCTTTTATTTTCGAAATATCTGAGCTCTCTCTCACATGCGTTGAGTTTAGAACCACCGTTTGCTTCATTACCAGCACGAACAACTCAACGTCGCGCATTACTCACGTCGACACAATCATCATCTTACTCATTTTTAATTCTTCTATGCATTTCAATTGGAGGCACGTTTTCTGCAGTTACAGTCTCGATTACAGCACGCTGTTTCTCACTCATCGGCCTAGTTACGTCACGCACCGCCACGTTACACGCTACAATTCGGAGCCCTCTATCGGCAGAGAGATGCAACTTGCGTCAGCGAAGCATGAAATTTGACCGAGTAATATCTATGGCGTGTAATACCTCAGCCGATATTGAGAACAGAATAATAAATTCGGAGGCTTTAGTTTAAAGCATGCTCTCGTATAACACACGTAATACAAGAACGCAGCTGAAACAACAAAACAACGATACGTGGCTCCTTTATCACTCTTAAAAAAAGGAATGAGCTAGCCCCTCTGAAATTAACACATTAAAAAGTCGTAAATGGTTTAGGGGGCAAGTCGAATATTTCACAGAATCCTAAAAGCCGTGTCACATTGATAATCTAAAATAGAGGGCACATTAGGGGGTAAACTAGTCTCTCTAGATAAATTAATCTTTGTTTTCTTGCCTGAAAGTCAAAGAGGTTCACTCAAAAGGTGCCGCACTGTAATATGTACACCACAGCCACCACATGTTGCAGGTTCCTCTCGCTGGAGAAAGAAACCATGTGTCTTAGAGCTGTGTCCTATGAGAAGACGAATGAGAAGAGCTCATGTCTATTGCATGTCTGGAAGGAGGTACGTTACAGTCGCATTGTTGATTACTAGCTGCATCTTGCTGTCTGACATATCTATCCATTATTCTTCACATGTGCACATGATTCTTTATCTCTTCAGCGATGTGATAGCATCTAGGGGGACGGAAAGCTGAACTATATAACACGTGCCGGCCAGTGTGGCCGAGTGGTTCTAGACGCTTCAGTCTGGAACCGCGCGACCGCTACGGTCGCAGGTTCGAATCATGCCTCGGGCATGGATGTTCGTGATGTCCTTAGATTACTTAGGTTTAAGTAGTTCTAAGTCTTAGGGGACTAATGACCTCAGATGTTAAGTGTTGCATTGTGCTCAGAGCTGGAAGCCTTTTAGAGAGTAAAGTATCGGAGCGAATTAGGCAATTAGCAGTTTGAACACACCTGATCTCCTCCGGTGCCCTCTAAGGCGGTTATAGCGCCATCGTAAGAGTCGGAGCTTCCCAGAGGTTTTTGCACACTCGCTGCAAATATCCATGACTCTCTGATGAGGTGGTTGTCAATCATGTTTGCTGAAAAGCCAGTATTGACAATGTAGAGCGGCACCTCGCGCCGACTTTATTATTAATTGGTAACTACATTAGTATGATATGAGATCCTAATACACTAGCTACATTAAGAGCGAAGTTCTGATCGTCTAAAGACTGTAGCATTCGGAACACTTCATGTCGACTGTTATCGGTTTGAAATTGCTGCCACGCTCAGCGACGGTAACATTGTGACACTGTAGTTGTCTAAAGAAATTTTGTTGTGTTGCCTGCGTGACTGTGTGGTTAATTGATTAACAACAGTAACAGTATATACATTTAATTACATTATGCAAAATGAGATATCATTACAAATGGTAACTAAAAGTTTTAATGTAATTTTCTTCTGCTCATAGCGTACTATTATTTATTTATTTATTTTCGTTATAGCCATCTACTGGCCACGTTTACACAACTTCCCTCACTTTCTAAATTTCTCTTCCTTCCTCTTTCCCCAGTACTTCTTCTTCCGTTGGCTCACTCGTGCACGTTCTTCTACCGAGAATACTCTCTTCTTCCTCGTTTTCTCCTCGAAGAAATCCTTCACCTCGTCAACGTTTTTCCTACCCATCTGCCTGTTCACAATTTCTTCTGCCGTGATCTCGCATTCTCCTATATCCCAGTGTACTTCTTTCGCCCATGGAACTTCTGTCTTCCTGTTAACCTGGAAGAGAGGAATCTTGTGGGCGAGCCTCTCTATCCTTTTAATATGTCCATAGAAAGACAGTCTTCTTTTCTTCATTGTGGTAGTGATATTTTCAAATCGTTGAGAAAGTTCTTGATTTGATCTTAGGCGGAACATAAATTCATTAGATAATTTTCTGGGGCCAAGAAATTACAACAGCGTTAACTTTTTTCATAACCTTTCCTACAACTATGTACCACATTTGAAGATGACCGTCTCTATAATGCGTATTCACGAATTCATGTTACGCCTGTTCGAAATTTGTACCATAGTAGGTGATCGGTACGAGTAGCACACACCCGTGAACTATCGGTACTACAAGATAAACAATGAAACATTCCTCTTCTCACATCCCCTAACCCAGCAGTGGTCATGCTACTTTTCCCTCTACCCCTGAGATAAGTGGCCTACTTTACATAGCTCACAGTCAAATACACTAATGCCAAACTTTTTTTTTTTTTTTACTGAACAGGAAAGCTACGCTGTTAAGAAGCTCTTAACGTTAGTTGACTTAGTGGATTCGAGTGTTGGCCTAGTTGCTACATGCATATTACTCGTATAAAAAAATAAGGCTGAGAAAAGGGGGCCGTACGAATTCTTGATACGGACCATATTCCGTCCGCGGACCGCAGTTTGACTGGCAATGCTCTAGAGGGTCGCATCTAAAAGTGTCCGCCTTGCTCCTTGGAAGAGAGGATGAGAAGCAGATTACAAACAAATCGGTACCAGAAACTTGAGCCCTGTCGTCGTTGATTTCAGCAGACTCACCCCACCATGATGGCCAGGCAGAGGGTGACGGGCACGGTGACGGACTGCGGGTCGTAGCTGGACGTGCTGCTGGTGGAGTCCTCGTCAGCGGAGTCGTCGAGGTCCTCGTCGGCCTCTGGGTCGGAGACGACGCCGTCTTCCGAGAAGGCGCCGCCGCCGCCGTCGAGGTCGCGCAGGCCACCCACGCCCACCCCCACTTCCGCCCCCGTTCCCAGGGGTCGCTGGCCCAACGAACGGCGCATCGGGGGCGCCCGGCGCTCCATCTGGAACTCCTGGAAGGACGCTGGAGCCGATGACGACCTCTGCACATCAGAGAAAGGCATCAGGCGGAATCCAATTCTGAGCATATTAAACTCGTGATCGTATAGGAACACAAATCAATAAAATTACAAACTATTTTAATAAACTTTTTTGGAACAGTGATCTAAAACTTTTAAAATTTTTCTTTTTAAAATTCAGTCTTGATCACACAACGTATGTTACAAGAACATAGGTGACCGGTTTCGGTCATATCACATGACTATCATCAGACCCATGGCGTCCTTCGAAGACGGTAGGTGGAGCACTCTTCTCAGCTGCTGTGATGTCGAGCTGAGAAGAGTGCTCCACCAACCATCTTCGAAGGATGCCATGGGTCTGATGATGGTCATATGTCCGAAACCGGTCACCTATGTTCTTGTAACATACGTGTTGTGATCAAGACTGAATTTTAAAAAGAAAAATTTTACAAACTATTTCCTGAATCAGGAAATCGCTGGCGTCATTTACAGGAAATAGTTAGTTTATAAACAACAGCACGAGGAATGAAAATACAAATTGAGAAATTAGCACCGTGCCATCCGTTATTTGTCCACTCAATTTTGGATCCGAAAACACTTAGAGGTTGCATTCAATTTCCTGTTATCTCTACTGAATCAACACGCGCACAACGAAAGATAATGAGAAGAAAAGTCTTGTCATCATCGAAGGTTGTGTATCGCTTATAAAAAATGTCGAGATGAGCTCCTTCTAGCAGTACTGCGATTAAACGTGGCAACCACACAAGACATTCTTAAAATTTCATTACATAAGATGAAGTTTGCAATCCATAAAAATAAAATTTCTTGAATGTCAAATTTTAAATATCCGGGGTGCTATATGAGAAGTGATAATGATAATAACGTAGATGAAAACATGTACAAATTTCAAACGATATGTGGTAATTTCAGTGGAACATTTAACTGCAAGACCATAAAACATAATAAAATGAAATATATATAAACCATGAGGTTAGCATAACTGTAGTGTGTACTTGAGAGCTGCATAAATAAAAAGAAAGGTAACAGAAAAATACATATAGCAGGCATAAAATACTTGAGGAGAAATAGATTGTGAAACAAGCGATGTAAGTAAAAATGGAACTGTCCAAAGTCGTTTGCCTTGATATGGGCAAGAAAGTGAATATAGCTACAGTTTGAGAAACTTCCTAACAGAATGGAACATGAAGAAGATCCGGCACTTCAACCGAAAACGGTGAATATAAACTTCATGAAGACGGGCCAGGCGTATGCAGGAAGAATGTGACGAAAGTATAGCGGTTGGCGATGAATACGTACCTTTTCAGATAGATTTGACGTATGTAATTCTTATTCTGGGGATGCCAGAAAAGTGCAGATGCGTCTTTTACCAAATGTCTAGATAGCTTGTGAAGACCTTGCAATCATTTTTTAGTGCGATACATGATATGAAGTAAGTCACCCCTATCGCCGTCTCTTAGAAGGATTGGTTGACAGCTGCATAAACTAAGGTGATCATGATGACTGCGTTTGGTGCACAGTGTCATGTACGTAGGAGGACAGTCGGCTATATCATATCTCACATTTTGTAGTGGCGTAACTTCTCAGACTCGCCCCTTAGGAATCACGTAAATATAAGAAGCAAAAGCGAAATGGATACAGGGAAAATGTGAAGGAACTGGAAAATAAATGATCTAAAACAAATAGAAAATAAAAGAAAGATTCTGAAGATACATTAAAGGCCTCTACGAGAAGAAGGAACTGTCTGCCATAATGATAGAAAATGAAGAGGGTGCCGATTTCAAACACATCGGGATCCATTATTACAGGCACAGTTTGAAAGAGCTTTGAAAAACTTTAACTTCGACTGCACACGTACCATCGATTTTGAGGCAGAATATCATCCACACAATCACCAAGATATGGAAGGTAGTTATGAAGTTTTAAGTGTCACCTATAAAAAACGAAGTTAATCAATTGTTTGTGTGTTTATCTGTCTGCATACCTGGTACACACTGAAAACCGCATGATAGAGTATCATCACTAGAAGAGCCAAAATCAAAGAGTAAATATTGGCGGTAATTCGTTTTCGACAGCAGGAAAATAGTATAACTGTCTTTGGGTGTCTATATTGTCCTTACATAACTGCAGTATTTCCCTGCTACCGAAAGCGAATTACTACACGATATTATGAACTGGCTATGGTTTTGGTTTTGGTTTTCGATTTTCGGATAGAGTAGTCTGTTAGATAGAAGCGGCTCGGAATGCTGTCTCTGTGGCGTGGAGAGGGAGAGCTGGGGAATCCACGACAACTCTACATGCCATTCTTCACTGGAAACAGACTTGCTGCTTCTATGAGTTATCAAATATTGACTCATTCCTTGTATTGTCTTCCTCTTTTCTCATATGAGGAAACCATTTGGTGAGGACAATTTGCAGAATTTATGTAATTACATCTGCGCCGCAACGTTATCTATGATAACAGTAGAAGCCGAAGAAACGAAATAAAATTTATGCCATCACTTGGATCTGAACCCAGGTCTCCTTGCTTACTAGCAGGTCTATAGATCACTTACACCTTGGGTATAGGCAGGATTTCCCCATTATATCCAACGCTGAGATGCCATTCCAATACCGTAGAGCCTTGGAAATAGTGACTAATTAAGAAGGAGAAAATAGACTGAAGATGTGGATGGAAGTTTGCGTTAGGGGGGGGGGGGGGGCATGGGATAAGAGTAGTTACGTAGACTGCTACTGCGGTATAATGACTAGCAAACTTGACTATTAAACATGGAGATCTGGGTTCAAATCCCGCCTCTGGCACAAATTTTAATTCGTTTCTTCAGCTTATACCATTATTGTAAATTTCCAGAAAGCAGACGAGTCGATTCCCCAAACTGACAAGTTTTGTTGCAGAGAGAGCGACTGCAGAATTATTTTGAGGAGATTTCGGAGTGAGTTAACACGGGAGGAACACGTGTTGAGCTTCACAATATCAAAATTATTACTGTCGGAAAAGTGACACTTCTAAAGTCATAATCGGCAAAAAGAACATAAATAAGGGTAGGAGTAACTCGTTTGAGCAAGACCTCAAGAGGCGCTGACCGAGGATGGATCTGTAAGGGATGTCTGTTCCGTGTCACTGACGCAATAATCTATTTGGTTGGTCATCTGATGTTAGCAAAGTACAAACACGAGTAGTCGCATAGGAAGTCACTTTTATTGGTGTTTCAAAATTATATTTTTGAATGTGACAACATCTACAGATATAGACGGGATTAGCTGCGATGAACAAAGATTATGTTGCACTATTGAGTCATCTCTCAGAATGATGTCGATAAATAGGTCAATGCTTTTTATCTTGCTGTGGACTTTCTTAGTGTTGTGTTTGGCAATCGCCGATAGCTTTTTGATCGTAATTGCGGGCGTCATTTTTTGTCATCTTGGAGACTGTCGCGTGTTTCGGTGTTATGAAGTTTCAGATTAATCCTGACGTTTCCTTTACAAAGTCCCATGTGGCAGTGCCATTATTATTTGATCTCAGCGGGGAGTCACTAGATAGACAATTTTAAGAGAGATTAGTATTACGAGGAACTGGCTGCTACAGTACAAGCTCCGTGAATTCTGAACGTTGAATGTTTTATGCTTACGTCGGTATTGATGCTAATGTACTTAATGTCTACAGAATTACGTACGGTCTTGACAAAATATGGTTTTTTCACCATTTTCCTTACTACTTATTTGAAGATGTACAAATTTCTTCACTAACTGTTTTCAGTAATGCAAAGAGTAGGCATGCTACGCGGGTTGGAGCCCTTTGTCAGAACAAATGCGGATCAGGTAAGTGCAGATAGGGATTAACACGCACAATCAGTACGGTACGGCAGCGACTGCACTGAACCAGCGGATACGTCTCTGGCTAACAGATGACGCAAGCCTGTTAAACCATCGCTCATTGCTGCAGATAGTTTGTTCTTAAGGACTCTGCCAGATTTTATTTGTCGTATTCCTCTTAACCTTCCTGAATCTATAAACTAGTTACTAACGGGTATGTAGGATTGACATCACAAGTGGAATTTCACGAGACGGCAAATTAAACTTTGTGAGTAGGCCAACTCCAACATGAAACACTGATTGTATTTCGACACTTACGTCCCCTGAGAAGGACAAGAATCCTTTAGGAAACGGATGGTGAAGAGCAGACGGTAGCCTGAAGACGAGGAGGCGGCTCACCTACCTGCCAGGGGGGCGGTGGCGGAGGCGGCGGGAGGCGGCGGCGGCGGGCGCAGCCGCGGCACAGGCAGAGGCGCGCGAAGGTCCACTTGAAGCTGCGCGCCAGGATGTCGCCGATGTTGGACAGGTAGAGCAGGAACAGCGGCATGCCCACGATGGCGTACACGATCGTCGCCAGCTTCCCCCACTCAGTCTTGGGCGTCACGTTGCCGTAACCTGTCGGCACACGCCGCCTTCACAGCTCAAGCACTTCTACACTCTGCAGCTAAAAATCAAATGGTTCAAATGGGTCTGAGCACTATGGGTCATCAGTCCCTAGCACTTAGAACTACACTACTGCCCATTAGAATTGCTACACCAAGAAGAAATGCAGATGGACAAATATTTTAATTACATTTTCACGCAATTTGGGTGCATAGATCCTGAGAAATCAGCACCCACAACAACCACCTCTGGCCGTAATAACGGCTTTGATACGCCTGGGCATTGAGTCAAACAGAGCTTGGATGGCGTGTACAGGTATAGCTGCCAGTGCAGCTTCAACACGATATCACAGTTCATCAAGAGTAGTGACTCGCGTATTGTGACGAGCCAGTTGCTCACCCACCATTGACCAGACTGCTGGCCAGGGCAGCAGTCGAATATTTTCTGTATCCAGAAAGGCCTGTACCGGACCTGCAACATGCGGTCGTGCATTATCCTGCTGAAATGAAGGGTTTCCCAGGGTCAGAACACATCTGAAATGTAACGTCCACTGTTCAAAGTGCCGTCAATGCGAACAAGAGGTGACCGAGACGTGTAACCAATGGCACCCCGTACCATCACGCCGGGTGATACGCCAGTATGGCGGTGACGAATACACGCTTCCAATGTGAGTTCACCGCGATGTCGCCAAACACGGATGCGACAATCCTGATGCTGTAAACAGAACCTGAATTCATCCGAAAAACTTACTTTTTGCCATTCGCGCAAGCAGGTTCGTCGTTGAGTACACCATCGCAGGCGCTCCTGTCTGTGATGCAGCGTAAAGGGTAACCGCACCCATGGTCTCCGAGATGATAGTCCATGCTGCTGCAAACGTCGTCGAACTGTTCGTGCAGATGGTTGTTGTCTTGCAAACGTCCCCATCTGTTGACTCAGGGATCGAGACATGGCTGCACAATCCGTTACAGCCATGCGGATGAAATGCCTGTCATCTCGACTGCTAGCGATACGAGACCGTTGGGATCCAGCAAGGTGTTCCGTATTGCCCTCCTGAAACCACCTAATCCATATAATGCTAACAGTCATTGGATCTCGACCAACGCGAGCAGCAATATCGCGATACGATAAACCGCAATCGCGATATGCTACAATCCGACCTTTATCAAAGTCGTAAACGTGGTGGTACGCATTTCTTCTCCTTACACGAGGCATCACAACAACGTTTCACCAGGCAACGCCGGTCAACTGCTGTTTGTGTATGAGAAATCGGTTGGAAGCTTTCCTCATGTCAGCGCGATGTAGGTGTCGCAACCGGCGCCAACCTTGTGTGAATGCTCTGAAAAGCTAATCATTTGCATATCACTGCATCTTCTTCCTGTCGGTTAAATTTCGCGTCTGTAGCACGTCATCTTCGTGGTGTAGCAATTTTAATGGCCAGTAGCGTACTTAAACCTAACTAACCTTGTGGTGTCACCACCAGACACCACTCTTGCTGGGTGGTAGCCTTTAAATCGGCCGCGGTCCGGTAGTATACATCGGACCCTCGTGTCGCCACTATCAGTGATTGCAGACCGAGCGCCGCCACACGGCAGGTCTAGAGAGACTTCTAGCACTCGCCCCAGTTGTACAACCGACTTTGCTAGCGATGGTTCACTGACAAAATACGCTCTCATTGGCCGATAGTTTAGCATAGCCTTCAGCTACGTCATTTCCTACGACCTAGTAAGGCGCCGTATTCAGTTACTATTGATATTGTGAATCATGTACCGTCAAGAGCGACGTTCAATATTAATGGATTAAAGTTAAGTATTCCACCAGCTACGTCCGTTTTTCTAAATTCTAATTTCCTTGTCCTGTTCCAGACCTCATGTCAGCCTGCGTGAGCTAAAACGCGTGCCTTTCGGCCTTCTCTAGTAACACGGTGTAGACTCTCCTGCCAACCACAACAAACCTAAGTACATAACACACATCCATGCCCGAGGCAGGTTTCGAACCTGCGACCGTAGCAGTTGAGCGGTTCCGGACTGATGTGCCTAGAACCGCTCCGCCACCACGGCCGGCTCTGCAGCTAAACTGTCCCATCAAAAGTGTCCGGACATCCTTATGTAACGTGGAATTGAACACTAGACATCACGAGACCGGTCCACCACAATAATAGGAGGCCGGAGCATTGTGTTGTCAGTAATATGGGACCGTCAGGAAACCTCAGTGACCCCGAAACTGGACAAGTCACGGATATCACCTAAGTAATAAATGCGCCACATGGACAACCACTGCGAAACCATGCTGAGCTCATGTATTAGCGGGCAGAGACTATTGAGCATCGCGAATGGTAGTTGTAAATAATCGCATGAAATCAAAGGGAGGAATCACTTGCGAGTTGCATAGGACTACCAGCAGTGCAGGTAGCACAATGATTGTGCAAAAGGGTTTAGGAAGAATTGTGTGGAGTGGTCGAGCACTCTTTGTAACATGCATTCTGTAGTCTATGCTGTCCACCTGCTTAGCTGATCGGTAACGTGCCTGCCTCCCATGTAGCGGGCCCGGGTTCGATTCCCGGGCGGGTTGGAGATTTTCTCCGCTCGTGGACTGGGTATTGTGTTGTCCTCCTCATCATTTCATCCTCATCACTGGCACGCAAGTCGCCAAATGTGGCGTTGACTGAAATAAGACTTGTACTCGGTGGCCGAACTTCCCCGGATGGGTCCTCCCGGCCAAATATGTCACACGCTGATTTCATTTTTTTGTAGTCTATGCTAAGCGACGGTTGAGCTGGGTTTGGCGGGTGCATGTGTAGCGCCAACAATGAAGGACAGAGGAGGTCGGATTATGGTATGGTGACGTTTCTCGTGGTTAGGATGTTGTTGAATGAATTCGAAAACATATGAAAATAATTTACTGAGTACAGCAGAGGAACTGTATAAAGCAGCATCTGTGGACAATAATGTTCCGGAAAAGAACTGGTAGGCCTAGATTCCCGACCTGAGCCAAATGAGCTGTTGACTTCCCTCTAGACCCCAGAGTCCAGCATATCTAACTTGTGTGGTTTCGGCTCTTAAGGAGCGTCGGCTGCTGTTCTTACACAGACTCTCAGACACCTCGGTGAAAGTGTTTACAGGACCACTGAAGCAGTCATAAAGGCGAACGGTGGAAGTACCCCATATTAACGTTGACTAGTAGGTGTTCAGAAACTTTTGATCACACAATGTATAATTAAAATAAAATGGGAAACTTGTAAAGCGAAATATCGGTTAACACGAAATGATACTGCGATCGCAACATAACGCCATATAATCCCATGCAATTTCCTTTTTGATACGAAAAAGAAGTCTGTCTTACGTTTTATGCACCTTTATCCTGCGACTGTGGTTTAAATGGCAGATTCTACGTATTAACACTACGAACAGTCGCTGTATAATGCTTGCTTTTTAAAACATTAATTCTTAAATTAGCGAGCATTCGATCCACTGTAGTCTCTTCAAATACACTCCTGGAAATTGAAATAAGAACACCGTGAATTCATTGTCCCAGGAAGGGGAAACTTTATTGACACATTCCTGGGGTCAGATACATCACATGATCATACTGACAGAACCACAGGCACATAGACACAGGCAACAGAGCATGCACAATGTCGGCACTAGTACAGTGTATACCCACCTTTCGCAGCAATGCAGGCTGCTATTCTCCCATGGAGACGATCGTAGAGATGCTGGATGTAGTCCTGTGGAACGGCCTGCCATGCCATTTCCACCTGGCGCCTCAGTTGGACCAGCGTTCGTGCTGGGCGTGCAGACCGCGTGAGACGACGCTTCATCCAGTCCCAAACATGCTCAATAGAGGACAGATCCGGAGATCTTGCTGGCCAGGGTAGTTGACTTACACCTTCTAGAGCACGTTGGGTGGCACGGGATACATGCGGACGTGCATTGTCCTGTTGGAACAGCAAGTTCCCTTGCCGGTCTGGGAATGGTAGAACGATGGGTTCGATGACGGTTTGGATGTACCGTGCACTATTCAGTGTCCCCTCGACGATCACCAGTGGTGTACGGCCAGTGTAGGAGATCGCTCCCCACACCATGATGCCGGATGTTGGCCCTGTGTGCCTCGGTCGTATGCAGTCCTGATTGTGGCGCTCACCTGCACGGCGCCTAACACGCATACGACCATCATTGGCACCAAGGCAGAAGCGACTCTCATCGCTGAAGACGACACGTCTCCATTCGTCCCTCCATTCACGCCTGTCGCGACACCACTGGAGGCGGGCTGCACGATGTTGGGGCGTGAGCGGAAGACGGGCTAACGGTGTGCGGGACCGTAGCCCGTCATGGAGACGGTTGCGAATGGTCCTCGCCGATACCCCAGGAGCAACAGTGTCCCTAATTTGCTGGGAAGTGGCGGTGCGGTCCCCTACGGCACTGCGTAGGATCCTACGGTCTTGGCGTGCATACGTGCGTCGCTGCGGTCCGGTCCCAGGTCGACGGGCACGTGCAGCTTCCGCCGACCACTGGCGACAACATCGATGTACTGTGGAGACCTCACGCCCCACGTGTTGAGCAATTCGGCGGTACGTCCACCCGGCCTCCCGCATGCCCACTATACGCTCTCGCTCAATGTCCGTCAACTGCACATACGGTTCACGTCCACGCTGTCGCGGCATGCTACCAGTGTTAAAGACTGCGATGGAGCTCCGTATGCCACGGCAAACTGGCTGACACTGACGGCGGCGGTGCACAAATGCTGCGCAGCTAGCGCCATTCGACGGCCAACACCGCGGTTCCTGGTGTGTCCGCTGTGCCGTGCGTGTGATCATTGCTTGTACAGCCCTCTCGCAGTGTCCGGAGCAAGTATGGTGGGTCTGACACACTGGTGTCAATGTGTTCTTTTTTCCATTTCCAGGAGTGTATTATGCCAGGTGCAGCTAATCTGTGGGATCGTATCGTGACGAAGGTGTAAATCAGTGGATTATATAGGTTCTGTGTTTTAAGGCCGTAAATGAAGAATCCTGGTGTTATTTTGTCACAAGTTATTAAGTTCCTGAAGTGGGAATGACAACACTTTGTAATGATCCATTACACACGTATGTGGTAGATACAGCAAAGAGATCCACTTTCCACAACTATTACTGTTCATAGCTTAAAGTTGAGTACTTTTAGCAATAATATTATTTGCCTTCATAACCTTTAATTTTTGAGGGATTTTGTCAGACACAATGAACGCAGTTTTAGTTATGTGAGTATGCTGACATACGTAGATGCAGTCACGTGGCTGCCCACATAACTTACTTTAATTTTCATCACTTGTACATTCCCGCAGTTTTATAATCTTAACGGGAGTTGGAGCGGATATTTTTTTTTTCACATTTGCAGATTTTTATTTCATTATAAAATTTGCTATTTTCCGAAAATGTGAAAAATTTTTTTTTACGCTCCAACTCCCCTTAATATTATAAAACTATATATATATATATATATATATATATATATATATATATATATATATATATATATCACTTATAAACTCACATGAGAAGTATTTTTTTTTGTTTAAATATAATCTTCAGAGTTTGAAAATGTTAAAATTTTTACGTGCATTACTTCAACATCTAATAAAATGGGTAATTTTTTTTATACAGATATCGGTGGATTGCTGTGTTATAAAGGATAAGAGTGTTGGTCACGTCCAGAAGAGGATGGGCACCAGGATGAGGAAGTTGAAACAAAGTTTGAGAGACAAGGAACTTTCTGATGGTAGATCCATGAGAAGCAAGCTGAAAGACAAAATGATTGATGAACTACAGCAGTATTATAGGATGCCATTAGAAATAATATTGAGGATTTTTTTAAAATGAAGCAGGCAGTATGGGCTACCTTCTTCCACAGACTGTCAACTGATGAAAAACCCGGGGCACCACCTTTGCCCTCCTGGACCTGGTTCATGTTGCAGTTACCGCAATGCCCAGTACTCAAACACTTCATACATCCATAAACATTCCATCCGAGTAGCAGTCATGGATATCGTAAAAACTATTTACAGAGACCTGGCAAATTCTGAATTACTGGAGAAGTGTCTGCACGGTCAGACTCAAAATCCCAATGTGTCGTTCAGTAATCTTATATGGACTAACTTAACAAAATATTTTATTGTTAGAATGAAGACACTAAAATGGCAGGTCAGTCATGCTGTTATTGCTTTTAATGATGACACCATTGGTAGGGTGAAAGTGCTACAGCATATGGGAATTAATCCTGGAAGAACCTGCAACAGAGAACGGATGGACAAGGTTCGCATTGACAAAGCAGAGTATGCAACGCAGATGGCCAGTAAGGAGTCCAGAAAGAAGAAATATAAGAAAGAACTTGGAAAAAGATCTAAAGGATGATATTCAATGTGATGCAGGATGCTTCTGAGTGACTAAAAATAAAAAAAAATTAAGCATATATTGAGTGAGTTGCACTCTTTTGAAACTTTTGAAGATGTTCCCGAAAATTTACATTATCTGTTGCATTTTTCCCTAAACCTCAGATATCACTTCGAGTAGAGTATTCAGATTTTCAGGGAGTAATACCAAACATATCCTGAGTCTACTAAATTAAAAGATGAACATAATGTTACGTATAATTAAATTATTTTGGAAAAATGTATAAAAAGTACACAAAATTTAACTGAGTAATCAAAAAATTGTATTTCCGGAAGCAATTGCTTAAATGCAATTACTGTAGCTCAGTAGGCTTACAACATACAATTTAATGTCCTGTAAAAGTTTCATATTAATGGCTACAGTGGTCCCTGAAATACAGGGAAGCCAGTCACTAAATTTAACATTATCGGGATAGGGCGTTCCAACTCCCCTTAAGTATGACTAAGTTGGGACAATAGGGTGATTTCACGTTTGTTTGGGCGGGGCAGGACCAATAATACGTGGGCAGCAGAAGAGTAATGCAGGTGGGTAATTAGGGAAGTAACTGGGAAAATCGTGCGACAGAAAGAATGTTGCTGTATAGGGTGGTTATAATTCAGTGTGACTGTGAAATAATAGGGGTAGTGGGTAATTGGAAATAATGAGCCATAAGGTCAAGAGCGGAGAAATGGGTTGTAATAACGAATGAATCATTGGGTAGGTGGGGAGGAGTTATGAAGTAATGAGGAAGCATAGTGGTAAACAAATAGAGGTGGTAACTGGGGACGAGTGTAAATGGATTCTATTCTCATATAGTGTTGTTAAGGGAGGGAAGGAATAGGGTACCTGTGTAACTGAGAAGGTAGCAAAAAAATGAGTTGATAAAGTAGTGAGATAATGGTGTTTCCGAGGAATAGATAAATTTTGACAAATGCAAGTAATATAGAAGAATGAAAAGACAATAATTTTATAAACAGGTATTGAAACAAAAAATTTCGCCCATAAAAGACGAAGTTGTATTTTTTAAGTTGCTCGGTGTAGGTAAGCATTTTACACAGATGCACTGTTGAAATCTCCCGCTGCTCGCTGCCACACCCATAATTATTGCCAAAAGACTGACCAGGTGCACAGTCACTGGTCCCAGTTGCAGGTTGTCTATAACGGCTTCCGGTACAACAAAAATTTCATTTTCAGTATTCGTTTCATTACTGACCGAATTTAAGAATTTAAAATGCTGTCTCAATCTGCATAGTAAGCAGTATAATTTTACGTTAATATGAGATTAAAGATTTATCGCGGCGTATCTCACGGCGCTCAAAATAACCATATTTTATTCTTCCAGTACGTAAGAATGAGGGCACTTATAGACTTCCAATATGATTTACACATAACTTCAAATTTTTATGAACTTTTTTCGTTGACCGCCCGCCCCCCACCCACTCCCACAGTAATGAAAGGCTCATTCAGTAAAACTTCAGCATCAGGCTCGTGTTTTTAATTTATTACTTCTTTACTACCAGCTCTATTAGCAACACACATTACAGACAATATACACATACACCGCTGAATGTAGTTGCTCATTTGTATCACCGTACGACATATGGTTCATGAGATATGTCGTCATAAACATTGGTATGTGTGGAAGAATATCTTTTGCTTAAAACAAAGCGCAAATTAACCAGACGACATTTATCCTATGTTTGATATTGAGAGCATTTAGCGAGTTGCAACAAACTTTATACACAGTTTGAAGCCTGTTATAAACTGATTCTCGCTTACATTCTTAACCTCAAGCACTTAACACGTTAACTGTTTTGTGAAGTTAGCAGAAGTCTGAAGCCTTACGTAAAGGAGTTCGCTGCTGTAAAGAATGAGAGGTTTACTGGTATCGACTAGTACAGTAAGAATATTATTTTTGTATTGACTCTGCTGATCAAGGTGAGAGAACTAATACGTGAACAGATCAAACGGAATTATCTGTAATTATTGTGATGTTACGAATGCCATCGAATGTTTCTCATTCTACGTTGTTGCACCATTCCAAGCTCAAAAAAAAAAAAGAATAAAAAAGTCAGTAGTCTTAAATTTTTGGAAAGTTATGCGATGTAGGTGCAGTAAAATACTGCATCATCTCAAAGTGCGCTGTGCACACGTCTCCGTAGATCATGTTAGCATAGAACGCTTGCACTGCACTCATTGACTTGAATGCAGCTGGTTCGAGTCCCGATGTTGGGTGTAAGTTTTATTGCTAGTATTCGACGGGCAACGGGAGACGATTTGGTGCCCTACAGTGCCCGATTATCATAATTTCCGCTAATGGCGCAGGTTATTTCCAAATGTGTCCAGAACACTTCTCTATGAAACTGTTGGGGGGGATCTGTCCGTCAGAACGGTCTTTAAGATTGGTGTCTACTTCCCATCAGCCCCCACCCCCTCCTCACTTAGAGCTATTCGAGATGAAGATGCCATATGTTGGCATCGGATTTCAGGCTTTCACTGCTTTATCATCACTATCATCATCATCGTCGTCATCGTCGTCGCCGTCATCCATCACAAATAACTACAACGAAACAACAACAACAACAACCATAAAAACTGAAATATGAAACTAAACGCTGCATGCAATTATACATTAACGATATTGAGCAATTATACTTCAGACAGTTGACACGTAAACCGCTGAAACGTGGTACACTAAAAGGTTGCTTTCTGATTCATGTACTTTTCAATCACGTTTTTAGTCCGCATGAGTATCACATTTGATATGTATTTCTTTTTTAAATACAGAGTAATTTGTACTAGCACGTTCCAAACTATCTCAGTTTTTGGAAAAGTATTTTTATGTCTGAGTTATCCCATTGCCCGACTACTAAGTGGTGAAGTTCTCAACTACGTAGTCCTTGTTCCGCAGTGCTACTGTAACGGTTCAGTTACATCCGTTTCTTCTATTTCGCCACCCGGCCGGTGCGGCCGAGCGGTTCTAGGCGCTTCAGTCTGGAACCGCGCAACCGCTACGTCGCAGGTTGGAATCCTGCCTCGGGCATGGATGTGTGTGATGCCTCGGGCATGGATGTGTGTCATGTCCTTAGGTTAGTTAGGTTTGAGTAGTTCTAAGTTCTAGGGGACTGATGACCTCAGATGTTAAGCCCCATAGTGCTCAGAGCCATTTGAACCATTTTTTTCTATTTAACCCTGAAACATTAAGTACAAATTTAAGGCCATGATAATGACTCTGAAACGTTTTCTGAGTGGTCGGAGAAGGGCGGTATGTAAAAATGAAACTTTTTTATTAATAAGTTTGTGAATATCTGTTTCATACTGTCATCAATGAATGAATCAGCTATTACTCAGGATCACATCCCGATGGACATAGTACCAAAGTGGATGCGGTGGAGGCGTGCAACAATTGAGAGATTCGGCGACCACAACTGGTCGCTCTTTACTGAAGACTAAAATTTGATTGTATGGAGCGAACCGCTCATTCTGTACTGACCGCCTTACACAGGGGTGACAGAGGTCCAGCGAAGACATCCCTGATTGCAAAAATAAATACCTCGAAAACTAGGATCAATAAACGATTGCTAAAAACGACACAGATATTGTGAAAGCTGGAAGAATTTTCTACAGAACTTTAGAGATAGTTCAACTGCCAACAGATGACGCTGTAATTGCAATACACAGTGTCTATAAATACACCATTTCAGCTCGGAACGAAAAGCTATGTAGTTGAAACGTGAAACGAGGTTATGAAATTGAAGGAAGGGGCTTAAATCATTCTGTTTCTAGTACTGGAATATCATAGGTTAGAACACAGACCTACAGCAAGATGCAGATACATGATTTCATGTTGCAAAGGCAGTGAATGTTAAAACTATTTGCAGTCTCTTCACAGAATTCCAACGGACAGACAGCGTGGCTGGTGATTGAGCGAGGAATGTTGGCCCCAGGCAAACTTCAGTTACTCTTGAAAATTTCTCCACTGTTTCTGAAATTACTCAGCAAAATCCAACAAAACCCATTCGAAGAATTGTAACAGAGACTTGTTTGAAGCGTTAGAGCACGCAGGAAATACAGAGACTGAACTTAAACATGTTCTCATTCGAAATCCAGAGTCACCAGTCCGAACTCTTCGCGACAGAGGGCTGACTTTATGAACCAGATTCTCCCAATGATTGATAATGAAGGATTCGATGTTGGAAGCATCTGGTTCACACATGAAGCACACTTCCATGTCAATGAAGAAAACTGGCGATTTTGAGGTTCTGAAAATCTGCATCTGCGTGAAGTGAAATAATTGAACCCTGTTTGTTCTGCGGTATGCAGTAGAGGCATTATGGGCACCTTTTTCATGCGAAAAACGACCACTAATGAACGTCACGTTGCTATTTTGTAACTATTTGTCGCCAAAGAGGCACCGTTGGAAGATCTACCACGCACCTAATGGTTCGAGCAGGATTAGGACAGACCACGTCGCACCGGACAGGTGATTTGTTGTCTTGAAGAGTACCTCGGGAATTGTCTTTGCTTTTGATTATTGAAAATATACTGGCGCACGGATGGACTGCCCGCAATATTCGCCCGATCTGACATCTTGTAAGTTCTCTATGTGCGGCACATTGAGAGACTCTCTCCACCGGAACCAGCCCACCATGCTGGACGAGTCTGAATCGGCGATGTGAATAGCACCTGAATGCTTCTCCGTTGAGAAGCCGCAGGAAGTGATGTCAAATTCCTTTGTACGTTTGCGCCACTTCTGTACTGTGAATAGTGGACACTTCTAGAAGATTGCGAGGTGATTCCAGAGACTGCTTGCAGAGGACGAGTTTGATTACAAACGCTGATACTGTACGAACTGCACAGCTTACGGGGCAATCGCTTAGCAGCTTTTCGAACTAGTTCGAAACCTCTGTACAAAATTCTTACTGTTTTCATAACAAACATATCTTTTGTTTCACTCGTCTACCTACCTTAGTTTCCCAGATATTTAATTTTGAAATCAGTGACTCCTTCGGTGGAGATCCCGTAGTAGCCAGCTGGAGGTGCTGGATGAACAGTCTGTGGAGTAGATATCCCATTCGTCAAAACGTTTCGAGACTGGGTTTATAAATAATAGAGAAAGATTTAGAGTGTTATTTTAACGCTTCAGGGGTTCTTCATAGTCTCCGCCCACAATGCACAGAAGTTTATAAGCCATCTCAAAAGAAAGTTCTTTCTTTTCGATGATGTTCAACTATCGCTTCACATTCGCTTCAATGTCAGTTATGTCGTCAAAGCTTTGCCGATAAATGTGATTTTGTGTTCTTCGTCGTTTCCTGGTAGGTTTGAGTTAATAACACCAAGTCTCGCCACTCGTTGTTAGACGTCGTGATCTCCTGCCCTTCATTGCTTACATATTCCGCCCTCACAATCATATTCCGCACATCAAGACGCTTCATTCGAACCCTAACTCGATAAGATAAAATCAATGTTGTATGAATTCATGTAAACGATATGCAAATAACTAATAAATCAGAAGTGCGCACCATGGTTGAAATACTCGAGGTTGGCGTACACACATACATTCCAGACACGACGGCCACAGGAGCTTTTAGTTCAGGAGAGCAACCGCACGCCAGGACGCCGGTCCCAACCTATCTACGTCGGCCAGTGACCGCCTGTAGAGCAGACAACGTTTGCCCGAGTGAAAGGACGACCCCGTGTTTAGCTTAAAAGCAAATTCCGCTACATTGTGTGGGAGCGCCCAGCCTACACATTCTTTACAAATATAGCACGCAGTTTCAGAGATTTTCACAGGAAGACAGCACACGCCAAATACCGTTGCTACAGATTTCCGGATTGGTCGCCTTAAACGGAACGTCATTCTCCCATTTTAGAAGAGAAATGCTGATTGGCAGACGATATTCCTGACGCCTTGAGCTGAAGGAGTAATGGAAGAGAACGAAAGATATACCCCTTCACATCTGGCATCGAGAGGGGCCGTTCCGTTGACGCTCTTGGAGCGAGAACACGTAACCAGAGCGTGCGCGCTCGTACGTATACTCAAAGAGCGAGGAACAAGTCTCTCCTCAGTACTTCACTGGGAGAGCACCTCTGTCGAGAGCAAATCTGAATGCGTCTCTATACTGAGTCCTTGCGATTAGGCGTTGTTCACTGTGTTGGCTGAAACACTTATTGTGCGGTGTGAACGGACAGAGTTATAGTTAAACGCCTGCGAGCGAATTTTTGAGTGGCATCGCGGTGGACTGGTTATTGGACTGGTGTAATACACCAATAGACTAGGGGCGAATAGGAGTCCTTGACTTCATCAAGGCGTAGGGAGAGTTTGATTGGTGAAGGTCAATCCAGATAGAATGAGAGTTATTTTATTTGTCAGCAGCGAGTGGTGCAGACAGCAGTCATCGTAGCTTAAGGTATTGTGCGCTACAGCTCTTGCGAGCCCCATATTTCCTCCACAACAGTACAATATACTGCATTTCACACACGACAGCCTCGACCATACCTAGCAACATTCTAAAGGATAATTATTCAAGTTGAGTAGGAGCAGCTCTCAGCCATTCTGCCAAGTGAATAACAATCTTAAACTTTGTATAGAAATTTCACTAGCGAATCCTATCCTTAAGACGTAGCTTCACATTCCAGAAAGAACCCATAAATAACGTGTTCAGTTCATAACTAAAAGTGCCATTGTGATTTCCCAGAATTTTCGCAAAATAAAATAATAACTTTCGTTAGTTTTATGTTTTTCTTACACTAACTAGCACTACTCCAGTACCTAAGTATCCCACTAGTTATGTAAGAAATTTTGTGAATTTTTGTGTCATTTCCTTACAGCGGACGACTCCAGAAGATATTTATTGCTGAAAGTTTTTCAGGCATTTCTCTTTAGAACGTTAGGAGCGTCTGTCGGACTTCTGTAGTAGTATGGGGGTGTAAATTGCATCATGCAGGAGCCACAGGGTAAAGGGTATATCCCAGATTAATCTGATGCGCAGAATGATAGAATAGCACCCATACGCTCACACCATGATGAGTCTTTCTTCCAGAAAATAATTATTCGCATTTTGCATGTCAATGATGGCGCATCCTGCGTTGACACGTCGTTTTCGTTCGGGAGTCAAGAGTGCTAGACATACTTTGTACCCACGTTTCTCTTCTTCAAAACGTTCTGGAGAATGTCTCGCACGATTGATTCAGAGCTCTACAGTTAGTTGATCCATTTCGATTTGTGACACAACAACTTGACACAATACAATTACACGTTTTCTCTACACGGAGGTTCGGTTGTACACTGTTGAATGGAATCCATACATAAGCGTCTAAGGCTCATCAAACGGACTTAGGAACCAAGCAGCGAACGATGCTTGTATACAATATGTATAATTATAATGAATTAAGTCACCGATCAGTGAATCATACTTATGTACAACATGTACAATTATAATAAATTAAGTCACAATGGATCAAGGTGACAGTCACTTAGGATAATAACGCAGTCTTAACACACGTTTCAGTTTTTATAGCTAATTTAATCACAAAAGATGCAATTCTAGCAGAGCGAGCAGAACAGTCGCTGGGAACCTACAACCATTATACAGTGCATTCTAATCTCCTTCGAATAAATGGTTCACTAAAAAATTTCGCTCTCATAACTTTCTTACGTTAGCAATTTATAAGTCTCGATATCTTCCAGCGATGCACAGAGACTATTAAATTCCGAACAATTGAATACAGAAATGTGTCTAACTGAGACACGTTCAAACATGTGTAGCATTCTGCCACACGGTCGACCTTATCCCACAAACCTCCACCAGCAAAAGACCTCGATGTCCGCCATGTGTGCTCTGTCTTCAGTGATATCAGGTGACACCACTTTGCTCAAAAGAACATCTGTTTTCCTGACCATATGTATACACAATTTTCCACATGTTTTAAACATTTCAGTATATGTATATTATACAATGTCGTTCACACACATTTAAAAGTAATTTCATTGCATCTACACGTTGTCCTATAATTCACTCTCTTCTTTTCAACGTTTCACAAATCGGTACAGTCATTGCTAGTCAGACATGCCCCTTTATTCGTTCTCGCCGTTTCCGAACTACGTGGATCAAATGTTTTCTTGTAAATATTGGTATGCAAATTTATTACTAAATAAATAGGGACAAACAAATATTAGTGTTAACTATCCATGTATAGACTAACTGCTTCGTGTGTTGTGGAGAATTTTGCTGGTGACAGTCCAGTCTTAATCGGAGAATTCTGTTCATAATCAATCGGCAGTTTTATTTATCTACATGCAAAATATTTTTTGTTAGAGGCTTTTATACACAAACAGTTGCTATATCATGTGCAATTTCAGTGTGTTGACACGTATCGTTAAACTTATTACATGAGTTTTCACAAGCTATTGTTTATAGCTTATTCTATAAAATGTTGACAACATGGTGATTTTTACTGGGGCTGTTTTTATCTTCCAGTTTTAATATTTTATTCTTTTGTATTTTAGCTCCAAATTCAGCCAGAATCTCGACATTTTAGCGTGGTGTAGCCAAGCGGTTCCTCAGTTCCACCTCTCTCCCCTCATCGGAAATTCGCGTAATATCCGTCAGTCAGTTCTTGCCGTCTAGATTTGCTGGTCAAGAGCAGGGTTCACAGAGCCGTCACTATCAAAGATGTAACTTCACGCTACAGTGTAGAGTGTTATCTTACACCTGTTGTTTAGTAAAAATTGGCACACTACCAAAGCTAGTAAGATCACTTGTATGGGAGGTAAAAATTGGCACAGCATCAAATCCAGTAAGATTGCTTGTATGGAAGGAGCCCTTTGGATGGGCAGTGTATTTAAGTCCTAATTATACGATATTGGAATTTTACCGTGAGAAGTGTGACGTGCGATAGGCTATTAATAAGACGATAAATGTAAAATACCTGCGCGATAGATAAATACTTTGTGGAATTTAAGCATCTCCTTGCGAACTCGACAATAAAGATATACAGGCTGTATTAAGCTACGACAAAGAGATAATTATTCCATGTTTGACATTGGAAGAGAGATATTCTATGTCGGATGGAGAGGAGATTGTTGGAAGCCGTCATTAAGGCAGTAATCTATATTTTATGGTATTGAAGAAAATAAATACATATAAAAGCACAAGGAGTATCAGGTGTGTAGAGTTCATAGCCCTTAATCATTTCAAAAGAAACATTCAGTGATTATAAAGACGCAAGTCTTTCGGAAGTGTTGGGTTTGATGGTGCGAACCTGCAGTATTACACGGTTTTGGGATTCGTTGAGAATATTTCTCCGAAGACCTAACTAATTTCCTAACTAATTTCACTAATTAGTTGGACGCCACATTCCATACACATGACGCAGCATAGCACTTGTCTGTACCGATCGATTTCCGTAGAGCGATAAATTATTTTTAGCGATTTAAGATGGAGAATATCCAGTAAGGAGACTCAACGAGGCCTGCTACTGCGAAACGCGTATGGTATTACCGTATTCTTTAACTTGCGGCAAACAGTAAGCAGTATAGACTTCATAACCATCGCAAACATAAGCAAAAGGACTCAAATGAAAGAAGCAGACAGTAAAAAGGAATCACTAAACCAAACCATAAATAAAAGTCAGTTAATAATAATACGCAATCGCATTAATAAAACGCTCATGAAATAACAGAGACAATAAAAATAAGAACTTTAAAGTAGACAGTAAGTAGCTGTAAGGCTATCAGTTTTCGAGTGCGGAGTATTGAGTGCTTCAACGCTATCCCGCAGGTCAAAGCGAGGCACGACTACCTTATATGGACTAATTTCACACTTGTAGCAATGTACAGATATAGTCGGCATCCTCCGGTAAAGGTTTCCGATTAAATTTGTGGATCAGTTACGTCGTGTAAAATGTCTCGCTCGCCGCACATCGACAGAAGTGCTGGGTACTCTTGAGTCCGCACACGAGTGTGGTTTCGCGCGGTACCACGGAAACTCCACAACATGGACGAAATCAAAGTTTGAAGATCGCCGTTATCTTTCATGACACGATGCTGCCTTTTTATCAGATACCGATATCACTGGCTCCGTTCTTACTTATTACCGACCTGCCCCCTTCTGTTAAATATTGTTGTAGGGTACTAAATAAATGTGGAAATTACACGGAGTGCGTTTTATATGTTCTATATTTCTGATCGCTCACCTTAGTGTCACTTCAGGAGAATGTTTATTTATGATTATGAAATGTTATTTTCCGTGGTGCAAGAAATAATTACTTTCATATCAGGCTCTCTAGGATGCAAAAGCTTCCTCTGAGCACATGTGTTTTGAGTTTGGATGTTGTAAAACATTACCACGGTGTGTTTATCCCTGTGGTTGGAGGTTGGCTTTTAACCGGTGTTCTAATTTCACTAAGTATTTCTGGAAATTGCTTTTTACGCCGGAAACAAAGCTTCTGCTATTTATCCCAATGTAAACTAAAATGGTACTGATACTCTGTAGTTTATAAATTTGATATATAATATCTGTGGTTTTGATCTTTATATTCCGTTGCTCTCATTTAAAGCAAATAAATAAATAAATAAATAAATAAAACCGTTTCTTCGACCGTTAGTAAACGGCGTTATATTTAGATTTGATTAACAAAAGAAAATTCGATTGCAAAACGCGTTCCCTAATATTTATTCCATCACAACACTTATGCATCATAAATACTGAAAAAAGTACGAGGGAGTGCTGATAAGTAATGCCTCCGAATTTCTTAGGTGTAAAATCGTAAGCATTATTGAATGAAACAAATGTCTTTAATATTATAAATCTTTATTATTCATGTCTACATATTCGGTCCCCTCAGCCGCTAGGAGGGCTCCGAATTGCAGCTTGTACCATGGCGCTGTGTAACGTACTTACGTCGATGGGTGAGAAACAGCTTGCTGTTATCGAGTTTCGAATTCGAAGAGTGCTTCCACGTAACACACATGGGACACCGTCATGAGAATGCCAGACTGAACACGAGGGCTGCGTCATTAGTAATCGGAAGCCTTGTGTTCACTATCATCGATCATCCTCCATAAAGTCCCGAATCGGCAACATCCGATTTTCATCCGTTTCCAAAACTCAAAGAATACCTTCGAGGACTTCACTTTGGTACTGTTAAGGCGTTGCGAGCAAAGGCGAGGTTAGGCTCCGTGAAAAAATTCGAGCGTTCTACTGTGATAGTAACAACAAATCACCCACTCGTCGGGAGAAATGTTTTCGTCGCCAGGGTGACTATGTTGAGAAATAAATATGGGAACGTGAAGAATAAAGATTTGAAATGTTAATAACGTTTGTTTAATTTAAAAGCTTTAACAGTTTTCACGTAAATAACTCAGAGGTATTGCTTTTCAGCATCTCCTAGTAAAAGTGTAAAAACTGTGTATCGGACTGAAGTTCACGCTCGCACCTTTAACTGGCCCGGGAGACTTCCTCGCTGACTGAAACTGTGAAGGCGGTTCCTGTGGCGACGGCCTTGCCCATAAAAACAATAGTCGTTATACGGATCGTAGTACAGCACACAGTTTTATTGTCTGGAAGTTTCGTAGCAATGCATACTCTACTAAAGTTAAAAGACTGATTCAGGAAGAATGTAAGTAACTAATACTTTTCTACAAAGCCACGCTTTATAGGGTTGTCTTCCAATTGCTGTAATAGCTATATCTACCTTGAGTGTATCGCAATATTCGATGATGATGATGATGGTGTCTGGTTTATGGGGCGCTCATCAGCCCGGTCATCAGCGCCCGTACACATTCCCAGTCTGTACACAACCCAGTCCAGCCACTTCCATGAATGATGATGGAATGATGACGACAACACAAACACCCAGTTCCTGGAGCAGAGAAAATCCCGAACCCGACCGGCAATCGAACCCGGGACCCAGTGACCCAGAAGTAGCAACGCTAGCCACTAGATTACGAGCTGCAGACGCAGCATTCGAAACTGAATGTCATAGCGTGATGCGATAGTCTTTAAACATTTTAAATACCTCATTTGTAGATTCAATACCGTAATACTGGAGTCCGAAAACTTGTCGTACGGGAGTATTGTGATTCAAGAACGAATACAGTCGTCTTTTACTTTATAGAAATACAAAATCATGGGATTAGCAATTGTGGCCTTCCATTTACCGCTTGCTGTCCTTGAAACTGAAAACGAGCATAATTTCGACATAAATAGCACTTCAGCAGTGTGTTGGTGATAAATCGTGTGTTTAGGAGCTACAGTCTTAGTAACTAATCCTATTTGGGAACGCACTCTCATCCAATCGTACACAGTATATGAATAATCAATGCACTTCACCGTCTCTGGTAATATGCGTCGAGACACTGTAGCCAGAGCTGGTATTTGTTGCAAGCAGGAAGAGGCGACAGAAAATGGAACCTAGTTCGGTAGCGTGACAAAGCCGAATGGAATCGTAAATTAACAATACCTCCCCTAACAGTTCAGTTTTGATGCTACATACCTTAAATAATATGAAGAAGCGTTTGAAAGTACATTACAAAAGTGCGTTAGATCTGGTAACAATAGGGAGAAATCTGTCTCTTGAAATGGTAATGTGTACGCGGTCGCGAATCGTTATCGAGCCGTGTAACAGTATGACTGATAAACTAAGTAGTATTTACAAACTATACCGTACCTCAGATGCAGATACGTCGTTGATGACATTACGCTTCTTGAATTTATAAATAATCTTTCGGGAGTGCGTAGAAAAATATTTAGACTTTCCGTGTTCTGTAATACATCATAAATAATCCACCGTGTCCATACACGTGTTACTAACTCTTCCACGGAACCAAGGTCATTATTATACCTGCGGTGCAACTAGTTAATGTCGTTGAAGAGTGATGAGAATATACTCGTGTGTTTCTGGACTTGTGGAATGTTACTCGAAACGTCACCTACTGCTCATTCAGGACTGAGCTGATAAGACGGGAAATCCCATTTATACCCACAATTAGTAGATATATAGAGCTGTGGTTTTCGCTAATATATAGTGGATAATCTGGCAAATTTATGACGTACATCATTAATTTTTAACTTTTGTATCTACCTATTATGACACACAGTATTTTGAGATAATAGTATTAGGCATTGGAAAGAGCACCCGAAGAGAACCTGACTGGTTTGATGCAGCCCGCCACGAATTCCTCTTCTGTGATAACCTCATCTAGTCCGAGTAGCACTTGCAACCAACGTCCTCTATTATTTGCTGTATGTATTCCAGTCTCTGTTTTCCTCTACAGTTTCTGCCCTCTACGGCTCCCTCCAGTACCATGGAAGTCTCAACAGATGTTATATCATCCTGTCCCTTCTCCTTATCAGTGTTTTCCACATATTCCTTTCCTCTCCGATTCTGCGTAGAACCTCCTCATTCCTTACCTCTTCTGTTCCGGTTTTCCCACAGTCCATGTTTCACTACCATACAATGCTGTACTACAGAGGTACATTCTCAAGAATTTCTTCCTCAAATTGATATTAGTAGACTTCTCTTGGCCAGGAATGCCTTTTTACCATAATTAGTCTGCTTTGATGGCCTCCTTGTTCCGTCCGTCATCGGTTATTTTACTGCTTCGTGACCATCAATCCTGATGTTAAGTTTCTCGCTGTTCTCATTTCTACTACTTCTCATTACCCTCTTCTTTCTTCGATTTACTCTCAGTTCATACTCTGTACTCATTAGACTGTTCATTCCGTTCAGCAGATCCTGTAATTCGTCTTCACTTTCACTCAGGATAGCGATGTCGTCAACGAATCGTGTCGTAGATATCCTTTCACCTTGAATTTTAATTCCGCTCCTGAACCTATGTTTTATTTCCATAATTATTTTCTCGATGTACAGATTGAGCAGTAGGGGCGAAAGGCTACATCCTTGTCTTACACCCTTTTTAATACGAGCACTTCGTTCTTGGTCGTCCACGCTTATTATTCCCTCTTGCTTGTTGTATATGTTGTATATCACCCGTCTCTCTCTATAACTTACCCCTACTTTTTTCAGAATTTCGAACATCTTACACCATCTTATATTGTCGAACGCCTTTTACAGATCGACAACTCCTATTATCGTGCCTTGATTTTTCTTTAGTCTTGATTCCATTATTAACCACAACGTCAGAATTGCCTCTCTCGTGCCTTTACTTTTCCTAAAGCCAAACTCGTCACCATTTAGCGCATCCCCAATTTTCTTTTCCATTCTCCCGTATATTATTCTTTTAAGCAACTATGTGTGGAACTTTAGCTTCATCGCCCGCATCTCGTGGTCGTGCGGTAGCGTTCTCGCTTCCCACGCCCGGGTTCCCGGGTTCGATTCCCGGCGGGGTCAGGGATTTTCTCTGCCTCGTGATGGCTGGGTGTTGTGTGCTGTCCTTAGGTTAGTTAGGTTTAAGTAGTTCTAAGTTCTAGGGGACTGATGACCATACATGTTAAGTCCCATAGTGCTCAGAGCCTTTAGCTTCATCAAAGAGTAACAAGATAACAGCGCGGCAGACCACATTCGCGCTGTCCAACGTCTTGCCTACCTTACCAAATGTAAACATACTCGTAACTCAGGCGCGGTTCGGGTGTTTACCTGTGCGCTTGAAGCTGATCAGCCTATGCTCCGCTGTTGTAGTGATCACACCCCTTGCTCTTGACGCTGACCAGACATCCACAATTTATACGGCTGGGGTTACTGTTTACGTTTACGACGAATATCATCAGACTGTTAGAGGAGCGGTGCGGTTCTCTGCTGATAGATAATGGTAACGCCGTGCCCTCACGATCTGTCTCTCTGGATACTATAAAATAATCAAAAAGCTTTAAGTATGAAGAATGAAGGGCGCTAACAAGAAGCAACTACAAAACACTGTTAACATTCCGTATGTCACTACGAAGAAGCCTGAATTTACTAGCACGATAAGCCATAGTAGTGTCCCGCGAATACTATGAGCAGATGCTAACGTATTTTATCCTTTCCACTTTTGTCTCCATCAACATCTTCGTGACAACGACTTTCAAAACGGTCACAACTCTCCTACACCGAGCTAGGTGGCGCAGTGGTTACCACACTGGACTAGCACTCGTAGGACGACGCTTCAAACCCGCGTCCGGCCATCCTCGTCTAGGTTTTCTGTGATTTCCCTAAATCGCTTCAGGTAGATACTTCCTATGAAAGGTCACGGCATACTTCCTTCTCCGTCCTTCCCTAATCCGATGGGACCTATGACCTCCCTATTTGGTCCCCTTCCCAAATCAACCAACTCTCATAAAGATATCACGAAAACTGCAAATTGATGTGGTCGTTCTTTCCAAGCTCCAAGGTCCAATTGAATCTCAACGTAGACAAGTGTAATGTGCTGCGAATACATAGAAAGAGATACCCCTTATCATTTAGCTACAATATAGCAGGTCAGCAACTGGAAGCAGTTAATTCCGTAAATTATCTGGGAGTACGCATTAGGAGTGACTTAAAATGGAATGATCATATAAAATTGGTCGTCGGTAAAGCAGATGCCAGACTGAGATTCACTGGAAGAATCCTAAGGAAATGCAATTCGAAAACAAAAGAAGTAGGTTACAGTACGCTTGTTCGCCCACTACTTGAATACTGCTCAGCAGTGTGGGATCCGTATCAGATAGTGTTGATAGAAGTATAGAGAAGATCCAACGGAGAGCAGCGCTCTTCGTCACAGGATCATTTAGTAATCGCGAAAGCGTTACGGAGATGATAGCTAAACTCCAGTGGAAGATTCTGCAGGAGAGACGCTCAGTAGCTCGGTACGGGTTTTCGTTGAAGTTTCGAGAACATACCTTCAGCGAGGAGACAAGCAGTATATTGCTCCCTCCTACGTATACCTCGCGAAGAGACCATGAGGGCCGGCCGCGGTGACCGAGCCGTTCTAGGCGCCTCAGTCCGGAACCGCGCGACTGCTACGGTCGCAGGTTCGAATCTTGCCTCGGGCATGGATGTGTGTGATGTCCTTAGGCTAGTTAGGTTTAAATAGTTCTAAGTTCTGTGGAACTGATGACCTCAGAAGTTAAGTCCCATAGTGGTCAGAGCCATTTGAACCATTTTTAGACCATGAGGATAAAATCAGAGAGATTAGAGCCCACACAGAGGCATACCGACAATCCTTCTTTCCACGAATAATACGAGACTGGAATAGAAGGGAGAGCCGATAGAGGTACTCAAGATACCCTCCGCCACACACCGTCAGGTGGCTTTCGGAGTGTGGATGTAGATGTAGATGTAGCAGCTGCTGATTACGTTCGAAGTTACGCCAACAATCGGTGGGCAAATCAATCTTCACAGTACGAACTACTTATCAGTTCAAGGACCACGCTGGCTGAGAGAAGCGAATAATTAACGATCATAGTGCGTCAACGAGTGGTGGACCTCTTCAAGATCCGATTCATTGGTCCCTGAGTTATTGAAGGGACTCTAAATAGCCACATTTATGTAGAATTCGTAACAGATGCGCTGCCGCATTTACTCGAAGATATCCCACTACATATAGTGCAGTCCACGTGGTACCAGTACGATGAAGTCCTAGCGATTGAGCACAAATAATTACAGACGTGAACAGAACATTTGTAGACTGCTGGAACAGTCGTTCAGGAAACACAAAATGACACGTGCGTTCACCAGAGTTATCAGCTCTCGTCTTGCTTTGGTCAGAAATATCGCTTCAATGTCTGCAAAAATTATGAAAGCCGTATCTCTTTATAGCTACAAGTTGTTTATATAATTGGGGAGCCCTCTCTTAGCAACCTGCCTTTTTTCGTCATCAGTCTACTGGCTGGTTTGATGCGGCCCGCCACGAATTCCTTTCCTGTGCTAACCTCTTCATCTCAGAGTAGCACTTGCAACCTACGTCCTCAATTATTTGCTTGACGTATTCCAATCTCTGCCTTCCTCTACAGTTTTTGCCCTCTACAGCTCCCTCTAGTACCATGGAAGTCATTCACACATGTCTTAGCAGATGTCCTATCATCCTGTCCCTTCTCCTTATCAATGTTTTCCACATATTTCTTTCCTCTCCGATTCTGCTTAGAACCTCCTCATTCCTTACCTTATCAGTCCACCTAACTTTCAACATTCGTCTATAGCACCACATCTCAAAGCTTCGATTCTCTTGTGTTCCGGTTTTCCCACAGTCCATGTTTCACTACCATACAATGCTGTACTCCAGATGTACATCCTCAGAAATTTCTTCCTCAAATTAAGGCCGGTATTTGACATTAGTAGACTTCTCTTGGGCAGAAATGACATTTTTTGCCATAGCGAGTCTGCTTTTGATGTCCTCCTTGCTCCGTCCGTCATTGGTTATTTTACTGCCTAGGTAGCAGAATTCCTTAACTTCATTGACTTCGTGGCCATCAATCCTGATGTTAAGTTTCTCGCTGTTCTCATTTCTACTACTTCTCATTACCTTCGTCTTTCTCCGATTTACTCTCAAACCATACTGTGTACTCATTAATCTGTTCATTCCGTTCAGCAGATCATTTAATTCTTCTTCACTTTCACTCAGGATAGCAATGTCATCAGCGAATCGTATCATTGATATCCTTTCACCTCGTATTTTAATTCCACTCCTGAACCTTTCTTTTATTTCCATCATTGCTTCCTCGATGTACAGATTGAAGAGTAGGGGCGAAAGGCTACAGCCTTGTCTTACACCCTTCTTAATACGAGCACTTCGTTCTTGATCGTCCACTCTTATTATTCCCTCTTGGTTGTTGTACATATTGTATATGACCCGTCTCTCCCTATAGCTTACCCCTACTTTTTTCAGAATCTCGAACAGCTTGCACCATTCTATATTGTCGAACGCTTTTTCCAGGTCGACAAATTCTATGAAAGTGTCTTGGTTTTTCTTTAGCCTTGCTTCCATTATTAGCCGTAACGTCAGAATTGCCTCTCTCGTCCCTTTACTTTTCCTAAAGCCAAACTGATCGTCACCTAGTGCATTCTCAATTTTCTTTTCCATTCTTCTGTATATTATTCTTGTAAGCAGCTTCGATGCATGAGCTGTTAAGCTGATTGTGCGATAATTCTCGCACATGTCAGCTCTTGCCGTATTCGGAATTGTGTGGATGACGCTTTTCCGAAAATCAGATGGTATGTCGCCGGACTCATATATTCTACACACCAACGTGAATAGTCCTTTTGTTGCCACTTCCCCCAATGATTTTAGAATTTCTGATGGAATGTTATCTATCCCTTCTGCCTTATTTGACCGTAAGTCCTCCAAAGCTCTTTTAAATTCCGATTCTAATACCGGATCCTTACCTCTTCTAAATCGACTCCTGTTTCTTCTTCTATCACATCAGACAAATCTTCACCCTCATAGAGGCTTTCAATGTATTCTTTCCACCTATCTGCTCTCTCCTCTGCATTGAACAGTGGAATTCCCGTTGCACTCTTAATGTTACCACCGTTGCTTTTAATGTCACCAAAGGTTGTTTTGACTTTCCTGTATGCTGAGTCTCTCCTTCCGCCCATGTATTAACATTTTTAGTCATGATCTGATACAGTGCGGACAATGAAGGCAGCATGTGATATAGTCTATTCTGTTACGGTTAGGCTTCAACGAACGTATAAGTATCACATACAACTTTCAATTTATAATGCTTCGTATATGGGCAATGGCAACACGATCGAAATATCAACGTAAATGTGCTTATACGTGTCTGCGCTTACGAAATTTGTAAGTAGACTTTTCAAATTTCGTCGTACGAAATAAACCAGGTAGTGCATCCCAGCAGGCCAAATTTTGCCACAGTAGGTCTTGAACGATCCTTCGTGAGAAATTAAAACCAAGCATAGCAGCAGCTCCGTTTTGCGAAGATAGTCTTCCGCGGCCACTGCCTTCCTGTCAGGGATATCCAAGAACGCTTCAAAGGCCACCGGAATACTTCAAGATGTCGCTGCAGTTTCCGTTTTCTGCACACAGCGAGGAGGACTTCTTTGACACTCCGCTCATATCGACAGAGGACATCGTCTGCGCCACACGATGCAAGCACCTGGAGAGGAGAACGGACATGTAAAAGATGTAGCCGGGATTCAAAGACTACTGGGGTTGCTACGCCTATGCGAGGAACGAGTTGCGTAGCAGAAACGTATTAACTCTCACATTATATGCTCTGCTAAAACCTCAGGACGAAATTTTATTGCTCAGAACTGCTTGCTGTACCGCTCCAGTACTTTTAAATATGAATAAATGCAACATAATTCCCACAACAACGTGAAAGAACGTCATGGTAACAGATTACAAAATTACTGGCAAAGTTCCGGAGTTCGATATTTGAATGGCTGGGAGTAGTTATACCAGACTCTGTCAAATGGACCAAACAAAGGGAAAGGGCATGGACGATCCACATTTGTTGAGTACATTCTGGGAAAGCGGGCAGTGTAAGTCAAATAGTTCACACGCAAACTCAGTGTGATAACATTTTAGGGTAGTGATAGTGTGTTTTGTGTCCTTACCGGGTAGACCTAAGAGAAGACATTGAAGAAACTCGAATACATGCTGCAGGTATAGTAATAGGTCGTTACCGATCGTACAAATGTGTCACACAGATATTTAGGAAACGTAAGTCGGAACCGTTGAAAGGAAGGCGATGAAGTTTTGCGAAAGCACGCCGACCTGTTTCGGGGAACTGGTATTCGTAGTAGCTGCATTACAGTGATGTTGCCTTTATCACGCATGTTACGTAGACATCATGACAACACACCACTGGCCATTAAAAGTGCTACACCACGAAGATGACGTGCTACTGACGCGAAATTTAACCGACAGGGAAGAAGATGCTGTGATACGCAAATGATTAGCTTTTCAGTGCATTCACACAAGGTTGGCGCCGGTGGCGACACCTACAACGTGCTGACATGACGAAAGTTTCCAACCGAATTCTTACACACAAACAGCAGTTGACCGGAGTTGCCTGGTGAAACGTTGCTGTTATGCCTCGTGTAAGGAGGAGAAATGCGTACCACCACGTTTCCGACTTTGATAAAGGTCGGATTGTAGCCTATCGCGATTGCGGTTTATCGTATCGCGACATTGCTGCTCGCGTTGGTCGAAATCCGACGGCTGAATATGGAATCGGTGGGTTCAGGAGGGTTATACGGAACGCCGTGCTGGATCCCAATGGCTTCGTATCACTAACAGTCGAGATGACAGGCATCTTCAATGTGATTTTCACTCTGCAGCGGAGTGTGCGCTGATATGAAACTTCCTGGCAGATTAAAACTGTGTGCCCGACGGAGACTCGAACTCGGGACCTTTGCCTTTCGCGGGCAAGTGCTCTACCATCTGAGCTACCGAAGCACGACTCACGCCCGGTCCTCACAGCTTTACTTCTGCCAGGCATCTTATCCACATGGCTGTAACGGATCGTACAGTCACGTCTCCATCCCTGAGTAAACAGTTTGGGACGTTTGCAAGACAACAACCATCTGCACGAACAGTTCGAAGACGTTTGCAGCAGCATGGACTATCAGCTCGGAGACCATGGCTGCGGTTACCCTTGACACTGCATCACAGACAGGAGCGCCAGCGATTGTGTACTCAACGACGAACCTGGCACGAATGGCAAAACGTCATTTTTTCGGATGAATTCAGGTTCTGTTTACAGCATCATGATGGTCGCATCCGTGTTTGGTGACATCGCGGTGAACTCACATTGGAAGCGTGTACTCGTCATCGCTATACTGGCGTTTCACCCGGCGTGATGGTATGGGGTGCCATTGGTTACACGTCTCCGTCAGCTCTTGTTCGCATTGACGGCACTTTGAACAGTGCACGTTCCATTGCAAATGTGTTACGACCCGTGACTCTAACCTTCATTCGATCCCTGCGAAACCTTTCATTTCAACAGGATAATGCAAGGCCGCATGTTGCAGGTCCTGTACGGGCCTTTCTGGATACAGAAAATGTTCGACTGCTGCCCTGGTCAGCACATTCTCCAGATCTCTCACCAACTGAAAAAGTCTGGCCAATGATGGCCGAGCAACTGGCTCGCACAATACGCCAATCACTACTCTTGATGAACTGTGGTATCGTGTTGCAGCTGCATGGGCAGTTGTACCTGTACACGCCATCCAAGCTCTGTTTGACTCAATGCCCAGGCGTATCAAGGCCGTTATTACGGCCAGAGGCAGTTGTTCTGGGTACTGATTTCTCAGGATCTATGCACCCAAATTCCGTGGAAATGTAATCACATGTCAGTTCTAGTATACTATATTTGTCCAATGAATACCCGTTTATCATCTGCTTTTCTTCTTGGTGTAGCAATTTTAATGGCCAGTAGTATAGTACAGTAGACTTTCGGATGCGTTCGTACTCATCAGATGGAGACAGTTAATTTTTTCTCTCATTCCATACGCGAATCGTGTGGGGTAGAGAATAGCTCACACTTTTAAAAAGTATAGTATGTGCAAATTAATTGGGAGAATATGGTTAAGGTTTAACTGTGAACAATTGATATTATATCTATAATACAGTTAATAGCTTATTGAATATTAATAATTTCTCCTCCTCTTGCTTTAAAGAGCTTCTGAACACGTTTTGGCATAGATTCGACGGGGTTAGAGCAAAAATTCCACGTTTCGTCGTCATGAACCCACACTTCTACAACATTTACTAACATGCATTCTTTTTTTTTTTAACAGCCTCATTTACCAAGGTGCCTTTTCACAATACCCCACATATTCTCGATATTATTAAAGTATGTTGAATTACCAGGCCAATGAAGCATATCAACGTTGTTTTCACCTCTGAACGTCTTTAGTACTTTGCATGTATGGCACGGGGCTACATAATGCTGAAATATTGACCCACCATTTGCAAAGGTCTGTATGAACGGAGCACTCCTGCGCCTAAGGATTTACATGTTTGTGGCTCAATTCATTATGCCATCAACTGCAACTAGTACCCCCAGGACTGCTTACAGCGGCTGATGACCTCGATGTTGAGCGCCCATAAGCCCCAAGCTTACAGCGAGAAAACCACAAAAATTCTTTTGGGACGGTAGTTTACAGTCTGCTCCAGATACTCAACTCTCAGTGCCGAATGGGTGCTTCGTCTGACAACCCTTGCTCGCTATCACCGAACAATAAAATATTACTCATTTCTGGAAATTACATGTTTCCTGTCATTTGATGTCCACGGTTTATATATTTTGACCCCTACCAAACCGTTTTTTCTTCGTGGCAGGTGTTCATAGGCACTCCGTTTTCAGGCCACAAGTGGTCCACCGGGACTATACCACCACCGTGTTACCCTCAGCTGAGGATGCGGATAGGAGGGGCGTGGCCGGCTGCTGTGGCAGAGCACTTCTAGGTGCTTTAGTCCGGTACCGCGCAGCTGCGACGGTCGCAGGTTCGAATCATGCCTCAGGCTTGGATTGTGTGATGTCTGTAGGTTAGTTAGGTTTAAGTAGTTCTAAATCTAGGGGACTGATGATCTCAGATGTTTAAGTCCCATAGTGCTTGGAGCCATTTGAACCACTTTTGGAAGGGCGTGTGGTCAGCACACCGCTCTCCCGGTCGTTGTGATGGTTTCCTTTGACCGGAGCCACCACTATTAGGTCGAGTAGGTCCTCAAGTGGCATCACGAAGCTGAGTGCACCCCAAGAAATGGCAACAGTGCATGGTTGCCCGGATGGTCACCCATCCAAGTGCCGGCCACGCCCGACAGCGCTTAACTTCGGTGATTCGATGGGAATCAGTATACCCACTGCGGCAAGGACGTTGCCTCAGATGTTAATAACTACTTCTTCATTGGCTTTCGTGCGTGGCACCCATAATCAAGAAGACTACGCCGTACTGCTGAAGAGTCAATTTTAAGCCCAGTAGCCAATAAATCAAACTAAAGGTCCTTACGTGTCTCGTGAGGATGAACTCTGATGTTTCGAAGTACAGTTTCTTAAATTGTAGGGGTTCCTTTTCGTTTCCGCCTATGTCACTCTTTTCTCTTTGTAGACCATAAGGCAGTGTCATTATATGCCCTAATATGTCTTGAAACACCATATTTTCCTACACCAACAACAATACGATGCCTCTTATAGTCACAGATACGTATTCATGAAGAGCAGCTATTTTTTCTCTCTTCTTTGTTGTAATGTCCATTTTAACAGAAAGTTCTCCTGTCGAGAACATAGAAATAAAACACGCTGTTACTACACATAAAAGCATTCAGCTGAAATGGAGGGCACAAGTGTTGTTCGTACTCAAGACGACAACAATGCGCCAAGGGACCTAGCAACAGGGTGGATAAAACTGGTTACAGGTAACCAGTTTCAATTGCTTGAAAAATATGGGCTTACGCCAATTAATTTGTGCAGTGCTGTAGTCCTGTCATGTACTGTATGTACCTGTATAGCTCACACCCTCTGCCATATAATATAAGTGGCTGGGGAGTATTCGCCAGCCCTGAGACGATGAGATTTTGCTGAACTAGCAGCGCCTGATAACCAGGTGAGCAGCCAATTACCTACACAGCAGAAAAGAATGAGTGTTCCTAAGCAGAGAAAGACATTTTAGAAGCAAATCAGGAACTTTAATTTTGCTGGCTCTGCCCCCATTCACACACAGCACATGGCTGGACTGCAGGCAACACACAATGCATACGCACACCGCAGAATACTTATGCCCTGCCCCCTCTCAGGGCCATAACCACTTAGGGTGCCTAGTGCCGCTGAAAAAATAAGGACATATTTTGTCTGTAACAAACCTTTTCCCCACGAAGTGATCTATCACCATTAGGCGTTTCATGCAAAGACTTTAAAACTAATCAAATTGCAATTAAAATAGCAATTCGGCAAGATATATTAGCATGTCAAGAACAAGTACTATAAATCGTTGAGACAAAAAGACAAAAGGTCCCATAAATGGTAAGGAGTTGTGAAAATAAATCCAATAGGCTTCCTTTCAGCAGCAAAAACATTCGTCCTTTCGACATACAGGCTCCACCTCTGTCGAAAAACAGCGGCAACGTGACTAGAAAATTATAACAGTTTCAAACAGAGACGGAAAGAAAATTCACCCCTGCAAATATTAGCATCATTCAGATCATCTGCATGTCACCCTGTAAGGCACACTAGCTCAAGGAATATAGTTTACAGCATATACAGAAGGAAAGTCCTGGAAACTGAGTTCTGACCGATTATATTCCCTGTCTTGACGTACAGTAGTTAACAAGCATCACAATGGGTACACTACAACAACAAAAAACTGGGTACTCTGAAAACACTGCACTGCAACCGACACTTCCAAGCAGCCATAAGCCCTGCGGCTGCCAGAAGCCATGCAATATGGGTCACCACTAACGAGCTGATTGCTTTTTCACTTTATCACGCGGTGGGAGAGATGTTAAAACAGAGCCCGGGCCAAATTTTTGTGCTACGCAGTATGAATTTGGCAGTCGCTCAAAGACTTAATTAAGTTTTGTGGCAGGGCAGGGAAAAAAGGCCCCCTCCTCTTTTTTGCGTCATTTGTTATGCCGGCTGAGCTCATCATTTTTGTACTGTCACGTGCAAACAAAACGCAGCATCGTCCTTATCGCCAAGCTCGCTATCCTTCACGTTTCTTTGATCTGTTATAGCTAAAGCTTTTAAAATTATACGAAAACCATTACGGTACATTGGTTTTCGCAATTAATTCCCAAAAAATTGTAGATGAAAATTTTTCTCCCATTATATTTCGTTTACTTCAGCAGATGATGATAATGAAATATTTTGCGTCTGCGACACTGCCGTCCTTGAACACCAGCAAAATAATAAATTGCAAACAGTGGTCTTCACTGCCGTAAAGCTCGAGAAAGCACGATGAAGACCTATGTAAACAGATGAACAATTCCAAGAATGAAGCATTTATAATCAAAGTTCGTTAGTATTTAGCGGCTGTCATTTCTCGAAACAAATAAAGCGAGTACAGGTGACAATCACGATCGTTATAAATATACATGACACTGAAACTAATGCGGTTTCTTGAAAACGTGTTCCGTGGAGGTGCGAATATGGTATGAAGACGAGAGACACAGTGCTTGATAGCTGTAAGCTTGCAGTAATAAACAGAAATCGACAAACTGAAAAATGTGTTTTTTTAGCTTTAAGACATGTAAAACACTCATTGTGAGAGCTATAAACAGTTAAGAAGAATTATATATTTCCAGGTTTGTGATCACGTTGTAATGTTGTGACACTGACTAACGTTTCAGCCATTGTCGCACATGACCTGATGAGAGGTTTTCAAAATATTTGTAGTTAGTCCCTAGTCAATTTTATTTCCACTAAACTGTCTTTTTTGACGAAACTCGTCTTGATTTTGCAATTCTGTAGATGTTACTTGTGGTCATAACAAACCGTTCTTATCTGACATTTAAGTTTCCCTGTTGACAGGAAAAGAACTGTTCGTGTCTGAGTTTTCCTCTCCTTGCTTGTGCGTCATTGTTTACCAAAAGTGTATTTCATTCACTTATTTACATTGGTATCTAGCCATTTGTTTTTTGGCTGCGCAATACAATGTTCTACATTGTTGTACGTTTTCATCAGATATCAAGCGACAGCAGTTCATAACAGTGTTTTCTTGATACAAATTACTCATCTGCAAGAGATATTTTCCAATTAAATTCATATGCTCAGCAGTACAATCAGTAATAATGCTACCACCATTTTGTTTTGTAGATATTCGTAGAAAAACTGCGAAGTTGTGCATTAGGTCCTTACATTACTTACTTTCAACCAGCCGTATGAGATGTTCTAAACCATCTTTCTGAAAATCCTCGTTTATTAAGTTTGTTACACAGCAATATGACCCTTTCGAATGTTTCTATTGTTACTCAATTCCCGTTAGCTAACTGATGATTGACCAGGGCACTTCGTTAACATGATCTTCACGTGGCATGGAATCCTTTCCTGCAATAATGAGTTTACTCTAGACAAATCGTTAACGTCTTGATAAGAAGCTATAGCTGGAAGAGCTAGCAGGGAGTCGCTCGGTATCACTACGTTTAGGAACTCGATTATTGGACCATGAAGGTTGCGAAATGCAAAATTTACGGCTTAGCTTCAGCTTAAAAGTTTCTGTAATACCTGTCAAGGTTACTGTAGAAAAAGAGCGTTAGTTGCATCTTTGCTGCACCTTGTGAAGTGCAAACTGACCTGTTTAACAGCTCATTATACTGTACTGCAATGATTTTCCCGCGTAAGGCAGTACGATGAATTGCTTCACACTCAAATGTTTTGTTTTTCTCTTTCGGTATAAGGTCCTGGAACTGTTCGCTATGTATCAATGAGTTGTTTATGTGGTCTAATCTCCTATTTCACAGTTTAGCTTAAGTGATATAATTCGTGGCAGAAATTGTGGTATATCTGGTCAGTTTCGTAGATGCTTTATATCAAATGTGTAATGATGGAAATTTCTAGAAGTGAGAGTCAAAGTCTCATCGTAATAGCTTTTGTTAGTGGCAAAGCACTAGCTCAGACGTAGAAATGTGACACATCCTAGCTATGTTTTATTGAAGGATCCATCTTAGAATGACGGCCTTCTATGGGAGTGTAACCGTGCGGATGAACAACGCTCTGTTAGAAGAAAGAACAAAAGATCAACAATTCACATTATCCTTACACCAAGAAAGACATATTACTGTTTTCTCATAATTGAACTACCATTCTAGGAAACACAAAAGAACATCATTAATAAATACACATATGATGTGTTAAGCCTGGTTATGAAAGAAAATTTGTCACTTTTACACCCGGTTCCTGAGCCTATTCGTGTAGGAGGAGTTAAATGGCATGTATCACAACTGTGTCAAAGAAATCTATGTTACAAAATTTGACATCTTGGACAACCCAATGCAGAGGCGCTGATGAAACTGTAAGGTAGAGTCTGAAGTGATTGTACTGTGTGTTTCCCTTCGCTGTGTGGCGAAATTAGTACAGATCGAGCTCCGTTATCAACATATCAATTTGAAGAATGGTCATAATAAATTAGGAGCCTTAAAATTAATTTACATTCTTTTAGGTTATGCATCATCAGAAATAATTAATCATTCCTTAAGTCAGTATAAATTAACAGTTTTGAAGAGCAGAGTAAACGCCGATGCTCTACTGATCGGTAAAATCGGTAGATTTCGCTGAGAGAAGGGAACCGTTTTTTGCTGGTGTGGCGGAAGGACATGGTAGGTCGGCCCGTTAGCAGGCCAACCGCCGCAGAAAGCGGCCAGGGCGAGAAATTCTTGGAACGTCGTAAGTCGCCGAACCAAGTTTCCTCCAGGGACATTAACTATTATTCTGCAAGTATCACACACTTCAAGAGTAAAGAATGCTTTCATATTAGCTCAATACACCGATTTTCATATTTAAAAAGAAATACTTTCCCTGCTACGAAAAGTTTCAAAAAGTTTGACTACACGCAGTTATGTGTACTTTAATAATTTATGTTAATCCGTCACACGTTGCATTCGTTGGGTTCGGTTACAGGCTAAGAACGGCAGGTACGTGATAGCATGGTTTGTGGGGGCAATAAGATAACTATACTTGTGACTTACGTAAATGATATATATAGAAGCAGTGTTAGAGATACTGAAAACTGCAGTACTTCCTATGAATCAACACTGTGTAACCGTGGAAAATTGTTGTTCTGGTGTTGTAATTACTATCTGAACAGAGCCTGGGACAGTTGGAAGAAGAAGCAATACTTCTTCATTCGCAACACAGTTATGTTCTAGAACAGCGCCGGCCGGGGTGGCCGAGCGGTTCTAGGAGCTACAAGCTGGAACCGCGCGACCGCTACGGTCGCAGGTTCGAATCCTGCCTCGGGCATGGATGTGTGTGACGTCCTTAGGTTAGTTAGGTTTAAGTAGTTCTAAGTTCTAGGGTACTGATGACCTCAGCAGTTAAGTCCCATAGTGCTCAGAGGCATTTGAAACATTTTTTTTTAGAACTTCAGCGGTAAAGTTTTCGCGGTAGCCCGTAGTGCACAGTGTAACGTACTCCTAAATCTTACTTTGTAACTACATTATAAACAAAACAGAATGCTTCCAGTGGTCCTAAGTACCACTGTCTTCATACTGAAACCGTTTCTCAAACGATTTTCTTAGCATATCTAGTTAGGATTCCAGAATGACTATTTGGTTGCGAGTGAGATTTACACATCCATTCATCAAGTATCATCATCATCATCATTTAAGACTGATTGTGCCTTTCAGCGTTCAGTCTGCAGCATAGTCCTCCTTATAAAATTCCTCCATGATCCCCTATTCCGTGCTAACATTGGTGCCTCTTCTGATGTTAAGCCTATTACTTCAAAATCATTCTTAACCTTCTCCTTGGTCTACCCCGACTCCTCCTAACCTCTCCTGCTGAACCCATGAGTCTCTTGGGTAACATTGCTTCTCACATGCGTTTAACATGTGCCCACCATTTAAGCCTGTTCGCCCTGACTGCTACATCTATAGAGTTCATTCACAGTTTTTCTTTGAGGATTACCAGCCGTAAATAGTAAAATATCGCTAGGTGTCCTTTTTGTGATCAATTAAGACTTTCGATTATGTAGATGTTGTTACAATCTTACAAAACTAAACTGTTTTGAAACTCGTGACTTTTTAACGAGTGATTTCAATCATAGTCACAATGCAGAGAGCTGGGTTGCGTAATTCAGACAATGTTGCAAGGAGAGAAAATTTTGATGCCGTTAGAGAAATCACGAAGGGAGTCCTACAAGGTTCAATTTTTGCTCTGCTACTTTTTCTTATACATGTGAATGAGTTTTAGTTCAACATTTATCAAATATAATTGGAACATTTTGCAGATGGTACCAGTATTATTAAAGTCCTGATCAAGAGAAAGCAAGGAAAGAAACCGTTCATGACATTTTCCAAAGACTTCTGAAGTGATCATCCGAAATTCGACACTCTCATAACTTTGAGAACAAATATGAAATTAAAAACCTAGTGTTTATTGTATTTACATGACTAGAACCGAAAAATAATAAGTTCATATTGGTTTGAACTATTCATGTATTCGGTCTCTTGTGTGCAGGGCTTCACTTGATCCTAAAATCGGTCAATTAATTGATATAACTACCAGGAAAATGATGTGCACCTAGTTATACTATTCACATGATATAACACTCCACACTATGCGATCAAAAGTATCCAGATACCCCCAAAAACATACGTTTTTGATATTAGGTGCATTGTGCTGCCACCTGCTGTTAGATACCCCATATCAGCGACCTCAGTAGTCATTAGACATCGTGAGAGAGCAGAATGGGGCGCTCCACGGAGCTCAAGGACTTCGAAAGTGGTCAGGCGATTGGGTGTCACTTGCGTCATACGTCTGTACGCGAGATTTCCGCACCCATAAACATCCCTAGGTCCATTGTTTCCGACGTGATAGTGAATTGGAAACGTGAAGGGACACGTCCAGCACAAAAGGGTACAGGCCGACCTCGTCTGTTGACTCTCAGGCACCGCCAACATTACAGAGGGTCGTAATGTGTAATAGCCAGACATCTATCCAGACCATCACACACGAATTCCAAACTGCATCAGGATCCACAGCAAGTACTATGACAGTTAGGCGGGAGGTGAGAAAACTTGGATTTCATGTTCGTGCCTCTGCTCATAAGCCACGAATCACGCCGGTAAAGGCCAAACGACGCTTCTCTTGGTGTAAGGAGCGTAAACATTGTACTATTGAACAGTGGAATAACGTTGTGTGGAGTGACGAATCACGGTACAAAGTGTGGCGATCCGATGGCAGGGTGCGGGTAGGGCGATTACTCGGTGAACGTCATCTGCCAGTGTGAGTAGTATCAACAGTAAAATTCGCAGGCATAATGGGGTGAGAATCATACACCACATACATGTCGTATTCACCATCTCGCTCCCTTCACTAGCAGAATAAATGAAGACAATAACATCAAAAAGCGAAGATAATAATTACTTTTGAAACATGATAACATTACGTAAGGGGGAAGTCCGGGTTCGAGTAGCGGTCCAGCACAAATTTTGTTTGTCATCATTCAATTATATAGCTGATGGTTGTTGCAAATGGGGATACATTTCGTATGTTTCATAATGGCTGTAGTCGCCACAGTGCCTGTTCCTTCCGATAAGCATGCATGTTCGAAGAAAAACTACATCTTTACTGAAACTTCCTGGCAGATTAAAACTGTGTGCCCGACCGAGACTCGAACTCGGGACCTTTGCCTTTTGCGGGAAAGTGCTCTACCATCTGAGCTACCGAAGCACGACTCACGCCCGGTCTCACAGCTTTACTTCTGCCAGTATCTCGTCTCCTACCTTCCAAACTTTACAGAAGCTCTCCTGCGAAGAGTCTCGGTCGGGCACACAGTTTTAATCTGCCAGGAAGTTTCATATCAGCGCACACTCCGCTGCAGAGTGAAAATCTCATTCTGGATACATCTTTACTCTTAACAACACAGGCTCTGCAATGTCATATTACGTAATGAACAAAATAATGTTTAAAAATTTAGAGACCAACTGTGTTGTTTAACTCCTCCTACGATGTACTTACAGAAACGTATTAACGTGTTAGGATATTGCTTTTTAGATGAAGTTATAAAATTTCAAAGCGATTGGCCTATTGTACACGCACGTGATTACCAGTACCAAGTAGCAGTAGTAAATGGGGTATCGGACCATAAAAGAACGAATTTCATATATGCGAACGTGGAGTGACAGATGAAAAATTACCAGTGTGGAAAAGCGCTCTGTCCCGCACTGGACCACTAACTAAGATGAATGTTATAGTTTTCTAATCGTCAATGTATATGTCTGTCTTCTTTTTCTTCTTCTTCTTCTTCTTCTTATTCTTCTTAACTGTCGCTTGTGCCTTGGAGACCATGCGTGTTCTCTACATTCCTCTTCCAGTGCTCTCTGTTACTGGTTTTTGTAGTCCATTGTCCTTTACTCAGGCCCATTGCCACCGCGTCCTCGTCGATGTCATCCTTCCATCTGGTTCGTGGCCTTCCTCGCTTCCTTTGCCTCCTATGGATCCCGAGAATGCTACTTTAGGTAGTCGTTCCTCCTACATCCTAATTAGATGTCCGGACCACATCAGTCTCCTCCTCTTCATTCTTTGACTAATATCAGCCTGTTGATACAGCTCCTTCAGTTCCTGATTTTTAAGTATTCTGCACTCCTGTGTTTCTGTGTCTCTCTTGAGTCCAAAAATTTTCCTTCATATTTTCCTTTCAAAAAGTACTAATTTTTGTTCATCTGTTTTCCTGAATGTGCAGCTTTCTGACCTATATAGAGCTACTGGCAGAATTACACTCTGATATAGCCTAAACTCGAAGATTCTGTGAACAGCTCTACTGGATAACACATCTCATAGGCCAAAATAATGTATATCTGTGTCACACACATTATTCGTCAATGCTTCTATAAAAATCTCTTCAATAGTTCCTCAAACTAGCCCCGTTACACAAAAAGAAGTGAGCAGTGGACTCCAGTTTATGTATGTTGAGAGAAAAGATTTAATAAAACATGAGTACAAGTTTATTTTTTCATGCAGTAACGTTCATCTGTCACGCTTTTGAAGTATGATGAGTGCAATGTATGTTCAATTGGAAAAATATATTTTTGTGTGATTTATGTACAGTTAAACAAGTTCCGTACTTTCCATTTTACTTGTACTGTGAAACTAGTTTCTTGCCGAATTTCATGGTTTTAGGTCGACCTCAAGTACCCTGTAGGTTTTGATGAGTAAGTTTGTGACTATCAAAATTTGTGCCATAAACGACCGAATATTTTGACTGCATTGTCTTAGAAGCTTACATTTTTTATACCGCCAACAGGCCATAGACTTTAGTATGTGACATATATATGAACGTGGTACGATACTCTGTTTCAGAGAAAAAGGGTCTTAACAGATGAAAAGACAAACAGACGGATAAAAGTGAAAAATATTTTTCGTGTTTTCGTGTTATAAATAACAAATTAACAATTTTCAGATTTTTTCCTGTACTTCAACTGTGAAATTTTGCTTCTTGTCAAATTTCATTACTGTAAATTAACACAAAACACTCTACAGGTTCTGATGAGCGAATTTTCGAGTGTGAAGCTATGTCACATAACTGGCCGTATCTTTTTATTGCATTTACTTAGAAGCTTACAATTTTTACACCGCCAATTGACCGTAGACGTTAGTATGTGATATATTTTTGAACTTAATAAGCCAAACTTTTCTAGAGAAAAAGGGTCTTAACAGGACAGGAACACAGAGCGACGGATAAAAATGACCAAAATATTTCGTCGTATTATGTAATTAAAAATTAATGGCTTCCTGATTTTTTCCTTGACCTTTACTGTGAAACCTTGTTTCTTGTCAAATTTAATGATACTAGGTCAACGGGATGCACGGTGCACGTTTTAATGGGTTAGTTTTCCAGTAACAAAAGATGTGAGATAAATGTTCGTATCTTCTGATGGAAGTGACTTACAGGCTTACAACATTTTCACCTCTGAAGGACCACAGACCTTACTACGTTACATGAACTTGAAAGTGACACGTCCAGCCGTGCCTGAGAAAACGGATTCTTCACAGTCGAATGGACAGACACGGACAGACGGACAACGAAGCCGTTCTGTATGGGTTCTGTTTTTGCAAACTGAGCAACAGAACACTAAAAATCAAGCGGCAGAGAAACATTTATGTGTATTGGCTACCAGTACATAACGAACTAATTGAGACTCAAGTTGCGTGGTAATGAACACAATAACTACGGTAATAAATTGGATATCGGACGACATATACTGAAGTGATTATATAGCATTTCTCGCCACGAGGCACTCTGTCTTCTTCGGTCACCTGGTACATGACTTTGTAATTTACGCGACTTCGGCAACTTGCGCCTCTTTGTGATGATGAGATGAAATGTTTAGGACAACACAACAGCCGGCCGGAGTTCTAGGCCATTCAGTCTGGAACCGCGCGACCGCTACGGTCGCAGGTTCGAATCCTGCCTCGGGCATGGATGTGTGTGATGTTCTTAGGTTTGTTAGGTTTAAGTAGTTATAAGTTCTAGGGGACTGACGACCTCCGATGTTAAGTCCCATAGTGCTCAGAGCCATTTGAGCCATTTGGCAACACAACAACAAATTCCTCGAGCGAACTAAGACTCTAAGTTGCCCGGGAATCAACCCCGTGACCCAGCGGTTTTGAGGGCCTCACACTGTCCACTAGACCACGAACTGCGGACAGTTTGTAATGATGACTTACCGAAAGAACAGTTGTTAAGTTCCACATTGGTGCCACCTATAGACTGTGTGTGTTCACGTCACTTTCCAAAAATAGCCCCACTAGACTCATGGATGCCCATGTAAATATTCCCTAGAGCATAATGTAGCCGGCGTCAGCTTGTCTACGTCCCGCAATACAGGCGCCAAGGAGCAATTTCCTGGAAGACGACGGACTCGCGCCCTCCCATCGGAAGGACGAAGAAGGTATCGGGATTCATCCGACCGTTCAACGCTCTGTCACTGTGCCAACGTCGTGTTCAGATGATCACGTGCCCATTTCAGTCGTAGTTGCCGATGTGGTGCTTTTAAAATTGGCAAAAGCATGGGTTGTCGGGTGCAGGGGCCCATCGTTATGAGTGTTCGGAACACTGTGTATTCAGACACACGAATACTCTGCCCAGTATTAAAATCTTATGTTAGTTCTGCCACTGTTCGCCACCTATCCTGTTTTACCTGTCTGCCCAAACTACGGCGTCCTACATCTGTACTGGGATTTGGCCGCACAACCTGACAACGTCTGGACGTGGTTTCACCTTGGTTTCGCCACGGATTGAAAACACTCACCATAGCACTCCTCGAACACCCTACAAGTCGTACAGTTTCCGAAATGGTCGTGCCCAGCCTCCGGGCCGTTACAATCTGACACCGTGCTTGTGACTGACTAGCAATCATTCGTCACCAGGTGACGCTACAATCACTTGGACGGTTTTAAGTCGATAGTTGGTAGGTGGTCATAATGTCCTGGCTGATCAGTGAGTGCCGAATCCGGTATCTTCTGAAGATAGCAGAAAGAAAGGGAAATCTATTGGGCATCAATAAAACATAAAAAGGCGCATCAAGGTGCTAGCCATAGGAAAGTTTCTGTGAACTGTCGAAACTGTGATACTTTGTTACCGACAACAGCAGGCTCCTTACGGCTACTCTGACTCATATGATGAGAGTTGTTGATCTCTCTTCGGGTTCCAAAGTGAAGCATGCTATTTAGTTTCACAAAAGCATCTTCAGAATGGTTCTAAGAATAGACTGTACACGTGCGCTTGTGTTTAAAACCAGGTAATAGAAATATGATGTGATATTATAGAACACCAAATGGTCCACAGAGTGAGCAGTTCTGTGCTTCGCCGTTCTCGTTAACGAAAGCACAGACTGTACAAGAACTGAGCAACTCTATTTGAGTCCTCACTATGTAGATACAGAATTATGACTCTTGAAGACTTCCAGATGTTTACACCTGTTACAGACTTAACAGGGCATGGGATAGCGAACTGAATATTATAAAGTTGGTAATTATTCTGTATTAATTGTGACGTTTCAGTGGGTCGGGAATACGGCGGAACTGCGGCAATGAGCAGTGGTCACTCTATGAAACTGGCGTTAGCTCATTCGTATTTTCTGCACTTTGCGAGGAATTGCGTAGCTACGGTAAAGCCCGTCGAAATCTTCTGTAGTAGTTCCGGTAAACATGATGACGTCCTGAAACAATTTTTAGCAAATTTATCACCAGTGGCCATTCCATCAACGCTGTGTGTGAAACCCTGTGGATTTTCAGACATCAGATTAATCTCCATTTTGAGGGAATATATTTAGTCATCGTGCAATAATTATAACTGCGCGCTGACAGGGAAACCACTCGAAAAACACACCAGTTCTTACGTGCTGGCACTCACAGCCAGTTCATTGTTTCTCTTGTACTACTGGAGAAAGTCTTCTCCTTAATCCTTTCTCTCTGGAGAACGCTTCAATTACAGCACGTTAGCTGTGTGTTCTCGTCTTGGGACGTGTAGTACGGACAGTGATACAGATTTTAAATATCCACTTTTACCTTTCGTTCATCATGTAAGACTTCAGCTCCACAACAGGTTTCAGAGCAGTCAGTATTTTATTAACTTAGTTCCGATAGCAATTCCGAGGAAATTCATAAACTGCAGCACCGAAGATATACTGTAGTCCGTCATATTCTGTCACTCAACTGTCGATAAAACCTTCATCGATAGCTGGGGAATTTTCTGCTTGAAAAGAAAAGGTTTTTAAAGAAGAACCAAATACACGATCAGAAAACGCTTTGGCCACTTTGTGGACATATACAACATAATTTTTGTTCCCAGTATTACATTTCTGCTCCAAATTCTACTCAGTCACCCTCCCAGTTTCAACAGCGTCGTCAGAAACGACCAATTCAACTTCAAAACGTTTAAAAATCTGCTGGTAAACCTTTCGAGATGTGAGGTCATGGTCCAAGAAACTTTTCTGTTCCTCACTTTTCGTCCAGCATTGCGCTGGACATCCTCAGAGGCGCTTCTAGGCTGAGTCGGCAGGACTTCACATCCCGAAAGGCTTACGAACAGCTATATCATCCGGTCGTGAAAGCCTTCACTTTACGTTTAAAAATCTCTCTAGACTAAATGGTCATACTCTGGTCTTACTGCATCGCAGCGTCTCAACTAATCGACATGTGATTGTGACTCATTTTTCCAAGCTGCCACGATAGATAGATACTTGTTAAATTTAAGTACCAGGAACTATTCTGCGTTTTACTGCTTAATGCAGATAAACTTCTAGTCAGAAATTAAATAATGACTATGGAGTATTTATAAAACTTGTGTAAGCGTATTGTCATATGGCTGGCTTAGTTGTGGGGTATCTTTGCGGGCAGCCGCGTCTGCAGAGTCGACCTCGGGACACGGAGCTGTTTGTTGTGGCTCTGTATGTGAGAGGCATTGTTATTATGGAAGTTCAAGTGTTGCTACAAGTGTTATTACAGTAAAATGATGAAATATGGAACTGATTCAGAGGAAAGTGCGTAATGATGTAATTAAAAATGAGCAGTTCCGCCGATAGCGCATTTGTGTATGCTCTCGCTGCGTGTCGCACCGTACATCAATCACCGGTGCCGTGTTCGGCCTCTCAAAATGAACTAACGTCGATCAGCAATATATTTTACCACGAGAGAGAGAATTCTGTCTTGTAGTGAGCGTGAGAACGTTCGTTCGATCACCGCGTTTCCGCATTGTCAACAATCAGCCGCGCCGCGTCGGTTACGCGCATTCTCGTACAAGTGAGAACTGAAAAATTTATGAAGAGTGTTATATCATTACTAGTCTCCAGGAGGTCTGGTACCAAAAGAAATCTGTGTATGCGTGGCTAGCGTAGGAACTTTCGTTATATTATTCGGCTTCCGCATCATCAACAATCATCCGCGCCGTGTCGGTTACGCGTACGCTCGTGAGAGTGATATTGTGGACTGGTTATCATCCATTAATTGGGATAAAGACTTACGAATTGCCGGCCGCGGTGGCCGAGCGGTTCTAGGCGCTCAGTCCGGAACTGCGCGACTGCTACGGTCGCAGGTTCGAATCCCGCCTCGGGCATGGATGTGTGTGACGTCCTTCGATTAGTTCGGCTTAAGTAGTTCTAAGTTCTAGGGGACTGATGACCACAAATGTTAAGTCCCATAGTGCTCAGAGCCATTTGAACCATTTTTTGAACTTACGAATTGTAATGTAAACAGTGCCACCTGCGATTTTCTTTTATCGTCTCAGAATATAGTTGTTCACACCAGACGTAGAACTGTGTTGTGTTTTAACGTTGAGTGGTTCCCCTAAACCCGCTTGCGTATTTCGATAGATAATTTCAGGCAAGCCAGCAGCAGTGTGGAGCAGAACAATACGACCGCCGCGGTATTATCAGGTACGTGGTGTGGACAGGGCGCACGGTCCTAAGCGACAAACTGCTTCTAACTGCAATGTGCCGACAAATGCGAAAGTCAGGCTAGATCTGAGAAGTTCATGTGAGATTTAAGGTGGGCTAATACTGTCACATTGGCACGAAATTTCACCTCAATTCTACTCAACACCACCTACATGTAATCCCTTGTTTTGATGCCTCCGTGACGGAGGTTACAACAGCGACGCCCGGCGTTGAAATCACGCGGTTTTCTTACATACGGCAGAGAAAAATATTTCAGACACACCGCCTCTGAGACTCGACAAGAAAAGGCCTTAGGGGGTGGCAAAATGTGCGTCACTGAGACCACCACATCACTTCAGGCGTTGATTACCACACATTTTGTGGTCGAGAACGACCGTTCGCAGTGCGATGAGCAGCAGGGCGACATTCTTGACACTTCAGCCTTTCTCTAAAGACATCGTAGGCCAGCAACCCCGAATAAGGTGATCACACCCCTTAGGAGAGCAGTGCGACTTTTTGCTCTGGTGTACAGGGTGGCATGAATTTCTGAGCTCTGATCTTCTTTCGCACATGTCGAGATCTCGCTTTTTCAAGCTTCAGCGAGACTCAGGGTGACGTGACATGGCGCCACACATTTGCATCAATAGAAGAAGAAGAAGAGTGTAGGCAACTTTGAGCCAAGATTCAACTGATATGTCGCAGTGGGAAATACACTACTGACCATAAAAATTGCTACACTAAGAAGAAATGCAGATGATAAACAGGTATTCATTCGACAAATACATTATACTACAACTGACATGTGATTACATATTCACGCAATTTGGGTGCATAGAAAAACCACCTCTGTCCATAATAACGGCCTTGATACGCCTGGGCATTGAGTCAAACATATTTTGGATGGCGTGTACACGTACAGCTGCCCATGCAGCTTCAACATGATACCATAATTCATCAAAAGTAGTGACTGGCGTATTGTGAGGAGCCAGTTGTTCGGCCACCATTGACCATACGTTTCCAATTGGTGAGAGATCTGGAGAATATGATGGCCAGGGCAGCAGTCGAACATTCTCTGTATCCAGAAAGGCCCGTACAGGACCTGCAACATACGGTCGTGCATTATCCTGCTGAAATGTAGGGTTTCGCAGGGATCGAATGAAGGGTAGAACCACGGGTCGTAACCCATCTGAAATGTAACGTCCACAGTTCAAAGTGCCGTCAATGCGAACAAGAGCTGACCGAGACGTGTAACCAATGGCACCACATACCATCATGCCGGGTGATACGCCAGTATGGCGATGACGAATACACGCTTCCATTGTGCGTTCATCGCGATGTCGCCAAACACGGATGCGACCATCGTGATGCTGTAAACAGAACCTTGATTCATCCGAAAAAATGACGTTTTGCCATTCGTGCACCCACGTTCGTCTTTTAGTGCACCATCGCAGGCGCTCTTGTCTGTGATGCAGCGTCAAGGGTAACCGCAGCCATAGTCTCCGAGCTGATAGCCCATGCTGCTGCAAACGTCGTCCAACTCTTCGTGCAGATGGTTGTTGTCTTGCAAACGTCCCAATCTGTTGACTCAGGGATCGAGACGTGCCTGCACGATCCGTCACAGCCATGCGGATAAGACACCTGTCATCTCGACTGCTAGTGATACGAGGCCGTTGGAATCCAGCACGGCGTTCCGTATTACCCACCTGTACCCACCGATTCCATATTGTGCTAACAGTCATTGAATCTCGAGCAACGCCAGCATCAACGTCGCGATACGATAAACCGCAATCGCGATAATCTACAATCCGACCTTTATCAAACTCGGAAACGTGATGGTACGCATTTCTCCTCCTTACACGAGGCATCGTAACAACGTTTCACCAGGCAACGCCGGTCAACTGCTGTCTGTGTATCAGAAATTGGTTGGAAACTTTCCTCATGTCAGCACGTTCTAGGTGTCACCAGCGGCGCCAACCTTGTGTGAATGCTCTGAAAAGCTAATCGTTTGCACATCACAGCATCTTCTTCCTGGCGGTTAAATTTTGTATCTGTACCACGTCATCTTCGTGGTGTAGCAATTTTAATGGTCAGTAGTGTAATTATGCCGTTTCGGATATGTGATCCCTTATTTCTGTTGTGCACTGTATATTTCCAGCATTAAAACCTTTGTTATAAATTTCTTTTTAGTGTCTGTTTTGCACGTGATTAATTCCTTGCACTTATTGTTAGGCCTCACGGCTGCAGTACTGGGTTCAGAATATAAAATAATTCGTTTCTTTGGTTTCTAGGCCTGGAAACTTCATTCTCCGCTCTCGACTTTTGAAGAATAAGACTTCGCGATAGATCTCTAGTCTAGGGGACCTGTGCAGAACATCCTGAAAACAGAAAAAACTAATACCAGAACAACTTTGACGATATAATATTATTTAATAGGAAATATTGTAAGTGAAATGCCGCGCGGGATTAGCCGAGCGGTCTCAGGCGCTGCAGTCATGGGCTGTGCGGCTGGTCCCGGGGGAGGTTTGAGTCCTCCCTCAGGCATGTGTGTGAGTGTTTGTCATAAGGATAATTTAGGTTAAGTAGTGTGTAAGCTTAGGGACTGATGATCTCAGCAGTTAAGTCCCATAAGATTTCACACACATTTGAAGATTTTTTTTTTTTTTTAGTTAAATCATGATTTGGCCAGATTTAGTCACGTATCGTATATCACTGACTGGCTTCAGGACTCTCAGTTTTTAGCTATTTCTGCTGTAAATTATACATCCTGTCGGTTCGTGGTGAAAAGAAGAATCGAACCAATCGAACCAAAGGGAATGAACTGCCTACTGTATTTTAACGCCTTGCAAGTGCCTCCAGCTCCACCCCCACTGCTTCTCTCTCTCTCTCTCTCTCTCTCTCTCTCTCTCTCTCTGTGTGTGTCTCTTTCAGACACACACACACACACACACACACACACACACATACATACACAAGTAGATAGAAACGGGAGGAGGGAGGGAAGGAGAGAGAGAGAGAGAGAGAGAGAGAGAGAGAGAGAGAGAGAGAGAGCGGAGACCTCCACACTGCTCGTCGTGTCCGCCGCTGGAAGCTTTCACGAGACATTGAACTTCTGGATAATTTTGTTTCCTATCACAAGTTTATTGAATCTGCCGCAGGGCTGGGGAGTGAAGACAGATGGTGCGGTTGTGGCTCCACCCTACGGCTCCCCCTCTTCTCCGCATCCTTGCCTCCTCCTCCCCCGCCCTCCCCCCCAGACCCACCGGCCGCCGCCTTCCAGAGATACTCCCTCCTGCTGGGGCCCGCAGGCCTCGTGAGGCGCCAACGCCCAATCCGCCAGCCGCCAGTCCTGCTCTGCTCTGTGCCCTGCCCCGCCAGAGCGGCCAGCCGCCGCGACCCCTACACAGCGAGCAAACTTCCTCATCCGGTCGCGATCCCCGCTGAGGATTTGCCGTAGGTCGGCCGCAACTGTAGAGGCTGGAGGCGCAGAAGGAACCGCCGAAAAGCTCCAGTTTCTACGGCGCCAGGGGAAGGCGGCGTGATTGTAGTCGACTAAAGTCGGCGAGCCGTAGAAACATAACAGACGGCAAGGCGGCGTTTCTGCGAGGTGCGCGGGGCTTACCTACCAGCGGCTCTGCGACTCTGCCAGTGGGAAACGAGCAGGGGGAAAAACTTAAAGGCAGCACATACGGAGGCCATCAGCACTCCACTCCTCACTGTAGGGTGACTGGTTAGTGTGACCTACACCGAGGGAAATGGAAGTCCTACGCTTTCTGACACCTGTCCGATATTTATAAAACTTCTTGGAGACTTCTGTATCCAACAGTGACCCGTATTCCCCGCCTTGGCCGAGTATCGGTCAGAGATACACTCCTGGAAATGGAAAAAAGAACACATTGACACCGGTGTGTCAGACCCACCATACTTGCTCCGGACACTGCGAGAGGGCTGTACAAGCAATGATCACACGCACGGCACAGCGGACACACCAGGAACCACGGTGTTGGCCGTCGAATGGCGCTAGCTGCGCAGCATTTGTGCACCGCCGCCGTCAGTGTCAGCCAGTTTGCCGTGGCATACGGAGCTCCATCGCAGTCTTTAACACTGGTAGCATGCCGCGACAGCGTGGACGTGAACCGTATGTGCAGTTGACGGACTTTGAGCGAGGGCGTATATTGGGCATGCGGGAGGCCGGGTGGACGTACCGCCGAATTGCTCAACACGTGGGGCGTGAGGTCTCCACAGTACATCGATGTTGTCGCCAGTGGTCGGCGGAAGGTGCACGTGCCCGTCGACCTGGGACCGGACCGCAGCGACGCACGGATGCACGCCAAGACCGTAGGATCCTACGCAGTGTCGTAGGGGACCGCACCGCCACTTCCCAGCAAATTAGGGACACGGTTGCTCCTGGGGTATCGGCGAGGACCATTCGCAACCGTCTCCATGAAGCTGGGCTACGGTCCCGCACACCGTTAGGCCGTCTTCCGCTCACGCCCCAACATCGTGCAGCCCGCCTCCAGTGGTGTCGCGACAGGCGTGAATGGAGGGACGAATGGAGACGTGTCGTCTTCAGCGATGAGAGTCGCTTCTGCCTTGGTGCCAATGATGGTCGTATGCGTGTTTGGTGCCGTGCAGGTGAGCGCCACAATCAGGACTGCATACGACCGAGGCACACAGGGCCAACACCCGGCATCATGGTGTGGGGAGCGATCTCCTACACTGGCCGTACACCACTGGTGATCGTCGAGGGGACACTGAATAGTGCACGGTACATCCAAACCGTCATCGAACCCATCGTTCTACCATTCCTAGACCAGCAAGGGAACTTGCTGTTCCAACAGGACAATGCACGTCCGCATGTATCCCGTGCCACCCAACGTGCTCTAGAAGGTTTAAGTCAACTACCCTGGCCAGCAACATCTCCGGATCTGTCCCCCATTGAGCATGTTTGGGACTGGATGAAGCGTCGTCTCAGCGGTCTGCACGTCCAGCACGAACGCTGGTCCAACTGAGGCGCCAGGAGGAAATGGCATGGCAAGCCGTTCCACAGGACTACATCCAGCATCTCTATGATCGTCTCCATGGGAGAATAGCAGCCTGCATTGCTGCAATACACTGTACTAGTGCCGACATTGTGCATGCTCTGTTGCCTGTGTCTATGTGCCTGTGGTTCTGTCAGTGTGATCATGTGATGTATCTGACCCCAGGAATGTGTAAATAAAGTTTGCCCTTCCTGGGACAATGAATTCACGGTGTTCTTATTTCAATTTCCAGGAGTGTATATGGTTCTCATAATTAAAGTTCCATTTTCAAAAACTCTCTCAAAAAAGAACCACACTCAGAATAACGCCAAATTTGAACGAATTACAAAGCCGGAAAGAAAATTAGTGCACCGTTTTACAGATTTCCAGTTCACTCAAGATTATTTGTTACAACAGTGGAGATGGAGTACATAAAGTGTTAAATATGTAAATAAGTAGCACAAGTGATTCTGAGGTAGCAGGTACCGCCCCATGCTGGAACTCCCACACAGTACATGCTGTAACCTATACGGGTGGCAATGCATTTGTTGACTCTGGCATACATTCGATCTTACAGATGGCATACACTTTCCAGGGTCGCGGTATACAACGCCAGATCGAACTGTTAACGTTGTTGATGAACTTCACATTTCTCCTCCCATCATATTCCACACGTGTTCGACTGAAGATAAGTCTTGAGGTCGTCCTGGCCTGGGAAGGTGCTGCACGTCTTCCACAGCACATTGAGTTTGAGATGAAGTGAGAGGGCGAGCATTATCCTGTTGGAACAACACATCACCTTCCCGTAACAAGAATGGAAAAGAACGAATCTAACAACATTCTCTAAGTATCGAGCGCTGGTTAGCGTCCCCTCCAGAAATACCAAAGGTGAACGAAAGTTGTAGCTTATCGCAACCCAGACTGTAAGGCCTGTGATAGGACCAGTGTGTGTGGGACGCATGCATTCTACGAGATAGCGTTAACCAGGTCTACGTCTTACGCGCCAATGACCATCACTTGCGTGCAGGCAGAATATGCTTTCATCGTTGAAGACCACGGCATGTCGTTCCACCTCCCAAGTGAACCTCTGACGGCGACAGTCGAGCCGTGAACGTCAGTGCTGGGGCGTGAGTGGAATAAGGGCTACACTGGCGCGTCCCCGTAGTTTCACTGCTAATAACCAGCTCGGAACAGTTGGTGTTATCACGTCTGGGCTCACAACCTCTTTTATCTGTGATGATGTAGCTGCACAATCTGTAACTGCTGCCCTTACATTACGACGATCATGGCGGGCCTCTGCCGTGCGTGGACGTCCTGAACATTGTATAAGGGTGTGAGAATGTTCACGAGACAACTGACACCAGCACCGTTGCACAACTAGGGCAGCATGTCCAACCTGTGACACTTCTCCGAATGGACGCTCCGGTAACCCGGAAGACCACAATTTGACCCCTTTCAGACTCGCTAGGTTGGCTATAGGAACGACAAGTGCGTCTGTGTCTTGGTTACCTCAGTAGGGGCGACGACGTATTGGAGGAGGGGCATGCCCCGATAAATTTTCTAAATTTGAGATGAAAAAGATTGAGTTTTAAAGTTTTTTTAAGCATTTTGGAGTCATATGATCAATATTAGAACCACATAAACTGGACTCTCGATAACTCGACACCCCGCCGGACTGTGTGGCCGAGCGGTTCTAGGCGCTACAGTCTGGAACCGCGCGACCGCTACGGTCGCAGGTTCGAATCCTGCCTCGAGCATGGATGTATGTGATGTCCTTAGGTTAGTTAGGTTTAAGTAGTTCTAAGTTCTAGGGGACTGATGACCTCAGCAGTTACGTCCCATAGTGCTCAGAGCCATTTGAACCAACTCGACACTCCAGGAAACTCGACAAGCCTGACACATTTTTTGGCTTTGAAAAAAGAAGCAAAACATGAACATGCACGGTATTGTCAGAAAAAGCTAATTTAATGTACGGTAATAATCATGCTTATAGACTATTACACAGCAGTGAATATATAACTCTGAAAGAACTGAAACTATATTTAAATAAACCCCAAACTATCATTAAAAGAATAAAACATAAAATATTGCCGTAATTTTTATGGCTTATTCACAGCAAAATCGATTTTCAATCACATAATGATCATCTTCAGTGCTGTAGTGTACAAATTAAACTCATAGGCACTTGTGTCACGTTATTATCAGTAACCAAACCTATGAAACCATCACAATATTGTGATCGTTTCATAGCTTTGGTTACTGATAATAACTTGACACAAGTGCCTATGAGTTTAATTTGTACACTACAGCACTGAAGATGATCATTATGTGATTGAAAATCGATTTTGCTGTGAATAAGCCATAAAAATTACGGCAATATTGTGATCGTTTCATAGCTTTGGTTACTGATAATAACTTGACACAAGTGCCTATGAGTTTTATTTGTACACTACAGCACTGAAGATGATCACTATGTGATTGAAAATCGATTTTGTTGTCAACAAACCATCAAAATTGCGGCCAACGCTGACCTTTCCTTCTCATTTCACGTATATGGTCGTTGTGCACACAGCACTCTATGGAGCCAATCAATAAATTATTGCTCTTGCACAGTAATAGCACTTAAGTTAGTAAGTGGAATAGCTACGTTAAGCTTACTTTGAATAAGACTCAGGGTTCATTTAGCAAAAACAGTGTCTCAAAGTTACTGCTTTAATATAGTTAATAAAGTTAATATAGTATGCCTAAAACTTTCAGTCAAATAGTTTGTAAATAGCGGGTTTTAGTTGGGTCTTACACCCTAAAAATATTTAATTATTTGAAAATAACTAATACAGAACAATAGTAATATAGTAATACAGTACTAAACTAGTACTAAAATTTCGAAACTGAAAATTTTACGTTATATATGTATTTAATTTTCTGTTTTACAAAGATTTTTAATATTACTCTAAATGCCATTATTAGGCTCAAATGGCTCTGAGCACTATGGGACTCAACTGCTGAGGGCATTAGTCCCCTAGAACTTAGAACTAGTTAAACCTAACTAACCTAAGGACATCACAAACATCCATGCCCGAGGCAGGATTCGAACCTGCGACCGTAGCGGTCTTGCGGCTCCAGACTGCAACGATTTAACCGCACGGCCACTTCGGCCGGCGCCATTATTAGGAATCTAGTGTCTAGATAGGTGGCAATGTCGACCGTCTGAATGGATTACTGATTATGAAGTCGTTGATGACTCGTCGGATATGCAATTCATCCATAACATCTCGGTGGGCATGAAGAACAGCCAAGTTGTTCAATCGCTTCTGTCCCATTGGCGATCTAAGACGTCTGTTGTTGTGGTCTTCAGTCCTGAGACTGGTTTGATGCAGCTCTCCACGCTACTCTATCCTGTGCAAACCTCTTCATCTCCCAGTACCTACTGCAGCCTACATCCTTCTGAATTTGCTTAGTGTATTCACCTCTTGGTTTCCCTCTACGATGTTTACGCTCCATGCTGCCCTCCAGTACTAAATTGGTGATCCCTTGATGCCTCAGAACATGTCCTACCAACCGATCCCTTCTTCTAGTCAAGTTGCGCCACAAATTCCTCTTCTCCCAATTCCAATCAATACCTCCTCATTATTTATGAGATCTACCCATCTAATCTTCAGCATTTTTCTGTAGCGCCACATACCGAAAGCTTCTATTCTCTTCTTGTCTAAACTGTTTATCGTCCATGTTTCACTTCCATACATGGCTACACTCCATACAAATACTTTCAGAAACGACTTCCTGACACTTAAATCAATACTCGATGTTAACAAATTTCTCTTCTTCAGAAACGCTTTCCTTGCCATTGCCAGACTACATTTTACATCCTCTCGACTTCGACCATCATCAGTTATTTTGCTTCCCAGTTAGCAAAACTCTTTTACTACTTTAAGTGTCTCATTTCCTAATCTAATTCCCGCAACATCACCCGACTTAATTCGATTACATTCCATTATCCTCGTTTTGATTTTGTTGATGTTCATCTTATACCCTCCTTTCAAGACACTGTCCATTTCATTCAACATATTTTCCAAGTCCTTTGCTGTCTCTGACAGAATTACAATGTCATCGGCGAACCTCAAAGTGTTTATTTCTTCTCCATGGATTTTAATACCTACTCCGAACTTTTCTTTCGTTTCCTTTACTGCTTGCTCAATATACAGATTGAACAGCATCGGGGAGAGGCTACAACCCTGTCTCACTCCCTTCCCAACCACTGCTTCCCTTTCATGTCCCTGCCTTCTGCTTTCTGTACAAATTGTAAATAGCCTTTCGCTCCCTGCATTTTACCCCTGCCACCTTCAGAATTTGAAAGAGAGTATTCTAGTCAACATTGTCAAAAGCTTTATCTATGTCTACAAATGCTAGAAACGTAGGTTTGCCTTTCCTTAATCTTTCTTCTAAGATAAGTCGTAGGGTCAATATTGCCTCACGTGTTCCAACATTTCTACGGAATCCAAACTGATCTTCCCCGAAGTCGGCTTCTACCAGTTCTCCCATTCATCTGTAAAGAATTCTTGTTAGTATTTTGCAGCTGTGACTTATTAAACTGATAGTTCGGTAATTTTCACATCAGTCAACACCAGCTTTCTTTGGGATTGGAATTATTATACTCTTCTTGAAGTCTGAGGGAATTTCGCCTGTCAGGACTGGCTCTCCCAAGGCTGTCAGTAGTTGCAATGGAATGTTGTCTATTCTCGGGACCTTGTTTCGACTTAGGTCTTTCAGTGCTCTGTCAAACTCTTCACGCAGTATCATATCTCCCATTTCATCTTCATCTACGGCCTCTTCCATTTCCATAATATTGTCCTCAAGAACATCGCCCCTGTATATACCCTCTATACACTATTTCCTCCTTTCTGCTTTCCCTTATTTGCTTAGAGTTGGGTTTCCATCTGAGTTCTTGATATTCATACAAGTGGTTCTCTTTTCTCAAAAGGTCTCTTTAATTTTCCTGTAGGCAGTATCTATCTTACCCCTCATGAGATAAGCCTCTACATCCTTACATTTTTCCTGTAGCCATCCCTGCTTAGCCAATTTGCGCTTCCTGTCGAACTCATTTTGGAGACGTTTGAATTCCTTTTTGCCTGCTTCACTTGCTGCGTTTTTGTATTTTCTCCTTTCATCAATTAAATTAAGTATCTCTTCTGTTACCCAAGGATTTCTACTAGCCCTCGTCTCTTTACCTGTTTCATCCTCTGCTGCCTTCACTATTTCATTCCTCAAAGCTACCCATTCTTCTTCTACTGTATTTATTTCCCCCATTTCTGTCAATTGTTCCCTTATGCTCTCCCTGAAACTCTGTACAACCTGTGGTACTTTTAGTTTATCCAGGTCCCATCTCCTTAAATCCCCACCTTTTTGCAGTTTCTTCAGTTTTAATCTACAGTTCATAACCAATAGATTGTGGTCAGTGTCCACATCTGCCGCTGGAAATGTCTCACGATTTAAAATCTGGTTCCTAAATTTCTGTCTTACCATTATATAATCTATCTGAAACCTTTTAGTATCTCCAGGGTTCTTCCATGTATACAACCTTCTTTCATGATTCTTGATCCATGAGTTAGCTATGATTAAGCTATGCTCTGTGCAGAATTCTACCAGGCGGTTTCCTCTTTAATTTCTTAGCCCCAATCCATATTCACCTACTACGTTTCCTTCTCTTCTTTTTCCTACCCTCGAATTCCATTCACCTATGACTATTAAATTTTCATCTCCCCTCACTACCTGAATAATTTCTTTTATCTCACTGAGGGCGTTAAATGACCGTTCTGCTGTTGCTGTTGTGATCGGAGCTACTTGGAGAAGCATAATGCCCTTCACTACTTCACATAACATTTCTCCAACTGCAGGCTCTTGTGTAATATACTTGCTTACACCACGCATGTTTTTTAACACCAGTTGTTTTTCATTAGCGATATCGGCTAACATATTCAAGTGTAAGCGCAATCACTCAATGTCTACGCCATTTTTGAAAAACTCAGTTGATTTTTCCAAATTTGTTTCACCTCTGTTTACTAAAAGCAAACACTCTTGTTCAACTGCAATGACCAGTGTGAGTCCAGTTGAAGCAAACCGCACAGTAATGCAAGATTGCTATAGTTTCACAAACTTCAATGTAAATAGCTTTGTAGTAGTCCTTTGGGGGTTTGAAAGTGTGCTGTGAGCTGGCTTCGTTGTTTTCATACTTCTTAGGTATACTTCGATTCAGAGGAAGCGAAGGATCATGAACTTGTGGAGCTCTTTCTTTTAAACACAATCCCAAAAGTATCCAAAACTATCACGATTTCCACTCAATATACAAAACAAGCTCTCATATATTTTTTCCAGATCAGCAACTCTTAGATGAGGGCATTGAATTTTTTCATTGTCATTCGCTACTGGTTTCATTGCATGGCAATAAAGACGTAAAAAGTAATGTTTTGAATTGTAACATTGACTCAAGGTAGTCTGCACATTTGTAACCTGCCTCTGTTTTGTCCTCTGCAGAAAATGTTTCAAAAAGCTCTAAAAGTTCTTCAAAGTTGGTCAATATTCTCAAGATACTAGAAGCCTACATAGTCCATAGGTTCGGGTGAAGGGGTCGTAGACCAGCTTGGTCGTTGGCTCTCTCGCAGTGTATGCTTCTGAAAAGTCCCATCCTTTGGTTGGATTCCCTTACGATGTTTATTAAGTCCTTGGCTAAAGTCATAATATCCCTCGTAGACTTAAGATGGCGCAGTCTGGCTACAACTGCCAAGTCGGAACTGTAAGCAGTGCAGTGCAGACAACGTGCTTTTGGTTGTATATCCAGTACTAACGTTTTTAGTCCTTTGAACCTACCTCTCATATTCGAGGCACCATCATACCACTGTCCTCTTAACTTGTCCACTGACAAATCAAGACGAGCAAAAACGTCTTTTAAAATACCAAACAGAGTTTGTGATTCAGTGTTGGGATACTCGTATAAGCTATTAAGTCTTCATTGATGATTAAGGAATCATCGGCAGTACTATTACAAAATGACACTTTTTCGTGAATCGAAGAATCACTTCTTTCATCAACCATAATAGAAAAATGTTCTGTTCTTGATTGAAGCCAATACCTTTCTCAGCACACACATTCCTAGTGATCTCGTTTTGAATATCGTAAGAGATCCACTTACACCCCAAACGCCCTAACCAATCTTTAAACTGAGGTATGTCATTCTTTCAGAGTTCCAACAATTTAAAAAAAAAATTGAGTTTACATCTTCGTGCCCTCTAATTACTAGTCTTTGTCGGCATAGAAATTGCAAGGTAGTAAAAATTGTCTCAAGATGAAACGGCTTTTCTTCGTATCAGTATGTAACTGTTCATTCAATTGGGAGGCCACACTTCGGTTAGTGATAGAATTTAGTTTCAGAACACCTTTATGCGTAAACTTATTTTCGTGATGACGGATTTTTTCCAAAGCCTTTTTCCAGTTACAAAACCCTACTGAAGTAAATGCATCTTTTTTTTTTTAAGAAAATTGTAATTGACTTTTATCATCTGCCTCTTTGCAGTTTTGTAAAAAAGTTTTTCGGTAGATGCTTCATATTCTAGCCATGTATATTTGATCAAACAAGACTTCTGAAATGATCTTCCCTTACCATATTGTCCAGATTTCGGCTGTGAATGGTTCCCGTGTGAAGACGACGAAGCAATTGACGACACAATAATTGATGGAGGTTGACTTGCAGTATCACCAACTTCCAAGCGCGCCATTTTGGTAAAAAATATATCCATTGCAAACTGAATTCACAATACACTAAGAGACTAAAGTAAACGAATGAAATATAGTCACATAAAACAGTCAACTAGACACTAAAAGTCGGAACACTAAACACGTCTGCAGCATGCTCTAAACGAAACTATCCACACAGATTGACTGTGACAGCAGGGTGAGCTTTATTTAGCCACTGTCGTAATGTCTCGAAGCGTTAAGGCGACACGAGATGGAGGGTTCCAGGAGCTTCTGTTCCAGTCCTTTTGATGTCGCTGCGGCCGCAGCGCTGGCCCACCGGCGCCAGACTTTACCCGAAGGTTCAGGCACTGGGACAAATTCCAAGTGTGCCCACAGCACCGTAACAGTATGATGATTAATACCACTCCGTGTCAGTTAACCTGCTCACTGGCATAATAATTATTTCTTTTAACACGTTACTGAATGTATTTTAAAAGGTAACTATCGTCAAACAAGGAAAATAAAAAAATCCAACACAAAGTATAATATAACTAATAATTTTCTTAAATTATTGGTGGGCTCCATCCCCTCCTCCCCCCCCCCCTCCCACAAACTAAGAGAGTCAGGCCCCGTGGAGTCGGCGCCTGTGGTTACCTGCTTGCTTCACAATTTTGCACCACACGAGCCTTCTGGATGTCAGTATTCCCTGTTAAAGGGTGGACACAGATAGTGCTCTGGTAGCTATGCCACTACACTATCTATTGGCAGACGATGTTACAACCATTAGCAGTAGATTTACTATCCCTTAGGTGGCCGATGCCATCATTGGATCAAAATCTACCTCGTCTTCCCACGTAAATTAACTTTCCTTTTTCCGGCAATTTATTATTGAAGACGAAAAAAATGTTATGGAAAAATATTCAAAGTAAATTTTATCACTGCAAGTAGCAGTCTATGAGAGACGCGGGGTACGCAGCTCTTCCTCAGTTTGCGTCTAAGAGAGTCAGGCTGACGGCCTCGATGCAGGATCGTGCGCTGCCGGTAAAGCTCTTTTGCAAAAACGATGACTGTATGCAAGTAGCCCAGTAGAAGGTTCGGACTCTCATGGGGATGAAAAATGAAGTTGGTCTGATGTCTGGTCAAGGTTCGGAGAAAATGATTACGAACTCAGGTTCTATTGAGGTGCATTGTGGTACAGGGTGGAAAACAATTAACCCGACATCAGTATAACATGTGGCCACAGTGCTGTAGGAGGGGTCGAGCGGTGTTGTGCAATGTGTAGTGCAATGAGAACTGAACGAGCTTTGGATATGACTGAGCACGATGCATAAAATTCTACGAAACACGTTTAATGCTATCAACGTAATATTACACAGCAGTTGCTCCACGCTTACCTGCTAGTGAGACAAACGTCCTCTCTAGAATTTCTTGGTCATAAGGAAATGGACAATGAATGGTCGTGGAACATTCTGTGGACAAAAGAAACCCATTTCCGTCTCCAAAGACAAGTCAATACGCAAAATTTCAGAGTATCACGAATGCAAAATCCACACACACGTCAACCGGTGCCGCTTAATTCTGCAAATGTGACTGTGTGGTGCGGGTTGACGGCGTTGTGTATCGTTGGCCCTTTTTTTTTGAGGAGATGAGTCCTGTAGGTCCTGTTACATGCATAGCGTTGCTGCTTCTGTATCACGAGGTCGCGGTTTCGATTCTCGGCCGGATCGGGGATTTTCTCTGTCTGGGGAATGGGTGGTGTGGTCTTCTTATCATTTTATCACTGCTCGGGAATGTGGCGAAAGTGAACGCTTGGGAAATTGTACGGACGCTGATAATCGTCGAGCTGAGCGCCTAACAAAAGAAATGTCATCATCATCAGCATCATAATCGTCTGTATTGTCACTGGCAAACGCGATGAGAGACTTTAGCGCACCAACGTTATACCCACCCTTCAACAGCAAGGAAGTGGATAGAATGATTTTTATGCAATATGGCGCATCTCCACATTCTGAACAGCCATTGAAGCAGCTGCTGCAGACGCATTGCAGCTGCTGCAGCCGTCATTGCCCTATAGACTGGCGGTCCAGATCACCTGATCTTTAGCCTTGTGACTTTTGGCTGTGGAGTTATCTGAAATATGTAGTGTTCAGCGCTCCGACAGCAAACGTAGCTAAAATGAAGGAACGCATTTTGCAAAGCATGCTGAATATGACTCTGAAACATTCTGATCTCTTGCGGAACACGCTGTTTCTCGATTTGAAAGTGTGGTCGGAAACGGTGGGAAGGAAACTGAACATGTCTTTCGCCAGTCTTAAAACTGTGAAGAACAGATACAGTTGTGGCTTTTTTGCGGGTTTTGGCCTCAGGACAAATAAAATCCGATTTCATTGTTGCTTTTTATGTGGTACATGGCTTCAGGAGCGTTAAAAACAAACGTTTCCCATCCGACGTGGTACGATCTGGGTGTGGTGGGTATCGGGCTTACATAAACAGCAGTGTCACACATGTTGAATGGCAAACATAAGCGATCATGCTCACTGCGAGTACCTTTTTTCTCTTTTTGCCCATTAGGTTTCCCCCTTCTTTGATAACATTCCTTTCATTCTGCGCAGTGGTTCTCTTTCTCCAGAGCTTTGAAACTGTAACTATAATCACTCTGCTACATACTCCAGTGGCAACTTGCAACCACAGCCAGCATATCATTCGAGCCGGCCACAGACGGGAGAGAATGCCGGGCCGACACTAGCTAGACAGTCCAGCAAATTCAATGAGGCGTGAACTACACGTCATTGATCTCATTTGTTTGATCTGATCTGCTCCTTGGAGTTTTGGAACACACTTAAGACGATATTAATACACCTTGGACTTGTTTTTGGCTGTCCGCTCACTTCGTGAATTCTACTGTAATCGATCTCAGGAAGTCCTTGTTTATGCCTCCGGTTCCTGCGTTTCCAACAGTGCGAATAATCATAAATTTTGTTCTAATTATGCTGAACAGGACACAAACGAGTCGTTCATCACATGACGGTTATTATATGATTAAACCTTCATTTCGCTCGGATCTATTTCATATATTTTTCACTATATATTATACTTGCTGCTCCTGACCATGCGATACTGTAGCTCACTCTGATTAAATAAAAAGAAAAGAAAAGAGAAACCACACATTTATAATATGTTTTGGAAATTGATATACGTCCTAATATCCTTCTCCGTCCACCTCTGTCCATCTTCTCCTTCCCATCTCACTCCATCTCGTCTTGCTGCCTCTTTCCCTCCCCCTATGTCCATCACTTCCTCCGTCCTATGTTCATGTTGTCTTCCCCCTCTCTCTCCACCTCCCCCTGCCACCAGTCCATCTCCCCCTATCCGCTTTCCATGTTCACTTCGTCCACCCTTCTGGCCATCTTCTCTTCCACTCTCTCTGTATGACCTTGAGTTTCGTTTATCGTTACTGCAGATTCGGACTCTGTGCGAAAAACTCATAGGTGACGTAAGGCAGATTATAACGATTGAGAATTGTATAGCAACTCATGGCCGTAAATGTCAGGGGTAAGTGGTAGCAGAGATCGAAGATCGGAAAAGAAACAAGGGAGTGACTTATCTGAAACATTTAGTGGACACAACGAGCATATATGGTTCACGAGATGAATACAGCTCAGACACCGCGTATGCCTGACACCGACAGAACATTGAGTGCCAAACATGTTCGAACACAACGAGAGTTTCTTTGATTGCAACAGCTGCACAGGCGATTCTAGCTACGAAATCCGTTTCATATTTCAAAGGATCGCGATTCCCGAGAGATTTGCTCATTTCGACTGGCTCTGTGTGGGCTTTGGCACAGGTAATTCGAAAATCGATGGATTGGGCATGGTCGACCGATTCCTTGGTAACAACGCTTTTATATAAAGCTAAATGTTCGTCTGCTCAAAATCTTGAATCTCCGAAAGTTCTACAGATTCCTTTGAAATTCTGATGCAAGAGTGCATTGGAATATGCGCAAGTTTTTAATACCTGCAACTCTGAAGCGCCAAAGAAACTGGTATAGGCATGCAGAGATATAGTACGTAAACAGGCAGAATACGGCGCTGCGGTCGGCAACGCTTATGTAATATAAGTGTCTGGTGCAGTTGTTAGATCAGTTTCTTCTGCTACAATGGCAGATTACCAAGATTTTAGTGAGTTTGAACGTGGTGTTATAGTTGGCGCCCGAGCGATGGGACACAACATCTCTGAGGTAGCGATGAACCGAGGATTTTCCTGTACGACTATTTCAGAAGCGTACCGTGAATATCAGGAATCCGATAAAACACCAGATCTCCGACATTACTGCAGCCGTAAAAATATTGTGCAGGAACAGGACCATCAACGAATAAAGAGAATCGTTCAGCGTGATAGAGGTGCAACCATTCCGCAAATTGCTGCAAATTTCAGTGCTGGGCCATTGACAAGTGTCAGCGGGCGAACCATTCAACGAAACAATTTCGATATGGGCTTTCGGAGCCGAAGGCTCACTCATGTAATCTTGGTAACTGCACAAGACAAAGCTTTCCGCCTCACCTGGGCCCGTCAACACCGACATTGGATTGTTGACGACTGGAAATATGTTGCCTGGTCGGACGAGTCTCGTTTCAAATTGTATCGAGCGGATGGACGTGTAGGGATATGGAGACAACCTCATGGATCCATGGACCCTGCATGTCAGCAGGGGACTGTTCAAGCTGGCGGAGGCCCTGTAATGGTGTGCGGCGTGTGCAGTTGGAGTGATATGGGAGCCCTGATACGTGTAGATACGTCTTTGATAAGTGACATCTACGTAAGTTTACAGTCTCATCACCTGCATCCATTCATGACCATTGTGCATTCCGATGGACTTGGGTAATTCCCGCCGGACAATGCGACGCCCCACACATCCAGAATCGCTAAAGAGTAGCTTCAAGAACACTCTCCTGAGTGTAAACACTTCCGCTGGCCAACAAACTCCCCAGACATGAACATTGTTGAGCACATCTGGGATGCCTTGCAACGTACTGTTCAGACGAGATCTCCACTCCCGTGTACTCCTACGGATTTATGGACAGCCCTGCAGGATTCATGGTCTCAATTCCCTCCAGCACTACTTCAGACATTAGTCGAGTGTAGAGTCCATGCTACATCATGTTGCGGCACTTGTGCGTGCTCGTGGGGGCCTTACACGAAATTAGGCAGGTATAGATTAAATTTTTGTTCAAACGAACATTTGTGTTTTTATTTTTATAGACCTTCTTTTATGATACTTTTGGATCCAACGTCACGCAAGTGAGGGATTATGCACTACAGTATTTGGACTGTCTTACGTGACTGAAGAAGAGCAATGTAGTCCTCCTCCTAAGGAAGACAGCTACTGAGCAGCCGCATGTACATTCTTCCACATGAATGTCTGTAATGCTCTTACTCGGAAATACAGCTGTATACTACGTTGTTTGATTCTACTGAAATAATTATAATATGATACAGTATAGGCACTATCTATAGCCCTTGTCTACTATAAAGGTTTTAACATTACGTCTTTCACATGTTCCTACGTAAATGGAGGATATTCAATTTAATGCTGTTAGTGTTAATCAGTGCTAAACAGGTGTAACTGAAGGTATTCTGATGTATTTTGTGCTGCATCGCAAATGACTTGTTTGCTGTATTCATGGGCCTGACGATGGTGAACAGCAACACCGAAACCGGGTGTGTATAAATAAAGCCCTTACATACATCTGATGGTATTATCCGTGTCAAATTTGAGAGATTATTCTATGTTAAGCGTATTTTGTAATCAAAGTGTAGTGTAGATCACGGTTTTCTATTGAACTGATCGGTTTAGCCCATCTTCAGATGAAAAATACGAAGTGCTTTGTCAGTTTTTATGCGTTTTTTTGTTGACTTTCACCGATGATGCAGGCGATAGTCCCATATTTTAGACCTTCATATGGTGTAAATAGGCCGAAACCGGCCGATAGAACAGAAATAAGTGTTTGTTATTTGTTAATTGAGTTACAGTTCTGTTTGTTTACATAATGAGATTTAAAAGTCGGCATCTCCTAACAATCATTGTTTGTCCAAGAAACCGCTATCCTTTTTGACTACACTCACGTAGCGAGAGGTGAAAACACGTAATGCATCCAGGAACAGTGTTGTCGAAAGAGATCGTATTGGTGGTCCTAGTGTTACGGTGCGGGGAAGCATAATGGCTAGTTTGTCGGTTGATTTGGGGGAGGAGACCAAACGGCGAGATCATCGTTCCCATCGGATTAGGCAATAATGAGGAAGGAAGTCGGATGTGCCCTTTTAAAGGAACCATCCCGCCGATATTTGACTGAAACGATGTAGGGAAATCACGGAATGCGTAAATCAGGATTGCTGGATGCGGGTTTGAACAAACTGACCACGCCGCTTATTGCTCTCAGTGGACACAACCGGCCCCACGCACCTCCCGCTGCCAGAGCGGCTCGCTCCTCCCACGCTGACAGATAGCCTAGTAGAGCCGGGCGCCGTGTAGGCGGGATTCCCGCAGAGCCGCCGGCACATCGACCGCGCCCCGGCGGCGGTGCCTCACCTTTCCCTGGGACGCCTGTCAAGTGCCCATGCGTGAAACCTCATCCCAGACAGTGATTGAGAAGCTACTGCATGCACTGATCTGGCAGCTTTCAGTACGTCGTCGTCCCTTTTGTTCCACGCGCCAAATAACAGCGGCGCCCAAACAGTTCCGATGCCTATGCTTTCCATGGAGCACCTTATACCCACTAACGCTGGTCCCATGATCCTCACAATTTGCGACTCTGATGTTTGTTGTGATCTCACTGCCAATTAATTGCGCATTGCGACAGCCGAGCTTGTAGAGGCTGGCACATGTGCAGGCATGATACTGGGCTTGTAGGAGGGAGTGAAAGGGGTATTAATATCAAATGTCAAATGAAAACACGTTCAGTTGGTTTAAATTTCCAGTTGTTATTTTATTTGAGCATCCATTTTCAGCGCTTCATTATGCCAGGTTCAGACCCCCTGACTGAATTGTAGAAAGAATTCCAACTCTGTTCCAGACAAAATATGGGCAAGCATTCAGCGACTGCTATCGGTAGATTTTTCACAGAGCGATCCCTTCGACCATCTCGCGTGGCCATATCGTGGTTTACATGCAACGGCTATTCTCTAAGAAACTTGGACGTGCCACTTCCGAAGGGATCCAAGCTATGCTCGCACAGCCAGTGACGTCAAACTCTCGGGGAAGGGGATAGGATAGACGGTAGAGGGTAGAGGGTAGAGGTTAGAGGATATAGGGGGAGGGGGGAGGGGGCAGGAGAGAGGGGAGAGGAGAGCGGGGAGCGGGGAGAGGGGAGAGGGAGGTGGGAGTTGTCGTTGGCAAGTTTCTAGTCCAAAGGTCTTTTACAAGTGAATAAACACAAATATCCAAACAATAGCAAAAATATTCACAAGATGTGGAACTCTTGTATAATTGTTTCATACGGTATGTAAGTCGTGAAACGTTTTCCTTAAGTGTCAGTCTTCTGCAGACAATGTCAGCCTTCTGCAGACGATCACAGGAGTAAAATATATAACGAATTAATACCTCTATATAAAGTATATACTGATACCAAAGTTCATGCATATCAAATACTGTGACCCAAAATTTAACTTTTAAATAAGATACATGAAGAAAACAAAGCTGAACAACAAGCTGATCGTTCAAATGCATTTGAACTTAATCGTCACCTTACAACTATATTTTCTGGAGACGGATATACACAGGGTTAATTGAAGCTGTAGAAGAACAGAAATTTAATTTTATAAAAAAAGTTCTAGTGGAGAAGTTCCCGGTGAAGATCCATGTGGATACAGTTTACATCCAACAAAACAACGTAATACTGCAGCAGATGTAATAGAGAGACTCATGACTTGCAAGCTAGAACTGGTAGTGCATATCATATGGTGGTGATAGTAAAAGTGATGTTGCTGCACTAAGTGACTCTGGAAAGTTTTTATGTGGAAATTTTTTATTCCAGTTTAAAGTAAATATTCACTTTATTAATACTCATTTATTTCAAGTGTGGAGATGTGGATATCGTTGGGATGGAATTATGACTGGTGACCAAACAGTCGCTTCAAAACAATTGAGTACATTAGGTGCCCAAGACATTCTAATCATTTAGCCAAGTTTTTGTCTCCATGTCAGCATGCATCTCTACTTTCTTGTTTTTATACAAAAAGAATATGGTTACATACTATTCTTGTAGATTTTGAAGACTCATTTACAACAGCTAAAAAAGTATCCTTATTTCTATCACATACTCTTAAGTTGTTAGTGGTATCATAATGACAAAAAGCAAAGGTTCCAGTAAATGTGGGCCTATTAACCAGCTGTTGGTGAGATACAGTGTCTGATCAAAAGCACTGGGACATCTATTTATATTACTGCAGGATGTGCCCATTCTTAGCATTTAGGAGGCTTGAGGTCAGCTGGGGAATGGAGGGATGGTAGCCCATTCTTCCTCATGAGCCCAAACTGGAGGAGGTAGTGATGTTGGACATTGAGGTCTGTAGCGAAGTCGATATTCTAAGTCATTCCGAAGGTGTTACGCAGGGTTCAGATTGGGACTGTCGACAAACCACGGTCTCACAAAAGTTACCCTATGATAGGCTGCATTATCTCGCTGGTGCAATGACCATCCCTGAACTGCTCCTCTACAGTAAACAGCTCAGAATGCTATAAAATGTGTTCATAATCTCCCATATTTAACGTCTTCTTATGCACAATAACCGGACTTCATTGTAACCATTTATGTTACCAGAAGTCAGGATTTCAGACGCCTACAAGCACTGAAATAAATATGGTAAAGGCTGAAAATTTGTGCTGGACTGGTACTCAAACCCAAACTCTCTGCTTCTCTAGCATTGTTATCTTAAATGGCTTGGCTAACTGCACCCACTTCTCAATCTGTCACGCTCAAGCGGGAACCCATACATTAGCACCACTGTTCCTAGCATTCACTATATCCCAAAGGGTTTAGGAAGATACAGCACATCCAACACACATTCTCAACCAATAACTCTCAGGTAGCAGCCCCATACATTAGCCCTACTGTTACTAGCATTCATTATGTCCCACAGGGATTAGGAATATGAGGCACATTCAACACATATCCCTAACCTGTCACGCTCAAGTGGCGCCCCATACGTTAGCCCCTCTGTTCCTAGAATTCACTACATCCCACAGGGATTAGGAAGATATGGTGTATCTGCAGTGACAGTACCTAGAGCCAATCTCGTTCATATGCATATTGATATGTGGTGTTGGTGCTGTCAGACATGTCCACCAGAACAGACATTACTGGTGGCATAGCAGCCATAAAGAAACTATATTACAATCAGATTCAGCCACCTACAGGCAGTGAAATAAATCAGTAATTAAGGTTGAATTTTTTGCCAGACCAGGACAAGAATGCAGATGCTCCACTTGTCTGGAATGGTTGGCTTAACCACCACAGCTACCTGTACATGCTTCCCATCCAACCATTGGACCTATAGTTCAAAATCCAAGATGACAACAGCTACTGATGGCTGATTTTATATACAGCCACCTAGTGTAGGCTACCATGTGATATGATGAATCACTACAACCATGTATAACCAGAATTATATGTAACAAACAGGTGAACTATGCAAAGGGTTTGTGCCAGGTAGAGCGTCTGCCCTGTATGTAAGAAGCCTTTGTCTAATAAGAAGAAGCAGGAAGTAAAGTTTACAGAAGATGGAGGATGTGAGACAGTTTACATATTAAGTTCTTGGGAATCTGCCTATAATGCAGCACACTTTTGTCCACAGGAGCCATGCATACCTTTTGTGATCTGCAGTAAGGAAGTTATGTTGTTATTGTTGTTGAGGTCTGTAGTCCAGAGACTGGTTTGATGCAGCTCTCCCTGCTACTCTATCCTGTGCAAGCCTCCTCAACTCTGAGTAACTACTACACCTTACATCCTTCTGAATCTGCTTAGTGTATTCATCTCTTGGTCTCCCTGTACGATTTTTACCCTCCAAGCTCCCCTCCAATACTAAATTGGTGATCCCTTGAAGCCTCATAATGTGTCCTACCACCCGATCCCTTCATCTAGCAAAGTTGTGCCACAAACTCCTCCTCTCTCCAACTCTGTTCAGTACCTAATCATCAGTTAATTGAACTATCCACCTAATCTTCAGCATACTTCTGTAACACCACATTTTGAAAGCTATTCTCTTCTTGACTGTAGTGTTTAATATGCATGTCTCACTTCCATTCGTGGCTACACTCTGCCCATACACTGTCAGTAAAGACATTGTGACACTTAAATCTATACTCGATGTTAACAAATTTCTCTTCTTCAGAAACCCTTTCCTTCGTATAACCAGTCTACATTTTATATCCTCCCTGCTTCGACCCCCATCAGTTACTTTGCTCCACAGGAGAACTAACTACTTTATGTGTCTCATTTCCTAGTCTAATTGCTTCAGCATCACCTCATTTAATTCGACTATATTCCATTGTCCTCGTTTTACTTTTGTTGGTGTTCAACTTATATCCCCCTTTGAAGACACTGCCCATTATTTTCAGCTGCTCTTGCATGTCATTTGTGTTCTACGACAGATTTACTATCTCGACAGTAAATCTCAAGTTTTTAATTCTTCTCCATTGATTTTAATTCCTACTCCGAATTTTTCTTTTGTTTCCTTTCCTGCTTGATCACTATACCGATGGAACAACATCGGGGATAGGCTACAACCCAGTCTCACTCTCTTCTTAACAATTGCTTTCCTTTCATACCCTTCAACTCCTACAACTGCTATCTGGTTTCTGTACTAATTGTAAACACCCTTTCGCTCCCTGTATTTTACACCTGTCACCTTCATAATTTGAAAGAGAGTATTCCAGTCAACATTGTCAAATGCTTTCTCTAAGTCTACAAATGCTAGGAATATAGGTTTGATTTTCTTTAATCTATTCTCTAAGATAAGTCGTAGGGTCGGTGTTGCCTCACGTGTTCCAACATTTCTACAGAATCCAGACTGATCTTCCGCGAGGTTGGCTTCTACCAGTTTTTCCATTCGTCTGTAAAGAATTCGTGTTAGTATTTTGTAAGAATGACTTATTGAACTGATAGTTCGGCAATTTTCACACCTGTCAAGCCTGCTTTTCTTGGGACTGGAATTATTTTATTCTTCTTGAGCTCTGAGGGCATTCCGGCTGTCTCATACATCTCGCTGACTAGATGGAAGAGTTTTGTCAGGCCTGGCACTCCCAAGGCCATCAGTAGCTTCATGGAAAATTGTCTACTCCGGGGGCTTGATTCGACTTAGGTCCTTCAGTGCTCCGTCAAATTCTTCACACAGTATCAAATTCCCTATGCTTCTTCATTTACGTCCTCTTCCATTTCCATAATATTGCCCTCAAGTTCATCGCCTTTGTGTAGATCCACTATATTTTCCTTCCATCTTTCAGCTTTCCCTTAGGACTGGTTTTCCATCTGAGCTCTTGGTACTCACACATGTGGTTCTCTTTTCTCGAAAGGTCTGTTTAACTTTCCTGTAGGAAGTAACTGTCTTGCCCCTAGCGATATATGCCTCTACATCCTTACATTTCTCCTCTAGCCATCACTGCCTAGCAATTTTGCTCTTCCTTTCGATCTCATTTCTGAGATATTTGTATTCCTTTTAGCCTGCTTCACTGACTGCATTTTTAGATTTTCTCCTTTCATCAATTAACTTCAATATTCTTCTGTTACCAAAGGACAAGCCTTTCTACTAGCCCTCGTCTTTTTACCTACTTTATCCTTTGCTCCCGTCACTATTTCATCTCTCAAAGCAACCCTTTCTTCTTGTACTGTATTTCATTCCCCAGTTCTTGTCAACCTTTCACCAATGCTCTCTCTGAAACACTCTACGACTTCTGGTTCTTTTAGTTTATTCAGGTCCCATCTCTTTAAATTCCTACTCTTTTACAGTTTCTTCACTTTTAATCTATAGTTCATAACCAATAAATTGTGTTCAGAGTCCACATCTGCCCCTGGAAATGTCTTACAGTTTAAAACCTGTTTCCTAAATCTCTGTCTTACCATTATCCAACCTATTTGAAACCTTCCATTGTCTCCAGACCTCTTCCACATATACATCATTCTTTCATGGTTCTTAAACCAAGTGTTAGCTTTGATTAAGTTATGTTGTGTACAAAATTCTACCAGGTGGCTTCCTCTTTCATTCCTTACCCCCAGTCCATATTCCTCTACTGCTTTTCCTTCTTTTCCTTTTCCTAGAATTGCATTCCATTCCCTCATGACTATCAAATTTTCATCTCCCTTAACTACCTGAATGATTTCTTTTATCGTATCATACATTTCCTCCGTCTCTTCATCATCTGTGACGCTACTTGGCATATAAACTTGAACTACCGTGGTTGGCGTTGGCTTCATATCTATCTTGGCTACAATAATGAGTTCAGAATACTGCTCTTAGTGGGTTATCTGCAGTCCTATTTTTTACTCATTATCAAACATTCATTACTGTTATTTGATTTCGCATTCATAACCCTGTATTCAGCTGACCATAAGTATTGATCGTGCTGCCAGCAAACTTTACTAATTCCCAGTCTAACTTTGATCTATCCCCTTTTTAAATTTTCTAACCTTCCTGCCCAATTAAGGGATCTGACATTCCACTCTCTAATCCATACAACGCCAGTTTTGTTTCTCCTGATAACGACGTACTCCTGAGTAGTCTCCGCCAGCAGATATAAATGGAGGGGGGCTATCTTATCTACAAAATATCTTACCCAAGATGACACCATCATCATTTAACCATAGAGTAAGGCTCCATGCCCTCAGGAAAAATTATGGCTGTAGTTTCCCCTTGCTTTCAGCCGTTTGCAGTACCAGTATGGCAAGGCCGTTTTGGTTTATGTTACAAGGCCTGATCAGTCAATCAACCACACTGTTGCTCCTGCAACTACTGAAAAGACTGCTGCCTTTCTTAAGGAATGACACATTGGTATGGCCTCTCAACATATACCTGTACCCCTCCATTGTGGTTGCACCTATGGTACAGCTATCTGCATTTCTGACGTATAAAACAAAGTTTTCATAAATACTATGTCTCATGTGTATTAATTACAACAACGGCTGCAGCTTATATTAAACTTTGAGGAACTGTAATGATTGGTAGCCCTATAACTTGAAGTGTATTACCATCTTAACTGTATGTGACTGTGAAGGGCATAACTGTGCTAAATCTCTTTGATATAGCAAACAACTGAACTGTGAAGACACTCTAATATTGCAAATTTGTGAACGACAAGTATCTCTCTCCAACATTTGAACTTTTAAGCATCATGGCATATGTATAGGATGGAGGAAAACATATTAAAACTGGTAAAAGAGAAATACAATTTGTTATTATACATATTTTTGATGCACCTTCTATACATTGCTAATATATATTTGCTACTTTATTAGCTGTGGGGAATATATCGACATGGCCAAAAATAACAATTTCATTCCCTTTTTTCTACATCTACACTTACTCTGCAATTCTTTCCAAATTACCTTTTTTATGTGCTTTAAAATCAGTATGTATTTCAAATAATCCAATTGGATCACTAATAGATTGAAGAATGCCATCTGTCATCTCCCCTTGCATGGAATTTCTGTTTATAGGACTAATACTACCAGACTTAATGCGTAGCACACACACATACACCTATACACACATACACCTATACACACATTTAACTCCTCATCCTTTTCATGCAATTCATGTTCTGTTAGATATTTGAAAGCATCACTGAACAGTGGTTTGACGTAACTTCGCCTTAGACTGAGTCTCTCTGTGGGTGTCCATACTGTTTTGTCGTCGCATCACCACCAAACAGTTTGATGGTAGTTGCATTGTTCCTGCCAAAGATGTTGATGCAATGAGCGAAAGGATTTTATTCAGTAGCATGAAGTCTTCGATATATTTCAGCTCGCTGAACAGTTATAGCACTCCTTATCTCTGAACTGCCCGTTTGCACACCTCCAGATTTTCTCTATTTCCACTGTAGCTTGGAATCTATGTCGGGTGCTAGACCAACGTTAACTCACTTAAGTCTGTTGGCAGTCAACTCTCGAGTAGTACTGAACAACAGCAGCACTCTGTGTCGACTTGGTTGAGACTGGATGAGTGGTGCAGCTGTTGGACACAGTCGGATCACATTTCTGTGTCTTGCTCCAATACATTGGGCACTGCATCAGAGATCTTGTCTGCACTGTGATTTAGTGGTGGAAGTGACAGATACAGTAGATACTACAGCTGCCTCTTGGACATATCAAGAATTACATCATCTGCACCATGGAGCAGTGGAAATGAGAGCAAAATAAAAGAAGACCATGAACACACTTATAACGATTAATAAACATTGAGAGAGAGGAATGATTTAGTAGCCAACTGAGTGTGGGAGTCAGTTCCTTCTGCCTGATGGTGGCAGATCTGTTGACTCTTCATGATGCCGTTATTGAGTATAGAGCACAAGTTACAGGGTCGCTTGATAGGTAGTAAGCCTTAACACTGTGGGTGACTGATGGGGGTGGACAGCTGCAGCACCATGTGAACTGGAACAACTATTTTCGATTGTACTCATATCTCCAGGTCAGTCATTTTGGACTCTGATGTCACTGAAGATGTCATGGATCCTAAACTTCGAGCCACACAGGTTATTATCTGTAGGTCGACATCATAGAAATACCATTACCCTGCTCAATGGTTTATAGTGCTGGAATGTCACATGTGAATAATGTGCTAGAAATTTGCAGCAGAGACTTCTTTCCAAGAGTTCTGACAGATGAACTCTGTAACAATTCTTCAGAATACTCCTTAAAATCTGATCATATAAGGATGTGGCACACTAGACAGTTTTGCTGACATGTGAAAGGTTTCCAAAAAGGAGTGCACTGTATGTTGCTCTCAATGTTGATGTACATTTCCCTGTTTTTGCTTGTGTTTCATGAGCACTTATATCAAATTTCGATCACACCAATGCATGCCTACAGTGCAAATTGGCGTTAATTAAAAAATGATACTTGCACTTTTCAAAAGAGTGGGTGACCCACTGCAGGTTTTCTGGCTACGAATTCTTGAAATCTTAATTCGCTTTGAGGCCTACTGTTGGAATCTATTGATAGTAATATTCTGATATAATCTATAACACTATGCCAATGGAGCCACAGCGACTAATCAAATAAATGAATTATAATAGCACATTTCCTGTACAGGCATCTTTACCATTCATCAAAACTGAGTGTTGTATTGTTTGGTGTATGGGTGGTGTGTGGTGTGTAGCGTGTGTGGTGAGTGATGTATGTCTCGTATGAGGTGTGTTAGATGTGTGACACATCGGTTCTGATGTGCGACGTGTATGTAGTATTTCATCTGTGGTGTGTTATATTGTTTGGCCGGGTGTGGTGTTTTCTGAATCATGTATGCTGTTGTGTGGTGTGTGCATAGGTATTGTGTGTAGCGTATGGGATTGTGTGTGGTGTGAGTGTAGGTATGGTGTGTAGCGTATGGGATTGGGTGTTGTGTGTGCTGTGTGAGTTGTGTTGGGTGTACGAGGTGTCCTTTTTGGTGCACATTGTGAGTTGTGTGTCTCATTTGTTGTCTGTGATGTGTCTTGTGGTCTGTGGTATGTTTTCTGTGGTGGGATGTGTTGTTCAGTGGAAAGTGTGTTGCATGTATATTGTGAGCGGTGTGGACTGGGTATGGTATGGCTTGTGGTATGTAGTGGTGTTTGTGTTTAGTTTGTGTTATTTAGTTAGTGGTATGTGTAGTTAAATGTGATGTGTGTGCTGTGTGTGATGTTAAAGATTTTGATGCTGCTTCTGCTAGGACTCATATCTTAGAAACATTACTACATACACCCTGCAAACCCCCATACAACGAATTGTGGAGAGTATCTTATATTATTGCCAGTAGTTCCCTTTCCTGTTGCACTCGAAAACTGAGCAATGGATGAAGAATTTTGTTCCTCTGTACATTATGTGTCCTCTATCAAGTAAATTTCAAGCAATATATTGAGGGTGAACTAGTGCAACAAATACCCTGCAATATGGATTGCTATGAAGAGTGTCAATCTATGGTGGACATGTCTTAAACTGCTTTCTAACTATGTTTTCAGTATATGTTCGAACATAAAGTTAGCATTCCTGGCTTCTGAATGAATGGTATTAAATACAGTCCTGAGATGTCAATGCATGGCCAAAATATGAAACATAATGTTGGATTTATAACTGAGTTAAAGAGGGCACGAATACTTTCCACAATGAGTGTGGCACTCCGAGTTTTCTAGATGTTGTGGTTTTAGATCTGTACCAGAAATGGGATCACTTAAGGTGGTAATTCAGTGGATAATACTGACACATGTTATTCGATCTACAATCAACGATTTCTGCAAGCATGTCAGCCATTTCCATTTACAAATCCTATGGTAAAGTCTGATGTCATGTGTGCAGTGTTGGCATGTAGCCTGCGTAACAGTGTTCTGAAATATGTCCACTTGGTCATTAGATGATCACATTTTGTATCTGTGAATATGGAAACAGTTTGCTGAGTTTTTAAAACTGGTTGTATAACTACGTATAACAGCAAGTTGTTTGCTAAAGAGACAACCTTACATGATGACTATGTGTAACTCGATAACATGGACCGCTACACTATTTATGACTCTATAGTCAGCTTACCGAATTTATAAAGTGTCTCACTGAAGAAGGAAACGGCATTAGTTTATGATTTATATTACAGTGTTTACCTCTACACAAACAAACATCAACAGAGTCGTAAGAAATAGTAAGCGACTGATAGAAATTCTGTGACTGACTGATGAGGGAACAAATTCGGAGTCTACTGGTTCATAGAGTGGAAGGAGTTGAGACTTTCTTTGGCTTTTTAAATTACAGGAGATGCAGCTGGAAACATAAAAAAGCCGTTATATCACTAGCAACAATATTTCTCAAAATGTGCATGGAACTCAGTTCGCTGGTTGTAGTTTTCGATCTGTAGCAGAAATGAGAACATCTAACATGATAACTCAGTGGATAATGGTTCCGCATGTTTTTCAACATACATTTAACGACTGTCTATGCACGTCAGCCGTCTCCATTTGCAGATACTACGGAGACGTCTGATGTTGCGTGTGCAATGTGGAACACCTTAGATGTGAAAATCAGTTACATGATTGCTGCTGTTTGTTGTGCTGGGCAAACTAGAATACTACCGTTCCTATATCTTCAACTCGGGCTTTTTAGGGCTATTATACATTCTCACTGAATAAATCAAGATTCCAGGTGCACTTTAAAACGATAATTCAATGAATACTCACTGTTTTCAACGCCAAATCAATGTTGTCGGTACAATATTACTTGTAGGAAACATAATATCGCACCTGGAGTCTGAACTCACCCTTATTTGGGAACAAATTTAATTGATTTCGGAATTGTATTCGCTATATGAAACGCTAAATTGTGTTGTCTGTACAATTTTCGTTTTAAGAATCTAAGACCTAATCCATGAGTGATAAAATTTTACTTGTGTGTGATCGAAGACTGCTGTGCAAAACCTGTTCTGGCTAATAACACAATAATCAAATTTCATTTTTTTTGTTTCATGCTCTCATGTTAGTCGTGGGAGTTAATAGTGTTCATATACTTAAAAAAATCCACTGCAGCTTTTACGTTTAGTGGACATAACATACTATAACTTCTGTACAGGTAGTAAAAGTAATTTTCTGTGCATTCAAGAGATGAAAGTAACGAAGGGCATTTTTTATTCCATAATTAGCCACAGTAATAATACGATGTTCCATATCTAACAAGCCAGATCAGTGTTATTTAAAAATAGTTTGCAAATTAAAGATCGTACGTCCACAGCAGAAAATCTTTCAGTGCTGCGCGTATCCCCACATATTAGGTCAAAGTGCATAAAGTTAAAATATTTTCAACTGCAGAAACTAATAGTGAGAATCGTATTTTATCTGTCGTGCTCGCATCAATAAGCAATATAAGATTAATTAAAATATTATTACATATAAACTGCATATAAAGTAAAAAGGGTGTGCTGTGGGGAATACGTGACAAACTCATATGCCACTGCTTGCTCTTAGTGGAGTACTGCAGATGAGATGGTGATCATGAGCTTTGCGTTCACAGAATACCGAGCTTCTCCTGGCAAGATACTTGTTTAATTAAGACAGAAATGTTCCTACTCAACAGCATTCTGTTTGGACTTTAAATTAGGGGAATGAGTTGGGGTGGTAGCCTTGGACATGCACTAATATTCTTTGTCTCAGGAAGTCTGTTGTCATAGTGTCAATATTACAGAACTTGGATGCTTACATCATTTAGCTAGTGCCAGTATTCCGTGCCTTGGATACGGACGTCATAGAGCCAGAGCCAGTAACCTAGGTCAGCCATCTTGCATTGTCATTTTCGATTCTGACGTAAAAGAGCCTGTGCTGGTAGTCCGAGTCTTGGATTTTGATGTCATAGACGCGGATCCAATATTCCAGTTGTTGCCAATATGCCCTGGTGGCGAGCTTGGCATCTTGTATTCCACGCCAGCCATCTTATTTTCTGACGTCATAGATCCTGTCGCAGTATTCCAAGTCTTGCATTCTGAAGCCATAAGGCCAGGTCCAGTATTCCAGGTCAGCAAACATGACAAAGTGCCATCTTGGATTTTAAAATTTATACTTAGAACAACAGAGCACTGAAAGACCTGAGTCGAAACAAGGCCCCCGGAATAGACAATATTCCATTGGAACTACTGACGGCCGTGGGAGAGCCAGTCCTGAGAAAACTCTACCATCTGGTGAGCAAGATGTATGAAACAGGCGAAATACCCTCAGACTTCAAGAAGAATATAATAATTCCAATCCCAAAGAAAGCAGGTGTTGACAGATGTGAAAATTACCGAACTATCAGCTTAATAAGTCACAGCTGCAAAATACTAACACGAATTCTTTACAGACGAATGGAAAAACTAGTAGAAGCCAACCTCGGGGAAGATCAGTTTGGATTCCGTAGAAACACTGGAACACGTGAGGCAATACTGACCTTACGACTTATCTTAGAAGAAAGATTAAGGAAAGGCAAACCTACGTTTCTAGCATTTGTAGACTTAGAGAAAGCTTTTGACAATGTTGACTGGAATACTCTCTTTCAAATTCTAAAGGTGGCAGGGGTAAAATACAGGGAGCGAAAGGCTATTTACAATTTGTACAGAAACCAGATGGCAGTTATAAGAGTCGAGGGACATGAAAGGGAAGCAGTGGTTGGGAAGGGAGTAAGACAGGGTTGTAGCCTCTCCCCGATGTTGTTCAATCTGTATATTGAGCAAGCAGTAAAGGAAACAAAAGAAAAATTCGGAGTAGGTATTAAAATTCATGGAGAAGAAATAAAAACTTTGAGGTTCGCTGATGACATTGTAATTCTGTCAGAGACAGCAAAGGACTTGGAAGAGCAGTTGAATGGAATGGACAGTGTCTTGAAAGGAGGATATAAGATGAACATCAACAAAAGCAAAACAAGGATAATGGAATGTAGTCGAATTAAGTCGGGTGATGCTGAGGGAATTAGATTAGGAAATGAGGCACTTAAAGTAGTAAAGGAGTTTTGCTATTTGGGAAGCAAAATAACTGATGATGGTCGAAGTAGAGAGGATATAAAATGTAGGCTGGCAATGGCAAGGAAAGCGTTTCTGAAGAAGAGAAATTTGTTAACATCCAGTATTGATTTAAGTGTCAGGAAGTCATTTCTGAAAGTATTTGTATGGAGTGTCGCCATGTATGGAAGTGAAACATGGACAATAAATAGTTTGGACAAGAAGAGAATAGAAGCTTTTGAAATGTGGTGCTACAGAAGAATGCTGAAGATTAGATGGGTAGATCACATAACTAATGAGGAAGTATTGAATAGGATTGGGGAGAAGAGAAGTTTGTGGCACAACTTGACCAGAAGAAGGGATCGGTTGGTAAGACATATTCTGAGGCATCAAGGGATCACCAATTTAGTATTGGAGGGCAGCGTGGAGGGTAAAAATCGTAGAGGGAGACCAAGAGATGAATACACTAAGCAGATTCAGAAGGATGTAGGTTGCAGTAGGTACTGGGAGATGAAAAAGCTTGCACAGGATAGAGTAGCATGGAGAGCTGCATCAAACCAGTCTCAGGACTGAAGACCACAACAACAACACTTAGAACAACAGCCCTACGTCATAAGGGTGGTGGGGAAACACACTAGCGCAACAGGTGTTTTCTCGATTTTGCACCATTTCTTAATAACTCGCCCAAATTCGAATTACCCACAATTTTATCCTTAGTGGAACTGAACTTTGTCAGAACGTAAATCCCATAACTCATCAGTGGCATTGTCGGTGACGTTCTCGGTGACACACTCTGTCCTCGTTTTTCCACTGCCTGGCTACTCACCGTTCAGCGCACATCACTGAACATGGAGTTCTACAGCAGAGGACCCACTGTGTATTCCCATGTTGACCCAATTACTGTTGCAGCATGCACGTGATCACCAAGACGGGCCGTGATCAATGGAAACGTGTCTCCTGGTCTGAGAAATCATCTTTCCTGTCGTTACACAAGGTCGATGGCCTTGTTCGCATACAGTGTCATCCGTGTGAACAGACTGGGGTGTAGGCTATACCGGTGACGGCTGTGGTTGCAGAGCTGCCTCACTGAAAGGAATGGCGTGGGATCCAGAACCTGGTTCCAGGAGCGCCCGTCTGCTCTGTCTCCGAGCGGTAGGAACCTGCGGGGCAGAGAGATGAGCAGTTCTCCTACAAAGGGAGATATTCCTCCCGCAGGCACCAGGCGCCCGGAATTATGTGTCTGCCGATTATTGAATGCGTCGTTGTTTTTCCCGGCAGAGGGCCCCGCCAGCGGCACGGGGGATACGAGAAGAGAATAAAATCTCATGAAACGGGCGGCCCACCGGCCCGAGATGAAAGGGACAGGCGGGGACGGGCGTGCGCGCGCGGCCGCAGGTTTCACCCGCAGGCGTCTACAGCAGTTCCAGGCGCTCGCTGTACTGGAAACACGAGGATCGTGGCGCTCAGTGCTGTCCACACTTCAAGTGTGTTTTGATATAAGGAACATACCTCTTCCATTACATAACACAAAAGTGATAACATATCGTGATTTTTAGTAATTTAACTGCGTAGCTGGATGGCACAATTTCAAGAGTTCATGAGGCTCATTAATGGAGAGTGTTTCGTCGAATGGGCAAGCCGTTACCGACCAACTGCTTAGGTACTTTGCTGAATGCGCTCATCCTCACAGCCGGCCGGGGTGACCGAGCGGTTCTAGGCGCTTCAGTCTGGATCCACGCGACCGCTATGGTCGCAAGTTCGAATCCTGCCTCGGGCATAGATGTGTGTGATGTCCTTAGGTTGGTTAGGTTTAAATAATTCTAAGCTCTAGGGGACTGATGACCTCAGAAGTTAAGTTCAAATGGCTCTGAGCACTATGGGACTTAACATCTATGGTCATCAGTCCCCTAGAACTTAGAACTACTTAAACCTAACTAACCTAAGGACAGCACACAACACCCAGTCATCACGAGGCAGAGAAAATCCCTGACCCCGCCGGGAATCGAACCCGAGAACCCGGGCGTGGGAAGCGAGAACGCTACCGCACGACCACGAGCTGCGGACAGAAGTTAAGTCCCATAGTGCTCAGAGCCCCCTCCTCCTCACATGTTACGCCCATTTAGAATACGAATCATTCAAAACTTGGGTTTATCTTGGCGTATAAAATGGTTCACAGCTTGATATTTCGGTGATTGTTGCAGGTATGGAAGGGGTGCATTGCCGTAAGTTACTGTGAAGCGTGTGTTGGTTGGGTGAACAGCTACAGTTCGCGGCTCGGGTTTCTGCCGTTTCTCCACTTAAGAAACTGAACATTACACATTGCCGAAAGATGGAAGAAATTTCCTTCGGAGATGTACGAACTGTCATTGTCCCCTAGCAGATACTGAACTGCTGATCTTCTGTTCCACGCGTCGGACTTCATTTCTTATACCAGGTGTTTCGTCGCCTAGTAAAGAATTTACTAAAGAGACAGAAGGGAAGATACAGACCAAATAAAGTATAGTCTATGTATGAAGGTAGTATCTGTTCCCGAAAGAACAGATATCATTGATGACCGTGCAGCTTCTGTAGAATGAAATGATAACTAAATCGACACCCTAGCTGCAACCCGGCGTTGATATACATAATTGGGAACATGTTGAAAATGTGTGCCCCGACCGGGACTCGGACCCGGGATCTCCTTCTTACACGGAAGACGCTCTATAGCGTTTAAATAAAAACATAAAATGAGAAATTTGAGGCAGTACTATGACATACCAGGTGTACTATCATAATGGATGTACAGTTTGTGGTACCAATGGCACGAACAAGACGGATAAATGTCACATATTGCCTCTTGGTTGTATAATGCCATGCTGGCTGCGACAGAGCAACTGACGAATGGTTTCGGAGTATAACAAGGTAGCGCTGAGAGTTACCACCAGATGGTGGTCTGCATTGCATGTCGTCAATTACAATTAACGAAACAGGATCGCACTTTTGTTTGACGTTGGAATTAAAAGACGGATTCAGAGTACTGAAATACACACACCAACTAATGATATCGGCAAGATCTGAAGATGGCAATACATATACCGAAACTAGTAATCCAGTAGTTGTATTAATACAACGATATTGGCAAATAAATTGGTTTTCATAAGAAGGCTACAATACCAAATATTTATATTGTCGTTGGTTTAACTAACATTAATCATAACAGCGATAGTAATACACCAAACATTTGCGAAATACGTAATGTTACTAACGTTAGGTATAATTTCTAAAAATGGAACTAAAAGGGAAGCTTTGAGTCACACTATGAGTGCTGACTGAGTAAATGTAAGAAAACTCAATCTAGATGAGATGGATTATCTCAAGCAGTTTTATGGTGTGGCCAAATGTGTCTCCTGTGATGCATCCAAACCTACTTATATTACAGGAAAATTCAGGTTATGATGAACAGAGGGCCTTCTTATTCGTTGACTGCTTGCACTCTTCAACTGGTCGAGTTCCGTGACTACGAACGCTGGGAGCGTCTCTGTGTGCTAATCTACGTGACACTAGAGTAAGTACTTTTCATGCACTTTTAATTTTTTATTGGCTACTCTTAATTTCTTTAATTATTTAGGTTACAAGAATGTTTTCCTTTCTATGCAGTATGTAACGCTTCCTCTTATATTATGTTTTGCTATTGTTAGTGTTAGAAAAATCTTTATTCAGTCGGTCGTCGAAATTTTGAAATAAAAGTTATTGTGAATGTCACGTACTAAATATTTCGCGTGAAGCGCTGTTGCGACACAGGCAAAGATCAATTGTGAAAACTAAGACACTGAATATTACAAATAATGTTATTCAAGAATACGGCCGACCGACTACATCAAATAAGAGGGCTCGTACATTCGTAAATTAGTGGTCAAGCGTTAATACTGTGTAGGAAATGAGTCTTAAATATAGTTACACTTGTACACACTCAAATGTGTGCGAACATACGAATGGGATAGAGCCACGTACATTTTGAGTGCAATCATCCCCCGTGGCCTGGATAAAAAGAATTAGAGTTAAATGCATTTATTCATCTTAGGAAGTAAATGAGTGGACCTCGAAATTAAGTGAAAAGAAAGACTGCAGGTTCTGAATGTCGCGGCAAATATATTGAAATCGATGGCAGTGGCCACGAGAGGGAAAAAGATGAACACATTCACGTACCTCTATTGTTGAGCAGCGTTGCCGTAAAGATCGTCACCTCCACCTAAATTCTCTGCATAAAATTAAAACAACAGTAATAATTTTCCAGAATTTCAGGAGCTGCGACCCATGGTATGACAAAAGACGAAATCGCTCTGCTTCAAAACCACTTTCATTATGTAACCCAATTTTATCAGTAAGAAATGGTACAACACGTCTTAACACTAGGACAGGATAACAGCGATAGGTAACCTATTCCAAAACTAATAAAGGAAGAGCGTAAAGCTTCGTTTGTTCAGCAAATGCTTTACGCATTAATCTCTGGTAGCTGAACTAATGTCTATATATTCATAAAAAAATTTTATATAATTCCTTTACCTGCAGATGCTGCTTCACCAGTCGTGTGAATAAATTAGCAATCAGCTACTGTTTGAGGTTTTATCAAAGTTCAATTTACTATCAATTTCAGCGACTGTGGCTGGCCATGTTATAAAACTGAATTAGATGTGGATCAAGCCGCATTCTATCTCCGAAAATTTACACACAAACACACAACCCATTATATATGCACACATGTAACTGAAAAAGGTTCCCGAGGGGTCGAGTATTTACGAACCTGTAGAGACTGTCCTCAGTGGTGGTTCTGCGATAGCAGAACTGTCTGCTTGTTTTGTAAGGAAGTTTTCAGCAGAGGTGCGAGCAAACAGTCACTCGTTCTCGTGTGGCGTCAACAGAGCAACGACTCCGAGCGCTGACGTCACCGGGCCGGCGCGACGAGCCGTATCCATGGCTACGCAGCACCTGCGCCGCTCCGTCGGCGGATACGGCTTCCCCGAAAGCGCCAGTCAAGTGCTTTTGTGCGGCCGTGCTTCTCAAGGTCACCGGCGCCGTTCGACGACCACAGCCGTCACGTCGAGAGCCCGCCGACGCCTGAATAACCCAGTCATTACTATTAGACGCCCTTGTCGCGTCAAGTGCCGTCGACTCACAAATTTCGAGGCACTCTTTCTGAAGAGCTGTTGGCGGCATACGACCCGTGAGTCCATCGACCTCTAAAATTGTCCAAATCGGACACTTCGTGCATGAACGACCGCTAACGAGAACGCAAACAACTTGTTCGGAGCAGAGTAAACTGCTTGTGAATTTGAGACGGAGCATCATTACCCAGTTTTAGCGAATATGCAACTACACAGCAGTCCCTGCAGAAGCGAAGTGGGAGTTCGGGTGACCTGAGGTTTTCTGTGCAGTTGCGCATTGTACGAGCTATAGCGAGACCACATCATTACGCATACTAACTGGAGGCTCTTTGGAGAAGAATGTATAAGACAGAATACAAGAACCATATAGTAGAGTTAGCTATGGAGTGAACGAAACATACTGCACAAGTTTAGCAGCGCGGGGTTGCCGCGCGGTCTTGGGCGCTTTGCACAGTTCGCGCGGCTCCCCGTCGTCTTAGCGTAAGTTAGTTTAAGTTAAATACTTTCCAACTGCACAAGTCTGCAACATCTATGCGGAATCGTTACGTGCCTTAACTGCTTGTTTACTTTTTGACATGTTTTCACACATTTATTTATCAATAACTGCATACAACTGTTTCTGCAACAGATGCAGCCTGGCATACATTAAAGTATATGCGATTACTATTTTAGTTTCCATAAGTACAAATAGTGAAACATGGACTGTAGGAAAACCGGAACAGAAGAGAATCGAAGCATTTGAGATGTGGTGCTATAGACGAATGTTGAAAATTAGGTGGACTGATAAGGTAAGGAATGAGGAGGTTCTATGCAGAATCGGAGAGGAAAGGAATATGTGGAAAACACTGATAAGGAGAAGGGACAGGATGATAGGACATCTGCTAAGACATGAGGGAATGACTTCCATGGTACTAGAGGGAGCTGTAGAGTGCAAAAACTGTAGAGGAAGACAGAGATTGGAATACGTCAAGCAAATAATTGAGGACGTAGGTTGCAAGTGCTACTCTGAGATGAAGAGGTTAGCACAGGAAAGGAATTCGTGCCGGGCCGCATCAAACCAGTCAGTAGACTGATGCCAAAAAAAAAAAAAGGTACAAATGAAGATGAAATGAATGGCGCAGTAAAAAAACTAAGTATTTTGGTCCTAAAAATATTTCAGAATGTGGTAATTCGGTGATTTTATGCACGCCATCGTTCTAAATGCGATGTTTTGCGGGAAACTTACACTATGACGTATTAGGAAGTCATTCTGAAATGAAGCTGCAGTACAAAAATAGAGATTTGACAATGCGATCAATTTCAGTATAACATCTAAAAGTAATGGTGGCTATCCCAATTTCCCTATAGGGGAAAAAAATGAAACAGACAAAAATCCTGTCTGAACAGAGATACTCGTCTCATACACGAGAAATGTTCACTGAAATGAAAATGCAGTTGCTAGCCAAACTTGACGGCGAAAGGTAGCTGTGCAATTTCTTCAATACGTTGCAAAAAAATGGTTCAAATGGCTCTGAGCACTATGGGACTCAACTGCTGAGGTCATTAGTCCCCTAGAACTTAGAACTAGTTAAACCGAACTAACCTAAGGACATCACACACATCCATGCCCGAGGCAGGATTCGAACCTGCGACCGTAGCGGTCTCGCGGTTGCAGACTGCAGTGCCTAGAACCGTATGGCCACTTCGGCCAGCAATACGTTGCAGGTGTAGTTCGTGGTCAGAGGAGTGTTCTACATATTTTTGAATGTTGAATGTCGAAGTTAAGTGAATTCGAACTTGAGCGCATTGTTTACGCTCGTATCGTGAGTGCTTCCGCAACGAATTTATGAGTAGTCTAACTGTCTAGTGTTTCAAGGCTCACCGTACCGAAGTTTTATACTGTGTACAGAGAAAACGGCGAAACGTCAGCCTCCAAGTCGCAACGCGAATGAAAGTGCGTGTTGAGTGCTCGTGACGGGGACCATTGATGACGACTGTGACGACAAGTAAGTATTACAGGTGATTCAAAAATATTTCTGTTTGCTGATGACACCAGCTTGGTAGTGAAGGATCTTGTGTGTAATATTGAAACAGTATCAAATAATGTAGTTCATGAAATAAGTTCATGGCTTGTGGAAAATAATTTGATGCTAAATCACAGTAAGACTCAGTTTTTACAGTTTCTAACTCACAATTCAACAAGAACCGATATTTTCATCAGACAGAATGGGCATATTATAAGCGAGATGGAACAGTTCAAGTTCCTAGGCGTTCGGATAGATAGTAAGCTGTTGTGGAAAGCTCATTTCCAGGATCTTGTTCAGAAACTAAATGCTGCTTTATTTACCATTAGAACAGTATCTGAAATTAGTGACACTTCAACACGAAAAGTAGTCTACTTCGCATATTTTCATTCGCTTATGTCGTATGGTATTATTTTTTGGGGTAATTCTTCCGATTCAAAAAGGGTATTTTTCGCTCAAAAACTGGCTGTTCGAGCTATATGTGGTGTAAGTTCGAGAACTTCTTGTCGTCCTCTATTCAATAGTCTGGGGATTCTGACATTGCTCTCACAGTATATATTTTCTTTAATGTCGTTTGTTGTTAGCAATATTAGCCTATTCCCAAGAGTTAGCAGCTTTCACTCAGTTAATACTAGGCAGAAATCAAATTTGCATCTGGAATGCACTTCCTTCACTCTTGTGCAGAAAGGAGTGCAGTATTCTGCTGCACCCATTTTCAATAAGCTACCACAAGAACTCAAAATTCTTAGCAGTAGCCCAAACTCTTTGAAGTCTAAACTGAAGAGTTTCCTCATGCCTCACTCCTTCTATTCTGTCGAGGAGCTCCTGGAAGAGCTAAAAAATTAAGCAAATTCCAGTGTTACACTGTTGATTTTCTTTATTTAAACTTACGACTTGTCTCCTGAATATGTTTTTTTTATATTTCATTTTATCTGTTTCTACTATCGTGTTATAATTTCATGTATTGACTCGTTCCATGACCATGGAGACTTCTCCTTAATTTGGTCCCACTGAACAATAAATAAATAAAAAAATAAAGACGACTGCTGTAAAAGTCACCGAAGAGCTCAAGTCGCACTCGCGAACCATTTCACCATCAAACCGACACGAAGGGAATTCCATAAGCTGGGGATTGCGAGGCGAGTTTAAATTGCGAAAACACTTATCAAATTGGTTCAAATGGCTCTGAGCGCTATGGGACTTAACATCTGAGGTCATCAGTCCCCTGGACTTAGAACTACTTAAACCTAACTAACCTACGGACATCACACACATCCATGCCCGAGGCAGGATTCGAACCTCCGACCATTGCGGTCGCGTGGTTCCAGACTGAAGCGCCTGAATCGCTCGGCTACTCCGGCTGGCAAAACCACTCATCAGTGATGCAAATTCTAGTAACAGGAAAACGTGGGGCCGAATCCATAAAACTGGACTATGGAGCAATGGAAGGAAGTTATGTATGAGCCTTGTCTCACACTGTTTACAACTTCTGGCAGACTTTCCGTGCCAAGAGCGCAACTTGGCTGGCCAGCCATATCGTGGTATTCCACGGCCTCCATGGTTATTCTGCAAAGACTGCCGAAGATTACGTGACCATTCTGGCTGATCAGTTCCATTACAATGTACAACGTTCGTTGTTCAGTGGTAATGCTGTGTTACCAGACGGCAGGGCCTCTGTTCGTACAGCCCGTATCATCAAGGTCTGGTTTTGTGATCTCTAGAATAAATTCTTGCAGTCACCAGTATCAGTATCATTCAACCCGTTTTGTAGAGAAGGGTGCGTGATCGCTGCCCACCTCTGTTATCGTTACCTGAACGTACAACTATATTGCAGGATGAACTGTGTAAGATTCCTTTAAAAACCAGACGGGACCTCTCTTAATCCTTTCCGTGACCAGTGGAATCTGTTTTAAGTGCCAACGGCTTAGTAATGTGTTCTATAGGCCTGTTTGGAGTTTCCATACTTCTGTTCATCTTCTGTACTCTTCAAAGATTTAATTTATGTCTATTCTAAATATCAAACGAAAATTTTTAGGGTGCAACTGCAACGCATGTTCTATTGGTATAGTATCTTAGAACGTTGTCTGTATGTAGTAGTAACGGAATTACGCTCTAAATCTGCAGAGTGCTTAAACGAAAACATCCAGCTGTTCTATAGACACATAAATTTTTAGGTGACAAATTTCTCTTTCGCTCATCTCCTTAGTGCATATATATTCCTACTATATAACACGATCCAGCGACATACATGGCTCGTGTATGCAACCCATTTGGTTTTTTCATTCAGTTTACAATTATGATACTTATCTTCTCTACGTGTGAAGATTTCGCAAAAGACGATGAAGTTACAAATGTAGAAATGTCAGTGTATCAGAACATCACGTTAAATTGTCTTCTGAAAACGACAGGTCAATGTTGTTGTTTACTCAGCATTAGGGAAACGAAATTCCCGGGAAATTATAAGTAACATCGGATCACAACAATCACAAATGTTGCATACGTTCAACTGTTAAAGGACTTCTAAAATGGAACGTATTTGTTAGCTAAAGAGAGTAACGTGGTGTTCACTTTTCAGTTTACAAGACGTGTGGCATGTGGTACCGTATAAAATAGTACGTTCTTTGACTAATTTCTCTGTAGTCATTAAATTCGTTTACCTTCAAACACTGATTGTACACAAATGAAGAGCTTTTCAGATGAATGGACATGATAGGTGGCAGAATACAAAAATCAACCGAAGATGATGGCCTTTGAGATATAGGTTTCATTCAAACTGACACTAACAGTACGCTTTGTTTTATGAGTTTTGATCAGATGATGGCTGTAACCGAAATTTTGTCTCTCTACTTTTTTAGGAGTCAATGTTACTGACTTCCTGTTCCATAGCTCCCTTTCTTTACTATACATAAAGGGACGCTCGTATTCAGAACCATTTTCTTAATCATTATTTTTCTTTTCTTTCTACTAGTCATGCTAACTTCTCCGTCACTGGAGATTTTCTTCACCATGATTACGTAGGTTACCTTATATATTCTGTTGCACTGTCTCCATCCGCAACCTTGTATCCTTAATATAACGTACTCTGAAAATTCGACATTTCTTGCACTCTTACATCTAACGAGTGGAATGGCGGTTTGGTCTGTTTTATACTGTGTTTTGCTTTTTACACTTGCAGAAAAATCATTAAACGTTTTTAATATTTTTATTTCTTGACAATTTCAAGAATAATTCCACGTTGATTTGTTTTTATTGTTTACTCTCTCTGAAGCCTACTTCAGTTATCGGCAATCGTACAGTAACATTGTTTTAACTCTATCAGTAGCGAGTGGAGTTTGAGAGGAAACGTTATGGTGCGGCAGTGTTGTTAGCTATGGTTTCTTCGATTGTCCCTCCCGCCCTCAGTATTAGTTCTGCCGGTACCACTCTATCACGTACACTGAAGAGCCAAAAAAACTGGCACACCTGCCAAATAACTTGGAAGGCTCCCGCGAGCACATAGAAGTGCCGGAACACAACGTGGCATGGACTCGACTAACGACTGAAGTAGTGTTGGAGGAAACTGAGACCATGAATCCTGCACGGATGTCCATAAATCCGTAAGAGTACGAGGGGATGGAGATGTCTTCTGCAGAGCAAGTTAAAAGGCATCCCAGACACGGTCAATAATGCTCATATCTGGGGATTTTGGTGGCCAGCAGACGAGTTTAGACTCAGAAGAATATTCCTGGAGCACATCTGTAGTAATTCTAGACGTGCGGAGTGTCGCTTTGTCCTGCTGATATTCCCAAGTCCGTCGGAATGAGCAATGGCCATGAATGGATGCAGGTAATCAGGAAGGAAGCTTACGTATGTTTCAACCTGTGAGAGTCTTATCTAGATGTATCAGGGGTCCCATATCACTCCAATTGTACACGCCCCACACCATTACAGAGCCTCCACAAGCTTGAACACTCCCCTGCTGACGTGTAGACTCCATGAATTCATGAGGTTGTCTCCAAACCCGTACACGTCCATTCACTCGATACAATTTGAAACGAGACTGGTCCGACCAGGCAACATGTTTCCAGTCATCAACAGGCCAATGTCTGTGCTGACAGGCTCAGACGAGGCGTAAAGCTTAGCGTCGCGCAGTGGGCCTTCCGTTCCGAAAGCCCATTTGATGATGTTTTGTTGAATTGTTCGCACGCTGTCACTTGTTGATAGCCCAGAATTGAAATGTGAAGAACTTTGCGGAAGGGTTACACTTCTGTCACGTTAACCGATCCTCTTCAGTCGTCGTTGGTCCCGTTCTTGCAGGATTTTTTTCCGGCCGTAGCGATGACAGAGAGTTGGTTTTACCGGATTCCTGATATTCACGGCACAGTAGTGAAATGGTTGTACGCGAAAATCCCCACTTCATCACTACCTCGGAGATGCTTTGTTCCATCGCTAGTGCGCCGACTATAACACCATTTTCATACTCACTCAGATCTTAATAACCTGCGATTGTAGCAGCAGTAACCGATCTAACAACTGCGCCAGACACTTGTCTTATAAAGGCGTTTCAGACCGCAGCGCCGTACTCTGCCTGTTTACGCATCTCTTTATTTGAATACGCATGCCTCTACCCGTTTCTCTGGCGCTTCACTGTACATGTGTACCGAGGCACCTGCGATTAGCGCGGCAGTCTGGTCTTGCCGAGACGTACGTGACATGCGGCGGGCTGGGCTCTCATATTGTAAGCCACTTTTGAGGTTCACAGTTCGGCAATATACATAATTTATGCTTTAATTTTACTTTCTTAAGCCTATGCCACATGTCTGGCAGTTCGCAGTTTGTTCGTAGGCTAGTTTTCTTCGGTTAGGTTCCGCCTAACCAGTTTGGTACTGGTTGACTCAGAGATACTTTTCATGCCTTACCCGTAAGTGATCTTGCACGCTACTTCATAAATTTGCGGGTTTATTTAAATAACTGATACGAATTTCTCGTGCACAATCGAGGTATTATCTGAGGTTTATATTTCTATGGAACATTTTAATGACAGTTACTTTTATATACTATCCCTCCTAGTTTCCCTTACTTTAATATCAGATTTGCATCCTGAAACCCGAGTTGTGGGTACAATTTTAGCCAAATAAAGGATTTGTCAGTTACAACTGGTGCGGATTTACCCCTCACTAAAAATTGTACGAACAGTCGTGGATGTCACGGAAAGGGTAATTTATGACAGTTTTGTCCGACTGTCGGCAGACTTCCTTGTTATTTCCAGAATGCCACAGGAGCAAATTATTCAGAGCTGTTCATGGGTTTCGGAGACATCAGGGAAGCTTATGAAACTCATCCTTCAAGAATTAGGTAGTTATTCCCAGGCCTAGACCAGGTCAATGAAGGCCAATTTCTGCTTACAAGGGAAGTTCGCCACTTCCAGTGATACAGCCCCCCACCCGCCCATATCCGTTCAGCAGACTGATTCGTCGACCTAACAGTCAAACAGAACTACGACGAGCCTATCTTGCAACTAATGAACACCTTGTGCACGTTTCTCCAGTACCCTGTAGTGAACATGGGAATTCAAAGTAAGTATATACTGAAATGGTCCACCAGCCTTCTGGATTACGTTTACGCCTGCATCATAAAATAAAAACATTTTTAGTATTTTGGAGAAACACCTTGAGGAAACGACTGCAAAGCTTGGGGATTCCCCTTGATCACATTGTAGACGACGTAACATGACGAATACCCCATTGATAAAGATATAAAGAAACGCTCTTGGGTACTAACATTATCGACGTTTGCAAATCTATTTAACAATGAAAGTACTTCACCTCGAATGGCTAAAACTGAAAAATCTTAAGAAAGGCAATAAGTCTGATAAATAATCATGCTACTGGTATAGATATTTTATGAATAACAGCCACCTGGGTCGCTTAATGCACACTAATAAGTCAGAGCATTATGACTGCTGCCAACCACGGGATTTAACATCGTCTGATGGCTTTGTGGGCACAGGGCGAGGTGCATGTGTCTGTTAATGAAGCTCGTAATTCCTGCATCGCTAAGTAGTTTCTTTCGACCGCAACATGTGTCATATTATTCCAGTTATCTGCTGATGTTCGTACATAACAGATCAAAAGTTTAGAAGGTCGACAGCTGATGGAGTCATGCAGAGTGACTCATACAGAGTAAATATCTTAGATTTGTAATCTACATTTGTGTAACACTCCAGTTTCGTTTGTATTGAACATAACGTGACAACCTATTAATTTTCCAGATAATTTTCAGATTTCTTTGATAAAAGAGACAACACACGCAAGGATATCTGTGAATGAATCCCAAACGCACTCAGAATTATACTATTAGTAATTATTATTATCATTATTTATGAGAATATAAAATTGCAGGCATTCTACAGTACATGATAAGCTTTGTAGGGCGAGTCTTTCACTAAACTGTTCCACCAAACCTGGTAGGGGTGACCACAGCAAATTTACGCCATTTATTTTAGATATTTCCTTAATTTTTTTGGTCAGATTTATCCTGTTTACTCATATAACATGGTTATTAAAGTGTAATTTAGTATATATACTTCTACCTCAACATCGCATTTGAGAGTGCAAAATAATCTTATGTTGGCTGAAGTTCAAATGGCTCTGAGCACTATGGGACTCAACATCTTAGGCTGTAAGTCCCCCAGAGCTTAGAACTACTTAAACCTAACTAACCTAAGGACATCACACATATCCATGCCCGAAGCAGGATTCGAACCTGCGACCGTAGCAGTCCCGCGGTTCCGGACTAAGTGCCTAGAACCGCACGACCACACCTGCCGGCTTGGCTGAAATCAAGTGCGTAAATGTTCCCCTGTTGAGGGGTAGATTTAGGCACCTATGGGGGCATGTTTACGTGTATCATAGAACACAATAATGAGTAAACAAAACACACTGCCAACCTTTTGAAAATACGTTTGTCGGCAGTGAACAACGTTAAAAGTCTTACTTACACTAGTTAACATAATAATACACAACCATTCTACTGGTAGTAAACAATCTTTTTTGGTAAACATCCACCTGTTAGCATGATATGGCCTACACAGAAGTTTGAATATTAATTAAAGGCCTAATCATCATCAGTGTGCGAGTAGCAATTTATGCACAAAAAAATATAGTGTTCCCTGTGGCACAAACATCGTGGCCTACCTTTCCTATCTAAAGCACCTGACCCATTATTGATTTCTCTTTGATTACTTGTATTGTTTCAAGCAATGAATACAAAGGCAATTTTCATCCTCTTCACCGGACTACTGCTCACTGTAAAACAAATGAAGAAGAACTGGATGGGACATTCTCTGAGACGTGAGTGACTGCTAATTGACGCTTTGGAAGGTTTAGTTTCTGACGGGAGATTGAGGGGAAGGCGGCCATACAAGATGACAGACGGCGTAAAGGAAGCACAAATTACGGAACCTAAGGAGGCTGACAGACGACAGGAACGCGTGAAGAGCTATCACACAGAAAGCCCCTGTTCTTGCACATAGTAGTTTCTTGCCGTTATCAGTCCTTGTTCTCAGAGAATTAATCCTCTCTGCTTGAGATTCATTAGGTTCAAACAGCTTTTTAGCAGATTCTACCTTTTAGTTTGTCCTGTGCCTTCATTTTTTAAGATTGCGTTTCCTGCTGTTGTCATCTTAAAGTTTCCTGGAAAGGGTACTAGTTAGGATGGCATTGCAAAATAGTGCTTAAATGTGCCCCAACAGAACTGCGAAAATGTGCCCCATCGCCACCTTTCAATTAGTTTCGAAACTGTGTAAGTAGGCTGTCTAGGTTTTTTTATTGGTAACGCCACGTAGCGCTCTGTATGAAAATCACTGGCTGTGCTGTGTGCAGTCTGTGGCTGGGTGGCATTGTTGTAATATTTGCTATTGTAGTGTTGAGCTGTTGGCTGTTAACAGCGCGTAGCGTTGCGCAGTTGGAGGTGAGCCGCCGGCAGTGGTGGATGTGAGGAAGTGAGATGGCGAATTTTTGAGAGCGGATGATCTGGACGTGTGTCCATCAGAAACAGTACATTTGTAAGAATGTATGTCATGAACTGCTATATATATTATGACTTTTGAACACTATTAAGGTAAATACATTGTTTGTTCTCTATCAAAATCTTTCATTTGCTAACTATGCCTATCAGTAGTTAGTGTCTTCAGTAGTTAGAATCTTTATCTAGCTGGCTGTAGTGGCGCTCGCTGTATTGCAGTAGTTCCAGTAACGACGATTTTTGTGAGGTAAGTGATTTGTGAAAGGTATAGGTTAATGTTAGTCAGGGCCATTCTTTAGTAGGGATTATTGAAAGTCAGATTGCGTTGCGCTAAAAATATTGTGTGTCAGTTTAAGCACAGTCAAGTATAATTTTTCTAAGGGGACGTTTCAACTGCAGTAGTAATTTTCAGGCTATCAAACTACACATATGCACCTAGTAAAGCAGAATAATCTCGGGTAACCGAAGATGTAATTATCTATTCACAGTTCTGAAAGCTATTCACTCCATGAGTTTCGATATTTGAGCGACAAAATGTAATCACCTTGAAGAAAAACACAAATATGTTCGCCGCGCTAAAACATTCACTCAGCTGGTGCCGTGAGAGCTATCAGGAGATCTTCCAGTGTCGGTAGCAAGAACGTTTCCGGAGTAAAATGCTCTGAGTAAACGTGCCCCGTTCGTAGACGTACCTCGGTCTTCCATATGTGACGATTGGTCAAAGTTATATCGCATCAGTGGAATATATATGTCTGCTGTTGCAGTCGACGCAGTAGCCGGTAGTCCGAAGACTGGTTTGGTACAGCACTCTATCGTGTGCTTGTTTCATATCTGCATAATTGCTACAATAATCAGTTTAAATCTGCTTATTGCATTCAGCACTTCCTCTACTTCTACAGCTTTTACCCCTCACACATATCTCCAGTGTTAAGTTAACTATCTCTTGATACCTTACGACTTATTACACGAATATTGACCTTCTTTTAGCCACTTTGTCCCATAAATTTTTTTTTTCGTGGAGTCGATTCACCACCTCTGCATTAGATACTTGGCCTTCCCATCTAAGTTTCAACTTGTATCTACTGTTCAGCCACCAACAATTCCCGCACATTTGGCGTTAGCCCCACGTATTTCGAAGTGTGCCTAAAGCCTGATCACAAGTGCTGGAGTATATCACTTACTAAACCAAATGTGGTTATTCTAATGAAGGTAATTAATTAATAGTTTAACGGTATTAAACAGCTAGCCGAAGAAGACGCACGCTGATGTACTACATCACAGTCTTAGGTAACAATCCCTTCACAAACGTACAACTCCATTCCTGTCATCCATGACTATTAGGCCTTCCATCTCCCTTTACGTACTCAATCACCCGTTCAGTATCCTCATATATTGGCTCTACCTCTTCAGCTTCTGATTGAGATGTCAGCATGTATATCTCAATTATTCTTATCGGTGTTGGTTTGCTGTCGCTTCTCATGAGGCCAACCCTGTAACTGAACTGTTCACAGTTACTCACTATCTGCCCTAACCTTCCTATTCACAATGAATCTTACGTTGAACCATTTTCTGCTGCTGTTGATATTGCCCTATATTGCTCTGGCCAGATATCGTATATTTACATTGAGCCTTTGCATTTTCGAACTTCAGTTCAAACATGTGACATTCCACGCCCCGACTCGTGGATAGTTAGCCTTTCGTTGAGTGCGCAATCTTTTTCCGATGGTAGCCTTCCACCTTCCCTCTTGACAGTTCTCTTTTGAGGTCCTAATGGGGGACTAGTTAAGAATCTTTTGCCGCTGAGAGAACTTCATGAGACTTTTTCATTTAAAGGCCACAAGTTCTGTGGCTACTCATTACCTAATGCAGTGGTTTTTGTGGCCCCAATGCCGTTGATCATCGCTGCCTTTCCCGCATTTTAGGGGAAATTTCCCATCCCACGACCAAGAGAGTGCCCTGACTCTCTGTCCGTTCCTCTGCCCTCTTTGACAAGGCCTTTGGCAGAATGAGGGTGACTTCTTGCGCCGGAAGTCTTCGACCGACACTGCTGATGATTTTTCTTGAAATCCTAAGACGGCGGGATTCGAACCCGGGAAAGAGGACGTTTCGCTGTCTAATACCCTAGAAAGAGAGACAGACAGCTTGAATGGTAGAAGCAATAATTCACGATGACGCCGTCACTGCCGCTTTCAAGAGCTGCTTTAGTGATGACGGAACTGGCTTGCTGAAAAATTCTTTCGGAAGAAAAGTGCAAGTGCTTGAAGTACACTACTGACCATTACAATTGCTACACCAACAAGAAATGCAGATGATGAGTATTCATTGCACAAATATATTATACTACAACTGACATATAAATTACATTTTCACGCAATTTGGGTGCATAGATCCTGAGAGATCAGTACCCAGAACAACCACCTCTGGCCGTAATAATGGCCTTGATACGCTTGGGCATTGAGTTTAATAGAGCTAGGCTGGCGTGTACAGGTACAGCTGCTCATGCATCTTCAACACGATGCCACAGTTCATCAAGAGTAGTGACTGGCGTATTGTGACGAGCCAGTTGCTCGGCCACCATTGACCAGACAATTTCAATTGGCGAGAGATCTGGAGAATGTGCTGGCCAGGGCAGCAGTCGAACATTTTCTGTATCCAGAAAGGGCCGTACACGACCTGCAACATATGGTCGTGCATTATCCTGCTGAAATGTAGGGTTTCGCAGAGATCGAATGAAGGGTAGAGCCACGGGTCGTAACACATCTGAAATGTAACGTAAACTGTTCAAAGTACCGTCAATGCGAACAAGAAGTGACCGAGACGTGTAACCAGTGCCACCCCATACCATGATGCCGGGTGATACGCCAGTATGGAGATGACGAATACTCGCTTCCAATGTGCGTTCACCACGATGTCGCCAAACACGGATGCGACCATCATGATTGTGTAAACAGAACCTGGATTCATCCGAAAAAATTAAGTTTTGACATTCGTGAACCCAGGTTCGTGTTGAGTACACCATCGCAGGCGCTCCTATCTGTGATGCAGCGTCAAGGTAACCGCAGCCATGGCCTCCGAGCTGATAGTCTATGTTGCTGCAAACGTCGTCGAACTGTTCGCGCAGATGGCTGTTGTCTTCCAAACGTCCCCATCTGTTGACTCAGGGATCGAGACGTGGCTGCACGATCCGTTACAGCCATGCGGATAAGATGCCTGTCATCTCGACTGCTAGTGATACGAGGCCGTTGGGATCGAGCACGGCGCTCCGTATTACCCTCCTGAACCCACCGATTCCATATTTTGCTGACAGTCATTGGATCTCGACCAACGCGAGCAGCAATGTCGCGATATGATAAACCGCAATCGCGATAGGCTACAACCCGATCTTTATCAAAGTCGGAAACGTGATGGTACGCATTTCTCCTCCTTACACGAGGCATCACAACAACGTTTCACCAGGCAACGCCGGTCAACTGCTGTTACTTCAGACGAATTCAATAATTATTGACTTTGTGCTTCATCGCGAGCAAGTTCTCGATAGCACACGACAAAATTAAGACCTCTAGTGGGTACCTTTTCAATTAAATGTTGATTTCTCGTGGGCACTGCACGGAGCCGAGGGTTCACCAAGTCTGGCGGACAAGCCGACTAGTGTGACGTCACAAGTCCGTTGCAGGGCCCGTATATCTTCCTGGCCCCGAGTTACGGATCGTAAACTCAGAGGCCAATAACGGTCGACACATGCTGTGATGCAATATAAAGTGGGAACGAAAGCTCAACATTATCCATGGAAAGAACAAAAGCAAGCATCAGTACGAAGAGGGCACGGTTTTACATAATTTCAACACTCTCTTAGTTTCGAATTATGTGAATACAACTTCAACTGCTTGGAGCAGTCACTTCAGTATGCTGAAAGCTTCCTATCGATTCCGCTCGTATCAAATTTACAAGGCAACAGACTAAATAATCACATCTGCTGCGATGTACTACTTCGCCATCCGTACTGCGTGAAGACGGCCAACAGAAATATACACGCCCAGCGCACTGATTGGCCAGCGCCGGTCAGAGATCTGGTGATGCTACAAGAGGTATCTGCACTTTCCTGTACGCATAAGATGTACCACTCTGGCGGACAGGAATGAGTGGCTGTGAGGCAACATGGGAGTTGGCGAGAGTGCGACATTATGATAGACAAAAAAAGAGCTGCCTTGCAATTCTTTATATGGTATCCCAGTATCAAGTGACTAGTAATTGACAGTAGTCCATAAAAAACTCTTAGGAGTCCTTTGACAGGAGCGTTGTGAAAATGTAATTTCCTAGTATGATTTCATCCCCTCATCAGCAAAGAAGTGCATGTGGGGAACTGATAATCGCAACTAGACAGTTGAAACCAATGCAACCGTTAAATAATGTATGTGAGGATTATCTGAAATAAACTGTGCATTGAAAAATATGGTTCTCTCTCATTCTCTCTGTTTGTGATATGGAAAATATTAACTAGTTTTGGAACATTTGTGGTAAGTACTATGGGACCAAACTGCTGAGGTCATAGGTCCCGCCGGCCGGTATGGCCGTGCGGTTTTAAGCGCGTCAGTTTGGAACCGCGTGACCGCTATGGTCGCACGTTCGAATCCTGCCTCGGGCATGGATGTGTGTGATGTCCTTAGGTTAGTTAGGTTTAAGTAGTTCTAAGTTCTGGGGGACTGATGACCTCAGTAGTTAAGTCCCATAGTGCTCAGAGCCATTTGAACCATTTTTTCATCGGTCACTAAGCTTACACACTACCTAATCTAACTTAAACTAAATTACACTACGGACAACACACACACACAGCCATGCCCGAGGGAGGACTCGAACCTCCGACTGGAGGAGCCGTGCGGACCGTGACGAGACGGCTTAAACCGCGCGGCTACCCCGCTCGGCTAACTACGTAGTTTTCAGATTAATGTTATCCCTCATTCTTGTCTGGTCCAAACTGCACTGAGGTGACAAGTCATAGGATAGCGATATGCACATATACAGACGGCGGTAGTATCGCGTACAGGAAGATATAAAAGGGTAGTGCATTGGCGAAGCTATTATTTTTACTCAGGTGATTCATGCGGAAAGGTTTTCGAAGTGATTAGTGCTGCACGACGCCAGCTAACAAATTCTGAATGCAGATTGGCACTTGGAAATAGAGCATGGGACAGTCCACTTCGGAAATCGTTAGGGAAAACAAATTCCAAGATACACAGTGTCAAGAGTGTACAGAGAATACCAGATTTCACGCATTACCTCTGACCATGGACGACGCAGCCTCCAGCGATCTTCACTTAACGACCGAGAGATGTTGTCTACGTAGAGTTGTCAGTGCTAACAGACAAGCAACACCGCGCGAAACAACTGCAGAAACATTTGGGACGTACAATGAACGTATCCGTTAGGACATTGCGGCGAAATCTGGCGTTAGTTGGCTATGGCAGCGGACGACAGACGCGAATACTTCGCTAAATCATGACATAGCCTGCAACGCCTCTCCTGCGCTCGTTACCATGTCAGCAGGACTCTAGCGGCCTGATCAGACGAGTCCCCATTTCAGGTGGTAACACGTGACGGCAGGTTCGAGTGTGGCGCAGACCCCACAAAGCCATACATCCAAGTTGTCAACAAGGCACCGTGCAAGCTGGTGGTGGCTCCATGATGATGTGGGCTACGTTTGCTGTTTCCTCTAGTCCAATTGAACTGATCATTGACTAGAAATGATTGGCTACTTGGAGACCATTTGTAGCCATTCACGGACGTCAAGTTCCCAAACAATTATAGAATTTTCATGGATGACAATGTGCCATGTCACCAGGCCACAGTTGATGACGACTCATTTGACGAACATTCTGGACAATTCGAGCGAATGGTTCGGCTACCCAAATCGCCCGACATAAGACCCATCAAACATTTTATGGGACGTAATCGAGAGGCCAGTTCATGCACAAAATCCTGCACAGGAAATACTTTCGCAATTATAGACGTACATACAGGGTGGTCGGAAATTCCCGTTACAAACTTCTAGGACATGTAAAGGGTAGTGAATACATAGCAGTTTGAATAGGAACCCATGTTCGGAAACGTATCGTTTCCATTCTACGACAGTTTCAATGCAGATGATTATCTCATCCACGCCCACGTGAGGAATGTACTTAGGCGTGACGCAGTGCAATTGTTGTAATCCATTTGAAAAGAATACTGTAGGCGCCCGGTGCTCCCCGTCGCCTATGATGGTCTGGATGGCCGAGCGGTGACCTCTCCAGTTGTCAGGATGCTAGGAAATGGCTGTGGACGCGTCAGAAGTGCCAAAGAATCATTATTAATTCATAACACCTTCATTCCTGCCTAGTACAATGTGGCTTGGTGATATCAACGACCTTCCCCGAGTCCTCGCTGACTCGTAGCGATGACACCAGATCCGGGCTGCTCCAGTCTTGCTAGCGCAACGCCGCGTGCTGTGACATAGCGGAGGAATCTCCTTACTTCGGCCGCGTGTGGCTGGCGGCGCCCCGCTGGGCGGCCGGCTCGGCTGCGGACAGCAAGCTGCTGCGCATGGAGCCTCTAGGTTGGAATCCAGACGCTGTCGGCACGAGAGGCGTTCTCGTATTGTGGAGTGTACTCAATCCCACCCCGTCTTCTTCCCTGCTCCTCCTGGTGGCTCGTCCGCGGTGGACGGGCAGAACGGGCTGCAATCCCCCAGCGTCGTCAGCTCACCCAGTTGTGACGGCAGATGCACAGGGCCTAGGCCCCGCACGATCTCGACGACAGTTCACTGATGTGGTCAGCATTGGCGGCAAGCGAGTCTGCCGCGATGTCTGCTAATCCTGGGTTGATGATTGACAGCGGCAGCAGACAGGACCAGAGCTGGTACCGTCCCCTCACGTCTGTTGCTGGATGGCCCGCCCTTACTGCAACATCTCCTTAATAAAGATTGACATGTCGATCGCCGTGCTGATCGCTACGCAGCGACCCAGTACACATCTCACTGCAAGTCTAACTGCGAGTGCCTTGTTGCTATCAAAGCTGGCGTATTTAAAGGAAGCACGAGCGACGTCCTGACGTCATGTTCGTTTGTAATGAACGCATTCGCTCCACTTATACTGCTGATTCATCTGTCGTACTCGCCCCTTAGGTGTTCGTACGACAGAGTTACGTGTTGTTACGGCAGACTTACACGAAGTTGTGAAATGCAGTACAGCAGACGCTATACCTCTGACTTGCACTCTACGAAAGTCTCCGTCTAACACAAACCCGCGTGCTAAGCAATTCTCTCTCGCCTGTTGTGTGTAACCAGGTCATTGCCCCAGCGTGACAACACATTCCGATGTATGTGCAGTCCTCCTACCTCTTGGTTAGTTTGGTCCCTTAAACCCCAACCAACCAACCAACCAACCTCTTGACTAACGTACTGCCTCTGGCTCTCGGCATAGGCAACGAAACTTTGACAATATTCCACGTTTCCAACTCTTTACTATTCCATGACACTACAATACTGACTCGTTCCATTATTACTTACACATTTGCTTTACATCTTACACCTTATGGTTCACATTAGTCGACAACAACAAGAACCCAGCATCTACGGCACCAGTTGCAACGTACCGAAGCATTACATCGATATGGCGACCAACAACGTTGTTACACGCATTGTACCTTCGAAACGTGTTCTGGTACACTCTCCATTCCACCTGGTGTCTCTTCAGTGTCTTGTGCAGCGGCCAGAACTCGTACCAGCAGATCTTCCTCTGTCTCTACAGGTGTCTCATAAATTAGGCTCTTCATACGACCCTTGTGAACCTACGTTCATCTGTGAAGAGAACTCGACGCAGGATCAGGGACGCGTCGATGAAACGGTGCAGGAACCATGTGCAGAAGGTGACGCGTTGTGGAAAGTCTGCTGGACCCATATCGTGTGCCCTATGTAAGTGCTACGGATATAATTGTTGCTCATGCAGGACGTCCGAGATGGTACTGTGACTAACAGCCATTGCACGCGCAATTGTTCGCGAACTCGTCGACGGGCTATCTTCAATGCGACGCAGTACACTTTCTTAAAATTCTGGGGTGTGGCGTCGCCGTGGAGCACCACAGTCCTGCCTCCTCACGGTGAAGGTATCCGTTTCTCGTAGCCGTTGTGTAACTTGGGCAAACAGTTTGTGCGATGGAGTGTGGCGGTGCGGAAAACGTTCGTGATACAGCCGACTAGCAGCTCTTCCGTTACGTCCAGCATCGCCATACACAAGGAGCATGTCTGTGTATTCTGCAGACGTGTACTGCACCATGTTTTCTCTATCTGTGATGCACAGGTATTGACTCAGTCTCACAGCAAAGCGGACAATAAGTGACATCTGGGGAACTTTTTACGTAGTGCACGTCATCGTGTCTACTCTGTTGCATACCAGGAAAGGGAACTCGGAGACGTTTCTCTTGTCCTCATCAGACGTTGACGAGGTACACATCTGAATTGAAACTGTTGTAGAACTGACATGGGTTCCTATTCAAAATGTTCTGTACTCACTACCCTCTACATGTCCTAGAAGTTTGTAAAGGGAACTTCCGACCACCCTGTAGAAGGATCATTGCTCAATATTGCTGCAGCAGACGTTCAACGACTTTTTGAGTCGATGTCACATCGAGGTGCTGCAGTACACTGGGCGAACGGAGGTCCAACATGGTATTAGGAGTTGTCCCACGACATATGTCGCCTAAGTGTAGTGTTGCATTTGTAATGGCATAGCTCCGGCAGAATGCTAAACCTTAATCTCCACTTTCGATACAGGACCGAAAACATATCGTCGACAACAACGTCTTTATTGAAACTTCCTGGCAGATTAAAACTGTGTGCCGGACCGACACTCGAACTCGGGACCTTTGCCTTTCGCGGGCATGTGCTCTACCAACTGAGCTACCCAAGCACTTCTATGCCTTCGCACTTTTCGTAAAGGCAGCTTGTATTCATATAATCTCATATCGCCCTTTCTAGTGGACAGTACACTTAGACTGTGTGCACCTACAATCGTTCTTCTAAATCGCACAGACGTATCGAGTTCGTATGTTATAGGTCGGTTGATTATGTTATTTAACAAAGAAAGAAGTTACGCTGAAAGCAAAAAAGCTGAGCCACAGACGTTAGCCACTCCACTCAAATATTTTTTTGCCGAATACAAAGCTCATGTTTTAACAAGGATGTACTTTGTGTGGAAACTGGCGCGAGTGCAACAGATCTGGGATTTTAATTAACAACAGCTGTTTGCCAGTCATCAGTAAAACAGTATACTCTCACCAATGATAAAAAAAATTAATTGCACTGAATGTATTGACTGTATTTCCCGCAACACCTATCGCAAAGCACCTACTCTGTGTAAATTGACAGAGCTCCACAAAATTTAATTAATAATATGGGGGAGACGTGTATTTATGAAGTTTTAGTGTTGTTACGATTAATGTTATTGGATGACACGAGGAAGAGCCAGGTCCGATTATCATCGACTGGTGCACGTTATAAATGGTAAAGCCCGGCCTCAATTTGTGCCCAACAGAGGAACTTTTTCATAGGCGATTCGTTGGAATCTCTTCTAGCTTTCCTTTTTTCCAATGGCCTTGTAAGATTGAGAAAAATTACGACGCTGTCATAATAATGACGGATGAAGTTGGCGCAATAGTGACCTTGCGTATGAAAGACTGGAAAACAGTTTTCTAAAATGCAGAGCAACCCCTCAGTATTTACACAGCCATTCACATTTCTTCCTTTTTTATTATTTACTCTTGAGGAGCACAAAGCACACCTCTTTGAGACATTTTTTTCTTCTCACTTGGGGGTACATACATCGGGAAATAAGCCCACGTTTGTACCTGAAGTCTCATAGTGATTATACTCACTGGTAGTCGCACGTAAAGTGTACTCAGTTACCTGTGTACTCCTTGGCAGCTGTTCTGCGACGTTGGGTAGGACGCTTTTTTATTCGCTCTGATTTCGCGATACAAAAGAAGGGGTTTAAAAATACGCCCGCCGGAGTGGCGGGGCGGTTCTAGGCGCTTCAGTCAGGAACCGCGCGATCGCAACGGTCGCAGGTTCGAATCCTGCCTCGGTCATGGATGTTTGTGATGTCTTTAGGTTAGTTAGGTTTAAGTAGTTCTAAGTTCTAGGGGACTGATGACCTCAGATGTTAAGTCCCATAGTGCTCAGAGCCTTCTGAACCATTTAAAAATACATGTATAAAAAAGAAAATAATATCATCCTAAACCGCTTCACCGTTAGTCGTATGAATGCATTGAAAGCCGTTATCTGATCTTGAAGGTCTACGCCATCCATTTGCTTTTTCACTTCTTTTCACGTCACCATGTGACACGGCTTGTGTTCGTTTTAGAACACATTTAAGGGTCATCTATTAGTCAGGAAGTGAACGCTTTGCATTCGTACACCGAACCACGAGTTTTCGGATGTGCTACGTGAACTGTGGTGGCAATCATTAAAACAAAGGCGTTTCTCTTCGCGGCAGATTCCTCTCACGAAATTTCAATCACCAACTGTCTCTTCAGTTTGTGAAAATATTTTTTTTTTTTTTTTTTTGCAATCATCTACATAGAGAGGAATGATCATCATAATAAAATAAGAGAAATTATGTTTCGCATAGAATGATTTAAGCGTTCGTTCTTCCCACGCGCTGTTCGAGAATGGGACATTAGAGAAGTAGCCTGAAGTTGGTTCAATGAAGCCTGTGCCACGTCCTTAACTGTCGGTTTCAGAGTAATCAACAACTGAGAAAGTCAAACAATTTAAATGCCATAAAACTTCATGCGACTGTAGTTCGTTATTTGGTGTGACTGGGTTAATGGTAGAGGTGAAGTTAAACAATAACTGTGTAAGTTAGTTACATGTTCTATGGATCATTTTGCACGGGAGATCGCAATGAGTTGGAACGAGTCATTTCACACTTACATCAAATGGTTCAAATGGCTCTGAGCACTATGGGACTCAACTGCTGAGGTCATTAGTCCCCTAGAACTTAGAACTAGTTAAACCTAACTAACCTAAGGACATCGCAAACATCCATGCCCGAGGCAGGATTCGAACCTGCGACCGTAGCGGTCTTGCGGTTCCAGACTGCAGCGCCTTTAACCGCACGGCCACTTCTGCCGGCCACTTACATCACAAATTAATTACACACAGCTATATTCTGAAGATTTCTAAGACTTTTTTTCCGAAAAATAACAGAAATTCTTCTATGGAACAGAAGTTGTCAACGAGAAACTTTCTCAGTTAGTCAAATTTTACTTTGCTGTCTGTCAGACATTTTATGTAACCGGGTAAATGATCAATAACTTTTGTTGTAACATTGTGCACCCGTTTTGGTGCTAAGGACGACGTTAATTTGCGTTAATGAATGCCATTTTTTCTTCTGGTATTGTAAATATGTTGCTTTTCAATTGGGCAATTGTTTACAGCAAACTTTATAAGGGAATAAATATACTACCAAACAGTACGCCAAATGCCAACTCATTTAAACATTACAACATGACAATGGGTGAGCACCACATATCATTCTTAGAGCACGTTTTTGCGTACTGAAGACTTTCTTTCTTAAAGATGAGGTACTCAGGATATTATTCGATATGAGATTATTGAATGAAAATATGCCAAATACATCAAATGACTTTGTATTTATTTTCCTCTCCCGAAGATTTGCAATGATTTTAAATGGATATATGACTGAATTAAGCTGTTTTAGAAATTCCAAAGTGTGCTTTCTCCAATATATGGGCACCTAAAAGTTTTGAAGTTTCAACCTCATTTATTATTTCTTAACCCCATGGTACACTACTGTTGGTATAGTATCCTCAGATGTCAAGAATTAATTTCTTGTGTCTTTTTAGGATTAGTAGTGAGACCATTCGCAGAAAACCAATGATACTTCTGAGAACTTCATTTACCATATCTTCTGTCTCTGTTTGTATGATGAATTGATTACAGTACTAGTGTCATCTGCAAAAACAAATATTTCTGCTTGTTGTATATGGAAGATTGTTAACACAAATGAGGAACAATAGTGGATCTAAGATTAAGCCTTGGGGAACCGTGTACGTGATTTCTCCCCAGCCCGAATTAAGTAAACGAACTATATTGGTTGAATTACTAGGTACAACTTTCTGTAATCTTTTGGTTAGGTATGGTATCATCCGTTCGTTGGCTACACAATCACTCCCACAGCGCTTGAATTTATCTAGGAGAATACTGTGATTCACACTGTCAAATGCTTTAGCTGGGTAGCAGAAAATACGAACCGGCGCTGTTCTACTATTTAATTCTAGTAAAATCTTCGGAGTGAACATGTAAACTGCATTCCCAGAAGATTTAGGATGCAAAGCGGCACCCAGACGACGAGGTAAATCATAGTGGGGCTGCGATCACAAGCTCACACGAAAAGAAAAAGTACGAGCACAGAAGATGCAGAACAGGTCGATAGACATCTGTGTACATTAGAGATGAAATCCAGTGTACATTACACAGTGCTCGTTTCAGGAGCTCGCGTGCCGACACACACACACACACACACACACACACACACACACACACACAAAGAGAGAGAGAGAGAGAGAGAGAGAGAGAGAGACCCATTTTTTCTACTGGATACATGAGGCCTGAACAGGCGAACCGCCGGAGAGCTTACAGTCTTGACGCAACGCTAAATGGGGCGCAAAGCCGGATGCTTCCTCCTCCTCCCGTTTCATATTTCTCAGCTCTCCAGTTCTATCACGACGTGGTCCCCTCACCTCTGCTGCTGTGTCCTAGGCTATAAAGACCAGAAGCGCTCTTTCTGCAGGTTTTCGGTGATTCGTGCAACGTATCGGCTGTGTTATGTTCGCAGAACTAATCAACGTACGTCGAAAAAACCTTATGACTTTGTCTTTAACTTGTTCATTGTCCAATTAAATCGCACATTTCGGTACAAGCACTCTAGTTGCACCATACCAGACAAGGCGATGCAGCAGATACACAGAGAATGGGAAACATTGTTCCGCATCCAGCTCAGAATGTACTGTTATTATATTCTATGCTACTGCACGATTAACGGCCATGAAACCAATTTTGAAATATCATAATCACAGTCAAGAATTCACTGTGTATTATGAAACAGCCACTTCAAAACACTGTGAAACTTCATCAACACCCACACACACACACACACACACACACACACACACACACACACACACAGAGAGAGAGAGAGAGAGAGAGAGAGTGAGAGAGCACAGGTTAGGTGTAGGACAAGTAACAAATGATAACCTTTTCAAATCTGTACATGTTCTTAAAGAAATGTTTCTTTCTTAGGTCACAGTGAATTTTTAACGATGCTATACTGTGAAGTAAACTGTTGATTCTAATCAGTATGTTCAAAAATGGTTTTTATAATCGAATCTGTACAATAGCGAGGAATAAAGGAAACGTTTCTTAAAATCTTAAACCGCACTTCCTAGGAAGTTTTTAAGTGATTCTACCCATTTGTCAGTTTTTCCTTTATTTTCTGTATTGTCTTACAATTTTGGCTTTAGGTTACGCTAATCAGTGGTACTCTGCAATGACCTTGCATCACTCCACGATCGTAGCTTATACCGTTTTCGTTATACATGCCAGCCCAACATGCTGGTGCCTGGCTGGCCCGCTGACACGTATGCGGCCATCACTGCAGGACACGTTGAAGCGAGACTCATCCGAAAAGATTACATGTCGCCACTCAGCCCCCCCAGTGACGGTGGTCACGTGCCCATTGCAGTCGGAGGAGTTTGTAATTTCTGGACGGTGGAAGCCGACCTAATAGCAGGCGTGCATTGAGTCGAACCTGCAGCAGACGGCGACGAACCGTCGATGAAGATAAGTTCACACCTGCTGCAGTACTCCAGCGACGAGCCAACACTATGGATGACGTTGTACGGTCCGTAATGGCCATGCGGACAAGATGATGGTCATCCCGTGTAGTGGTAATGTTCGGTGATCCAGTTTCCACTCGGCGCTGCGTACGACCTTCCTCTATCCACTGCCTCCACATACGCATCAATGTCGCATCAGGATGCCCTGTGCGAGCCGAAATGTCACGGTATGACAACCCTGTTTCCCGGAAACCGATCATTCTGCCCCGTTCGAACTCGCTCACATGCCGATAATGCTCCATTTGAAGTCCACGAGGCATACTGGCACTCACTGTATTGTTTCCTCTCTGTGTGACAGCTCTGCACCGACTACACTAGGCTCTACACGTACCCTGTCGGACCGACACGAGAGGGCTCTGCTCGACCTACGTGTACCCCATCTCGCTGCAAAACGTATCACGTATTGCTTGCACATCCATGGCCACTTCCACCAAGTGTGGCGCTATTCAGGTAATTCCTTCTCGGTGCTGACTTCCCTCAAACGGCAGTGTATAACGTTATTCCCCATTTGTTACTATTTTTCTACTAGATCTGGCTGTTTTCAGTGGATATGACACCTTGTGGCTCTGAGCACTATGGGAGTTAACTACTGTGGTCATCAGTCCCCTACAATTTAGAACTACTTAAACCTAACTAACCTAAGGGCATCATACACATCCATGCCTGAGGCAGGATTCGAACCTGCGACCGTAGCATCCGCGCGGTTCCGGACTGCGCGCCTAGAACCGCTAGAGAATGAGTGTTTATCCAAGTAGTAGTGCACTGTTGGTCTTGTTCAATGCTGAGCATTCTTAGCTCTTAGTAATAACAGACTTGTTCTACATGAGGCCGGCCGGGGTGGACGAGCGGTTCTAGGCGCTACAGTCTGGAACCGCGTGACCGCTACGGTCACAGGTTCGAATCCTGCCTCGGGCATAGATGTGTGTGATGTCCTTAAGTTAGTTAGGTTTGAGTAGTTCTAAGTTCTAGGGGACTGATGACCTCAGATGTTAAGTCCCACAGTGCTCAGAGCCATTTGAACCATTTTTATCCTACATGAGCACTCACAGGTGTAGTATACTGTTCTCGGCGTAAATAAAATGGCGCGTTCTGTGAAATCCCCAGTAGGCTTAGGTATCCCTTTGTATTCGTAGTATATATCATGCCCGTGTGCAATCAAATTTGAGTGCACTGGTACTATCAGCAATAGTATGTCGTGTTCCAAGCACAATCAACGCTTCCATGTTCTATTAACGCACCCTTATAAGAGCGGAACCCATTTTTTTTTTTTAAGTTTTAAGCACAATCCGGTCTCTTTAAAACCAACAGCAAACTAGGTAGGTATACGTGTTCTACGTTCTCAAGGTAACATCAGTGTCATGGACTGTCTAAGATATCGAGTTCTCTACAATGTACAAGGGTGTGCTGACAAGTAATGCCTCCGAATTTTTTATGTAGAAACTCTTAAAGCTTTTTAAATGAGACAAACGCTATTAACATTCCACACCTTTATTAATCATTTCTACATATTTTCAGCCCTCTATCGCTAGAGGGCTCCGAATTGTAGCATAGAAAGTGGTGGCGCGCAACGTAACTATGTCGGTGCGTGAGAAATACAATTCTGTAATAGAGTTTCGAATTCGAAGAGTTCGTCCAAAGATGGAACATCCTCTCCTTCAGCATGACCAACCTCAAGTGCTGCGGCATCTGCAACAATCCGACGAACTGGGTTCACTGTAATCGACCATCCTCCATGCGGTTCTGACTTGGCCCCGTCCTACAATCGTCTGTTTACGAAACTTAAAGAATACCTTCGAGGAGTTCGAAATGATAATAATGAAGCGATGGAAGCAGACGTGAGGTGGTGGCTCCGTCAACAAAGTCAAACATTCTACAGTAATCATCTAAGAAAATTAGTGTGTCGCCAGGGTTACTATGCTGAGAAAAAAATACGTAGAAATGAAAACTAAAGGCGTGGAATGTTAGTAAGTTTTGATTTTATACAAAAATTTCAAGAGTTTTCAAGTAAGTCATTTCGAGGCTTTACTTTTCAGCATGCTCTCGGAAACTGTGTTATCAGTATGCCTCCTGTTGTCCTTACTCTTCAAGAGAGTATTCGCTATTACCATCTGAAATTTACTGCACAGCTCAGTTACTCTTTCCCTTTTATCATTCCTACTACCAAGCCCATCTTCTCGCATAATCTTTGTTCTACTTCTTCCCCTACACGGTATTCCAGTCTCCTATAATTATTAGATGTCATCTTCCTTTAAATACAAAATCACCAGTTCAGTATCCTCATATGCTGTATTTGTTCGTCTTCTGCTTGCCACGTTGGTACGTATACCTGAACTACCGTTGTCGGCATTAGTTTTCTGTAGAATCTGATGAGAACAGCCCTACAAAGGTATTGTGAACACTTATGTCAATGTATGTATGCTGATTTATCTGAGTCTGTTATATGGAAATAAATTCAAGTAGACACAAGGCCGTATGTTAATACTCCTTACATTGTTAATACACTCCTGGAAATTGAAATAAGAACACCGTGAAATCATTGTCCCAGGAAGGGGAAACTTTATTGACACATTCCTGGGGTCAGATACATCACATGATCACACTGACAGAACCACAGGCACATAGACACAGGCAACAGAGCATGCACAATGTCGGCACTAGTACAGTGTATATCCACCTTTCGCAGCAATGCAGGCTGCTATTCTCCCATGGAGACGATCGTAGAGATGCTGGATGTAGTCCTGTGGAACGGCTTGCCATGCCATTTCCACCTGGCGCCTCAGTTGGACCAGCGTTCGTGCTGGACGTGCAGACCGCGTGAGACGACGCTTCATCCAGTCCCAAACATGCTCAATGGGGGACAGATCCGGAGATCTTGCTGGCCAGGGTAGTTGACTTAAACCTTCTAGAGCACGTTGTGTGGCACGGGATACATGCGGACGTGCATTGTCCTGTTGGAACAGCAAGTTCCCTTGCCGGTCTTGGAATGGTAGAACGATGGGTTCGATGACGGTTTGGATGTACCGTGCACTATTCAGTGTCCCCTCGACGATCACCAGTGGTGTACGGCCAGTGTAGGAGATCGCTCCCCACACCATGATGCCGGGTGTTGGCCCTGTGTGCCTCGGTCATATGCAGTCCTGATTGTGGCGCTCACCTGCACGGCGCCAAACACGCTTACGACCATCATTGGCACCAAGGCAGAAGCGACTCTCATCGCCGAAGACGACACGTCTCCATTCGTCCCTCCATTCACGCCTGTCGCGACACCACTGGAGGCGGGCTACACGATGTTGGGGCGTGAGCGGAAGACGCCCTAACGGTGTGCGGGACCGTAGTCCAGCTTCATGGAGACGGTTGCGAATGGTTCTCGCCGATACCCCAGGAGCAACAGTGTCCCTAATTTGCTGGGAAGTGGCGGTGCGGTCCCCTACGGCACTGCGTAGGATCCTACGGTCTTGGCGTGCATCCGTGCGTCGCTGCGGTCCGGTCCCAGGTCGACGGGCACGTGCACCTTCCGCCGACCACTGGCGACAACATCGATGTACTGTGGAGACCTCACGCCCCACGTGTTGAGCAATTCGGCGGTACGTCCACCCGGCCTCCCGCATGCCCGCTATACGCCCTCGCTCAAAGTCCGTCAACTGCACATACGGTTCACGTCCACGCTGTCGCGGCATGCTACCAGTGTTAAAGACTGCGATGGAGCTCCGTATGCCACGGCAAACTGGCTGACACTGACGGCGGCGGTGCACAAATGCTGCGCAGCTAGCGCCATTCGACGGCCAACACCGCGGTTCCTGGTGTGTCCGCTGTGCCGTGCGTGTGATCATTGCTTGTACAGCCCTCTCGCAGTGTCCGGAGCAAGTATGGTGGGTCTGACACACCGGTGTCAATGTGTTCTTTTTTCCATTTCCAGGAGTGTATATTTATATTCAACTATGAAATTAATACATATGATTCTAGCCCTTCCACTCCAAAGTTATGCCACTGTAATGATAGTCTGAAATATTTATAAATAGCACAATTATTATGGCAGAACGTAGTCCAACAAGTACATACAGAATTTATACACGTATCGGTGTTCGACATACAAAAATACTGTGAACACTACATATGAACGCTGAGACGCACCGCTAAACCCGCAGGACAGTGTAACCTCCCCACAAAAATTACGAAAGACAATATTTAAATGTTAATGAGATTAGAACCTAGTGTAACCTCCCAGCAATGGAATTTAATGACAATAAATGAAAAATAGCAATCTGAGCCAGGTGTAAGCTCCCCACAAAAAATGGAAGACTTAAAAATGTTCCAAAATTCAGTTCCCCACAAAAATGAAAGATAATTCAATGATAATGAAATCTCAGTGACAATGAAAATGCAAATAGACCGAAATGTCGATCTTAGGCCCTGTTCTTACCTCAGTAAAATTGCATCTGCTCTTATTTTTCGCCATAGCTTGGAGGAAATGCATCGCAAAAGTTCTTTGAACTTAAGTAAATTTTTTTCTTTAAGGAAATGCATGGGAAACTTTCTTTCAATAAAATGTTTATTTTGTTAAAATGCTTGGTTTGAAAACAAAATTATTATTGGGGCGATTCTTGAACAAATTAATTACACTTAAGATGCATTACATTATCAGATGAGCGCAATGCTGCTTCATTACCTTATTTAAAAAATATACCTCGTCCTGAATCTTGACCAGAGGCCCATGTCGACGCCCGCCGACTCCTCACACACAACTGCGACTGTCTCTCGCGCGCTACTACATGTTCTCGCGACTCGCTACGTACAACTACTTTCTTGCAACAGAACTCGCGACCGACTGCTACTCGCAACTGCAACTGTCTCTCGCGCGGTCAAGCGCAGACTAGGAACGATAAATAACTCTCTGGTCAGCGATTCTGTCATGCCTCGCCATCGCTGCTACAGAACAAACGTGTTTCAACAGGGCAGATAGTATTGTTGTGGGTTGGCAGGAGAGCTAACACCAGGTTACAAGAGGAAGCCGAAAGGCACGCGTTTTAGCTCACGCAGGCTGGCGTGAGGTCTGGAACAGGACAAGGAAATTAGAATTTAGAAATACGGACGTAGCTGGTGGAATACTTAACTTTAATCCATTAATGGTGAACGTCGGTCTGACGGTACATGCATCACAAGATCAATAGCAACTGATAATGGCGCCTTGCTAGGTCGTAGCAAATGACGTAGCTGAAGGCTATGCTAACTATCGTCTTGGCAAATGAGAGCGTATTTTGTCAGTGAACCATCGCTAGCAAAGTCGGTTGTACAACTGGGGCGAGTGCTAGGAAGTCTCTCTAGACCTGCCGTGTGGCGGCGCTCGGTCTGCAATCACTGATAGTGGCGACACGCTGGTCCGACGTATACTACCGGACCGCCGCCGATTTAAAGGCTACCACCTATCAAGTGTGGTGTCTGGCGGTGACACCACAAGTATAAATTGTGAAAAGCGGCCAAAATAAGGGCTGTCAGTTACACTCGGACGTACAACTTTATTATTTGATGAAAAATTACAAGATCCCCCCAAAAAAATTGAAGAAAACATACACAGCCTTAATCCGTGGGACTTAATTGCCGGCTGTAAGCCACTTTCATTTAAAAACGGATAAAGGCCAATAACTTAAAACGCAAGCATAAGCAGAACTTTAACAGGCAAGCCTTATCTTAAAACAGTTCTTTAGTTAGGATGAAGTAAACAAGTTAAATTCAAATCTGCTCAAGGGTCTGAGCACTATGGGACTTAACATCTGAGGTCATCAGTCCCCTAGAACTTAGAACTACTTAAACCTAACTAACCTAAGGACATCACACACATAAAGCAGTACACCCAAGAGCGCTCAGAGGTTCGAAGGTCGGCCTGTAATTCAAACACTAACTCTCGCTTAGATGAGACAGGCAGTCGGGCCAACCAGTCTCGATCCGACGGCAACCCAACCGACCGACAGTCAACGGACCCACCGACAATATAGCATGTTCCAACAGCCGACAACGAAATCCAAACGACACAATGCGAACAGTGGTCACTTGCTGGTAGATTAAGTAAATCTTAGCTTTCGTATCCACGATCGTAGCAGTGGGAATAGCAGCACACGCTCCGTCCGCGAGTGGACGCGCCAGCGGGCTCGGCCAAATCACGCGCCAAGGTTTCCTCGCTGTTGCACGCCAACCGACCAACTGCCTGCTGGTCCGTCCGCGACTGTTGTCCGTCGCGACTACACTGCTGGTGCGTCTCCCACTCACTTCCAGACACACGACGCGGAAATACCGGCTCGAACCCAACCACGCAGAGGAAAGAAGCCCACTGGCTAACCGACATCCCTGCACCAGGAAAGGACCGACTCAAGTTCCACAAGATAGTAATTGAAGGGGCCCAGAAGCGGTCAGAGAACCAGTTACACATCGCTCGATGAGACGACCGACCGAACGATCAACCAACAGTCGTCCCCGTTCAAATCCCCTTCCGTCTCCCGTTCATGTGTGTCGCCAGCGGTCGGGCGAGTACTGGCTGTCGGCGCCTCATCGGCGCTCCGTCCCCAACTTCACTGCTGGTCCGTTCCCAACTGACTTCACGACACACAACGACAGGGAAGTAATAGCACTGCCGCAAAGATAATACGGCAGGGCTTATCCCGGATAAGCGCTGCTGCCGCTGACGGGCAGGCAAAGCAGCAACTCAGTGACACATGTAACTGAAACTAACGAAACGAGGTGACAGTACGGCTGAGTAAAAGATTGCACGAACACGAGCCACGCACAGCTCAGACGCCTCTGTCCTGATCGTTTACACAGAATTCAACATAACAGAGAAGCAGATGACCGTGAACGACTGGAATTTTGTTGTTTGCTAATTGTAAATCACCGAGTAATCCCATTAATACTGATTCACTCGTGACTGTCAATGCACTAGTAATTCAGATCGGTGGTCTAACGAAAACCACCATGGTTTCATGGAGACACGTATTCAACGTGTGGCTCAAATGGCTCTGAGCACTATGGGACTTAACATCTCAGGTCATCAGTCCCCTAGAACTTAGAACTACTTAAACCTAACTAACCTAAGGAAATCACACACATCCATGCCCGAGGCAGGATTCAAACCTGCGGCCGCGGTAGCAGCATGGTTCCGGACTGAAGCGCATAGAACCGTTCGGACACAGCGACCGGACATTGTGTGGTGTAGTATGATAGACATTCAGTTGCTTAGGTCTGTTGTGTTTACCTCACCGTTTTACAGGGCCCATTACATAGAATTTCTTGAAAACAAGTTCTCTTCATCATTATAACAGATTATTTGGGCTACAGGAATCTGAGAGTTGTTCCAGCATGACGGGGCCGCAACACATTCCAGTCGTCAGGTGACACCCAACATCTGCTGAAGATAGAACGGCAGAAGTGGTTACGTTCCTTGGCCGTCTACGCAAATCTGCACCCAACTTCACTTTGTTTGTGGAGGTGCTTAAAAGCTAACATCTACAAAAATAAACTCAAAAGACTAATTCACTGAATTATGACTAGTGTAGCTCTCTTAAAAGAATGTCAGTACTACCTCACAAGAGCTACAGGTGATGTTTTCAATGGCCACAAGGTTTGAGGCGCCATGTCACGTGCTGCGCAGTCCCTCCCGCCGGAGGTTTGAGTTCACCCTCGGGCATGTGTGTGTGTGTGTGTGTGTGTGTGTGTGTCTGTGTGTGTGTGTGTGTTTTGTTCTTAACATCAGTGAGTCTGAGTTAGTTTTAGTAGTGTGTAAGTCTAGGGAACGATGGCCTCAGCAGTTTGGTACCTTAGGAACTGTCCGCAGCTCGTGGTCGTGCGGTAGCGTTCTCGCTTCCCACGCCCGGGTGCCCGGGTTCCCGGGTGCGATTCCCGGCGGGATCAGGGATTTTCTCTGCCTCGTGATGACTGGGTGTTCGCATCCTGCCTCGGGCATGGATGTGTGTGATGTCCTTAGGTTAATTAGGTTTAAGTAGTTCTAAGTTCTAGGCGACTGATCACCGTAGATGTTAAGTCCCATAGTGCTCAGAGCCATTTGAACCTTAGGAATTCACACACATTTGAACATTTTGATGTTTTCAAGAAAATTCGAATACACTTTGAAGTCTCAAATGGAATTTATGAAAATAAAATTTGAATGTAATAATTTGCCTTTCCTTAACGCCTTATGTAAGGTTTTTTTTGTTGCATTCTAAAATAGATATACATGTAAGCAATGGAAACTAGACACGTATTAAACAAATTGTCTTATTCTAAATTTTCTACAGTACCGCCTTCTAAATACATTACTCACCAAGGTCGAGTGTGGGCTGTAAATATCGTATATCTGCGAAACTTTGTATATATTCTAATGCGTTACTGCATAACCGATTTACGCTGGAAGAAAATTTTTCACCTCTGATCAGCAGGCGAAAATCTGGCACTGTGAATACAAGAAAGACTTATAGAAATGTTTGCATATGTAGGAGATTAGGAGTGGGATGTGGGCAGAAAAATTCGAGCAACTGAGAAAGGCATAATGTTAATTTTTTTACTAATTACACCTTACACCGTTTATTGAGTATGAACACCTGAGAAGTAAAAAACACCTTTCCAACTTGGCCAAGAAGATATAAACACGAGTGAACCTTCTGAGAAAGCTGGCAGGCAGTACTTGGGGAGCAACCACATCAGTCCTCCGAGGAGCATCCCTTGCACTGGTATACTCTGCAGCAGAATACTGTGCACCAGTTTGGCTCCGAAGCGCCCACGTTGTGAAAGTAGACGTCCAACTGAACTCAGTTATGAGAGTAATTAGTGGCACATTGCGGCCTACATCTACTTGCTGGCTACCAGTGCTTTCAAACATCTGTCCACCAGACCTCCGTCGCAAGGCTGCTCTTCACAACCTCTGTTTCTGAGCCGGCCGGTGTGGCCGCGCGGTTCTAGGCGCTTCAGTCTGGAACCGCGTGACCGCTACGGTCGCAGGTTCGAATCCTGCCTCGGGCATGGATGTGTGTGATGTCCTTAGGTTAGTTATGTTTAATTAGTTCTAAGTTCTAGGCGACTGATGACCTCAGAAGTTAAGCCGCATAGTGTTCAGAGCCATTTGAACCAAGTTTCTGAAAACAACTCGATCCCTCTTCATGACTTCCCAGGAAACGCCTCAGATCTAGAACATCAGCATATGAAATGAGAGCCCAAATGCTATCCATAGGATTCGATCAGGACGCAGAGTGGAAAGCAACTAGAACCCGAAACCACGAATTTGTAGATCATCTAACAGTTCCAGTCCCAGGCTTGCTCCAACCAAGGGAGGTGTGGGTGCAGTTACACAGATATCGGACCGAAGAGGGTAGGTGCAAATACAACAAGCAGTGACTGTGGTGACACCAAAACAATGAGTCACATTGTGAATGAATGTCCAATAAGACGCTTCCCTGGTGGCACTGACAAGCTCCATCAAGCATCCCACGAGACACTCCGCTGGATAGAGTCAATAAACATCCGAGTGCAGTCTGAGCTGTTTTAAAACTTGTGTACTGTATGTAATTTGAGATGTTTTTTTTTATATACATTTCTTTGTTTTGCTAAATCTGTATTACTGTAATTGATGCATGCGATAATAATAATAATAACCTGAGAAGTCTAAGAGTTGTTGTGTTGTTGTTGTGGTCTTCAGTCCTGAGACTGGTTTGATGCACTCCCAGTACCTACTGCAACCTACATCCTTCTGAATCTGCTTGGTGTATTCATCTCTTGGTCTCCCTCTACGATTTTTACCCTCCACGCTGCCCTCCAATACTAAATTGGTGATCCCTTGGTGCCTCAGGACATGTCCTACCAACCGATCCCGTCTTCTAGTCAAGTTGTACCACAAACTTCTCTTCTCCCCAATCCTATTCAGTACCTCCTCATTAGTTATATGATCTACCCATCTAATCTTCAGCATTCTTCTGTAGCACCACATTTCGCAAGCTTCTATTCTCTTCTTGTCCAAACTAGTTATCGTCCATGTTTCACTTCCATACATGGCTACACTCCATACAAATATTTTCAGAAACGTCTTCCTCACACTTAAATCTATACTCGATGTTAACAAATTTCTCTTCTTCAGAAACGCTTTCCTTGGCATTGCTAGTCTATATTTTATATCCTCTCGACTTCGACCATCTTCAGTTATTTTGCCCCCCAAATAGCAAAACACATTTTCTACTTTAAGTGTCTCATTTCCTAATCTGATTCCCTCAGCATCACCCGACTTAATTCGACTACATTCCATTATCCTCGTTTTGCTTTCGTTGATGTTCATCTTTTGTCCTCCTTTCAAGACACTATCCATTCCGTTCAACTACTCTTCCAGGTCCTTTGCTGTCTCTGACAGAATTACAATGTCATCGGCGAACCTCAGAGTTTTAATTTCTTCTCCTTTGACTTTAAATCCAACTCCGAATTTTTCTTTTGTTTCCTTTACTGCTTGCTCAATACACAGATTGAATAACATTGGGGATAGGCTACACCCCTGTCTCACTCCCTTCCCAACCACTGATTCCCTTTCATGCCCCTCGACTCTAATAACTGCCATCTGGTTTCTGTACAAATTGTAAATAGCTTTTCGCTCCCTGTATTTTACCCCTGCCACTTTCAGAATTTGAAAGAGAGTATTCCAGTCAACATTGTCAAAAGCTTTCTCTAAGCCTACAAATGCTGGAAACGTTGGTTTGCCTTTCCTTAATCTAGCTTCAAAGATAAGTCGTAGGGCCAGTATTGCCTCACGTGTTCCAACATTTCTACGGAATCCAAACTGATCTTCACCGAGCTCGGCTTCTACCAGTTTTTCCATTCGTCTGTAAATAATTCGCGATAGTATTTTGCATCCGTGACTTATTAAACTGATTGTTCGGTAATTTTCACATCTGTCAACACCTGCTTTCTTTGGGATTGGAATTATTATATTCTTCTTGAAGTCTGAGGGTATTTCGTATGTCTCATACATCTCGCTCACCAGATGGTAGAGTTTTGTCACGACTGGCACTCCCAAGGCCGTCAGTAGTTCTAAGGGAATGTTGTCTACTCCCGGGGCCTTGTTTTGACTCAGGTCTTTCAGTGCTCCGTCAAACTCCCATTTCATCTACATCTTCTTCAATTTCCATAATATTGTCCTCAAGTACATCACCCTTGTATAGACCCTCTATATACTCCCTCCACCTTTCTGCTTTCCCATCTTTGCTTAGAACTGGGTTGCCATCTGAGCTCTTGATATTCATACAAGTGGCTCTCTGTTCTCCAAAGGTCTCTTTAATTTTCCTGTAGGCAGTATCTATCTTACCCCTAGTTAGATAAGCCTCTACATCCTCACATTTGTCCTCTAGCCATCTCTCTGCTTAGCCATTTTGCACTTCCTGTCGATCTCATTGATGAGACGTTTGTATTCCTTTTTGCCTGCTTCATTTACTGCGTTTTTATATTTCCTCCTTTCATCAGTTAAATTTAATATTTCTTCTGATACCCAAGGATTTCTACTAGCCCTCGTCTTTTCACCTACTTGATCCTCTGCTGCCTTCACTACTTCATCCCTCAGAGCTACCCATTCTTCTTCTACTGTATACCTTTCCCTCATTCCTGTCAATTGTTCCCTTATGCTCTGTACAACCTCTGGTTTAGTGAGTTTATGCAGGTCCAATCTCCTTAAATTCGCATCTTTTTTCAGTTTCTTCAGTTTTAATCTACAGTTCATAATCAATGGATTGTGGTCAGAGTCCTCATCTGCCCATGGAACTGTCTTACAATTTAAAACCAGGTTCCTAAATCTCTGTCTTACCATTATATAATCTATCTGGTACCTTCTAGTATCTCCAGGATTCTTCCATGTATACAACCTTCTTTCATGATTCTTGAACCAAGTGTTAGCTATGATTAAGTTGTGCTCTGTGGAGAATTCTACCAGGCGGCTTCCTCTATCATTACTTAGCCCCAATCCATGTTCACCTACTACGTTTCCTTCTCTCCCATTTCCTACTACCGAATTCTAGTCACCCATGACTATTAAATTTTCGTCTCCCTTCACTATCTGAATAATTTCCTTTATGTCATCATACATTTCCTCAATTTCTTCGTCATCTGCAGAGCTAGTTGGCGTATAAACTTGTACTACTGTAGTAGGCGTGGGCCTCGTGTCTATCTTTGCCACAATAATGCGTTCACTATGCTGTTAGTAGTAGCTTACCCGCACTCCTATTTTTTTATTCATTATTAAATCGACTCCTGCGTTACCGCTATTTGATTTTGTATTTATAACCCTGTATTCACCGGACCAAAAGTCTTGTTCCTCCTGCCACAGAACTTCACTAATTCCTACTATATCTAACTTTAACCTATCCGTTCCCCTTTTTAAATTTTCTAACCTACCTGCACGATTAAGGGATCTGACATTCCACGCTCCGATCCGCAGAACGCCTGTTTTCTTTCTCCTAATAACGACGTCCCCCTGAGTAGTCCCCCCCCCCCCCCGGAGATCCGAATGGGGGACTATTTGACCTCCGGAATATTTTACCCAAGAGGACGCCATCATCATTTAACCATACAGTAAAGCTGCATGCCCTCGGGAAAAATTACGGCTGTAGTTTCCCCTTGCTTTCAGCCGTTCGCAGTACCAGAACAGCAAGGCCATTATTTTGGTTAGTGTTACAAGACCAGATCAGTCAATCATCCAGACTGTTGCCCCTACAACTACTGAAAAGGCTGCTGCCCCTCTTCAGGAACCACATGTTTGTCTGGCCTCTCAACAGATACCCCTCCGTTGTGGTTGCACCGTCCGCAGCTCGTGGTCGTGCGGTAGCGTTCCCGCTTCCCACGCCCGGGCTCCCGGGTTCGATTCCCGGCGGGGTCAGGGATTTTCTCTGCCTCGTGATGACTGGGTGTTGTGTGATGTCCTTCGGTTAGTTACGTTTAAGTAGTTCTACGTTCTAGGGGACTGATGACCATAGATGTTAAGTCCCATGGTGCTCAGAGCCATTTGAACCATTTTTTTTTTTTTTTGTGGTTGCACCTACGGTACGGCTATCTATATTGCTGTGGCACGCAAACCTCCCCACCATCGGGAAGTTCCATGGTTCTTGGGGGGGAAGAGATGTTGTACAGCGCCATATTAGCACCTGGAGACCAAAATTGGAACTAATTTTTTCCAGCTTAAATCGGTTCGGCATTAGCAGCTTATCTTATCTATTAAGTTCCGCTGACATTCAATAATTGCAGTCCACACTGCAGCTGCACTTTAATTGTAACCACCTGGTACATTTTTCAGTGTTAACTCTAATGAGGTGCACCTACCTTGTCGCAATAGAATATTTATAAATTTAAATAGATTAATATTAAACAAAGGAGACTGACGCCCCCTCTTGTCAGAGAAAGGCTCTACTAAAGGCTGAATTTTTCGGTTCCAAGCATACAAAACGAAAAAAAAAGGAAGCTTGCCAGCGCAGTCATCTCTAGATGATCGGCCCTTGCGGCTGCCAGACTGGAATCCGATGTCGTATTTCAGGTAACTGGGCACTTTCCGCTCTCGCGTCTGCCCTCGGGCACTCAGCGGACAGTCATTTTTGATGGCAGTACAAACGATTGCTGCTCTTCACGCCGCGGGACGGACGTTATCAATAAAAGCACAGCGCCTGTTATGCGGTGTGCAAATACGTGAGCGCACGTTTCGTCCCGATATGTAGAGCGAAGAATGAAACGAGAAATACGGCGACATCGACGAACACCCGGAGGCCACGGTATTTTGCACTCCTAGCCGGCTCTTTTCTTCGCCTGGTACTTTCTTTTCTCCATCATCAGAGCCGCCTTTCGCGTCCCGTCGCTTCCACTGGAGTTCGTTCAGAGGAAATCGGCTGGGCCGCAAAAGGCCGCTCTTGTTTCTCCCTTAACAACGGCGTTTTTTATCTCCTCTACAGCCGAGAGGCACAAAGTGGAAGGAAGAATGGGCGCCTCAGCTCGCAGTATGTGCGTGCGAAACAAGAGGGTGGGAGGGAGTGAGGGAGGGAGGGAGGGAGAGAAAGAGAGAGAGAGAGAGAAAGGAAGAGGGTTGGGAGAAAGACAGGGCTACTTATCTCCCCTGTATAAGAGGGCGCGACACGGCGCATGACGTAAGTGCTTAATAAAAGTGCGTTAGCAGATGACACCGCCTGAATTGGACCCCACCAAGTCTGCTGGTAGACGCTGTAATACAACACAATGGTGTGGGGAGGAGTAGGTCGCCTTTATTTTCCGGTTAGCCGCGCAAAACTGTCACCCTGCAGACAACCCGACCCGCAAGAAATTTCGCAAGAAGGACTTCGTTAGCGAACTGACGACCGATTTGTCGGGACGCAGATGAAGTGTCTGGCGATGTTCAGCCGACTTATGTTTTCATTTGATACGAAAAACTCTTGAAGTTGTTCCACTGATCACCTCGATGTCGTTGCAGCTCAGACAAGATCATGCGATTGTTGACTTCTTGTAACTTACGTTCTGTGAGGCACCGGGCCATTTGCACTGCCTATATCAATAAATACGCCGTAACGTGGTTCTGTCCATTCTTCCCCGGCAGTCTTTGTCGAACTGAACAGACCAAACCCTCCCGTTCGTATTTAGTGTTAGTGTTTGGTCCGTCGAAGTCGACAGACTGGTCAAGTTTCATCATATTTGTCAAATCATGAATATATGCACCGTACTGGATAACGTGAGGAAAAGTGTTTATACTGTTTGAACCTGTTAGTGACGATATGTAATTGAGACCAGAGCAACATAAAACGTTCGGTTTACTACGTATTACGGATGTCACTGTAGATATTTTAATTAGTAACAGGGCAATCTACTGAACAACATTACATCAAAATTTACTTTATTTACTGACTAATAATTACAGCTATTAGGAGTAACATGTTTTTAGGTTGCTTAGTACCTCCAAGTATATGTGGCAGAAGCAAGCCATTAATGCTTGTTTTCCCCTGGGCAGCAGGTCAGATCTTGAAGTATGGACACGTGGACGCAAAGCTAATACTCTATAGTGACAGATGTGGTCCATGTAGTGGTGCACATACGATCGTCCAGAACTCATCAGGTAGTAAATTATGTGAAGTGTTTGTGGGAGAAGAGAACAAACAGCTAACACAATGAGGTGGGCACATATCAAAGTACCAACGATCACATACTCTACACTTATACCCATAACACATAAAGAATAGTATGTTCTTATTGACTCTAGCAGCGGTCTTGGTCAAGGCCTATTGGTCAGACACCTAAGTAGTCACACAAAAGGAATATATATATATATATATATATATATATATATATATACAGGGTGAGTCACCTAACATTACCGTTGGATATGGTAGAGCACTTGCCCGCGAAAGGCAAAGGTCCCGAGTTCGAGTTTCGGTCGGGCGCACAGTTTTAATCTGCCAGGAAGTTTCATATCAGCGCACACTCCGCTGCAGAGTGAAAATCTCATTCTGGAAACATCCCCCAGGCTGTGGCTAAGCCGTGTCTCCGCAGTATCCTTTCTTCAGGAGTGCTAGTTCTGCAAGTTTCGCAGGAGAGCTTCTGTAAAGTTTGGAAGGTAGGAGACGAGATACTGGCAGACGTAAAGCTGTGAGGACCGGGCGTGAGTCGTGCTTCGGTAGCTCAGATGGTAGAGCACTTGCCCGCGAACGGCATAGGTCCCGAGTTTGAGTCTCGGTCGGGCACACAGTTTTAATCTGCCAGGAGATTTCAGTCTCCAAGTAGCCGAACATAACGATATCCTGTCACTGATCGGTTTAGTTGGAATAGCGGACTCAGTCAGTTCCATGAAACACAGCCCACACTATTATGGAGCCAACATCAGTTTGAACAGTGCCTTTTTAGAACTAGGGCCCGTAGCTTCGTGAGGTCTGCGCCACACTCCAATCCTACCATCAGCTCTTTTACCAAATGAAATTTGTACTCATCTGACCAGGGTACGGTTTTCCAGTGTCTAGGGTCCAACCTATATGGTCAGGCGCCTACTCACCCCGGTCGTCTAGAGCAATAGTGTATTAGCCCCAAATTTTGCCGCACTGATCCAATGGGTACATACGTCGTGTGTTCCACATTGATTTCTGCGGTCATTTCATCCAGTGTTGCTTGTCTCGAGCAGAGCCAACTGTACACAAACACCACTGCTCTCAGTGGTTAAGTGAAGACTGCCACCGCTGCGTTATCTGTAGTGAGAAGTAACGTCTGAAATTTGGTATTCTCGGCACACTCTTGACACTGTAGATCTCGGAATAATCAATTCCCCACATATTCTCCTAACGGAAAGTCAGATGCGGCTAGAATCAACTATCATTCAGCGTTCAGTCTGTTAATTCCTGTCGTGCGGCCATAATCACGTCGGAAAAGTTTTCACATGAATCACCTGAGTACAAATGTCAGCTCTGCCAACGCGCTGCCCTTTTATACCTTGTGTAAACGATAATAAAAAATGGTTCAAATGGCTCTGAGCCCTATGGGACTCAACTGCTGTGGTCATCAGTCCCCTAGAACTTAGAACTACTTAAACCTAACTAACCTAAGGACATCACACACATCCATGCCCGAGGCAGGTTTCGAACCTGCGACCGTAGCAGTCTCACGGTTCCGGACTGCGCGCCTAGAACCGCGAGACCACCGCGGCCGGCGTACACGATAATACATCATCTGTATATTTGCATATCGGTATAGGTGTAAGGGGACCATATCCAACGCCATGCAGAATCCTAGTGACTCCACGCGACTAGCACCCGAGAGGAAAGATAAATTGTTTGCTTTATCGTACAGGATGGAAGACCTACATCACGTATCTTGCGTAAGGAAATGGACTAGTTGTAGCAAGACAGTACCATATTCTGTGAGCAGCAAAACAAAGGGCAGTGTCCACCTGGTTCTGCGTACAGAATCACGAAATTGGTATCTGTGTGTGAATCCTCGAAGCAGGGGGAACATTAGCAGATTACATATGTCATCCTCACACTGGTACAGCACGTGGCCGAAAAGCGTCTGTACAGATGACAGCACGGCTTTAGAAAGCATCGCTTGGGTGAAACTCAGTTTGTCCTTTTCTTATATGATATACTGCGAACTACGGATGAAGAGCAAGAAACAGGTTCTATACTTCTGGATTTCCGAAAAGCATTTAACACGGTGCCCCACTGGGACTGTTACCGAAGGTACAAGCATATGGAATAGGTTCTACATCTACATATACGTGATTACTCTGCTATTCACAATAAAGTGTCTGGCAGAGGGTTCAATGAACCGCCTTCAACCTCTCTCTACCGTTCCACTCTCGAACGGCGCGCGGGGAAAACGAGCGCTTACATTTCTCCGTGCGGACCCTGATTTCTCTAATTTTATCGTGATGATCATTCCTCCCTATGTAGGTGGGTGCCAACAGAAAGTATTCGCAATCGGAGGAGAAAACTGGTGATTGAAATTTCATGAGAAGATTCTATCGCAAAGAAAAACGCCTTTTAGATTGCTACTCCAATTCACTTATCATGTTTGTGGCACTATCTTACCTATTTCGCGATAAAACAAAACGACCTCCCCTTCTCTGTACTTTTTCTATGTCATCCGACAGTCCCACGTGATGTGGACCCCACACTGTACAGCAATACTCCAGAATAGGGCGGACAAGCGTGGTTAAGCAGTCTCTTTAGTAGACCTGTTGCAACTTCTGAATGTTCTGCCAATAAATCGCAGTCTTTGGTTTGCTCTACCCACAACATTATGTGGGTGATCGTTCCAATTTAGGTTATTGGTAAATGTAATCTCTAAGTATTTAGTTGAACTTATGGGCTTCAGGTTTGTGTGACTTATCGTGTAATCGAAATTTAGCGGATTTCTTTTGGTACTCGTGTGAATAACTTCACACTTTTCTTTATTCTGAATCAATTGTCACTTTTCTCACCATACAGGCATCTTATCTAAATCATTTTGCAATTCGTTTTGGTCATCTGATGAATCTACAAATCGGTAAACGACAGCATCTTCTGCAAACAATCTAAGACGGCTACTAAGCGACAGAGGCCCTATAACACTTACTTGGGGAACGCCGGATATTACTCGATGACTTTCCGTTTATTACTACGAACTGTGACCTTTCTGACAGGAAATCACGAATCCAGTCGCACAACTAAGGCCATATTCCATAGGCACGCAGTTTGGTTAGAAGACGCTTGTGAAGAACGGTGTCGAAAGGCTTCTGAAAACTTAGAAATATGGAATCAGTTTGACGTCAACTGTCGATAGCACTCGTTACTTCATGAGTATAAAGAGCTAGTTCTGTTTCGCAAGAACGATATTTTCTGAATCCGTGCTATGTGTCAATAAATCGCTTTCTTCGAGGTTCTTAATAATGTTCAAATACACTCTATGTTCCAAATCCCTAGTGCAAATCGACGTTAGTGATATGGGCCTGTAATTCAGCGGATTACTCCTGCTTCCCTTTTTGGGCATTTGTGTGACTTGCGCAATTTTCCAGTCTTTAGGTACGGATCGTTCTGTGAGCGAGTGGTTGTATATAATTGCTAAACATGGAGGTATTTTATCAGATACTCTGAGAGGAACCTGACTGGTATGCAATCTGGACCGGAGGCCTTGCCTTTATTAAGTAATTTAAGCTGCTTTGCTATACCGAGGATATCTACTGCTATGTTTCTCATCTCGACAGTTGTTCTTGATTAGAATTCAGGATATTTACTTCGTCCTCTTTGGTGAAGGAGTTTCGGAAAACCTTGTTTAATAATTCTGCTTTAGTGGCACTGCCATCAGCGACTTCACCATTGTTACCGCGCAGTGAAGGTATTGATTGCGTCTTGCCACTAGTGTTCTTTAAGTATGACCAGAATCTCGTTGGTTTTTCTGTCAGATTTCGAGACAGAATTTCGTTGTGGAAATTATTAGAAGCATCTCGCATTGAAGTACGAGCTATATTTCGAAATTCTGCAAAACGTTGCCAGTCTTGGCGATTTTGCGTTCTTTTAAATTTGGCATGTTTTTTTTCGCTGCTTCTACAACAGCGATCTGACCCGTTCTGTGTGCCAAGATGGATCAGTACCATCACTTATTAATTGATGTGGTACATACTTCTCAACTGCTTTCGATAGTATCTTTCTGTAATCATTCCTCAACTTTTCTACGGTTACATTATCAGATCGGAAGGAGTTAAGACTGTCTCTTAAAAAGGCATTAAGGTTCAGACTTTGCTTTAGTGCGTTTAAGGAACACAGATTGTTTATTCATTTGGCTCGTATTCAGATTACTTTCAGTTACTGTGTATGTTTATCTTGCATGTTTATCAGTTACAATTGTTAAGCAAAATATATTACAGTACTCAGAGTACTGTGTTAAAAAATGTGTTCTCCTACAGTCGTAACGACGCGTAGGTAAATTTTATATTCAGTGATTAGTTCAGTCATGATACAAGAATGTTACACAGTTATTTATGTAAAAGTTGATTTGGCTAACTTATATGGTGATATTGTACAGTTAAAAGATTGTAGAAAACGTTCTATACTAGAAATTTAAAAGTAAAGATCATGTGTGAAGCTTCCACAGTGATTCAAAAATCACATATTGAAGGTCAGATCCGTAGGCTTCACACAGCAGGCATAAAGCGTACACAACTATGCGCACCGGAACCTCAAATACGGAAGCTCCACATAGTCTCACGTAATGGTTTCACGTAGGTAGCTAGAAGCACAAAAGTTACAAATTGCATTGCATGGTTTATATGGCTTTTTTCTGAGGCAGTGTCTTCCTCAATACTCTTCAGATTGTAAAAATTCACTACATACAGCTCCCTGTGTGTTGCGATAAAAATAAACATGCTTCCTCAATGTACCGGGTGATCAAAAAGTCAGTATAAATTTGAAAACTGAATAAACCACGGAATAATGTAGATAGAGAGGTACAAATTGACACACATGCTTGGAATGACATGGGGTTTTATTAGAACCAAAAAAATACAAAAGTTCAAAAATGTCAGACAGATGGCGCTTCATCTGATCAGAATAGCATTAATTAGCATAACAAAGTAAGACAAAGTAAAAATGATGTTCTTTATAGGATATGCACAATATGTCCACCACCATTCCTCAAAAATAGCTGTAGGTGAGGAATAATGTTGTGAACAGCGCTGTAAAGCATGTCCGGAGTTATGGTGAAGCATTGGCGTCGAATGTTGTCTTTCAGCATCCCTAGAGATGTCGGTCGATCAGGACACACTTGCGACTTCAGGTAACCCCAAAGCCAATTATCGCACGGACTGAGGTCTGGGAACCTGGGAGGCCAAGCGTGACGAAAGTGGCGGCTGAGCACACGGTCATCACCAAACGACGCTCGCAAGAGATCTTTCACGCGTCTAGCAATATTGGGTGGAGCGCCATCCTGCATAAACATCGTACGTTCCAGCAGGTGTTTATGATGCGATTCTGTAACATATCGGCGTACCTCTCACCCGTCACGGTAGCAGTTTTGCTGTCCAGCGCCATCCGTCGGACATTTTGCGAACTTCGCTTCATTTTTGGTTCTAATAAATCCCCATGTCATTCCAAGCATGTGTGTCAAGTTTTACCACTCTGTCTACATTATTCCGTGGTTTATTAAGTTTTCAAATTTATATTAACTTTTTGATCACCCGATGGTTTAGCAGAGCAAGCTGCGTCTTCAAGCGCAAATGGCTCCTCTGCCAATGCGCCGCCAGAGGTACACCATCTGATCAAAAGTTACCGGACACCCCAACATAATGCCGAATTGAGCACTAGATGTCACGAGAAGCGGACCGGCCAACAGAAAACGAGCCGGCCAGAGTGACCGAGCGGTTCTAGGCGCTATAGTCTGGAACCGCGCGACCGCTACGGTCGCAGGTTCGAATCCTGCCTCGGGCATGGATTTGTGTGATGCCCTTAGGTTAGTTACGTTTAAGTAGCTCTGAGTTCTAGGGGACTGATGACCTCAGAAGTTAAGTCCCATAGTGCTCAGAGCCATTTGAACCATTTTTGAACAGAAAATGAGGCCGGGAGTGATATGTTGTCAGTAGAGAATCCGTAACAGCAGCATGGGTAAGTCAGGAGAGCTCAGTAATATCGAACGTGTTATAATCACTGGATGCCTCCAGAGAAAGAAATCCAGCATGGACATTTCAGTCCTTCTGATGTTGCCGAAGTCGATTGCTGGCGATATGAGTGTGAAGTGGAAACGTGAAGGAAAACACTGATAAACCAAGACAAGGCAGACCTCACGTACTGACGGACAGGAACCGTCCAATGTCATTGAGGGTCGTTGTAAAAAACAGCTTGAAATCAGCACACAGAAGGAAGACTGGGTTGAACGTCCCATCGACATGGAGGTCATCAGAGAAGGAGAGTAAGCTCGAATGGCGTCAGGGATGGGGAAGTATATATGCCATGCCCTTTAGAAGGAACCACCCCGGCATTTGCCTTAAGCGATTTAGGAAAATCACAGAAATCCTACATCCAGATGGCCGGAAGCATATTTGAACCGTTGTCATTTAGAATGCGAGTCGAATCTGTTAACCACTGTGCCACCTCGATCGGTAAATCAGCAAAAGGAATCCTGCGTGAGTTTCAACGTGCTACCAGCAGTCCGGGTAGCACAATGACTGGTCGTTGGTGGTTAAAACCAATGAGGTACAGCGGTCTAGTTGCTCCTCTGTAGCCAGTGCTAAGAGAAGCTCGAGGCGGTGCAAAGAGCGATGCTGCTGGGAAGTGGATGACTGGAAACGAGTGATCATGCAGTATAATTTGGCAATCCCGAGGAAGTGTCTGAATTTGGTAAATGGCTGAAAAATTTTACCTGCCATCATATGTAACGCCAACAGTGAACTTAGGAGGAGGTGTTGATATGGTAGTGGTAGGTTTCTCGTAGTTAGTGTGTGGTCCTCTTACTACGCTTAAGAAGAAGCTAAATGCAGAAAAATATGGGAATATGCTATAGTATTCTGTATAGTAGATGAACAGTTAGGCGCGGGACAGCGTGACAATGCACCCCTCATAAAATAGAATCAGCGAGGCAGTTGTTTGTTGTTCGTGGACAGCAACATACCTCAAATGGACTGGCCTGCTCTTAGTCCTGACCTGAAACCACTACAACACCTTTGGGATGAATTAGGACGTCGACTTCAGCATGACAATACATTCTGCAATAAAGCAGAACCTTCAAGTAAATTTTTGTGGACAATAACATATATGAAATGGACTTCCTTGCCCAAAGTCCCGGCCTGAAACCTATAGAACAGCGGTGTAATGAATTAGAACGTCGACTTCGCTCCAAACCCCAGCGTCCAACATCACACCTTCTCAGGATTGGGCCCCTGAGAGAGAATGGACAGCCCGCTCTTCACAGACATTCTCATACCTCACTGAATGTGTCCGCAACAGAGTCAAACCGGTATAAGGGTGAAGGACGGATACGCCCTATATTAGTATCCACTAACAAGTGTTTGACTACTTGTGTACACAGCCAAAAGTGTTCTGAGCACAGGAAGATACCCTTCTTACCTGCAGCACAACGGCTCGTTCACCTTTTATAGACAACTGCTCGGGCTGGATCGATCCAGAGAGTAAGCAGCCGTCTTCACACCTTCAATAATTGATCTCTAGTTGTCCATTAATGATAGACAGTACGAATCCCTGAACACCGTGGTGCCCGAAAACGGAACACCAGCAACAGAAACGGGCTCAGTATCCTTTGAACCGACGAGTGCAGCATTTGTCTGACACCTCATAATCAGGTTTAATTCCCTGAGGAAGCAGTTGTGCCCTGCGACAGTATTTATTTCAATTATTGAAGGATACAGCAATCAATCGCAAATAATGTTTACTTCATATCCACATTTCGGTCACTGTGTAGCCATCGTCAGTGCTGTAAACGTAAATTGAAGCATTAAAAGCACTAGTATATGAACGCAGTCCCAACAGGACCACTCATGTCAAAGGCTGAGTTCATACTGTCTCTTCTCTTAGAGTTTTTATAATCTGCAGACCCCTCTTGCACCTTGAAGGTTATTTCCTGATGCCTCAACACATGTTCTCGTGCCTTCTTGTTGTCAGTGTTTTCGATGTATTACTTTCTTCGCCGATTCAGCGGAGAACCTCCTCATTTCTCACCTTATCAGTCCACCTAATTTTCAACGTTCTTCCGTAGCATCACATCACAAACGCTTCAGTTCTCCTCTGTTTTGGTTTGCCAAACGTCCATAATTCACTACCGCACAATGCTCTGCGCCAAACGTACATTCGCGGAGATTTCTTCGTTACATTAAGGCCTATGTTTGAGACCAGTAAACTTTGCCGAATATTCATAATTCACTATCGCACAATGCTGTCCACCAAACGTACATTTTTAGAAATTTCTTCGTTAAATTATAGCCTATGTTTGACACCAGTAAACTTCTCTTGGCCAGGAATGCCCTTTCCGCCTCTGTTACTCTGCCTCTTATATTCTCCTTGCTTCGTACATTATGGATTACTTTCTTTCGACCGTAGCACAATTCCTCAACTTCTTGTACTTGGCAATCACCAGTTTAGATGTTCAGCTTCTTGCTATTCCCATTTCTGCCACATCTCATTACGTTTTGGCTTTTTTCAGTTTACGCTCAATCCCAATTCTGAAGTCATCAGATTGTTCATTTCGTTCTATGATCTCTGAATTTTTCTTCTGTTTCACTGAAAGTAGTAAAGTCTTCGGCGAATCTCATCATTGACATTCTTTCAGCTTGAATATTAATGCAATTCTTCAATTTTTCTTTTGTTTTCGTCACCGTTTCTTCGTTGTACAGACTGAACAGTAGGACTGAAAGACTGTATCCCTGTCTTAAACCCATTTAATCGACACAGAACATCCTTGGTGTACCAATGTTATTGTTTCCTTTCGGTTCTTTTACAAATTGTGTGTATCCGTCTATCTCTATAGCTTAAGCCCTTTTATCTCAGAACTGACATCTTATACCACTATACACTGTCGAACGATTTTTCTAAACTGACGTATCCAATGAACATTTTCTTCTACCTTGTTTACGATATCAAGGGCAGCGTGACAACTGCCTATGTGGTCCCTTTACCTTTCCTAAAGCGAAACTGATCGTCATCTAACAAAGCCTCAATTTTCTTTTCCATTCTTATATATATTACCCTTGTCAGCAGCTTGGATGTGTGAGCTGCTAAGCGAATTGTGATATAGTTCTTGCACTTATCGGCCTTTCTGTGTTCGTAATTTTGTGGATGATGTTTTCCCGAAAGCGTGATAGTATGCCGTCAGTCTCATAGGTTCTACACACCACCGTGAATAGTCGTTTCGTCGCCTGTGCCGCAAGGGTTTTGGAAATTCCGATGAAATGTTAGCTATCCTTTCTGTCTTATATGACCGTAAGCCTTCAAGAGTTCTTTTAAATTCTCAGTCTAATACTGGACCCCTATGTCTTCTACGTCGACTCCTGTTTCTCTTATATCAGGTCATCAGGTAAGTATTCCCCCTTACAGAGGCCTTCAATGTGCTCTTTCCATCTACCCGCTCTCTCCTCTATCTTTAACAGTGGAATTCTCGTTGAATTCTTAATATCAGAGCCCTTGCTTTTAATTTCATCGAAGGTGTTTAAATTTTTCTTTATGCTGCCGACGATCATTTCTTTTCCTTTCTCTCTTTCTACACTTCTTTCTTGCAGCCATTTCACCTTAGTCGTGGGGAATTTCTTAGCTATTTCATTCCTAAGGGATTTACATTGCTTTAGTCCTGTCATTGCCTGAACGTATTTGTATTCCCTTTTTTCGTCGATCAATTAAAGTACCTCTCTTACCGACAGCGTCTTTGCAGTTACATTTCTTGTACTTATGTGTCTGTCGAACATCTGTGGCTGCCCCTTTAGAGATGTTCACTCCTCTTCAACAGAGTTGACTACTCGATATTTCTTATAACAGTATCAAAATCCATAGCGACATTAAAGCTAGTCTCATCATTCGTCAGTACTTCAGTATTCCACTTCCTTGCACGATGATCCTTCTGGACAATTCTCTTAAATTTCAGCCTATTCTTCATCATTAGCAAATTATGATCTGAGTCTATATTAGTTACTGGCTACGCTGTACAATCCAAAATCTGATTTCGAAATCTATCTGACCACGATATAATTGAGCTGGAATCTTACCTTGTCTCCTGGACTTGTCCAAGTATACCTCCTCGTCTAGTGAGTCTTGAACTGAGTATTCACTAATACCAAACAAAATTAATTGCTGAACTCATTTAATCTCTCTCCCCTCTCATTACTACACCCTATCTCGTTTTTCCCCCGTAGCCCTTTCCTGTATTACTTCCCATAGCCGGCCGGAGTGGCCGAGCGGTTCTAGGCGCTGCGCGCTGCAGTCTGGAACCCCGCGAACGTTACGGTCGCAGGTTCGAATCCTGACTCGGGCATGGATGTGTGTGATGTCCTTAGATTAGTTACGTTTAAGTAGTTCTAAGTTCTAGGGCACTGATGACCTCAAAAGTTAGGTCCCATAATGCTCAGAGCCATTTGAACCATTTTTGAAGTTCCCATAAAAATGGTTCAAATGGCTATGAGCACTATGGGACTTAACATCTGAGGCATCAGTCCCCTAGAACCTGGAACTACTTAAACCTAGCTAACCTAAGGACATCACACATATCCATGCCCGAGGCAGGATTCGAACCTGCGTCCATAGCGGTCGAAAACTTCCCATACAACGGCGTTCCAATATCCAAAAGCTACTAGACTTTCATCTCCCTTTACGTACTGAATTACCCGTTCAACAACCTTCTGCTTGCGACGTCGGTGTGTATGTCTGTTGGTTTGCTGTCGGATTTGATGAGAAAAACAGGATCACTGAACTGTTCATGTGGCTCACTATCCACCCTACTTTCATTTATGTAACCAGTCCTTCTCCCGCTATACGAGCTTTTGCTGAAAAGAAATTCCTCCAAATGTTTTATGTGAAGAATTTTAAAGCTTTTTAAGTAAAACAAACGTTAAGAAATGAAATGATTGTATGGCATTGCTGGCAGGGAGGCCCCATCCGGGGAAGTTCGGCCACTGAGTGCGAGTCTTATGCCAGTCGACGCCACATTGAGTGACTCGCGTGCCAGTTATGTGGATGAAATTATGATGAGGACAACACAACATGCACTCAACGAGCGGAGAAAGTCTCCAACCTGGCCGGGAATCGGACCCGGGCCCACTGCATGGGAGGCAAGCACGTTTTTATTCAGCTAAGCAGGCGGACAAAGCAACAGTTATTAACAGTCCACATGTTTATTCTTCATGTTCACGTATTTGCTGCCTTAAGAGCACGTAACCGTAGCATGTAACATGGCGGTGTGGAAGAAAGTAACTATGTCGGTGCTTGAGAAACAGTGTGCTACTCCATTTTTACGAATTCGAGGAATTCGTCCACACATGGAGCGTCCTCTGCTCCAGCACGACAATGTGAGACCACACACGAGCGCTGCAACGCCTTGACGTCACTGCTATGTATCATCCTCTACACAGACCAGCCTTGGGCTTATTCGGTTTTCATCTGTTTCCAAAACTTAAGGAACACCTTCGAGGACTTCACTTTGATACTGATGAAGCGTTGCAAACAATTGTGAGGTTGCGGATCCCTTAATAAAGCCAAAGTTTCTGTAGTGACAGTATCCACAAACTGGTATCTCGGTGGGAGAAATGTGTTTGTCACGAGGGTGACTACGTTTGGAAATAAATTTGTGAACATGACGAATAAAGATGTAGAATGTTAACAAAGCTTGTTTTATTTAAAAATTGTTAAATTTTTTTGCGTAAAATTTCGAAGGCATTACTGTTCACCACACTCTCGTATAATTTTTTGCTGCTGTTGATATTATCCTATACTCGTCTGGCCAGAAATCCTTGTCTTCTTTCCGTTTCAATTTACTGATCCTAGCACATCCAGACTGAGACTTTGGGTTCCCCTCTTCAGATTTTCTTGCTTTCCTACTACGTTCTGATTTATGGTATTTGATATCACGTATTGAATATTAGTGTTGTACAGTAAAAATGTAACAAACGGTTAAATACAGTAATGGCAAGATATTCTGCAGTGTCATGCTTTTAAACGTCAACAAAAAATGTGTTCCTAGATACGTGACCACGCACTGCCTTGGAATATGTTTTCTCTCAATTTTCCACAGTAATTTTTGTAACTTTAGAAAAAGACTGCACCACACTAAAAAGTAACAGTTGTTATTTAAAAATGAAAGAAAAAATATATTTGGATTACTGGCTAGAGACGATAGTGTTAGAAGTGTTCCATAGTACAACATTCTTCCATGCGTTTCAAGTAAAAATTGAAAAATCACTTCCATTTATTCCTTATAGTTACAACTACAGCTGTAAATATAAGTGCAAACAACAAATATTTAGCTACTGATTAGACCGATCACGAAAATCTTTTTTTCTGGCTAGATGACTTGTGGCAGTAGTACAGTTTGGTGAATTATTAGCGGTTCGGAAAAACGATTCCACTTCGAAAAATACGTCATATGTCTGGGATAATCAGAAAGATGTATAGGAAATGTATGTCAGTTTCACCAAATTAATGCGAAGCGTAATAGAATATTTTGTGTTAATTGCCTAAAAATATGGTTACCAGGCAGATATAAATGCTTCACAGGTTCTTACTGAATTTTACACTGTAGAGTGAAAATTTCATTCTAGAATATTGGACGTGTATAGGCCCCTTAGACACCAGTCTCAGTACGACAGCGTAAATCTCTCGGTGTGCAGTACCGACGAGTAAACAACGCCGGCAAAAACGGAGGTTGCAGCTCGGCGACCGAGTAAGAGTGCGTGGCGACCCACATCTCCTGTTCTTCGGTCCGGTCGTTAACCAGTGACGTCGTTTGCTGATAGTCTGTGTCTGTGTTTGGCGGAAGATACTTTTGCAGCTAATGACAAGTGGGGAGAAAATGTTGTGGTGGTGACTGGTTAGGTATGTGACTTGTAAGTTGTCGGCAGGCAAGCAGGCACTGGCTGGTATAATTTAATGAGTCTAGTGAGAAACCCTTGGTGAAACTGAACACAACAAGTAGTTAATGTTTGTTGAGCTGTCTAGCATACGCGTAGCGATATGCACATACACACAGATGAGGCAAAATATTATGACAATCAGCCTAATAGCTTGTTTGTCCGTCTTTGTAAAGAAATACAGGGTGATTCAAAAAGAATACCACAACTTTAAGAATTTAAAACTCTGCAACGACAAAAGGCAGAGCTAATCACTATCTGTCGGCGAATTAAGGGAGCTATAAAGTTTCATTTAGTTGTACGTTTGTTCGCTTGAGGCGCTGTTGACTAGGCCATTTCAGCCAATAAAGTTTTTGGTCCCTTTTTCTTCGAAGGTGCTACTGTAACTGGACTACAGTATCTGGAGATGTTAGAGAATTGGCTGTTCCCTCAGCTCGAACAAGAAGCACAACAATTCATATTTCAGCAGGATGGAGCGCCACCACATTGGCACTTATCTGTCCATAACTACCTGAACGTCAACTACCCGAGGCGATGGATCGGCCGCCAGGCAGCCCGTGACAGAGCACTTCATCACTGGCCTCCAAGAAGCCCTGACCTTACCCCCTGTGATCTTTTCTTATGGGGGTATGTTAAGGATATGGTGTTTCGGCCACCTCTCCCAGCCACCATTGATGATTTGAAACGAGAAATAACAGCAGCTATCCAAACTGTTACGCCTGATATGCTACAGAGAGTGTGGAACGAGTTGGAGTATCGGGTTGATATTACTCGAGTGTCTGGAGGGGGCCATATTGAACATCTCTGAACTTGTTTTTGAGTGAAAAAAAAAACCTTTTTAAATACTCTTTGTAATGATGTATAATAGAAGGTTATATTATGTTTCTTTCATTAAATACACATTTTTAAAGTTGTGGTATTCTTTTTGAATCACCCTGTATATTAATGATTCTGCGTATCAGAGATCAGACAGTTTGTTGGTAGATCTGTGGAGGTACGTGACATTAGCTGCCTACCCTCAGGTCATGCAACTCCCGCAGAAAACGCGCCACTGATTTGCGTACGCGGTGACAGCGACCCAGATGGCTCCATAGGATATACGTTAGGAGAACATGGTTCCAGACATCAACGTGAGTTTATTATAATGCTCCTAAAACCACTGTATCACGGTTCTGGATCAGAAACACGAACAATTATACTGCTGAAAAGTGACATCGCGCCGGCCTGTGTGGCCGTGCTGTTCTAGGCGCTTCAGTCTGGAAGCGCGTGACCGCTACGGTCGCAGGTTCGCATCCTGCCTCGGGCTGGATGTGTGTGATGTCTTTAGGTTAGTTAGGTTTAAGTAGTTCTAAGTTCTAGGGGACTTATGGCCACAGATGTTAAGTCCCATAGTGCTCAGAGCCATTTGAACCATTTTTTCGAGTGAGATCTCCGTCTGGGAGACACCTAGAATGAAGGGATGCGTGGCTCGCAGCTTTCAGCATGTCTTTGATTACTGCCACAGGTCCCATGCAAGCGCAGATGGATGTCTCCCATAGCATAACATTGCTCCCACCAACCTGCGTCCGTGGCGCGATGCACGTTACGAGCAGACGTTCACCTCGATAACGGCGTCTGTTGAGACGACCATCGAGTTAATGTAGCAAAAATGTGATTCCCCCGAGGAGCTGACATGTTTACGTTGATCGGCGAACAAATCCCCATGTCCCGTGCCCTCTGCAGTCGTCATTGACGATGTGGTTGGGTCTACATGTGAACACGTAGGGGTGGACTGCTGCGGAGCTCCATGTTCAATAATGTACGATGAAAGGTGTGGTCCGAAACACTTGTGTTTGCACCAGCATTGTGCTCTTTCGACAGAGATGCCGCAGATCTAACCTACCTTAGAGAGAAGACAAGCCTCCAAAGTATACGTTCTGTGAAGAGTCGTGGACGTCCAACCTTTTACTGCCTAGAGGTAGTTTCACTGTCCTTCTACCTCTTTCCGTAGGTGCTCGTTGACAGCAGCACATGAATATTCGACCAGTTTCACCATTTTCGAGATACTCGTTCACAGGCTCTGCGTAATAATAATTTGCCCTTTGTCAGAGTAGCTTATGTCAATGGATTTCGCCACTTGCAGCCCATATCTTCACTAAGATGGTCCCCGTCCGTGTCTGCTCCGCGTACGTACTTTCGCGTCACCTCCCTGCAACGCCACCAGGTGGCATCCAACGTCCCGGTGGGCAGTGGTCTTATTGTTTCGGCTGGTCAGTGTACAACTGGCCGTAGCGTCCCTTACACAAGGTATAAAAGAGCAGTGCATTGGCAGACTTGTCATTTGTACTCAGGTGACTCTTGTAAAAACGTTTCCAACGTGATTATTGTTGCCAGACGCGGAATGGTAGTTGCAGCAGAACGCATGGAGCATTCCGTACCGGATATCGTTAGAGAATTCGATATTGTGAGATCCACAGTGCTAAGGTGCCGAAATTACCAAATTTCAGGGATTGCCTTTCACCACAGACCATGCAGTGGACGAAGACCTTCACTTGACGCCATAGAGTAGCAGCGTTTGCGTAAAGTAGTCAGTGCTAACAGACAAGCAACTCGATGTGAAATAACCGCAGACATCGATGTGAGATGTACGATGAACGTATTCTTTAGGACAGTGCGATGAATTTCGGTGTTAGTGCGCTACGGCAGAAGACAAACGACGCGAGTGCCTTTGCTAACAGCGCGACATTGTCTGCAGCGCCTCTCCTGGGCTTGCGATCGTATTGGTCGGATGCTGGACGACTGGAAAACCGCGGCCTAGTCAGATGAGCCCCCATTTCATTTGCTAAGACCTGATGGTAGGGTACCAGTGTTGCGCAACCCTGCGAAGCCATGGACCCAAGAAGTGGTCAACAAGGCTCTGTGCAAGCTAGTGGTGTCTCGATAATGGTGTGTGCTGTGTTCACATGGAATGGACCGGGTCCCCTGGTCCACGGGAAACAGTAACTGACTGGAAGCGATAATTTCCGACTTCATGGAGATCATCTTCAACCATTCATGGACTTCATCCTTGCAAATAACGATAGAATTTTTATGGAAGAAAATGTGCTATGTCACCGGACTACAGTTGTTCGCGATTGCTTTGAAGAGCATTCTTAACAATTCGAGTGAAAGATTTGGTCATCCAGGTCGCCCGACGTGAATCCCATCGAGCATTTATGGAACACAACCGAGAGTTCAATTTGTGTACGAAACCCTGCACCGGCAACACTTTCGCAGTTATGAGCGGTTATAGAGGCTGCATGGCCCAGTACTTCTGTAGGGGACTTCCAACGGCTTGCGTCCATGCCACGTCGACCTTCTGCACTATGCCTGGCAAAACGAGGTCAGACACGATATTATGAGGTATCGCATGACTTTTGTCACCTCATTGAATAAGGAGGTAAGTTAACGTCTCTTGGGAGAATCCTGAGACTGCAGTGAAACGTTATAGAGAGTTAAGTGGATTTTGAGCCTGAGTAAATGTGAAGAGATACCTGGAAGCTTGTGAATGGTTTCCGCTAAGCAGGTATGGAGAAAGCCTACGGACAATGAGAAGATCAGCGAGAGCAAGCGATCTGGATTTACCGGCTGGGATGTTACATGCGGCAGCAGACAGCCACGATGAACCCTAAAATATAACGGCAGACATAGTGCACACTTTAATAACATGAAACGAGTCTGGGAAGACTGGTACAGGAAGTGCAAGAGCATCAGATCAACCAAAAGAGTAGAACGCTTAGTATAAAAAATTTCCACCTACAATCGTAAACACATCTGCATTTAAAAAATTCGCTAAAACGTAAATGTCTACACTTACAGAGTGATAAACAATTTTCTCATACACAAGATACCACATGGCTAGTGAAATGAACGTATGGCATTTACTGGCCGGGATATCCCCTTCAGGATTCGGCCGCCATTTTGCAAGCCTTTTTAGTTGACGCCACTTCGGCGACTTTCATGTCAATGATGATGAAAGACACACAACACCAAGTCCCCCGCCGGGAATCGAAGCCGGGCCCCCTTGCGTGGTAGGCGGTAACGCTACCGCTGCGCTACGGAGGCGGATATATGGCTGGTATTAACACTGCACAGTAGCCATCTTTGAGCCGAAAGATGAATATTAAATTGTGACTGTTAAATAATTTATAATATTAAATTTGTATGTCTAAGAATGTCAAATCAAATTGTTCTCCACAATTACACTGATAAAATGAAGCAGTATGGCGTTATTAGTGAACCGATTTGTTAATGTTTTGAATGTTCGTTATAATTAGGATGCGCTAGAAGCAAAAATAATTCGCTATTAATTAGCTATCCTGTCAAAAATGATAAGATTAGTATCAGCAGACACGTCAAGTCGTAATCCGTCAATTAGAATACGTATTTCAGCTACAAAATCATTAGCCTAGGAATAGTGTTCCATTTTCCTGTATGTCTTAGTGTTATACGAGTCGTGTAAATGGTGGGGTATTCAAAAAATGGTTCAAATGGCTATGGGCACTATGGGACTTAACATCTGAGGTCGTCAGTCCCCTTAGAACTACTTAAACCTTACTAACCTAAGGATATCAAACACATTCATGCCCGAGGCAGGATTCGAACCTGCGTCGTAGCAGTCTCGCGGTTCCGGACTGAAGCGCCTAGAACCGCTCGGCCACCGCGGCTGGCTGGTGGGGTTTTGTTCGATCTTTCATTGACTGAAGGGTCATGACCGTAGTGGATGTTGGTGGTTGAAGAAGTGCTCTTCGGAACAGGGTGGGCGAAAAGAAAAAAGAACAGTTCAGGGCATTGATCCAGAAGGAGGGACTCTGGTTTTCTGCCATCGGAGAGCACTTCAGAGTGGCGTGGTACAATTTATGTAGAAAGACTTCGAATCGCTTATCGTCTGTAAGTTACGGGCATGTAAGAATGTAGGTGAAGAAACTTATGCACCGAGTACACGTGGTGTCTTGATCTGAATGGGGAGTCTGTCATCTTTCGCGTCACGTCAGAAAATTCAAGGGCTGTGATATATTTCAATTAACAACTTCATTAACGTAAAAACTGCTTGTAGGATCACCATTCAATAGCAGCCTGGACCTCACTGAATGAAACATCTGTTCATAAAAGTTCAATCTGCAGTGTTTCCCGTGTGTATTACCAATGTTTCCCTGTTTGGTTATGTCATTAACTGCGTAACTTGTCTACCGTCAACTATTCGACGACAGAATCGCAGCAACAGGGTGTAAAGCAGACGGTGTACTGCTCGTCACTACGGTATTTGTTAGCCAAAATGTACTCAGAGCCATGAATTTGCCCTCTGTCACATTAAATTCAGAGCAGGAGAGTCGCACGGGTCCGTGTGTGTGGTTGAAGCTGATTTGAACTTGAGGGCAATGAGATCAGCGAATAGTTGCTGTTGTAGCTAATTACTGAGCATATCTTGTTCACGTACGGCACGTCTTGCGCCGCCCCCCCCCCCCCCTCCCTCCTCAATCCCCCTCTTTCCATGATAGTAACTGAACAAATCTGTGATTTATTGCGAGGTGGTCGTATTTGTACTGCGTACCTCGTCACCGCCTTTTGAATTAAATCATTGGCTGGTACTAGTTAATTTCACATTTAATTGAGAATTTTGTTACGCACCCTAAATAATAACTCAAGTGGCACTTGAAAAGCATTTGTGCTTAGTTGATTTCTATTTAGCTGAACCCTTACTTGAGAATTTTCGTATGCACTTTAAGCGCCATTCAAGTGATAACTGAAACTGGAGCTCAAACTTCTATTGATATATGAGTACTGTAAATGTTGAAACGATGCCTTATGTAATCTTACGCTGCTTGACAGTTGCTACGGAAGAGAAAACGTAATCACAGGAAATATGGACGACATAAAAATCAGTTCATTCGTAATAAAGTGGAGTGGTATAATTATAACGAAGAATGGCACAGATTTTATCACCCGGAAAAGCAAGATAACAGAGATAAATAACGTTTATATTTGACAGAGGTCAGACATCCAACATAACGGTCGATATCGGACTCGCAGTAAGTAATAGGCCTTCCTTTGGCGCTAATGCACATTTTGCACCTGTTATTCATGCTGCCTACCAAACTGTTGAGGAGTCCTTGGGGGATACTGTCTTCCTCGTCTCTCGCGGTAGTTTTCGGATCTTCCAATCTGCCAATGGCATCCCACACTTGTCTCATACGGTTTAGGTCCGGAGAGTACGCAAGCAATTCCATACCTTCAACATCTTTACTTTTCAATATGCCGGACACCTCAAAGGTGTTGTATGGGCGTGCATTGTCGTTCATAAACAGAAGGTCGAGACCTACTGCGCCCTTAAACAAACGGACGTAGTCCAGAATAGTCACCCCGTAACACTGCTGTGCAGTAACGGTACCTCGCGCAAATATATGTCACCGTGTTCGCCATTGTGCACAGTGCCTTCCTACACTATAGCACCCTGTCCATACTGATGACGCTCGTGAACATTCTGTGGTTTGTAACGTCTTCCCCTCTCTCTCCACCCTAACTCATGGTCAGATTCACTTGCCCCAGTGAAGTGGGGTTCGTCGGAGGTCATCACTCTGGTTCACTGTTGCTGACCCAACCAACATGTGATCCAAACGACGAACTGCTTCTCGATGATGACGTCACTGAAATGAAGTGGAATGCATTGAACAGCCGGCCGCGGTGGTCTCGCGGTTCTAGGCGCGCAGTCCGGAACCGTGCGACTGCTACGGTCGCAGATTCGAATCCTGCCTCGGGCATGGATGTGTGTGATGTCCTTAGGTTAGTTAGGTTTAAGGGGCTCCGGAAAGGCTCAAAATCATGAAAAGTTCAATTTTTACTTTTTTGCGTTTTCTGAATCTGCAGACTATTACCTTTTAATAGATATATAATTTATTCAATTCCGAAGACTACAACTATTTTTAAATTTTTTTTGAAATGTGTTCTACATGGGCGTGACCCACTGTGGCGCTGTTAAACTGCTGTCAAATGGTGTTATTATTAACGTCCGTGTTCATCAGGTACATTTTAGTGATGTGAGATAAAGTATGTGTTGTGGCTAACCTGTGATGGTTCAGTATATATCGCTGGTGTGATTGTCGATTGTTTCTTGTTTATTTACTCTGTCGTTATCTCGAAAATATTCGTAATTAATTCTGTTTCTTGAGTCTCTGTTTTGTTGAAGTATAATAATGAGTAAAAGTAAAGTTATTAGAAATCCTCTGAAGGCTATTAAGAAAAGGAGAAATGTTGGAAAGCCAAAAGTATGTGTTATTACTGTAAACAATAAAGACGATAACCAAGTGAGTGAACCTAACCTCTCAAGTACACCTGCCCATAGCAGTCAAAGTGGGAAAGAAAATACTTCACAGAAGAAGCTTGGTTCAATGAGTGAAGACTATGAATGTTTTATGGACGAATAGGGTGTGAATGAAATATTTGATATGTCGGTTCTCAAAGGAATTTTTTCAAACTGTGTAAGATGAATTCATTATAGTGAAGTTGGTCTGGAACTCTCCATAATAAAGCACGTAAGACTTGCTAGTGAAATACAACTGAAATGTGATAAGTGTTCATACATGACCACCTTTTGGAACAGTGTTGCAGTAACTGCAACTGAAGAAAATGGTAGCAAAATCTACGAACGCAACAACGAGCGATGCTTGCTTTAGACAAGGAACGCCTTCGGGCTGCAGACACGGCTGTAAAGAGTCTAGAAATACAAGCAAGAGTAAACAGGAGGAGGAACAAGAGGAAGCTGGAGGAGGAGTTTGCAGAGGATGAAGATAATCCATCCTATAGACCTGGAATGCACTAAAAAGTTAATCCAATCTATGTCGCTCGATTCCCAAAACTTTTATTTTCTCATACTAATTACATGTTTTCTAAGGATCTTCCAAACATATTTGTTTCAGACTTTCAGTAAATGTTACACAGTACCTTCTGCATAATTTAACACAGCCTTTTTCCAAAAAACTGTATATTTTTGAATATATAAATAAAAAATTGCAAAAAAATGTTGTGAATTTTCATTACACTTGAAAAGAATCATCTTTAATAACTGAACTAAAATTTTGTAAAATCCCTGTGTTAAGTTGTAGCCCATATTCCAATAAATAATCTGTAAAAAGTTCAACTTCCTACCTCAAATACTTTGTGAGGAAAGATGTAATTAATAAGCGTTATTTTAACATTGCAGGTATAGGGCGTTCCGGAGCCCCTTAAGTAGTTTTATGTTCTAGGGGACTGATGACCACAGCAGTTGAGTCCCATAGTGCTCAGAGCCATTTGAACCATTTTTTTGCATTGAACATGTTTCCGAGCAGACAAGCCAGCTTTATTCGAATCGCCGCGAAATTATTCTGGCGAAGACACGAGAACCAGTGATAGACTCAATGCTGGCAGCGATCTACCAAGGGGTGAAGCACTAAGAGTACGTATCAAGGCTCCTCTGGTTTCGTGATCCACATACGACCACCGCCAAACTATTGCAAACAATACACCATTCATCGGCCTATTTTAAATGCGAGATGGAACTTTCGTACACATTCTTTAATATGGCCACAATAGTGGCACACTGGCTGACTTCAAGCAGTCCAACCGCTCGTCAACGAACGTAAGAACTCAAACGGTATCTTGCAGACATGTCGCTTTATCACACGGAATGTTGTGCTAATCGGTTCCACAACAACCTTCGTCAAACGCCGTACTGCAAAAACGGTCAAATCGATACAGAGTGTTCGTCCCAGGCTTCGCTGCAGTTAACACGTCCCGCCCTCTTACTTCTTTAATGTCCGCGGCTCGTGGTCTTGCGGTAGCGTTCTCGCTTCCCGGCGGGGTCAGGGATTTTCTCTGCCTCGAGATAACTGGGTCTTGTGTGTCTTTCATCATCATTTCATCCTCATTCACTCGCAAGTCGCCGTAGTGGCGTTAAAGAACTTGTGGAGCGCCGGCCGAACCGCCCCGCGAGGGGTCTCCCGGCCACCAATGCCATACGCTCACACACTTCTTTTATTATCATTGCTAGGAGTTTCCGTAGCAGTTGTCGGTCGTTCCGTAGAAACTGCCAGCTGTTCCCTACAACGTGTCAGTTGTTCCTTAGTAACTGTCAAGCAGTGTACAAGTCACTGTTGGGCCTAAAAATTTTTAAATGAATAGTATTACTAGTACACTGACGAAAAAAACCGCAACACCAGAGAATAATTGATGTAGAGAATGAAATTCGTGCAATGCATTTTGCTAAGTGATATATTTAAGTGACTGGCCTTGCAAGATCAAAGTTTAATGTAAGCGCGGCATAATGCATTGAAAATATGAAATTCTTCTAAGTAAATAACCGGTGTAACCATCAGAATGTTAAAAGCAACCATGCAAACGTTCATGCTAGGTGTTGTGTAGGTGTCGGATGTCACTTTGTGGGATGGAGTTTCATGCCTGTTGCTCAATATAGTCATGGCTAATGGTGAATGTGTATGACACTGCAGTTGTGCTATGTTCTCGACTGCTGTCAGATCTGATGATCGAGGAGTCCGTGGGACAAAATTCAAATGGCTCTGAGCACTTTGCGACGTAACATCTGAGGTCATCAGTCCCCTAGAACGTAGAACTACTTAAAACTACTAACCTAAGGACATCACATACATCCATGCCCGAGGCAGGATTCGAACCTACAATCGCAGCGGTCGCGCGGTTCCAGACTCAAACTGCTAGAACCGCTCGGCCACAGCGGCCGGCTCCGTGGGACATACCGACACTCTGTAGACCATGTTGGTTAACTACAGCGGCACATGGGCGAGCGTTAATCTGTTGGAAAACACCCGTGTGCTGCTGGTCATGAGTGGAAGCACAACAGGTCGAATCACCAGACTGGCGTACACAACACAATTTTCCAGTGACAGTGCGTGAGATAACCACAGGCGTGCTCCTGTTGCCATACGAAATCGCACTCCAGGCCATGACTCCAGGTGTACATCCACTGTGTCCAGCACGCAGACAGGTTGGCTGCAGGCGCTCATCTGGCCTACTCCTAACCAAGACACGGCCATCACTGCCACCGAGACAGAACCATCTTTCACCAGGAATCACAGCAGACTCCCACCTCTTCCTCCAGTTAGCTCTCGCTTGACACCACTGAAGTCGCAAATGGCGGTGGTTTGGGGTAAACAGAAGGCACGCTACACGGCATCTGACTCTGAGGTGTACTTGAAGTAACCTATTTTGTAACAGTTCACTGTATCACTGTGGTATTAACTGCTGCTGAAATTGCTGCTGCACATGCAGTACGATGCGCCAGAGCCCTACCCTGAACACGATGGTTTTCCCTCTCGGTAGTGCCACGTGGCCGTCCGGATCCCGGTCTTCTTGCGACCGAAACTTTCTCGTTACCACCGGTGCCAGCAACCGTGTACAGTGGCTACAATCTGCCGTCCGCAGCTCGTGGTCGTGCGGTAGCGTTCTCGCTTCCCGCGCCCGGGTTCCCGGGTTCGGTTCCCGGCGGGGTCAGGGATTTTCTCTGCCTCGTGATGACTGGGTGTTGTGTGCTGTACTTAGGTTAGTTAGGTTTAAGTAGTTCTAAGTTCTAGGGGACTGTTGATCATAGATGTTAAGTCCCATAGTGCTCAGAGCCATTTGAACCATTTACAATCTGCCAAGTGTTTCCGTAGTATCGCAGAAGGAACATCCAGCATGTCGCAGCTCTATTACACGACCTTGTTCAAACTCCGTGAGGTGTTGTGAAACGTCCCCTTAGGAAATTATGAATGACTGTGCTGATAAACCTCTTACGTTATTTGATTTTCTAACAGCTCAGCAAAACTGAACGTGCTCAGACAATTATCTCTTTACTTATTCTGATCATCACTAAACTGACATAATATTCTTAGCGCGACGCAATCTGACTTTCAATAATCCCTACAAAAGAGTGGCCCTGAATAACAATAATCTTATACCTTTCATGAATCACTTACCTCACAAAAGTCTTCGCTACTCGAACTACTGCAATACAGGGAGCGCCAATACTGCCAGCTAAACAAAAGATTCCAACTACTGAAGGCACTAACTACTGATAGGCATAGTTAGCAACTGAAAGATTTTGATAGAGAACAAACAATGTATTTACCTTAATAATGTTCAAAAATCATATACTCGTATATTTCCTTTTTCTGGAGGACACACGTCCAGATCGTCCGCTTATAGTGACCTCTCAAGACTTTGGGATCTCTCTCTCTCCACATCCACCACTGCTGGCGGCTCACCTCCAACTGGCGAGCGCTACGCGCTGTTCACATCCAACTGCCCAACACTACACAAGCGAATATTCCAACAATGCCAACCAGCCACAGACTGCACACAGTACAGTCAGCGACTTTCATACAGAGCGCTACGTGGCGTTACCAACATAAAAACATAAACAACCTACTTACAGTTGATAATGGTGTCTATGTTGCCTTGAAGGCATTTTTTACTAACATCAACTCACCGCATCTAGTCTCAAAGGTAATTAACGCTCACGACTGTTACAGGGTATTTGAAGTAAACGCGATCTGAATCCTCACAGTGGGGTCAATAGCTTCACTCTTATGCGACTGTTGCCAGGTTGGAATAGACACCATCTTTCAGGTGTAGAAGTACGCCTGTCAACTTTCGTTGATGCCACACAACACCTTCTTTGTGTGGCGATTTTTTTCTGTCTGTGTACGTATTAGATTGTTTCAGGATATAGCCTATATCATGGAACAATTGCGTCTCTAACTGGATCTGGGTTCCCTCCCTAGAATCACAACTTTTATTTCTATTTATGTCCGTTTGGATACTGAGCGCAGACAGAAGAAATTGCTCCTGCGTCCCTGCTGGCGTCTTGTTCCGGACAGACCAGAGCACAGCCAGCAGAGCTACCGCAGCGTCCCGGTGCAGTAGGGCCCTTCTGAGCTGCTTACGTGTGTGGTACTTGAATTTAATAACAAAATTGCAAAAGCCATTCAGAGCACCCCGTGAGGGTGGCAAGTAGAGTGTGAGCGGACAGCGAGAAGTGCGAGCGTCAAGGGTAGTTTGAGCCTTCATTAGCCGGCCTCGCCTCCTGCGGCTGGGTGCCGCGTTCGCAGCTGCGCAGCCGCGCCCCCCGGGCTGCAGGGTGGAGCCGCGCGGTTAATGAAGCGGTCGGAATGACGACAAGTGTCGGCGGGCAGTGGCCCGAATGTTCCGCCGCCTCCACCTGATCCACCGCCGCCGGCTTAAGCCTGGCCGCTGGAGGTAAGCTCATTAGCGACCGAGCGAACGGCCGCAGCCCCGGGAAGAGGGAAGAGGGCGACACTCGGCGCGGCGCTCCTGATTTACTTTCCTCGTGGCTGCCCACGAGCGGCATTATCTGGCTATTCAGTTACGCTTACAAGCGTTTCCCCTCACGCATTTGCACAAGTCGAGAGGGTATGTTTGTCAGACGTTTTGTGGTCACTGGGATTGTTACTCCTACTTTGCCTGCTTGTGTGTGCGTGAGTGTGTGTGTGTGTGTGTGTGTGTGTGTGTGTGCGTGCTTGCGTGCGTGGGTGTCCTACACGGACTTAATACATGATATGAGAGATTATGGAAACATTAGGTAACGAAAGAAAGAGTTGTTTGGCTGTGTTGGCTGACAGCTGCAAAGGGATTTTCATGCTTAGGGGTCGTTTTTCCTAAGCGAAAATGGGTCACATTTGGGAGTGAACACTGTTTATTCATAAAATCCGTTATTGTATTTTCGATCGTGCAGCCATTATCAAGTAGGGGACTGGGAAAATAGTGGTGCTGCTCATCTCATAACTTAAAAATGTGTTGATAACAATATGTGTGTGAAATCGTATGGGACTTAGCTGCTAAGGTTATCAGTCCCTAAGCTTACACACTCCTTAACCTAATTTATCCTAAGGACAAACACACACGTTCATGCCCGATGGGGGACTCGAACCTCCGCCGGGACCAGCCGCACAGTCCATGACTGCAGCGCCCTAAACCGCTCGGCTAATCCCGCGCGGCATATCAATATCGTGAATGTGTGTAGTTGTTTAATGTTATTTACTCCAAAGATGACAATAACGGTTAAATGGAATCGATTATCATATTACAGAACTATCAGAATTTCTAAAGTTTTACCAAAACAGCGATTAGTCTAATTTACGAGTAAACAGATTTTACAGTCAAAAGAGACTTCTACGTCCTCATACAAACTGCGCAAGCCACAGTATGCGGCTTGTAGAGGGTCCGTTCTACCACTACTAACCATTTCCCTTCCTGTTCCACTCGCAAACAGTGCTAGAGAAACACAGCTGTCCATATACCTCCGTACAAGTCTTAATTTCTCTTCCCTGGTGCATGGGGGCTTAATTAAATAAAATGCAATTTTCTTTTTTTTTTTGTAGCTGTCTGTCCGATTACGCTATGTCTCGTAAACGGTTGGCCCTGACTAGTATTTGTCCGCAATCTGACTGCATAGAACAACAACAAAGAATGAAATGAAAATTTTCGTTAACAGAATTAATTAATTAAGTCCCCAGCAACTATAAAACCTACGAACCCAAAGCACAAGTGTAATTGTTCTGTGTGTGGGAGTGTGACTCAACGTAAACATCTGGCACGGTTCTTCTTCAACAAGACAAGAAATTTTAAATATCATTTATACTGAAGTAATTAAAAAATAGAAATACTATAATTGCGTAAGAAAACCAGAATTACACTCTAATACAAGAACACAAGCCAGATGCTTTGTTGACTGAACCTGTAATGACGCATTATTCAGGACATTGAAATAATGAGAAAAAAAGAAACGGAGTTTGTTACCTCATTTATATTGATGAAAATCACTCTAATCCTTACAATATATCTCCACACTGACTCTCTACTACCACATCTCAACAAGACTCTTCAGTATCACATCTCAGCAAGCACTGCCTACTAGCACATCTCAACAAACACTCTCTGCTACGAGTTCTTAACAAGCACTGACTACTACGAGCTCTCCCCAAGCACTGTGTAGGCGGCTTAATAATACTCTTTGGCGCAATCTCTGGCGCAGTGGCTCAGTGTAGCCACCTTTCATATGCCCCTCCTCCACAGGCCAGAATTTGATGGTATTTTTGCCAGCATTGGTGGTGAAAATACCACCAAATTCGTCCGCAAAAATACAGACAAAAATAAAAGATAATATTAATACCTAAATATCACATAATTAGTTAAAATTTTGGCTTTGCACTGACCTTTCAATAACCTAATATATAAAATACAGTATGCAATACAAATTCTTTCATACATGTGGCTTGACATAATAGTTTACACAATACACAAAAAATCAGTTTATACAAATGTTCACATAAAATACTTTTAATTATTCAAAAAAAAAAAAATAGTTGATAATTCCAGCCCAGCAATGGTCAACAGGTGCAAACACCAACAAGTGACATCATTTTAGTAAAAGCTGTTCCATCTGTGGCACCCAGTAGTGTTGAGCAGGTACACACAGCAACAAGTCACATTATTTCAGTAGAAGCAGTTCATCAGTGGCACCCAGTAAAGTTGAGTAGGTACACACAGCAACAAGTCACATTATTTCAGTAAAAAGCAGTCCATCAGTGGCACCCAGTAGTGTTGAGCAGGTACACACAGCAACAGGTGACATTATTTCAGTAGAAGCAGTTCATCAGTGGTACCCAGTAGTGTTGAGCAGGTACACACAGCAACAAGTCACATTATTTCAGTAGAAGCAGTTCATCTGTTGCACCCAGTAATGTTGAACAGGTGCAGACAGCAACAAGTGACATCATTTCAATAAAAGCAGTTCCATCAGTTGCACCCAGCAATGTTGAACAGGTGCAGACAGCAACAAGTGACATTATTTCAGTAGCAGCAGTCCATCAGTTGCACCTGGCAATGATAAGCAGGTGCAGACAGCAACAAGTCACATTATTTCAGTAAAAAACAGTCCATCAGTGGCACCCAGTAATGTTGAGCAGGTACACACAGCAACAAGTGACATTATTTCAGTAGAAGCAGTTCATCAGTGGCACCCAGTAGTGTTGAGCAGGTACACACAGCAACAAGTGACATTATTTCAGTAGAAGCAGTCCATCAGTGGCACCCAGCAATGTTGAGCAGGTCCAGAGAGCAGTCCATGATATTCACTATCACTGATTACACTGTTCATCAGAGTTTATAAGCAGAAATTAAACATGTCCTAGTGGCACCAGTCATGTAGAAAAAGTGCAAGTAACAGTCCATAATATTCACTATCACTAATCAGACAGTTCAGGCATGAACAATAGTTTGAATGCACATACAAATGCTTTTACACTAAACATACAAATCATAACAAACACTCAAATGATGTCAGATAATTGTCATATTAACTATTACAAATACTCAAATATCAGTAAACCTATAATATTTATGAGTGTCAGTGCAAGCCACTACAAACAAATAAAATAATATTTAGGAGATAGGTGGGTAGGATTAGGAAAGGAAAACACACAAAACACACTCACTCATCTTTCATCCACATTAAGTACTACTATGTAATTGAATAGTGTTAACTGTGTAAATGCAATTCTGTCAAAATTTGATGTTCATCTTGTGTATCAAGTAGTAGTGGCAGCAATGTATAACAGTCAATAATAGTTAAGTCAACGTCATAGTCATCATGTCAAGACCAATGTTTGCCAAGCCAGATCAAATGTGCTGTTGCTGAACAACTGTCAGTGAGCCAAGATATGCAAATACTTCCTCTCTCCAAAAAAAAGTATATATACTGCTTAGTGATTTAACAAAGTGTGTGTAGACAATCTTCCTTCCACTTTAGTGTTCTAGTCTGCTATCTTCATCCTCCTTGTTCCATATAGACCAACAAAAAAAAAAAAATGCACCTCACTTACTTTACCTCTTATACACCAAAACTCCAATTATCATCAGCATCACATAATCTCAATACTTCAATAATACCTCTTACGTCGATACATATAAATCTTATCATCAATATCATTTACCTTACCTCTTGTCCACAAAACTCTAATAATCATCAACTTCATATAATCTCAGTACCTCAATAATACCTCTTCAATACGTCGACACATATAAACCTTATCGCCAAATCATTTCACTTCTATAACAACTCTTTCCTCTAGTCAGTCTCCTCGAACAAGTACAGATAAAATCCTAATGCAAACCTCATCATCCCACACAATCCGAAGACACACTGTCAACACACAACCTCTGTGTAATCCATCTGACCCAAATCTTCTACTCATTATGAATTATAAACAAAGAAATGCATACATGACCTCTAACAGACTTAGTTCGAATAACTCTCAGTAATTAAGTACGATTACGGAGTATGAATGATCATAATATTTCACAGTGTGTACACCACTTCAAGAATTATGGCAAACAGAAGCAAACATGTTGAGTATTTCTTGTGTCAAGTGTCACTTCCTATTCCAATTGCTCACGAAGAATGCAGTGTAATAATTGTTAATGGTCTAAACCTAGTAATGGTATGTCATGTCGTTAGCCTCCTTCCTATTAGCATACATTTATACAGCTTCCATAAAACCTCCAGCTCATGTGACTTCTATGAAGTTTCTTATACTAATGTCGTTTATGTCGAATTATAGCAGTTCATTTTCTTATCTTAAAAATATAAGGCACTGAGCGTAAGCAAAACATGCAATAGCGAGTAAATATACCAGAAGTGAACAGAATGTCAACAAGTGGATGCAGCACAGTTCTTACAACGAGGCTCTCCCAAGCAAACAATCTATAATTCATACAATAGTGTGACCTAAACTCTATGTTTGTACACAGTATATCAGCATTTCTATACACCAAACTAAAGTGTAGTTATGACAACAAACAGAAATGTATAAATATGCAATCCATACGCATAGCAGTATACATATATCTTACGTAATAAACAGGTCATTAGCATCATATCAGCATAAGCAAATAAATGTTCATATGTCTTCTTAATAAGTAAACATGAAGGCGCAAGCGGATAAATCACAAAGTATAACTTACATACCTAACCACATCAGCACAATAAATCAGGTGACAATTATAATTTAAATAAATAAGCACAGCAGGCACATAATAGAAAAATATGACATCAGTGAAAAAGCAGTGCAGCCAAGCGATGCATAATATACACAAGTTACAACCCAGTTCATTAATAATCATTGTCAAAATCAGTTAACGTACGCAAGCACGTCGCTTCACAAGTAAATTCATAGAACATGAAATTAGCACAAAGTATGAATCACGTAATCGCGAGCAGCAAATTACGTCTAAAGTACGTACCTAAGTGGAAATATGTTACCTGAAAAATGAACTCAATTAATAGTTACCTTTTTTAGTTTATTAGTTTCTTCTTCGAAATTACATTCTTCCTGAATATTTCTCGATAGCAAGTCCTCTTAACGTTGGACACGCACAGAATTTACCTGTAGTTCTTAAATATTTTATACAACCGTATCCTGAAAAATACTGAACGTTAATAACATAATTCATCAAGTCACTATAGCTTTATACTGAATTTAATCGGAGAACTTAGATTGTGTATTTGATTACGGCTGTCAGTGCATTCGCACTGAGCGCTCGATCAGCTGTAGGCGCGTGACGCAGGAAGCAATTGTTTGCGGTCAACGACTGCCTTGTGCGGCGCGCAGACTTGACTGTTGCTTTGAGTATGTGCCGCCGCCAAAACACAGCGCGGTATCCTTGTACTCTCCGCATGTTTACATGTAGCTGTTAGTTTCTCACAAGTATGTCATTCTACAAAATATTTTTTTTTTAAAGTATGTCATTCCACAAAAATTTTGGAAACTACGAACCTCACGTTTTGTGGTAGGAACAGCATAATTACGAACAGCGTCTAATTTTTCTGGATCAGGAAGAATACCTTCTGTAGAAATAATGTGACCGAGAAATTTCACCTAAGAACGACCAAATTCAGATTTTTCTAAGTTCACTGTAATGCCACTCTTGCAAAAATACGTAATAATGAATCCAAAATTTTGTTGTGTTCACTCCAAGAATGTTTAGCAATAAGAATGTCGTCAACATATGAAGTAATATTGTCACGAAGATAAACAGGTAAAATTTCATTTAAGCTAGGAATGAATGCTGCTGAAGGTACAGTAAGTCCAAACAGTAATTTTCGAAATCTCCTTTGGGTAAAATCGTCATATCCGGTTATTGTTTACTTACTCACTAGATAGATTGATAGTCGAAGAGTTGGTTTGACAGATGCAAAGAATAGTAAAAGAGTAGGCAGCGGTACAGAAAACTAAAAGAGAAATAGCACCACTACAGCTCGGGGCCCTATGCTCGCTACGGCACATATTCACTTAGAGTAGTGAATCCCTTGAGGACTTTAATAGCCGCACATAGTTTCAAGTTTGTGACTTTGTGACACATCTGGCGGAAGTGCGTACGTAAATTGATCTAACCATGCACATGGATGTAAGTCATTCTTAGAATTACGAAAGATCTTAAATTTCCGAACAGTCGAGAAGTGTTTATAGTCAAAGTTTTCGCCTCGTGGCGACAAAGTCCTACCGCGTCTGTCCCAGTCTGAAAGTCGATTATTGTCAAGTTCGCGCGCCTGGCGCTCTCTTGTTGCTTCTCGTAAATGAAATAAATTACTTTCTTCATACCCCTCTGCTATCTGTGATTCTAAGTTTCTTCTACTGTCTTTTCCTACTATTTCGCCTTCAATTTGTTTGACTTGCTTTCGTAATGCCTCAAATTCCCTTTTAACGCGTTCATTAAAGTTTCCCTGATTTTCAACATGTTTATTTATGTTCTGGTATTTTTCGGTTTCTGCAAATGGCAATGGTGCTGTATCATCTGAATCTCTGTCCCTATTTAAACTAAGATTTGTCAATTTGTCTGAAATCTCCTCAACTCTTTCCGATAAATCACCTATTTGTTCTTTCTGTTTATTTACGTCTTCCGTAAGTGTCGCGACTCGCGTTTCAGTATTAACACATTTAGTAGTTAACTGTTCATACTGTTGTGTTAGGTTATTTAATCTGTCATTTGGTACGAATTCCTCGATTCTCTCAAATATTTCTTCCTTATCTTTTGCACGTTGTAAATTTAACTCTGAAAATTTCTGTACTATCACGCGATCTCTTTCTTCCTGTTCTCTATCCTGTTCCCTTTGTCTAATCTCTACTGCAATTAATGTATGATTGTGAGAATTCAAAATCGGTTGTACTTCTTCTGATTTCTTTCTTTAATTCATCTTTCATATTTTTGAAACATGTCCCTATTCGTGAGTCTAACCGTGTTTCCAGTGTTCCCATATCAGTTTTTAATTCAGATCGTAAAGTTCCCATCTCTGTTTTAAATTCAGATCGTATCTGTGATCCCACTGTTTTTAATTCAGATCCTAACTGCTCCACTGTTCCCATTTGTAAGTCTAACCGTGTTGTCACTGTTTTTAATTCAGATCCCAAAGTTAATATTACACCCATCAACTGCTCCATATTAACTGTTTCAAAATTCTTTTCACCCCTAACATTTCCCGCGAAACCAGTTTCCTTCGTCATAGCTGTAAAGCTATCTGATTTCGATACTGTTCCAGAATCTTCTATCGTTAATCTCGTATTCTGTGAATTTTCTAATTGAGAAAAATTTTGAAATGGTTCCGGACTATCTTCCCGACTTATTAAATTGTTTTCCACTTCATTATTCATGATACTGTTTTCCTCTGTTGGCGAGTTCGCCATGTTAACAATTTCGTCATTCTCACTATCCATCATTTTTGCCTTTTTCATCGATCGCGTAATCATTTACAAAATATACAAAACTTGTCACTGTACGAAAATTATACACAATGACTCCTTATCTTCAACAATACCATTCACACGAAATATTTCCCTCAAACACGATTAACGAACAATTGAAATAATTGCACTAAATTGTCAAACGCGTATACAAGACAGCAAAATTAAATTCTGAAAAAAAAATACCATTAGAAGAATGACAATTACCAAATCTACACATGCAATATAGACTACAATTACTAAACTACAAATTACTACAACAATACTACTGTCTACTATTTTTACAATCAGAAGAATTCCAAGGGACGATCCGAAGCAGCGGTCGCCACGTGCATGGGGGTTAATTAAATTCAATGCAAATATTTTTTATTTTTTTGTAGCTGTCTCTCCGATTACGCTATGTCTCGTAAACGGTTGGCCCTGACTAGTATTTGTCCGCAATCTGACTGCATAGAACAACAACAAAGAATGAAATGAAATTTTCGTTAACACAATTAATTAATTAAGTCCCCAGCAACTATAAAACCTACAAACCCAAAACACAAGTGTAATTGTTGTGTGTGTGGGAGTGTGACTCAACGTAAACATCTGGCACGGTTCTTCTTCAACAAGACAAGAAATTTTAAATATCATTTATACTGAAGTAAATAAAACATAGAAGTACTATAATTGCGTAAGAAAACCAGAATTACACTCTAATACAAGAACACAAGCCAGATGCTTTGTTGACTGAACCTGTAATGACGCATTATTCAGGACATTGAAATAATGAGAAAAAAAAAAACGGAGTTTGTTACCTCATTTATATTGATGAAAATCACTCTAATCCTTACAATATATCTCCACACCGACTCTCTACTACCAAATCTCAACAAGACTCTTCGGTATCACATCTCAGCAAGCACTGCCTACTAGCACATCTCGACAAACACTCTCTGCTACGAGTTCTTAACAAGCACTGACTACTACGAGATCTCCCCAAGCACTGTGTAGGCGGCTTAATAATACTCTTTGGCGCAATCTCTGGCGCAATGGCTCAGTGTAGCCACCTTTCACTGGTATTCGTCGTTCTTATGTGAAGTATACGTTGGCGACAGGATCACTCTACAGTCAGCTTCAAATACCGGTTCCCTAAATTTTCTCACTGGCGACCCTTGAGAAGAAAGCCGGCAGCTGTGGCCGAGCGGTTCTAGGTGCTTCAGTCTGGAACCGCGCTGCTCCTACGGTCGCAGGTTCGAATCCTGCCTTGGGCATGGACGTGTGTGATGTCCTTAGGTTAGCTAGCCTTAAGTAATTCTATGTCTAGGGGACTGATGACCTCAGATATAAAGTCGCATAGTGCTTAGAGCCATTTGAACCTTGAGAAGAAAGTCGTCTTCCCTCCACTGATTCCTGGTCCCGAAGCATCTCCGTAATACTTGCGTGCTGATTGAAACCATCGTCGCGGCGACTTTAGGGCGAGGGGGAATCGTGTGTCCTTCACCCCGAATATTTTTTTGAAAATCAGTTTCAGTATTTTAAGCCTTCTTTGAAAAAAAAATTATTCTGCTGAACGAATGTATCCAAATTTAACTGATTACATATACTAAAAACTCTTGTGCAGTAAGAATTAATGGTTTTGAGGATCTAGTAACTTGCCACTAAATCAAATCCATATATATTATTCGTCTGAAACACAATATTCCAACTAATAATGAACTACTACGAGTGATGAAGGAGCTAGACAGATAAGCACGAATCTGCTTTGTTTTGCTGTAAGCTTATGGCAGGGATGGCCTGGCCGAACGGCACGCGACAGATTCTAAAGGAAAAAATTATTTCCTAAGTGGCTGAACTTCTATTGCATTAAGAACTTTACAGGGAGGAACAGTTTGGAATCCCCGATACGGCTGTCCAACGTCTTATGTATCAAATACTTAACAACATGGCACAAATAAACAGATTTCCTTAAAGATGCTGCCATTGGAGAAAGAAGCACATGATGTGGTAGCTCTGTACTCGGCAATCGATGTTGAGTCTCTGGAAGGAGAGCCGCAGTGCTTTCATCTACGATACGACGTAAAGTCCTGATAGAAAAAACAGATGATTTCTTTCCACGAACAAAATCAGTTCAAGAATTATTTGCTAATGCTGAAGCTTCCGTAAGACTTATGCTTGTGTGCTCGGCTTCAAGCTGTGAAGAACGCAATTTTACAGCTCTACGAGGACTGAACAACTACCTACGTTCAACATTGAAAGAGTAGAGGCTCAATCACGCAGCAGTTTGCAGTCTGCGCAAGTAGATGTGGGCTCAAATACAATTAAGAAACGTTTCTAGGATATTTATACCCAAATTTGACAAAAAGGAAAGCTGTATTTAGATCGTCACTTGACGAACTTCGTAATATTTTTTTTTACTTTATGCTCTTGACATAGTACGAGGGCAGTTCAATAAGTAATGCAACACATTTTTTTTCTCGGCCAATTTTGGTTGAAAAAACCGGAAATTTCTTGCGGAATATTTTCAAACATTCCCGCTTCGTCTCGTATAGTTTCATTGATTTCCGACAGGTGGCAGCGCTGTACGGAGCTGTTAAAATGGCGTCTGTAACGGATGTGCGTTGCAAACAACGGGCAGTGATCGAGTTTCTTTTGGAGCAAAACCAGGGCATCTCAGATATTCATAGGCGCTTGCAGAATGTCTACGGTGATCTGGCAGTGGACAAAAGCACGGTGAGTCGTTGGGCAAAGCGTGTGTCATCATCGCCGCAAGGTCAAGCAAGACTGTCTGATCTCCCGCGTGCGGGCCGGCCGTGCACAGCTGTGACTCCTGCAATGGCGGAGCGTGCGAACACACTCGTTCGAGATGATCGACGGATCACCATCAAACAACTCAGAGCTCAACTTGACATCTCTGTTGGTAGTGCTGTCACAATTGTTCACCAGTTGGGATATTCAAAGGTTTGTTCCCGCTGGGTTCCTCGTTGTCTAACCGAACACCATAAAGAGCAAAGGAGAACCATCTGTGCGGAATTGCTTGCTCGTCATGTGGCTGAGGGTGACAATTTCTTGTCAAAGATTGTTACAGGCGATGAAACATGGGTTCATCACTTCGAACCTGAAACAAAACGGCAATAAATGGAGTGGCGCCACACCCACTCCCCTACCAAGAAAAAGTTTAATGCCATACCCTCAGCCGGTAAAGTCATGGTTACAGTCTTCTGGGACGCTGAAGGGGTTATTCTGTTCGATGTCCTTCCCCATGGTCAAACGATCAACTCTGAAGTGTATTGTGCTACTCTTCAGAAATTGAAGAAACGACATCAGCGTGTTCGTAGGCACAAAAATCTGAACGAACTTCTCCTTCTTCATGACAACGCAAGACCTCACACAAGTCTTCGCACCCGAGAGGAGCTCACAAAACTTCAGTGGACTGTTCTTCCTCATGCACCCTACAGCCCCGATCTCGCACCGTCCGATTTCCATATGTTTGGCCCAATGAAGGACGCAATCCGTGGGAGGCACTACGCGGATGATGAAGTTATTGATGCAGTACGACGTTGGCTCCGACATCGACCATTGGAATGGTACCGTGCAGGCATACAGGCCCTCATTTCAAGGTGGCGTAAGGCCGTAGCATTGAATGGGGATTACGTTGAAAAATAGTGTTGTGTAGCTAAAAGATTGGGGAATAACCTGGTGTATTTCAATGCTGAATAAAACAACCCCTGTTTCAGAAAAAAAATGTGTTGCATTACTTATTGAACTGCCCTCGTATTTACTTATCGTATCTTACTTTTTAACTATTTACAGTGTTATTCCTACTATTTAACGGTTTCAATTTGTCTTTTGAAACACATTTTTAATGTCTCGAAACTAAACTAAATAAAATCATTTATGAAATACTCTATTTACATTTCCAGCGAAAATCAAGCAGAATTTGAAAAGCTATTCAGTTTGAAATAGTTTCCACGCGTTTTATGACATAATAAACAATAATCATTCACACACCGTCGATAAATTTAAATGTTGACGTAATATTAACTTTTTTATAGTCAGTAATTGCGAAATACATTTCAATCCAGGTTTAAACTGCCACGCCTTAATAGTTTTAAGTGCCATTGAAACACAGTGTGAGGAATCCAGAACGCTCTAAAAAGTGATCTTAGGTCCTATTGTTTTCGACTGTTTTCAAGGAGATCACCCGTTTATACCCCCCTTGTGATCCATTGAGTCATCCCCCACAGTAATTTAGTGCCGGAATAGCCCGTGACCGAACCCACAGGTAACAAATCTGGCGGGCCACTTCTGAATTGCTTCACTGTTTTCCTTTAATCCGACCTGGTTGCGGTCCCAAACACTCGAGCTGTACTCAAGAATGGATCACACTAGTGATCCACTTGCAGTGCCCTTTACAGATGAACCACACTTCCCTAATTCTCTCCCAGTGGACGAGAGCTGGCTAGATACTTGTCACAAGCCGCGGAGCGACGCTAGTCACGGCTCGCTGGTCCAACGATATCTCTTACGGACCGCGGTCGATATCTGCAACCCCTGACAATAATGGTATCGAACGTTGATACCACAGGCACAACGCAGCTAACTATGTCCCAACACACAGCTGCGAACATCCTCATAGGATCACAGACGTTATCCGCCAGGTCATTTACACATAAATAGTTCATCAATCAGGAGCCATAGCATCGCTCATGGAGCAGCGTAATCTTTACAAACGAATGTTAGTTTGATAGGATCTCTGAGGCAAGACGGATGCTACATTCGTCTATAAAATGGTTCAAATGGCTCTAAGCACTATGGGACTTAACATCTGAGGTCATCAGTCCCCTTGACTTAGAACTACTTAAATCTAACTAACCGAGGGACATCACACACATCCATGCCCGAGGCAGGATTCGAACCTGCGACCGTAGCAGCAGCGCTGTTCCGGACTGAAGTGTCTAGAATTGCTCGGCCACATTCGACTATAGCGATTGCGTTCTAAGATAAACGACATTCTGTCTTCTAACAGGTCATATGGCTAACCGTGTATTTATTCGGATACTTCGTATGTAAGTATTTTTTTTATTAAGTGTCACTGCGAGACACTATAGAAGGCTGTCCTCAAGTCCAGTAATTCAACGTTAGCTTCGCTACGTGCAGCATTCATGATTTTCGTTTTGATTCGGTACAAGTAATATTTACATCAAGCACTATAGTTATTAGCACAGACGACTTCGTTAAATGCTGCGTACATGATGTTTTGTTTTGTTTAAATGCAACTAATATTTACATCTAGCTCTATAGTTATTAGCACAGTTTGTAAACGCTTACAGAGAGACACTTCATTTATCTTATGTTTTTGCGTGACTTTCATTCTTTTTCTTGATCCTCCACACATCTCTCGTTAGTCCTTTGAGTATATCGGATGCGATTAGACGCCATTGCTCGTCTACCTCACGTAACAGTATTATTTTGACTGCAGTATTAGCCCAAGTGGCGCAGGCTGGTGTAAACTGTTATTCTGGAAGCAAATAATAATACTAAGTATGTTACGTAGTACCGTGTACTAGACTGAGGCTACGCCGACCACAAACTGAAGTACTAGTATTTCATCCAAGAGATTTAATTTTTCTTTTAACCTATTTTTCCTCTCTATATGGGCGAACGGAGCAAATGGGTTGTACTTTAGCTGTTGGTAAATGCACACATTATTTAATGGAAATGCTGTACGTGAGACGAAACAAACCAATGTTGCAGCATTTCCCACACATTCAATGTCAGTCGAAATCTAACACAAAAAGCTTGTTTTCAGAATAGATGCATCTAAGCGAAGTTAAATTGTCTCTGAGGTACTCGACCATCACTGGAAATGGAAATGCCATGTGGCTAGAGCCTCCCGTCGGGTAGACCGTTCGAGTGGTGCAAGTCTTTCGAGTTTACGCCACTTCGGCGACTTGCGAGTCGATGAGGATGAAATGACAACACAACACCCACTCCTTGAGCGGAGAAAATCTCCAACCCAACCGGGAATCGAACCCGGGCTGTTACGTATGACATTCCGTCCCTCTGACCACTTAGCTACCAGGGGCGGACTCGACCAATACTAAAATTACTTCATTTCATCAGAAGTTGGTATCAGAAGAGAGGAGGCATTTTATGCCATTTTTTTCACAAACTTAATCAATTTCTAAAGTAATTCGACAGTAACTAGTCCTATGTCGCTCTTACATTACCAGAAAAGAAATGTCTGGATAGGTTTAAATTAGAGTCTTTATCAAAATAAGCACAGACTGCGACTTGTTTAGCACGCTTACAACTTACCGTAAGATTGGGTAATATACCAACGTAGTCTCCGCGGCAATACCTAATCTGTGTTTTTGCCACTTCAATTATTAATTTTTAAGATTTGTATTCTATTTTTTAATACAAATTATTGTCCATCAGGTACTCAAATTTGAAGACAGCTTCAACCATCATATACATAGAACAGGTGACCAAGTAAAAACAATTTTTCCGATTTTAGAAATACTTTGACATCCTAAGGAAACATACGATTGTGTAAAGACATAAGGGAAACAGAGTGTTTAGAGAGCCTGTCTTCCCACTGATTAAGTTTCCAGTTTCTTTCATTTTTTACTACCACAGGCGGTTTACTTCCCCTTACTTCCCCTTACCTCCCCTCCAGAGCCTGTCACCAGTTTCTTTCATTTTTTACTACCAGCCACAGGCGGTTTACTTCCCCTCCTTTATTCTGTTCTGAGCGCTGAGGAAAGACTGACATGATGACCTAATGGAAAACGTGGAAGACCAATATAGCAGGAACCGTAATATACTGACAAGTCTGGAGGATGCAGTTATAGCGGCGCGGAGTGGCCACGCGGTTTGAGGTGCAATGCACGGATTGTGCGGCCCCTCCTGCCCGAGGTTCGAGTCCTCCTTCGGGCATGGGTGTGTGTTCTTAGCACATTTAGTTTAAGCTAGTTTAAGTAGTGTGTAAGTCTAGCGACCGATGATCTCAGCAGTTTGGTCCCTTAGCAATTCACACATATTTGAACATTTGATGCAGTTATGCGAGGGTGGCAGTGGCAGATGACGATGTGGCTGTTGATATCATGTCTCAGTGCAAATCCTATGTATGCATCCATGTTTATTTTTCTTGATGTCCTTTCACGTTTTCAAACGTGAGCACATTCGCAAAGCGCCTATTTCCTTCAATTTTGCTTCAACTTTCTGCATCAAGTCTTCAGTAATACATACGATCGCAGACTTCGGATTTTATTATAAACATTATCACAACTATCTTTAAATGCTTTAAACCATTTTCTTACCATTCTGTCCCTTGTAGTGTTTTATTCCTAGTTTTCTCAATCACTTCCGCGTATTATGCGTAATGAAAGTGAATCGCTGCACGTATTTCACACTTCACTGTATCTTAAACTATCGAACACGGTAAAGCTTACGGGAAATGGATATCCATCCTAATCTCCTTCTTCGCATCTCCTTATCCATCTCCTCCTTTCCCTCTCTTTGTCCATCTCTGCATCCCTGCCTCTCTCTCTCTCTCGGGCCATCAATTCCTTTTCCGCTCTCTTCATCTCCTTCTACCTGCCTCTCTCTGTCAGTCTCCTTCTCCCACTCTCTATCTCCATTTCCTCACCTCTGTATCTATTTCCTCACCTCAGTATCCATTTCCTTTTTCCCTTTCTCAGACCTTGAGCCTTGTTTGCTTTTGTTGAAAATTCAGATTCCGTAGATTCTAATCATAAGCCGATAAGCCATAGCCACAACTTCCCTGTTTTCTGTGAAAATCGACAGCGAGGAACAAAAGAAAACGACGCATTGTTCTGTATACAATATTTATTTAAAGTATGTACAGGGAGTTAGATGTACAAGTGCAGGAATTCTCACCATTAGTACCTTAACACGTACCCATTTCAGTGTGTTTTCTATTTTTTTTTCTGCATCTAACAGGCTTCCAGCGAACGCATAATGTATTTTCAACCTGATCTTTTCTGCACTGACGTTACCTCCCCCCTAAGTGGACTGCTACCCAGGAGAAAATAAGTTTTGATAATTTACTCTAGTCACATACACTTGGAGTTACTCACCAATCTAAATAATGCTTCATCTAATAGCTGTAATTTTTAGTCTACTAATGAAGTAAATTCCGATATAATGTGGTTCAATACAATGTTCTTAGTCACCAGAAAAACATCTGCGGTTATAGCCTAGCACACTGAATAATATAATGGGACATTTACAGGACAAACAGCAATGTTTCAAATGTCCTGCTATCGGGGTTAAAACTGACTGCGAGAAAGAAAAAATGGCTCTGAGCACGATGTGACTTAACATCTGAGGTCATCAGTCCCCTAGAACTTTGAACTCTTTAAACCTAACTAACCTAAGGACATCACACACATCCATGGCCGAGGCAGGATTCAAACCTGCGACCGTAGCGGTAGCGCAGTTCCGGACTGAAGCGCCTAGAACGGCTCGGCCACACCGGCCAGCACTGCGGGAAAGAGAACAACCATACATTTTCACCACATAGCAAAGCACAGTTTTTACTTTCTTGCAGTTAGTTTTAACCGAGTACCTTTACATCGTTGTCAAAAAAAAGAAAAAGGATAATAGCCTTTGTCTGTTTGAATGTTTATTCTAGTATCGTGTAAACATTTGGAGTAATGAGTCACAAACTTTTCCAGATTTAACTGACAATATTACCACATTTATATATTATGTTATATACATTTAAAAATGTCTGGAGCTCGTGGTCTTGCGGTAGCGTTCTCGCTTCCTGCGCACGACGTCCCGGGTTCGATTCCCGGCGGGCTCAGGGATTTCCCCTGCCTTGCTCGTCGGAGTATGGGACGTCATAATCATCATATTTAAAAATATATTGCGTATGTCCATCCGGAAATGTTTATTAGAGCAACGTTGCTAATTTGAAGGAAATTAGTCAAAAGATTTTTGGTAAGAATATTTCCTCTCAACATATTACAAATTAATTTACATGTCATACATATTAAAAAAATATGTAGCTTATGTTTGCCCGAATGTTCATTAGAGTGTCAGGTAAAAATAGGACAAGTGCCTTTTGAGATTTTTAGCATCAACATTAAACAACGAATTGTCTTTATGTAATATATAGGTATAGATTAACTGATGCGTTTGAGATAACCACAAACAAACGTAAGCACGGTCGAATTCTTGCTTTAGGGCATCTCTGGGTAGCCAAAACGCGTTGTAACTCAGCGCGCATGGGCATATTCCCGATGGCAGTGCTGCAGTAACCATATTCTTACTTGGAACAGACGCATTTTATTAACCATTGGATGTATTCATGGTTTAATTAGTTAGTTAATTAGTTACGTGTTCCATAGATCGTGTTCACCGTGAACACTATGATGCGGAATGTGTCATTAAAAAAAAGGCACTACACATACAAAATGACAAAAATATGTATGGTTTAGTCCTGGCTCTCCCTCCTCTTTTTCTGTGTGAATGAATTATCATTTCTAGTTAAAAATTCATCTGTGGTATGGAGGGAAATTGTCACAGGCAAACATCTTTAATCTACATTTGAAAACTCTTTCCTTATCTTCGAGGCGTTTTATTTCAGTGGATAGAACTCCAAAAGGTCTTGTACGTGCATATTTCTACCATTTCTGTGGCCCTCTTAGGTTCATTAAAGGGTGATGCAGTTCATTTTTGCTTCACGCGTAGTACTTGCAAATATCTCTGTTAGCTTCAAATAGATAGATTATTGATACCGAATTTCATAAATGAATGAATGTTCTGTGTGACTTTGTTGAATATTACCAGCTACTTAACGAGAAGCTCGTTGCACATACATGTCTTAACCTCACACATAATTATAATTACTTTCTTCTGTGGAGTGCATACATTACTCCGGAATGTTAATTTGTGCAGTAGTGTTATAATGAGTGATCAGCATTGTTCAGAAGTACATTTAAGTGAAATCTGTCTAGGTTTTCGCTACATTTAGTTTTCATTGTATATGTGGATGAGTCATCTGTATCACTAAAGAACTAAAACAGTCACCCGGTCACCAGGTCGCAGTTTCGGGTTGCCTATTTAGCGTCTTCCAGAAGCAACAGAAACATGTATGATTATTAACCGAATTTTAAGAATTTTAAGTATATTCATTACCTACCCATTTAGAGGTATAATGTTATGTTAATTCAGAGGTGAGTCATGTCCACTACTTCGGACTGCTGTCATTGGTGTCCGGAATCACTCCTTCGTTTGCAAACACACGTAGTCCACTATAGTGGACATGCTCGACTGATGCTGCTACGTACATAGTTCCTGCTGAAACCATAATACATGTAAAGGTCCGAATGAAACAGTGGTAGCTCACATGGAGAGCATGAAGTGATAACGAGCGGCAGTGTTCTCTATTATTCCTGTCTGTTTCTATGGGTATTCATGAAGATTGGTAAATAATTTTACAGTCGTTGTCTAGTAATATTGCTATATAGTTATCAACTTTTTAGGCGGCTATAGATACTTTTACAGTCTTTGTAACGTATTATACGAGTTCATCTGTCCAATCAAGTGGACATCGTGCATTACCAGTCTTACTTCACTCTAATCGCCATGCGGCACTTTTCTCATTAATAATTACGACATGATTTACCGCACAGGATGTATCAGAAAGTATCATCCGATTAAAGGAAACCATAACTATTAAGTTGTTTGAGATGTTGTTGTTGTGGTCTTCAGTCCAGAGACTGGTTTGGTGCAGCTCTCCATGCTAATCTATCCTGTGCAAGCTCCTTCATCTCCAAGTACCTACTGCAAACTACATCATTCTGAATCTGCTTAGTGTATTCATCTCTTGGTCTCCCTCTACAATTTTTACCCTCCACGCTGCCCTCCAATGCTAAATTTGTGATCCCTTGATGCCTCAGGACATGTCCTACCAACCAATCCCTTCTTCTAGTCAAGTTGTGCCACAAACTTCTCTTCTCCCCAATCCTATTCAAAACCTCCTCATTAGTTACGTGATCTACCCACCTAATCTTCAACATTCTTCTGTAGCACCACATTATTCTCTTCTTGTCCAGACTAGTTATCGTCCATGTTTCACTTTCATATACGGCTACACTCCATACCAATACTTTCAGAAACGACTTCCTGACACTTAAATCTATACTCGATGTTAACAAATTTCTCTTCTTCAGAAACGCTTTCCTTGCCATTGCCAGTCTACATTTTATATCCTCTCTACTTCGACCATCATCAGTTATTTTGCTCCCCAAATAGCAAAACTCCTTCACTACTTTAAGTGTCTTATTTCCTAATCTAATTCCCTCAGCATCACCCGACTTAATTCGACTACATACCATTATCCTCGTTTTGCTTTCGTTGATGTTCATCTTATATCCTCCTTTCAAGACACTGTCGATTCCATTCAACTGCTCTTCCAAGTCCTTTGCTCTCTCTGACAGAATTACAATGTCATCGGCGAACCACAAAGTTTTTATTTCTTCGCCATGAATTTTAATACCTACTCTGAATTTTTCTTTTGTTTCCTTTACTGCTTGCTCAATATACAGATTGAATAACATCGGGGAGAGGCTAGAACCCTGTCTCACTCCCTTCCCAACCACTGCTTCCCTTTCATGTCCCTCGACTCTTATAACTGCCATCTGGTTTCTGTACAATTTGTAAATAGCCTTTCGCTCCCTGTATTTTACCCCTGTCACCTTTAGAATTTGAAAGAGAATATTCCAGTCAACATTGTCAAAAGCTTTCTCTAAGTCTACAAATGCTAAAAAAGGTAGGTTTGCCTTTCCTTAATCGTTCTTCTAAGATACGTCGTAAGGTCAGTATTGCCTCACGTGTTCCAACATTTCTACGGAATCCAAACTGATCTTCCCCGAGGTCGGCATCTACCAGTTTTTCCATTCGTCTGTAAATAATTCGTGTTAGTATTTTCTAGCGGAGACTTATTAAACTGATAGTTCGGTAATTTTCACATCTGTCAACACCTGCTTTCTTTGGGATTGGAATTATTATGTTCTTCTTGGAGTCTGAGGGTATTTCACCTGTCTCGTACATTTAGCTCACCAGATGGTAGAGATTTGTCAAGACTGGCTCTCCCAATGCCGTCAATAGTTCTAATGGAATGTTGTCTACTCCTGAGGGCCTTGTTTTGACTCAGGTCTTTCTGTGCTCTGTCAAACTCTTCACGCAGTATCGTATCTCCCATCTCATCTTCATCTACATCCTCTTCCATTTCCATAATATTGTCCTCAAGTACATCGCCCTCTATATACTCCTTCCACCTTTCTGCTTTCTCATCTTTGCTTAGAACTGGGTTTCCATCTGAGCTCTTGATACTCGTACAAGTGGCTCTCTTTTCTCAAAAGGTCTCTTTAATTTTCCTGTAGGCTGTATCTATCTTACCCTTACGGAGATAAGCCTCGGCATCCTTACATTTGTCCTCTAGCCATCCCTGCTTAGCCATTTTCCACTTCCTGTCGATCTCATTCTTGAGAAGTTTATATTCATTTTTGCCTCCTTCATTTACTGCATTTTTATATTTTCTCCTTTCATCAATTAAATTCAATATTTCTTCTGTTACCCAAGGATTTCAACTAGCCCTCGACTTTTTACCTACTTGATACTCTGCTGCCTTCACTACTTCATCCCTCAGAGCTACCCAACCATCTTCTACTGTATTTCTTTCCCCTATTCCTGTCAAATGTTCCCTTATGCTCTCCCTGAAACTCTGTACAACCTCTGGATTAGTCTGTTTATCGAGGTCCCCTCTTCTTAAATTCCCACCTTTTTGAAATTTCTTCAGTTTTAATCTACAGTTAATAACCAATAGATTGTGGTCAGAGTTCACATCTGCCCCTGGAAATGTCCTACAATTTAAAACCTGGTTCCTAAATCTCTGTCTTACCATTATATAATCTATCTGATACCTTTTAGTATCTCCAGGATTCTTCCATGTATACAACCTTCTTTTATGATTCTTGAACCAAGTATTAGCTATGATTAAGTTATGCTCTGTGCAAAATTCTAACAGACGGCTTCCTCTTTCATTTATTAGCCCCAATCCATATTCACCTACTACGTTTCCTTCTCTGCCTTTTCCTACTCTCGAATTCTAGTCATCCATGACTATTAAATATTCGTCTCCCTTCACTACCTGAATTATTTCTTTTATTTCATCATACATTTCTTCAATTTCTTTGTCATCTGTAGAGCTAGTTGGCATATAAAATTGTACTACTGTGGTAGGCGTGGGCTTCGTATCTATCTTGGCCACTATAATACGTTCACTATGCTGTTTGTAGTAGTTTACCTGCACTCCTATTTTTTTATTCATTATTAAACCTACTCCTCCATTACCGCTATTTGATTTTGTATTTATAACCCTGAATTCACCTAACCAGAAGTCTTGTTCCTCCTGCCACCGAACTTCACTAATTCCCACTTTAACCTATCATTTCCCTTTTTAAATTTTCTAACCTACGTGCCCGATTAAGGGATCTGACATTCCACGCTCCGATCTGTAGAATGCCAGTTTTCTTTCTCCTGATAACGACGTCCTCTTGAGTAGTCCCCGCCCGGAGGTCCGAATGGGGGACTATTTTACCTCTGGAATATTTTACCGAAGAGGACGCCATCATCATTTAACCATACAGTAAAGCTGCATGCCCTCGGGAAAAATTTCGGCTGTAGTTTCCCCTTGCTTTCAGCCGTTCGCAGTACCAGCACAGCAAGGCCGTTTTGGTTAGTGTTACAAGGCCAGATCAGTCAATCGTCCAGACTGTTGCCCCTGCAACTACTGAAAAGGCTGTTGCCCCTCTTCAGGAACCACACGTTTGTCTGGCCTCTCAACAGATACCCTTCCGTTGTGGTTGCACCTGCGGTACGGCTCTCTGTATCGTTGAGGCGCCCAAGCCTCCTCACCAATGCCAAGGTCTATGGTTCATGGGGGGCGAAGTTCGAGATACATGCGTGAAAAACGTTCTGTTGGAAAGAGCAAACTATGGAGTTTTACATGGTTCCCGCTAGGTAACACAGGCACCTAGAATCGCGGGAATTTTCAAACATAGGATTACTGAACGATGGATCAGTCGCACTGGACCAAGTGATTCAGCCTTACACTACTGGCCTCCAAGGTTACCGGACCTGACGGTATGTGATTCTTTCTTGTGGGTGTTTCTTAATGACTCTGTTTATGTGCCTCCGTTATCAGTAACAGTGAATGAACTGAGACATCGCATAACAGCAGCTGTGGAAGCTGTAACTCACGACATGCTCACTGCAGTGTGGGAGCAGTTTGAATACCGCACTTCAAAATGGTTCAAATGGTTCTGAGCACTATGGGACTTAACTGCAGTGGTCATCAGTCCCCTAGAACTTAGAACTACCTAAACCTAACTAACCTAAGGACATCACACACATCCATGCCCAAGGCAGGATTCGAAACTGCGACCGTAGCGGTCACGCAGTTCCAGACTGAAGCGCCTAGAAACGCACGGTCACACCGGCCGGCAATACCGCACTTGCATATCCCATACATCTCAAGGGTAGTATATTAAACACCTATGAAAAGGTGTGAAAAAAATGCTTTTTGAGTTTCCAGTTTATCAAAAAACAAAATTCATTGTATATGCTTCTTAGTTTCAGAAATATAGATGTACCAAATCGGATTATTCTTTCTTGGGGCCTTTCTCCCGATCTAACGCGGGGTCGGCTTTGTTATTACGGATATGGCAGTGTCAATTGCAGAGGGTGGCCGATGGCTTTCCTGACGCCATCCCGAACCCACCGGGACGGAAGTAGTGTACCCCGGCTGTCTGCGTCGAGTGTAAGTCATGAAATAGTGCGAACGTTTTCAAATGTCTGTGAGTTGTGTAGCTGAGGCGGAACGTGGGTACCAGCCCAATGTTCACCTAGCGGGATGGGGAAAATCGCCTAAAAACCACATCCAGGCTGGCCGGTATACCGGCCCTCGTCATTAATCCCCCGGGCGGATTTTGTCCGGGGCCGGCGTGGCTACCCGAGACCAGGAAGCAGCGCATTAGCGCTCTCGGCTACCCTGGCGGGCTGATGATACACCCTGAACATTATTTTAATGATTTTGATTATTATAATTGCGAATCTCCAGTGAGAGATCTCATTGTGTCACCTTCGTTTCTGTCAAATCCAGAATGTAATTGAACATAATTTCGGTACGTAATGACGTTACCATCACTAAATGATTTGCCTCGGGCATGGATGTGTGTGATGTCCTTAGGTTAGTTAGGTTTAAGTAGTTCTAAGTTCTAGGGGACTTATGACCTAAGATGTTGAGTCCCATAGTGCTCAGAGCCATTTCAACAATTTGTCCTAACTGCTCTGAGAATCTCCACTCAAGAAGGGCAGGCAACTAAATTTGTGCTCAGGTCCTCAGAGGCACTGTGTCCACTCCAGGGGACGTCACTGCCTTTTTTTTTTTTAATTACAAAAATGGATAAAATTCGATATTCTCTGACAGTACTCGGTTTATTTTATTTAGGGAAGCCAATAACTACCGTTTTCTCAAGTTGATTAATAAATGATTGATGACAGGGTTAAATTTTTAACCCAACAAGTACAGTATTAGCCGCGCGGGATTAGCCGAGCGGTCTGGGGCGCTGCAGTCATGGACTGTGCGGCTGGTCCCGGCGGAGGTTCGATTCCTCCCTCGGGCATGGGTGTGTGTGTTTGTCCTTAGGATAATTTAGGTTAAGTAGTGTGTAAGCTTAGGGACTGATGACCTTAGCAGCTAAGTCCCATAAGATTTCACACACATTTGAACATTTTTTTAAGTACAGTATTAAAGTTAGAAACTCTGTGTATGTTTTGAGGCAGCGTAACTCTCAGCGCGCAAATTACCCAGATTATAATCACCCAGTATTATAAAATGAGGGGCCTAAGCTTCTTCCAACAAACTTTCAACACAATTTCAGACTTTTCTGAACTTTTTCTCATTGAAACCCCCCACAAAGTAATGAACGGAAATAGGCTTAACGCTTTGACATTTTCACTCTTCACGCAGTAAAATGTTATCATGCACTGCCTTTTAATTTAGTACTTCGTAACTACTAATTCTATTCGTGACACACTTTGCTGACAGTATCCACAATTATATCACTGTACGATTCACAGTTCAGAAGATATTCTTCAAAGAATAAGGGATGAGAAGGCTATTGGTACTGTTTGATTATTTCATAGTCAGTCAGAAATGGGCTGAATCCAGTGGGAATCAGATTAAATTATTAGATCTGTTTAGCGGCGAGACTGAATCAATTGGTTGTCGCTGCTCTGCCAAACAAATACGCCGGTAATGAAAACAATTAATGTTTGGACGATATTATTACGAAATCTGGAGTTTGTTTGAGAGATGACAATGGCATTTAGATGGCTGCGTCTTGTTTAGCACGGCAGCTATAGCTGAGTCATCCGATTTTAAGGTAGTAAATTTTCGGAATTAATTCATGTACAGATATTATTGATGGATGAGTAACATCTCAAACTGACCATGTTGTAACGTATCATATTACACACACACACAAGTCACCTTAGTGGGCGCGAGTTATGAGTGGATGGGCAAATATCTATTAGGTACATTACGTATGTAAATTGTGGACAGTTGGGAATGTGGGTCTCACGGGAAGCGGGAAGCGTGCAGGGGATAAGTCCCTGTAGTCGGGCTATTCATCTGTGTCCTCGGTGGATCAGATGGATAGAGCGTCTACCATGTAAGCAGGAGATCCCAGGTTCGTGTCCCAGTCGGGGCACACATTTTCAACTGTCCCTGTCGAGGTATACCAACAACACCTACCAGCAGCTGAGGGTTTAAATTAATTATCATTTATTCTAGAGAAGCTGCACTGTCATCAATGGTATCTATTCTTTCGAGAACAGTTACAATCTTAGTACCAGCGATGCTATTGGGTCACAAGCAAAACAAGTAGAAATATGCACTTCATTATTTTTTTATTTTCTTTGTGTTCATTTGTTTGTCTCTATAAGTGGTAGCGGGTGGATGTATGACGAGTTCCGCAGAGTTAATATTGTCAAAAAAATGTGTATTCCAACTGTAGATAAAAGGTGTTATAGAAAGTTCTCGAGATAGAAAGTTTATTCATAAATTCACGACGACCATACCCGTCTGTTCATCATTCAGCGACGCGCCGTGAATCCTGCATCAAGAGGCTCGAAGCAGACAAGAAGAGGGGCAATCCGGAACCAGTATTGTTCTACCAATCCTATGCACAATGGGGTAACTAGAAAAGAAGTACGTAAATTTAGGTGCTGAATAGGGGTCTGCTGATATTATTGCCAGTTAAAGTTCACTCAGGATGTGTGTATCTTCCAATTTTCTTCAATTATTCTTTCAAAATTTTATTTTTTTAATTATTTAAGTCACAATTATCAATCAGTTTCCAATATATACTACATTTTATTCCCCTCGTCCCTATTCAACGTCTGCACCTTGTTCTATACAAATTCTATCAATGCCCTGGCCATACGACCTACTTCCAAGTGGTAATCAAGTTCATGCCGTAGTTTATATAGCAACATCTTGCTCATGTTCATCACAGCAGCGTTGATGCGTTCTCTGACCTGTTCCAATGTTCTCGGTGGTCCAATGATGGGGCGCCCCTCCTTGTTGGTAGGTGAAATTCTCTGAATCAACAGTAAATGATAACTGCAACACGTTAAGGTGAGAGGTCTTTTCACAGAGGGAAGAAACAAACCATACAACTTCGTCTATAGCATTGCACAAGAAACATTAACTTCCGTCGAATCTTGTTCACACCCCACAATTTCACGAGGATGTTCAGGGGTCCAAAGTCACACATTGTGTCGGTTAACCGCACCAGATAAATGGAACGTTGTGACTTCTGAAACTTTCTCGGCGTATTTCGTCTTCTAATAATTTCCGGGTATGCAGCCGGATCCCGTCGACATTCTGCCACGATATTTCGGCCCAGAGACGTCCGGCCATCATCAGGTGAGTACACAACTACTGAAGAGCCCAGCTGCAGTCGCGGTATTTATGCCGAATCTCGCGCATGCGAAATGTGCTGGCATCCTACAGCGCATGCGTCAGATGTTGACATGCGCGGCATAGCCGAGATGTACGTGCTGCCCTCGGTGGTGAAAGTAAAAGATCATCTAGTCATTGAGTATCGAATGACGCTGTCGATTCCGCTGTGATTTTATAATTTTAATAATAGGATTCCAATTTTTTTCCAGCTGAAAGCCGTTGTCACGATTTATAAGACTATCGGCAAGACTGATTCTTTGATTACGGAATCCCAAAATCCGGAAACTGGAGCTAAAATTTTTGTTTCATTGTACTCCATTGAATGTCCCAAAGAAATACAGTGCTCTGCTACTGCCGATTTTGACGGTTGCCGCAGACCGGTGCAGACGCTGTAGGATGGCAGTACATTCCGCATGCGCGATATTCGGCATAAATACCGTGACTGCACCTGGGCTCTTCAGTAGTTGTGTGCTCACCTGATGATGGCCGGACGTCTCTGGGCTGAAATATCGTGGCAGCATGTCGACGGGATCCGGCTGCATACCCAGAAATTATTAGAAGAAAAAAATGGAACGTTGCTTAATTGCACAATAAAAGTGTGGATGCGAGAGGTTCTTTCTCAAGTAATTCTGACATTGTGACGCAAAACTGAAGGAACTGGCCGTATTCTTCCTCTTCTAACTGTTGCACCACCTATAGACGGTACGGTTTGAAAAGCAACCGCTGTTACCAAGTGTTCCATGCTGTTTGCTGCGGTATTCCAAGTTCATGGCTTGCGCGGACCCTTGATGTTTTTGGACTGCGTGCGTAACTGTCCCTTAACCTCCCCACGTTTGCAGCTCCCAAACTTGGTGGACCGATAAATATCTGTTTACAGGGGAAACCAAAGCCCCTAATTCGTCGATGTCAATTTTCGGTGCTCTTTTTACGTGGAGGTTCTTTTCCATTGGCTAATTCCGTCTGAATACATGCTGCACAGTTAACTAACATCTGTCATAATCCGACAGGTAGAAACTCTTTTCTTGCTATGTCGCCCCATTGTCAAGGTTGTGCACTCATAACACCAAATGGTGGGCACAATGCAAGCTCGGTGAGTTTACGGTTCTAAAAAAAAGCAAAAAAAAAGCGTGTGAAATCTTATGGGACTTACCTGCTAAGGTCATCAGTCCCTAAGCTTACACACTACACACTACGTAACCTAAATGATTCTAAGGACAAACGGGGTCAGGGATTTTCTCTGCCTCGTGATGACTGGGTGTTGTGTGCTGTCCTTAGGTTAGTTAGGTTTAAGTAGTTCTAAGTTCTAGGGGGCTGATGACCATAGATGTTAAGTCCCATAGTGCTCAGAGCCATTTGAACCATTTGAACCTAAGGACAAACAAACACACACCCATGCCCGAGGGAGGACTCGAGCCTCCACCGGGACCAGCCGCACAGTCCGTGACTGCAAAGCCCCACACCGCTCGGCTAATCCCGCGCAGCTTTACGGTTCTATTCACGTATCAGTCGTATCTTTGCACGTAACACATTGAAAAATATAGAACTCTGAAAACGAACAAATCACTTATAGTAGCCCTGTATAAAATTTGAACAGTTCGAAAAATATATCTTTCCCGCATAAGACAGATAAAATGGAAATGCCATGTGGCTAGGGCCTCCCGTCGGGTAGACCGTTCGCCTGGTGCAAGTCTTTCGAGTTGACACTACTTCGGCGACTTGCGTGTCGATGGGGATGAAATGATGATGCTAAGGACAACACAACACCCAGTACCTGAGCGGAGAAAATCTCCGACCGAGCTGCGAATCGAACTCGGGCCATTAGATATGACCTTCCGTCACGCTGACCACTCAGCTACCTGGAGCAGACATAGGACAGATAGTAGCATTCTATGGATGCCTATCGTTATTTTCCAACAGTGCATTCTATAAGGATATCATTAACTCGACAGTTTGATTCAAAAGATGCTTCCGATTTCCTAAGACTATATCCTGTACAACAATGAAGCAAAACGTGGACAGAATTTTAATATGCATCTCGACACTAAAAGTTTACGTTGAAGCCAGTTGTAAATTGTCAGTTCTTGCGTTTGATGGTACGGGTCTCCCTGTTGCAGCTTGTTCCTCACCCATTTTGTGTCGATATGACGAATGCTCAGTAACAAATGGCGTTTTGCGTTATCCTTTCCAACATAAGGTCTTGAATTCGGCACTGCACCTCTCAGAGCTTAATTCCTGACTGGTTGTTTATGTGAAGGGAGATGCACAGGTTGTCCCCGTAAGATCGTGCCAGAATTGTAGTGCATTTAAAATTGGAAATTTGTGGTAAGTTCTATGGGACCAAACTGCTGAGGTCGTAGGTCGCTAGGCTTACACACTACTTCATCTAACTTAAAGTAACTCACGCTAAGGACAGCACACACACCCATGCTCAAGGGAAGACTCGAACCTCCGACGGGGGGAGCCGCGAGAACCGTGGCAAGAGCGCATTCAACAGCTTTGTACGTGGTCTACCGAAGTCTACTCATCGTACGAGCTGAGAGTTAGAGATTCCACGCGTGTTAGCGTGTGGTCTTTTGAGGTGACGTTCATTTTGCAAACCATACAGGATTCAATTGCTACAACACCAGCATGATGCTGACAGATAACATTTTACAGACTGTAGAGTTTCATGAATTCATTCTGACCGTAGAGATAGAAGATAAAATTTCCCTTCCACATTTAGAGTTCATTGGTGGACCCGCCAGGTTAGCCGAGAGCGCTAATGTGCTGCTTCCTGGACTCGGGTTTGCCATTCGGGCACCCAGGTTCGTCGTTGAGTACACCATCGCAGGCGCTCCGTCTGTGATGCAGCGTCAAGGGTAACCACAGCCATGGTCTCCGAGCTGATAGTCCATGCTGCTGCAAACGTCGTCGAAATGTTCGTGGAGATGGTTGTTGTCTTGCAAACGTCCACATCTGTTGACTCAGGGATCGAGACGTGGCTGCACGATCCGTTACAGCCATGCGGGTAAGATGCCTGTCATCTCGACTTCTAGTGATACGAGGCCGTTGGCATCCAGCACGGCGTTCCGTATTCCCTCCTGAAGCCACCGATTCCATATTCTGCTAACAGTCATTGGGTCTCAACCAACGCAAGCAGCATTGTCGCGATACGATAAACCGCAATCGCGATAGGCTACAATCCGTCGGATCAAAAATGGCTCTGAGCATTATGGGACTTAACATCTATGGTCATCAGTCCCCTAGAACTTAGAGCTACTTAAACCTAACTAACCTAAGGACATCACACACATCCATGCCCGAGGCAGGATTCGAACCTGCGACCGTAGCAGTCGCGCGGCTCTGGACTGAGCGCCTAGAACCGCTAGACCACCGCGGCCGGCTAATCAGTCGGATCGATGGTATGCATTTCTCCTCCTTACACAAGACATCACAACAACGTTTCACCAGGAAACGCCGGTCAACTGCTGTTTGTGTATGAGAAATCGGTTGAAAATTTTCCTCATGTCAGTAGGTTGCAAGTGTCGCCACCGGCGCCAACCTTGTGTGAATGCTCTATAAAGCTAATCATTTTCATATCACAGCATCTTCTTCCTGTCGGTGAAATTTCGCGTCTGTAGCACGTCATGTTCGTGGTGTAGTAATTTTAATGTGCAGTAGTGTATGTTTGGAAAACATAATGACATTATTCCTCTCGTGCCATTGTCTACGAATAGATATCTTTGAAGCAGAAATACTTCTAGAGCATCTCGACGCATATTAAAAAATTCTTATTATTCGACTCATCGCATATCAGTTTTGTTAAAGTTTAAAAAAATCGTAATTTTTTGCCCCAACTAAAGCAATATAATTGGTGACTGGTTTGAACTTTTTTAATTATAAATGCAATAAATACGAGAAAGCACTTGTAACGGAACTGAAATAATGGTGGGCTGACAGTAATTTGGAGCCCGCGCTTCGGAAACGGGCGCGCTGGTGTGAGACTGCCAGGGAGTGCACCCTGATGCCATCTATTGGCGAAACTGGGAATTAGCGCTGCCTCTCAGATGATGCACTAAACTCTCGGAGTCAAATGTATTCTTTTTGATGGTAATTATAAGTTATTACTGTATGATTTAATGTTATAAGGCGCTAGTAGTAAATTATTATGGCTGGTATGAACTCCAGGGTAATAAATATAAATATTCTTAAATACTAAATGATTTCGGTGAAAAGGTGGTAGGGGAACGCCCCCACTCTTGGTGATACGAGCGTAGCTAGAGGTAGCTGGAGACACAGGGACTGAACAATGGAATGGCCTGGGGAGTGTTGACGTAATCGGACGTGCGTAACTGTGCTCACGCAGAAGTGATTGTGCAACAGCGAAGAGGTGAATATCGTCGCCGTTTGCGGAGTGGAACGCGACGAATGGTTGTCAAAGCCGTCTCTATGCCACTGGTGCTGATTGTAAGAGTTCCTGCGCCCAGATTTTATGGCGGACGTGCAGTAGCTTATACGAGTGCTACAGCTCGTAGTTCCAGCCGCCATTAAGGGCATGAGGCGTGAAGAGCTGCGTTAGCCACATGCATCCCACCACCAGCACCGACACGTCTACCCAAGGCAAGACTGCTTGAAATTGTTAAGTCGAACTTTGTATACATGTAAAAGGAGAATACCAGTTTTCTTTTGTGCAAGTGCAGAGGACAGAATATAGTAATGAGTAAAATTATGACGCATGTTGTTCATTGTAAAGTGTAGTAACCTGAAACATAGTGTAGTGAAATCAGACTGAGGCCACCATCGCCTCTTTCATTTACAATTCTTTTGGTTGTAGAATACTTTAGCGTTTAAGAAAATTGAAAAAAGACAATGGTCACACCAGAATGAGTCGCCTATTTATAGTTACTTAAATTTTTCTGAGTAACCTTTCAAGTAAAGTCACTTAACTAATTCTATAGCAATTGTACAAAGAGTAATATCCGAAATCATTAAATAAGTTGAAGGATAGAATTTTGTTAACCTAAGTTGCATAAGTTGTCTTGGTGGTAATTACCAAGCCAACTCACAGAAATTGAGAGAGTATTTGCTTTGTAGAATCACCTAGAATGATCAGAAATAGTAATATTCAGAATTAAGTTTAAATTCAACTTAAGCCGTTTCACTTTGAAACGAGCCAAAAAACTGATTTATTCTTTTGCTCCTTCAGAGCTGGCGACCGTAGTTATAAGTATTTTCAGGAGGATTCGACGGTAAGTCTGCTGCTCTCGTCGTGCTGATAGGATTATCTACTGCTGCTAGCAGTGGTGATTGGATACATAAGCTCACTACCAAGTTAAGTGGGTCAGGTAGGCAGTGTTACCGTGTGAACTGTAGGGCACTGTAGGCCGTGGATCGAACCCGTTCAATCATCACAGCTCTTTGAGAAATAGTCCGGTTAGGAGTGTACTAATCCAATAGGTAAATACTGGCGAGTAACGGTCAAAAATGTATACGCAAGTGAATTTAGCAAGGTCCATGTAGCACCTAGTTAATGTGGTGTAATGGCGAGGGTAGGAGTGGAGTAAAAGTGAGCTGAGCTTGTGGCAGCTGTGCTGTCTTCAAAGATTAATAACGCCAGAATTCACTACTAACTCTTACCATTAGGGCTGAGCTATTTACGGTTAAAGTACGTAGCAGTGAGCGCAAAGGCGTGACAGCTACAAGTCCGTATTGACTTTATACATACGGAAGTAGGAAGCGGGTCATTCTGTCAGTGGAGGGGTTAAAACAACGGAGTCACTTGAGAACATACCCCATTTACTGATGGAAAGATTCGGCGGTTCGGTCGCACACTGCATTAAGCACATCTCGCAAAAAATATGATGCTGAAACCCATCGTTAAATCTGATTGTATTGGACTCAGCAGGACTCGCAGTAAAATAATAACGGATACTCGACTACTGTTATAATCGACCGCACAGGGGTATCAGATACCACAGCATTAAAATCGTACATGGCTAAACTTAGTATGAGATCGTGTAACATATTTACTTTTCTTTTCACGACTGTTTTTCAATAGTCAGAAATGAAAGGATAATATGACTCTTGGACAAAGGTAGGGAAAGGTAGACAGCGGTGAAAGGTCGCCACAGGCTGTGTGCGAGGCATGAGGGTACGGTAGCGAGAAGCAATAACTACACTAAGTGGACAAACAGTTTCTCTAATTAGGACTTCTCGGACCTTGATGCACCTGGTGCGCTGTTTGAGCGACTGTATTTCCTGGTAGCACGCTACTCAATTCCCTACACCACTTCAGGGATCAGTTCTGCACGTCGCGGTTCCACATAACTGATATGAATATCGCTGGTAGCAGCTCTTACACGAAACGTACTTGCGACCTGCATATATTACAGTACTAGTTGTTTCACTATTGTAAGTATACAGTTGTGTCCAAGCTTCCTTTCCACCATAGTAACTTTCCGACCCTTAACCCTAGCAACACAAAAACATTTTCCCGTAACGCGCATTACCGAAGAGGGGACAGGGAGCGCTACTTTAGGTCATCCTAAGAAAATGAAAAAAAAAATACAAAATACGTTAACAGTTGTTGTTGACTTATACTAACAACATGCCTTTAAAATATCTATAGAGGTAGTAGAACTGTCCTGAACATTGAAAGATCTCTTAGCACAGGCTAAGCAACAACGCAATTTCTATAATGGGTGCTAGCGAGAGGGGTAACTTTATGCACTCTCAAAAAAATTGTAAATGAAATTTTGTCAGCTGTTGTCGACTTTTACCAACAAAATACTTTTTAAACAAGTACTGATGTGTAAGTAAGGTCCTGAACCTGAAAATATTGAATTTTTCATACTTTGGAAAAAGTGACATATAGCACAAAGACTTCAGTTTTTAAAATGAAAAGTTTAAAGTTTTTATGGAATCTGGTAGAAGAATTCATTAAAAAAATTTTAGAATTTAAACTGCCTGCTTCCATTACAATATTTTGAAAACCACGTAAAAAGTACCTCCCTCCCCCTAGGTACTGAAAGGGTTAATGTTAGCCACTGATAGAAAGTAGGCTATTTTCCTGTGTTAAAAATATGGTTTGGGTTGTTATGCCGCGTCCCTATAATATTTAAGTAGCATTTAGGTCAGTATTCTTGCAAAATATCTGTTATTTTTATGTAATTAAATCTTAAAAGTCATTAAATATCAATATTTGGTCACGCTCTGTTATTGGCTGAATCGCTAGAGAAGTCGCAGACTGGGAGTAAGAGAAACGTAGACGTGTGTTATAGGAGTGTTGGCCGAAGTTACTATGACTTTCCGTACTTTTTCTGCAAACAGCTTAGTTCTTTAGTGATAGGAAGCGCAATTACAAGTTTTAAGTAACAATAGAAAGGAATGTTGTGGACGCTGTTGTCCATACAGCACTAGTTTGAATCCAGCCCGAAAGAATATTTTAACTTACTTTTAAAGCGACTCGACAGTCCTCTCATACGAAAACCAAATTACAATTACAAAACTTTACCAAATCCATCAGAAACAGGTTACTATTTTGTTTTCCTTGTCGTTTACAGGTACTTACCTTTGCAATAGCTGTTCCCACGCCACGTTCGAAGAGATATTTTCTAGTTATTGTAACCACACCTTTATTACTTTATTACAAACAATGTTTATATTCGTCGTGTCCAGCTAGGAACGTCATTGTTTAAACTCTTGAAATGTTGTCATCTTACATAAAGATGAAGTAAGTTTGCATCAGACATTGAGTTTAGCTTACACTCACCAACATCACAGCCCTTACATTAAGGTTACCCGCATATTGTCCATGCTTTATATCTCTCCGTATACAAAACCTCATCATCCTGCACCTCGTTTTACCACGCGCGTATAGTGATGTCTTCATTACTACCAATGCATTCCAAAAAAGTGATTTGTTTGTACGCAAAGTAAATGCATTTATCCTCACTTATCCATTGCTCAGACTAAGAGTAATTTGAATCTATATTTTATACATCCCACCATTTAAACAACTGCCTGAATGAGATCTTGCAAATACTGTTTTCATATTTCATGCAATACTTTTGAAGCATATGAATTTACCAGAATTTGAACGTCTGTTCTCTTTACTTGCAGTCAAATGAACTATCCGTTGGGCCACGGTAAGACTGTTCATAGGTGTCCCTCGGCTGAGTATCTTACACAGAGCACTAAGGTTTGCCAAGAATAATTTTATTGTGTTTTGAGTCGTAGTTCATCACTGATAGCCGACAATCTATCTAAATATACGGATTCATTAGTAAAAGTCTTACAATTCGTTAGTTTTGAGCGAGTGTAATGATGTTGCAGGGAGCAGAGAAGAAATTCTACAGTCTATCGCTCTAGCAACTGAGCTAGCAAACAATGTTGTGAAATGGATAAAACGACAATTTTCACTAAGAGTTTAATGTCGTTGAATGAAGCTATCATTCCTAGTAACAGTGGGAAAGCATGTCTTGGAGGTAAAGTAATGCTAATTTCAGAGTGCAAGACATTTTAATTAAGTTAGGGATTAATTTAGCGAAGTTGTGCGTCGACTTGGTAGCATGTTTTCGGTACTGTGCAACGACATTTTACGCAACTTCTCGTTCTTTGGAACACTCAAAAACAGTTTTTCATAAGTTTTTACCGATGTATTTCTACAGTGTGGTACTGTACATCATTTTTAACCCATTTTCCGAAACGAAGATACCAAAACAAGACATAGCTGTATATGAGCTTAACGACAGTAGAAGCAACGAGCTAGCCAGTGACGTCACAGACAGCACACGACTCAAATAGAGCGTTTTAGCGGGCTTTCTAATTATTTGAATTTAATTTCCGTTTTTATAAAAAAAATGCCGAAATCCAAGAGGAAAAGGGCATGCTATGATCATAAAATTACATAATTAAAAATTTCAGACGATTTCCAGAAATCAGTCAAATATTCTATTGCGACTCCACTTAAAAGCACGCCACGTCTGTTTCGGAGATTAGTCTCTAATATTCTCATCCATAGCGCCACGTGTCGTTTCTACTCGAATTAACTTATTTAACTGTTGTCAGGATTTTATATATTCTTCTTACACTGGTTATGCGCACTTTCATTTTCGTTTATGCCTTATGGCACCCACAGTTGCGTAATTTTTGTTTTATAATTTTATTGTACTCTTACCCCCATCCTGAGACCAACTTCAAGACATGCATGTCATTAGCTGATAAGTTTTAATTCTGGCATAATGTTTGCAGTTGTTTGGTCTATGTATGCCATTTTTGTACAGACACTACGATCCATATGCAAGGATTTACGAGCTCTTCTTGAATTAATGGTCTAATTATTGTATCGCGTATTGTTCTCGTATTTTTCACGACCAATCAGTATGCTGCAAACATCTACGCTCACAAACAGTGAGGTAATTGTATGTACCATTTTTATTGTTAAATTTAAAATTCACCATTCTTTAAATTTTAATCTTCTTATGTAAATTATACTTATTTGTGGTATATTTTACTGTACAGCCTTCTGGACGGCAACGGCCTTGGCGCAGTGGATACACCGATTCCCGTGAGATCACCGAAATTAAGCGCTGTAGGGCGTGGTCGGCACTTGGATGGGTGACCATAAAGCCCGCCATGCGCTGTTGCCATTTTTCGGGGTGCACTCAGCCTCATGATGCCAATTGAGGAGCTACTCGACCGAATAGTAGCGGCTTCGGTCAAGAATACCATCATAACGACTGGGAGAGCGGTGTGCTGACCCCACGCCCCTCCTATCCGTATCCTCAACTGAGGATAACAAGGCGGTCGGATTGTCCCGGTAGGCCACTCGTGGCCTGAAGACGGAGTGAGTACAGCCTTCTGAAAAAGAGTACTGGGTGCCTGAAACCGGTAGCGGTATAATATTTCCTTTGTGCTGCTGGTTGCTGATTATTTCAGCAAAGAGATTTACATTTGCTGAATTGAATAACATACTTGCTCTCTTGTTTTCAGTGTCCGGTGGAGTTGAGCACTTGTCTCTGTATAAATGGCGAAGAGGGAAGCCGGTTACCGTTGGATATAAGTAGGCGCTGTATTCTTCATTCGGACGTGTTAGAAAGTAGCGAACAACCTTCAGGTAGCTTCTTTTGGAAATATAAGTGTCTGTGTTAATCGGCGGGACTGTATTCCATAAGGATATTTCATAGTATTTATTTTACGTTCTCTTTAATGGAAAATGGATTCCTATGTCTTCTTACATACAGCAGGAACACTTAGTCTGCCTAGCCCAGAAGGGACGGCTTCTAAAACTCGTACTGGCTCTAGAATTCACATTAAACCGTTTAGGAGCTCTTTTTGCATTAACGTATTTACTATTGTATTAAATATTGTTCTCCTGTTTTTTATGACCAAAGAATATGCTGTTACATCTACCCATGCATATAATACGACAGTTGTATGTCATATGGTCGCCGCTGTCGAAGAATTGCCTTAGATTTTTCACAAGGCAATAACTCATCGCGCCGTAGAATTTGAACAGCCACCAATACCACTTGAGTGTGCTGGAGCGTAATATGTACGCATATCACTTCCAACAGTTTTCCACCACAATTTCACTTAAACTTTCGGTGAGAATGTAGGACAAGTAACTTTTTTCTAAAGTTAGTTGTCTCACTTAAAAGGCGAACCCAAATCGAATCTTATGCTGCGACTGAAATCGCCAAAAGTTCTATGACTTGCGGCAGTTTAGTCATAACCGTTATGTTCTGATATTAACTCTTGAGCTAACACCAGATTGAAATTTCAATTCGAGGGATTGTTCGAGATTAGTGACTTTAAGCAGATTTAGGTTTCCCTCTTTCTATTTTTCTGAATTATGTTCCTAATACTTTTTTTGGAACTAGTTCGTTTTACTTTACTGCTCATGTTCTGATGTGCCTCATAATACTTTCCAAAATAGACTGCTCGCTAACACCTTCTGGTTCAAATGGCTCTGAGCACTATGGGACTTAACATCTGTGGTCATCAGTCCCCTAGAACTTAGAACTAGTTAAACCTAACTAAGCTAAGGACATCACACACATCCATGCCCGAGGCAGGATTCGAACCAGCGACCGTAGCAGTCGCGCGGTTCCGGACAGAGCGCCTAGAACCGCTCGGCCACCGCGGCCGGCAACACCTTCTGGACGAGAGTTAACTGATCGTTGAAACTTAAAATAAGAACTCCATTCCTTTAAAGATATACTCTCCTGGAAATGGAAAAAAGAACACATTGACACCGGTGTGTCAGACCCACCATACTTGCTCCGGACACTGCGAGAGGGCTGTACCAGCAATGATCACACGCACGGCACAGCGGACACACCAGGAACCGCGGTGTTGGCCGTCGAATGGCGCTAGCTGCGCAGCATTTGTGCACCGCCGCCGTCAGTGTCAGCCAGTTTGCCGTGGCATACGGAGCTCCATCGCAGTCTTTAACACTGGTAGCATGCCGCGACAGCGTGGACGTGAACCGTATGTGCAGTTGACGGACTTTGAGCGAGGGCGTATAGTGGGCATGCGGGAGGCCGGGTGGACGTACCGCCGAATTGCTCAACACGTGGGGCGTGAGGTCTCCACAGTACATCGATGTTGTCGCCAGTGGTCGGCGGAAGGTGCACGTGCCCGTCGACCTGGGACCGGACCGCAGCGACGCACGGATGCACGCCAAGACCGTAGGATCCTACGCAGTGCCGTAGGGGACCGCACCGCCTCTTCCCAGCAAATTAGGGACACTGTTGCTCCTGGGGTGTCGGTGAGGACCATTCGCAACCGTCTCCATGAAGCTGGGCTACGGTCCCGCACACCGTTAGGCCGTCTTCCGCTCACGCCCCAACATCGTGTAGCCCGCCTCCAGTGGTGTCGCGACAGGCGTGGATGGAGGGACGAATGGAGACGTGTCGTCTTCAGCGATGAGAGTCGCTTCTGCCTTGGTGCCAATGATGGTCGTATGCGGTTTGGCGCCGTGCAGGTGAGCGCCACAATCAGGACTGCATACGACCGAGGCACACAGGGCCAACACCCGGCATCATGGTGTGGGGAGCGATCTCCTACACTGGCCGTGCACCACTGGTGATCGTCGAGGGGACACTGAATAGTGCACGGTACATCCAAACCGTCATCGAACCCATCGCTCTACCATTCCTAGACCGGCAAGGGAACTTGCTGTTCCAACAGGACAATGCACGTCCGCATGTATCCCGTGCCACCCAACGTGCTCTAGAAGGTTTAAGTCAACTACCCTGGCCAGCAAGATCTCCGGATCTGTCCCCCATTGAGCATGTTTGGGACTGGATGAAGCGTCGTCTCACGCGGTCTGCACGTCCAGCACGAACGCTGGTCCAACTGAGGCGCCAGGTGGAAATGGCATGGCAAGCCGTTCCACAGGACTACATCCAGCATCTCTACGATCGTCTCCATGGGAGAATAGCAGCCTGCATTGCTGCGAAAGGTGGATATACACTGTACTAGTGCCGACATTGTGCATGCTCTGTTGCCTGTGTCTATGTGCCTGTGGTTCTGTCAGTGTGATCATGTGATGTGTCTGACCCCAGGAATGTATCAATAAAGTTTCCCCTTCCTGGGACAATGAATTCACGGTGTTCCTATTTCAATTTCCAGGAGTGTACATCACTCATAGACTTTTCACTGTTACTCAGAAATCACTAAACTGAAATATCTCTTCCGTGCTTGTTGGCAGGATCACTATACTACTCAACATACTTACGCGACACACATTTAAATTTACACACTTCTTATTAATAACATATTGATATGATATACAGCGGTAATTTTCAAGAGGTCTTGTGACCTACCTAATCATACATAAATCAATTTCAAACATCAATTTAATAAGAATACGAAGAGATTTGACAATTACGGAACGGTGTTCTCGCCGTCGCGAACCGTCAGCATCCTTGTGTTTAGTGACCCGTACTACCGCCTATTGCGTTGGTAGACCATCGTTGTATCACTTTATTAGCATCTTCCCCGTGTGACATGAGCAAACTGAAAATACATTTTAGTACACACATCATATGCAAAATGTGTAATTAAATGATACATTTTTCTTGCGAACCTGATGTCGCTGAAGCGGAAACTAAGGATTGTGCTGTTCTGCTGCTCACTAAAATCTGGAGCCCCACAGCATATATGTAAAAGTTAATCCCCGTATAAAATCGGATACTTCTTTTGAAATTAAAAAACAATTATGTAGTCCTACGCGCTAGTTAAAATTTACCGCAAGTCTCTTTCTTCAGACATTTAGAAGATACACTGAAGCGCCAGAGAAACTGGTACACGCTTGCGTATTCAAATACAGAGATATGTGAACAGGCGGAATACGGCGCTGCGGTCGGCAACACCTATATATGACAAGTGTCTGGCGCAGTTGCTAGATCGGTTACTCTGCTACAACGGCAGGTCATCAAGATTAAAGAGAGTCCAACGTGGCGCTATAGTCGGCGTACGAGCGATGGGACGCAATATCTCCCAGGTAGGAATGAAGTGGGGATGACCGAATACATGTTGCTTGGTCGCACGAGTCTCGTTTCAAATTTTATCGAGCGGATGGACGTGTACGGATATGGAAACAACCTCGTGAATACATGGACCCTAAATGTCAGCAGGGGACTGTTCAAGCTGGTGGAGGCTCTTTAATGGTGTGGGGCGGGTACAGCTGGAGTGATATGGGACCCCTGATATGTCTAGATACCACTCTGACAAGTACGTAAACATCCTGTCTGATCACTTGCATCCTTTCCTGTCCATTGTGCATTCCGACGGACTTGGGACTTGGGCAATTCCAGCAGGGCAATGCGACACCAAACACGTCCATAATTGCTACAGAGTGACTCCAGGAACACTCTTGAGTTTAAACACTTCCTCTGGCCACCAAACTCCTCAGACATGAACATTATTGGGCATATCTGGAATGCCTTGCAGCATGTTGTTTAGAAGAGATCTCCACCCCCTCGTACTCTTACGGATTTATGGACAGCCCTGTAGGATTCATGGTGTTAATTCCCTCCAGCACTACTTCAGACTTTAGTTGTATCTATTCCACGTCGTCATGCAGACATCTGTGTGCTCGCGGTGGCCCTACACGTCATTAGGCAGGTGAAATGAAATGTCGTGTGGCTGGGGCTTCCCGCAGTGTAGTCCGGTCACCTGGTCCAAGTCTTTTGAGTTGACGCCATTTCCGCAACTTGCGCGTCATGGGTATGAGATGATGATGGTGAAGACAACACAACACCCAATCCCTGAGCGGAGAGAAGTCCGACCGAGCCGGGAATCGAATCCGGGCCCCTTAGCATCGCATTCCGTAGCTCTGACGAATCAGGTATCGAGGTGGCGAGTGTACCAGTTTCTTTGGCTCTTCAGTGTAAGATATTGTGGAATGGAATGAATCTTTTTGAAACACCTTGCTGGATCTGCTCACTACATGTAACGTGAACCATTAGCTGTCTCAGAAGCTGCACACATCACAAGCTCCAGACCATCATCAACACATGTCAACGTAACCTCGCTCAGTGCAGCCACGCCGAGAAGACAGACAGTAGAAACCAGCTTATAGAAGTGGCTTTTCCGACGCTCCACACTGTTTTTCCAGGCTATGACGGTTGTGACAGGACGTTTTCCAAAGTAGTGTTATAGCTTCCCTGAACTTCTAACAAGCGCCCATCAGATTTCTTAATCACCGCATTCGGTCTGTCTTAGGTATTTTGTAGAGTGTCCTCTCCTTAGTACCTGGCTAGTGGATTTTACCTGCTACATCTGTAACGTTTGTCATCTTTAGACTAAGACAGAGTAGTGCAATGGCTACGGTCGATACGTACCACGCTGGAGGTACTGGTTCAAATCTTAACATACAATTTTTTAAATGCTTCACAATGACATTAAATAATATATTTCACGGAAATTTATTGAAATATAGTATTTTTCACTGTTGTAATTTTGCTAACAAAACCATCATTATAGCAAATTTTCTTGAAATGTATATTCGGTTTGTTACAGATTAGAATATACAGTCTTCTTACTCGCTATCGCTTGCTGTTCTAGAACAGAATACCGCGTGGTATTGTCGCAGAAGCAGCTGAAACACTAATTCATAGAGGAACATGTACAACTAATGAAAGCTACTGCATTACAAACGTACGGATTATTCATAAACGATGCGGGAAAACATAGTTCGTCTAGATTCAAAGACATTTTTCCTAGGTTGATCAACCACAATACTAGCCACGGGTATTTAATCATTCCTTTGAAAGCAGGTGCACCAAATTAATGCGGAATTGAAGAATTTATTTAATGGAATCTTGCCTCCAAACGATTTCTCTATTTGTCTTTAGCATATCGGGAACGTTCTTAATTTTTTCGTAAAAATTTTTACCTGTGTGTAAAAGTAAACATTACAAGTTCACATTTCGCTACTGACAATATGACAGCCGTGCACCTATCCTCGACTCTACGCTCACTGGTCGAAACAGCACTAATGTTACAGGTGTGGGAGGCACGAACAAATATTCAAATCGATTTTCTCGGAAACCAGGGGCCCTCGCACGGAAATACACTTGCCAGGCATCAAAATCCGCTATTCACCTGTACGATGGCCGCCCTTATGAAAGTCAAACCTTAATTCATAGGAGCTATACGCCCACGATTTTCGCAAATGCTTTTCGTGCATATTTATCATATATCTTGATGTTGTTCTTTACTTTGTTGAAATGTGGAGAAACCTTTTTCTCTTGGGTATGACAACTTCATTTACTGAGTTTATTCATCTGTTATTTACAGACTTTTTTAAATGAAAGGAAATATTCTTAATCGTGCAAAAACTGTATGCGTCACAGAAAACAGAAGCTAGGAAGTGAACAATTTTGCGACAATTTTAAAAGAGGTGTCCAGGAAACTTTTAGTGGTACGTAACACGAATCGTACTGTAGTTGAAATGAATAAATAATTTTAAGTAAGTACTACATGATACACTAGCGACGTCTCTCGGTGCCAGGTGTCAATTTTCCAGCCAGTACCGGTAGCGAATTGCCACTCTAGCGCAGCCCTAGCTGCAATTAAGTGGCTGTAGTGCGCGGTGTGGGACACGAGCATTTGGCGAGTTATTTGGTATAATGTGGTTTTGACCTTGACTGGCGATGCATCTCGTCGCTCACATAACTGGCGATGTTTTAGAAACAGTACCTGCACAGCTGGTATAGGAGACATGCAATAACCCTTCATCGAGGTATGTTGTAACACGACTTTTCTACTAAACTCCCCTGCTATTTTTTACTTAATTTTATCTCTGTATATTTTCACATTTTGTGAATGTATTCACAATTCTGAAGATTGTAACCATGCTTATCGAAGCCGATACACGACAATAAAATTTGTATACAAGCGATCTTAGCTAAGACGTTCACCTTCTCTCAAGTAATTATTGCAAATCGCCCCCCTTAAAATTCAAAATGAGTAAACTATCTACATTTTAGTAATGAAATTTTTAAGGTGTTATATTGTATTTATTAATTAGTTTACATCACTGTGAATTTGTTTACGAAGATCCATAGCACGACAATACTGTCAGCATTAATTCGAGTGATTTTTAGTAGTCCCTTCATCCATCTACTCGTTCATCGGAGTTCAGAACCAAGTGCTTCAATTAGCGTAGCTATCGTGAAGAGTGGTGTGAGGCAATTACCGTGTATTTTCTGCAGACCCCCCGACTGTTTTTGTTTATAAACAGCGGACGTGTCGTTAATTGCCCTCCTGTTGTTTCTGCATGCTCTGCATTAAAACAAAAGAGACATACCGGGCTGATATTTTACGGAGTAAGTGTCTAGAGGGCAGATTTTTGAATATCCGTGTGTTTTTGCAGCCTTTATTATCTCACATAATTTGCTTAATTAAAAGAGAGATGATATGACGAAAATGAAATAGAATTATCTTGTAACGTGGGTCAGATTGTGTGTGCCAGCGTAGAATGTAATCGTCTCAAAATCAGTACCATAAAGTAGAAAAAGCTAGCTAAGACATTACGCACTGCTGACTATCACGTTAATTTTCTCATGAAGTAAAGCGAACATATTGTATCAGCTTCTATTGTAACGTAAGTAACAATGGTTATGTTAGATTGCTCGTCAGAGCCACAGAAAATTCACTTTTAGCATGCGGGTCTCACTTCTTAAACATATTCCTGTAAAATATAGTTGTTTGTGATGTGATCAAAGGTTTATCTGCATTCCCATATTTCATACGTCCTGTAATTTCGTAAATTCATTATCACAAACCAACCCTAATTCCTTCAAAGTTATTTCAAACGGAAGTGCAATGACACTTCAGAATAGTTTCCCTTATATCCCATTCTGGAACAATGTCAGAGGCGTCTGATGTTAGCTGATTTCTGCGAGATCAACTGGTGGAAGTAATAATGCTCCATAAACGTTCTACATTTCACTTCTAAAGCAATTTCGGTTAGGATTTCGTGCAGCATAATTAAAAGTGCTCAGTTGCCGGAAGCACGATAACCGGATTAAATAAACGGACCCGCCCCTCTTTACGTAAGGACACAGAATGGGTCTCGTGAGGTGATAACTGGGCACGGGGTCGCCCCCACAGCTGGGTCCGCTCGCGAAAGAGACGTAGGCTATTAAACGGCACAGATTAACGAAAAGTCCCGAATTCGGTACCGGGAGCTCATCATTCTACTGGCCGCTAAAAGCTTTTGAAATTGGCTCTAAAGACTCCAAGCCCTATCGGCTCACATAAAAAAAGCTTTTTCGCCAATATCAGGGACTTCCATTGACCGTAGGACGTGCTACTTCTGGCGGAACCTCGTTTCCAGAATAGTATTTCTACACACCTCATCAGGGTGCCAGATGGCTTTCAGCTTTTATTTAACAGTTTGGAACGTATGTGGACATTATTACGATTTCAATTCCGGTGAGCGTAGCTGCTGGAAACCTCCTCCCATACACTATCTTTTCACGTTCACAATTTTCATTTCATCGACTATAAGCAGGTAACATGTTATTCGGGAGGATACAGAACATACGAATATATCTCTCTATAGGAGTAGTAATATTTAAATTTGGTCGGTAAACGGCGTGGGTGCGTAACTTATAGTTGTCCTCATTGAACTGCTGTTTAATTGTTAATTCAGTGTTTTGATACGTCGAATATTTCACTGTTGTGCTTATGTCACTGTAATACTTTCAGTCTATATAAAAAACTTCTGCTGTGGCCTAACAAACAATAAAAAAAGCACAAAGTAACTAATACGTTGAAAATGAAACCAGCAATCAATTTTATACCGACATGACGCAACAATTTCCGAAATCAATCCAATTTTAAGATAATTACAAATTAAGAAGGCTATTCACAGTTCAACCGCAGATAATAGAATATTTGTATTTTTTTAGCGTGTATATAATATAGTTTCAATTGTGTCGTAGTTGTCCTCACTTCCAATTTACGTCACTGTGACAGTTGCAAACTAGGTAATCGTGTATATTATTAGTGTAGAAAATACTACAAATACATTTATGATTGAAGAATTGGAACAATTAAAGTCTACGCTAACTTAATCTGGACGTCGGATTTGTAGTTCTCAATATACAAGAGTCCGTAGACTTATGTGAAACACTCTGCGTTATCAATAACTAAACTATACTTTCGACGGCTTATTACCAGACTACAAAGTAAAACACCATTGTTGAAGTCTCATGTTTAAAGTGACGAGGAATGTTTCAGCCATTGAAGGGTCTGTGGACGAACCTACGCCTTCTGTGCTAACCTGAGATACTGTTTATTGTGGCAGAATTAGAGATAATAAACGATTTTGGGGAAACATTCTTATACACAACATGTACAAGAACCAAAAGAGAAAAATAAGAATTCAGGATCAAAAAGAGAGTGCTCGAACTGAAACGATGTAATTTAGTTATACTCTCCTACCCACTGCCCTGTTCAACATGCACTGCATCAAAAAGAGCAATGAAGAAAATAAAAGAACGGTTCAGAGATCATATTAAAGTTGAGAATGAATGGGTGATAATGACAAGCTTCGCTAATGATATTTGTATTCTATAAGAAGTGGAGGACGTCTTAAAGGACCTATTGAATGGAGTGAAGAGTATAACGAGCACAGTTTATGGGCTCAGAGTAAACCGAAGGATGTGGTTAAAATATTAGCACCAAAGATAACATCAAAATTAGTGACAAATTAGAATACGAATTACGCTACCTTGGGGGGGGGGGGGGGGGGAATAAGGCAAAATAAGATCTAAATACGGAAAAGGATATAGTAGACAAATAGAGAAATCCTCCCCAGCACATGCCTACTGGTATCACACACAGGCGGTAATTTGAGTAAAGTACGTCTTATAACATTACTCCTTTCTTTGTATAGTATTGTATGGTTCTTTAATTTTGAAACTTATAACTTTTTTTTTTCTTGTGGAATTGTAGCCATCATTTCTCTGGAGTGGGACAATAATGTTATCAACAAATTTGCTTTGTCGAGAATAGGAATCAGAGAACAAAAGTATCATTATTACTCTATATCGTACAGAAGAGAGTGAATACATTTTAATGACTGCCTACAGTTTATGAAGTATATGTCTACGAAGGTGTGCGGCTGTGCACTAATAATTTCTTCTGATCATTATTACATATACTGCTGTATCCATAAAACTGCAAGTAATCGTAGACAATACGAGGGGCGTCCCATAAGGAAGGCAACACATTTTTCTGAAAGTAGGTTGGTTTTATTCAGGATTCCAGTACACCATATTAATCACAATCTTCTGGCTACAAAGCCCAATGCGACGGCCTTACGTCAATTTACTGGGAGAGAATGTGTGCCCGTATGGTACCACTCTAGAGGTCGACGCCAGAGCCAACTTGTTGCTGCATCAGTTACCAGCCCATGAGCTGAGTACTGCTTCCCGGGGAGTGCAACCTTTATTGGGCCAGACAGGTGTAAGTCGGAACGCGTGAGGTCCAGGTTGTAGGGTGGATGAGGAAGAACAGTCCAATGAAGTTTTTGTGAGCTCCTTCCAGATGCAGAGACTTGTGTGAGGCCTTGCGTTTTCATGGAGAAGAAGTTCGTTTGCATTTTTGTGACGACGAACATGCTAAAATCGTTTCTTTATAGTTTCCTGAGGATAGCACAATACACCACTTCACAGTTGATCGTGGAACCATGAGTGAGTACATCAAACAGAATAACCCCTTCACAATCCCAAAAGACCGTCGCCATGACTTCGGAGGGGAGGTGGTGTCGTCACTCCGTAGAATGAAGCTTTGTTGCCGGTTCGAAGTGATGACCTCATGTACCACACCTGTGACGACCTTCTACATAAAATTGTCACCGTAAGCCTCGTAGTGCAATTCCGTACAGATGGACCTCCGTTGCCCTTTGTGGTCTTCTGTTAGGCGGCGAGCAACCCAGCAGACACACACCTTTAAGTACCTCAATTAGTGGACATGTATTTGAGCACTACCAACAGAGACTTTCACTTTTGGAGAGATGTGTTTGAATCGAGTAAGAGTGTCCGCACGTTCCAGCACTGCACGAGTTACAGCTGTGTGCGGGCAGTTGATACGCGGGAGATCAGACAGGTTTGCCCAACTTGATTGCGACGATGAAAGATGCCTCGCCCAACGACTCTCTTAGCATTTGTTTACTGCCAGACAGGCCTCCGTAGACACTCTGCAAGCGCCAACGAATACCTGCACTGCTCTAGTTTTCCGCCAAAAGTGAACGCAGTGACAGCTACCGAGCGAGGCGGCGCAGTGGTTAGACACTGGACGACGGTTCAACCTCCCGATCGGCCATCCTGATTTAGGCTTTCCGTGATTTCCCTAAATCGCTCCAGGCAAATGACGGGATGGTTCCTTTCAAAGCGCACGACCGACTTCCTTCCCCGTCCTTCCCTAATCCGATGAGACCGATGACCTCGCTGTCTGGTCTCCTTCCCCAAAGAACCCGACCCCAGTGACAGCTCTCAAATTGGAACTCACCTGCGCTACAGATGCCAATTATAGGCTACGGGTAGCTCAGCCAGCTATAGGAACTATATTAGGTTACAGATGTAGGGTCACATGATCACTTAGTACCAGTGATAAACTATCTATAGCGCTCGAAAGGTACCATTGTGCTCTTTTAACCGGGTGACTACCATTTTTTTCCGGTGAGGCTACGATGTGAACGCTCTGACACCTCTAGGATTTAAGTGCGTAGGCATCGACGATAAGAGAAAATTTGAGTAAAAATCTATTGGGTGTTAGGCAACGTCATTATGAAACACAAAACAGCAAGCTTATTTTCTACATCCTGTTCAAGTATAAAGGGCGCTAGACAAGGAAGGGAGTATAGGGCAATGAATGTAGAGGGTGCACAACATAAACCTGACCGGAAAAATATATTTCGGGCACGTTAGAAAAGAGAACCCAACGTACATCTTTTTCCCTCAACGGGGATGGTGCAAGTTGAGTTGCGTACATAAGTTGCGTCAAATATACAGTGTGCAAGAAAATTAAAGGATCACTTTGTCTGAACCTGTTATCTCCCATTGGAATGCGTAAGTTTGGACTTTGGCTCAAAGGTGCCTACAACCTCCCTCAGTATTCTGGCACTCTGTGACATCACCCCCGGGCTTGTAATGAAAACGTGTCGGCATATACGGAATAAACGACACACTTCTGAAGTTCTTTGCCGGCCGAAGTGGCCGTGCGGTTAAAGGCGCTGCAGTCTGGAACCGCAAGACCGCTACGGTCGCAGGTTCGAATCCTGCCTCGGGCATGGATGTTTGTGATGTCCTTAGGTTAGTTAGGTTTAACTAGTTCTAAGTTCTAGGGGACTAATGACCTCAGCAGTTGAGTCCCATAGTGCTCAGAGCCATTTGAACCATTTGAAGTTCTTTTGAGCTTTAAGATCCATTAATTTCGTCATACTGGCAACACGTATCACAAACATTCTGCCCAACACCACTGTTTACGTGTCACACGATGGCAAGGTCGTTACATCCTCTTTTACCCAAATTTCACCCCTTCTTTTGATGCCTCTGCGATGAAGGTGACAAACACGACAAACAGCTTTGATATCACGAGTTTTTCGTGTAGGTGGGCGAGGATAACATTTAAGACACACCGACGCTCAGAATAGACACGAAAATGCCTCTGTCGTTGGTATTAAGGGCGTCAATAAAGCCATCCCTTCACTTGGGGCGTTGATTCCCACACAGTTCGGGGTCGAAAACGACAGTTCGCCGTGCGATGAGCAACATGACGACCTTCTTGACAAATCTGGCCACTTGTGCCACCACCTGATCGTTTACACTATTCACTAAGAATACCGTGGGCTTCAACTTCACCGAACATAATCTCGCCACTTTGAAGTGTATTACGACAACAATTTTTGCTGTGCTGTATGGGTTTGAGCCACTAGGGACCGTTCAAAACCATTCGAAGAAATTTGAACGTGATTCGGTATATCCCTATTTTTTCGCGCCCTTCTGTGGCGTGATCACAGGAAGGTTCCACGTTGACAGTTGCGTGGATAAAATGAAAAACTGTTCCTCCAAGACAACCCTCCATGACCATCCATGCACTTCCCTCGAGCACACTAAAAGTTTACCTGCCAGAATCTACGACAATAATTCACCCTCGAAGCTGCCCTAGCTGCCCACTTAGGTCGATTTCGCCTACATTCAGGTGCTGGGACAGCCGCAAAGCTGAATAGCTGCCGAAGATTCTGACAGGTACATTTTAACATGTTCCAGATAGGTGCGTGGATGACAACGAAGGGGTTTGTGAACTCGTGGTCATAGATGATCGCCGGCCGGAGTGACCGAGCGGCTCTAGGCGCTACAGTCTGGAACCGCGCGACCGCTACGGTCGCAGGTTCGAATCCTGCCTCGGGCATGGATGTGTGTGTTGTCCTTAGCTTAGTTAGGTTTAAGTAGTTCTAAGTTCTAGGGGACTGATGACCTCAGGAGTTACGTCCCATAATGCTCAGAGCCATTTGAACCATTATTAGAGCGCCCCATGTTATATATCCAGTCGTTAGCACACTGACAAATACTCTCCGAAATTATTTCTAAACCCTTTGACTGACGACACTCGAGACATTAGGAAACATAACAACAACGTGAAGTGTCCTCTCTACATTATTCAGAGTCCATCAAACGAATGTAAATAACTAAGTTTCTCATTATCAGTGCTTGCGGAAATAGAGTTAATTGTCACAGAGGAGTTGCTGGTGGCCACACGTAAGGGGAGAAAGTTTCAGCGGTAAGAACACAAAACTAATGTGTTTCTTCGTCAATCACGAAGCGGGGCTCTGCAGCCACACAATGTGTGTGTGTGTGTGTGTGTGTGTGTGTGTGTGTGTGTGTGTGTGTGCTCGCGCAGAACGCCAGACAGCTGACCTAACTAGCAGCCATTGTGTGGGCGTGCGACAATTAAGTGCTGATTGCGCGGGGCGCGGCCAGAGAGCGGACATTTCACACGCGGCGTTCTGTAGTACTGAATTTTCATATCTCAATCACTGCCGTCCTCCACTCTGCGTCCAGCTCTCTTATTTACAAATTATACAACAACGCACATCTGAAAGTTTCTGTGACTCATCTCGCAATGGTAAAGGAAACAAAAAAGACATGAACGACGTATCAGCTTTTTAGACGATGAAAATCGCCTGACTGACGGGATGCTGTCCGCGCTTATTTCTTTTTTCTGTACCAAGCTTTTCATCTCATAATACTACTTATCTCCAATGTCTACATCCATTTGTCACATATACACTAAAGCACCAAAGAAATTGGTATAGGCATGTGTATTCAAATACAGAGATACGTAAACAGACAGAACACGGCGCTGCGATGGGCAACGCCTATATAAGACAACAAGTATTTGGGACAGTTCTTAGATCGGTTACTGCTACTACAATGCCAGGTTAACAATATTTAAGTGAGTTTCTACATGGTGATATAGTCGGTGCACGAGCGGTGGGACACAGCATCTCGGAGGTAGCGATGCCGTGGGGATTTTCTCGTACTACCTTTTCAGGAGTGTGCCGTGGATATCAGGAATTCGGTAAAACATCATATCTCAGACATCGCTGAGGCCAGGAAAACAACCTGCTGGAACGGGTCCAACGACGACTGAAGACAATCGTTCAACGTGACAAAGAGCAACCCTTCTGCAAATTGCTGCTGATTTCAATGCTGGGCCATTAACAGGTCAGCTTGCGAGCCATTCAATGATATGGTATTTCGGAGCCGAAGGCCCACTCGTGCATCCCTAATGACTGCACGACACAAAGCCTTAACCCTCACCTGGGCCCCTCAGCACCGACATTGGACTGTTGATGACTGGAAATATGTTGCCTGGTCGGACGAGTCTCGTTTCAAATTGCATCGAGTGGATGGACGCGCACAGGTACGGAGACAACCTCATGAATCCATGGACCCTGCATGTCAGCAGGAGACTGTTCAAGCTGGTGGAGGCTATGTAGTTGTGTGGGACGTGTGCAGTAGGAGTGATACGGACACCTGCTATGTCTAGATACGACTCTGACAAGTGACACGTCCGTAAGTACCCTGTGTGATCACTTGCATCCATTCATGTCCATTATACATTCCGAGGGACTTGGGCAATTCCAGCAGGACAATGCGACACCCCAAATGTCCAGAACTGCTATAGAGTGGCTCCAGAAATACTCTTCAGAGTTTAAACACTTCCTCTGGCCGCCAAACTCGCCAGACATGAACATTGTTGAGCATATCTGGGGTGCCTTGCAATGTGCTGTTCGAGGAGATCTCCACCCCGTCGTACTACTCGTATTACCGATTTATGAACAGCCTTGTAGGATTCATGGAGTCAGTTTCCTCCAGTACTACTTCAGACGTTTGACGAGTCCATGCCACGTCGGGTCGCTGCACTTCTGCGTGCTCGCGGGAGTCCTACGTAATATTGGGCAAGTGTACCAGGTTCTTTGGTTCTTCAGTGTATTACAGTCTTTGTCTTCATCTGTAGTTTTCACGCTTCCTGTAGTAACATGGAAATTAATCTCTGACAGCGTAACATATATCCCATATTCATGTCCCTTCTACTTGTCAATGTTTCCACACGCTTCATTCTTGGACGTTTCTTCGGAGTACCTCCTCATTTCCACACTTAACAGTCCAACTTATTTTCAGTATCCTTCTATAGCACCATATCTCAAACGCTTCGATTATTTTTTTATCTGGTTCCCCCCTCAGTCCATCATTCATTACCAATACAATGCTGTGCGCCAGACGTTAGTTCTCAGTGTTTGACAGTAGCAGACTTATTTTGTTGTAATATGACTCATTTTCTTGTGTTAGTTCACATTTTATGACGTCCTTGCTTCGTCCATCACACCTTTTTTCCCCGGCAAGTTGGCAGGGTTCCTTCACTTCGTCTTGCTTCGTCGTCTTCAGTTTTGGTAACTTTATCAGTAACCACATACTGCTATTCATCATTACTTTCGAATTCTTACGATTTACTGACAGACAATATTCCGTGCTCACAAGGCTGTTGTTACTATCGAGAATTTCCTGTAACTTTTTCTCACATTCACTGAGTATGGCAATTTCATCAGCGAAGCTGATGGTTGACTTTTTTTTTAATTTGTCTCTTACTTCTGCCATTGTTTCTTCGATATATAGATTGAACAACAAGTGGGAAAGACTGCTTCTGTGACTTACACTTTCTCAGAGCACTTCGTTCTTTGCCTTCCATTATTTTGTGCGTTCTTGGGCCTTACACATATTATATATTATCCGAATCTCCCTGTATGTTACATCTATTTTTCTGAGAATACACAACATATTATACCATTTACACTATCGAATGCTTTTTCTTGATTGAAAAATCTTACGAAGGTAACATGATTTTTCTTATAGTTGCTTCCATTATTAAGGGCAACGTCAGAACTGACCCTCTGGTGGCTTTACCTTTCAGAAACCCAGACTGATCGTCATGTAACTGATCTTCAATTTTCTCGTCCATTCTGCTCTATATTATTCTCGTTATTAACATGAGTGCATGAATTATTAAGCTGATTGTGCTGTAATTCTCGTGCTCTGCCCATCTATCGTCAGGATTGTGCGGGTTATATTTTGCCGAAAGTCTGGTGGCATGTCTCTAGTGTTTCATATTGTACACACTAACCTGAAAAATCAAATGGTTCAAATGGTTCTGAACACTATGGGACTTGACATCTGAGGTCATCAGTCCCCTACAACTTAGAACTAATTAAACCTAACTAACCTAAGGACATCACACACATCCATGCCCGAGGCAGGATTCGAACCTGCGACCGTAGCAGTCGCGCGGTTCCGGACTGAAGCACCTAGAACTGCTCGGCCACCGCGACCGGCCCTGAAAAATCGTTTGGTAACCACTTACCATACTGATTTTAGAATCTGTGCCTTCTCGTTTATTTGATCGCAAGTCCCACAACGGACTGTCAAACTCCGTCATGTGGATCCCCCATGTCTTTCTCATCGACTACAATTTCTACAGAAGACAATGCGTCTCCTGACAGAGGCCTTCAATGTACTGTTCCAAATATCCGTTTTCTCCTGTCCTGCGTTCCTCATGTTGATACGCTGTTTTAAGTTTCATCTAAGTTGGTTTGGACTTTTCGATGTGCACCATCTGTCCTTTTGACGATCATTTCTTTTTCGACTCCTTCAATTTTTTTTGTGTATCCATTTTACCTTACTCACCCAGTACTTCCAACTTACTTCATTCCAAAATGACTTATTTCTATATTCGTGTCTCTTCTAAATATATGGTAGTTCAACTATTTCTCCTATTACTCATGGTGTCTTCGCAATTACCTTCTTCGTTCCTATGCCAGTCCAACTTCTTTGATTATCGTTTTGACATATGTCCATTCCTCTTCAACTGAACTATCCATGTACATCACGTTCCTCAGTTCTTTAGTGTACCATTTCTTTGCACTCTGATTCCTCATCTCGATTCTCTTAAACGTCGGCTTCCTTTTCATGGTCGTTAAATTCTGGTATGATTCTACATCTGATCCTGTGTACATTGTAAGATGTCGTGGTCTCCTGACCTTCATTTCTTACATATTCCGCACTCACAATTGTATTCCGTGCATCAAGACGATTCGTTCGAACCCGAACTCGATAAGATAAAGTCCATGTAGTATGAATTCATGTAAACGACATGCAAATGACTAATAAATCAGAAGTGCGCACCATGGTTGAAATACTCGAGGCTGGCGTACACACATAAATTCAAGACCCGACGGTCACAGGAGCTTTTAGTTCAAGAGAGGCAGACCACACACCGGGAGGCCGGTCCCTTCAGAGGACGGGTCAACCTCGGCCGCCAGTGGAGCAGATAGCATGTGCCCGAGTGAAAGGGGGAACGACACCATGTTCGGCTTAAAACCAAATTCCGTTACATTGTGTGGGAGTGTCCAACGTACGCATTCTTTACACATAGCACGCAGTTTCAAAGATTTTCATATGGAAACAGCATACGCCAAACGCTGATACTACAGATTTCCGGATTGGTCGACTTAAACGAAATGTCATTCTCCCGTTCTGTAACAGCAATGCTAATTGGCAGATGATATTTCTGACGCCTTGAGTTGAAGGAGTAATGGAAGTGACCGAAAGATATACCCCTTCACGTCTGGCATGGAGAGGCTCCATTCTGTTGTCGCTCTTGGAGTGTGGAACTAGTCTCTCCTCAGTACTTCACTGGGAGAGCACCTCTTTCGAGAGCGAATCGAAGTGCAACTCTATGTTGAGTCCTTGCGATTAAGCATTGTTCACTGTGCTGGCCGACACACTAATAGTGCGATGTGAACGGACAGAGTTATAGTTAAACGCCTGCGAGGCAATTTTTGAGTGGCATCGTGGTGGACTGGTTATCTGACCGTTGTACCACGCCAATAGTTAGATTAGAGGCGAATAGGAGTCCTTGACTTCATCAGGCCGTAGGGAGAGTTTGATTGGCGAGGGTCAATCCAGATAGAACGAGGGTTATCTTATTTGTCAGCAGCGAGCGGCGCAGACAGCAGACATCGCAGCTTACGGTATTGTGCGCTACAGCTATTGCGAGCCCCATATTTCCTCTACAACAGTACACTTCACTGCATTTCACACGCGACAGCCTCGACCATACCTAGCGACATTCTAAAGGATAATTATTCAAGTTGAGTAGGTGCGCCTCGCAGCCATTCTGCCAAGTCAATAACAATCTTAATACTTTGCATACAAATTTCATTAGCGAATCCTATCCTTGAGAGGTAACTTCACATTCCGAAAGGAACCAGGATATAAATTCTTCAATTCATAACTAAAAGTGCCATTGTGATTTCTCAGAACTTTTGCAAAATAAATAAAAATTTTCGTTAGTTTCATGTTTTTCTTACACTAAGTAGCACTACTCCAGTATCCAAGTATACCACAAGTTAAGTATGAAAATTTGTGAATTTTTGTGTCATTTTCTTACAGCGTACGACGCCAGAAGATATATATTGCCGAAAGTTTTTCAGGCATTTCTCTTTAGAACGTTAGAAGCGTCTGTCTGACTTCTGTAGTAGTGTGGGGGTGGAAACTGCATCTTGCAGGAGCCACCAGGTAAAGGGTACATCTCAGATTAATCCGTTGCGCAGAATAACAGAATAGCAGATCAACCCCACGCTTCACTATTAGATTTCGGACTTTTTTGCCTGATTATGATGCGAACCAGCTGATATCTTTGCGTTCCTCTTGGACTTTTCGAAGTATACCGCTTTCTCTTTTGAAGTCTGAACAGTGTAATCATTACTACCAGCTGCAGTTTACTGCAGAACTCTATGAAACATTCTTTTCTTTTGTTCCTACTACCGAGACCAGCCCTTACCCCAGGAGAGAGCAATGAGAGTACGAGCCCTGCGTATTTCGAGGCACGCGCAGGGCGCTGAAGGAGAGATTCTTACCAGCCGACACCAAGGAGAACTCAGTGGTCCAATTGACGTGTCGACGTTAGTTGGGCCTACCATTGCTGTGTATGTGGCAGCCGTGATGTAAAGTATCTTGGACGGTTAGTATGTCGACAAATTTAATGCATCAATAGTGATTTCAATTAGATTTTCTCGGCTACTTTTACACTAACTTGTAGACGAATTTTGTAGAGGCATTTCGTATTTTGCCATCGACAGCTCTATAGTAACACCAGTCTGAATGATATCATATAACTGAATATGGGCTTTTAACTAATTTCTTAATGCTGATTTTTTAATGGTTCTTGGTACTTTCCTATCATATACAAGTTTTCATAATCGTTTAATGGTCATTTTATGGCACTTATTGTGTCCAAGATAGACACGAAGCCCATGCCTACTACAGTAGTACAAGTTTATATGCCAACTAGCTCTGCAGATGACGAAGAAATTGATGAAATGTATGATGAGATAAAAGAAATTATTAAGGTAGTGATGGGAGACGAAAATTTAATAGTCATGGGTGACTGGAATTCGACAGTAGGAAAAGGGAGAGAAGGAAACATAGTGGGTGAATATGGATTGAGGGAGAGAAATGACTGAGGAAGCCGCCTGGTAGAATTCTGCACAGAGAATAACTTAATCATAGCTAACACTTGGTTCAAGAATCATAAAAGAAGGTTGTATACATGGAAGAATCCTGGAGATACTAGAAGGTATCAAATAGATTATATAATGGTAAGACAGAGATTTAATTGTAAGACATTTCCATGGGCAGATGTGGACTCTGACCACAATCTATTGGTTACGAACTGTAGATTAAAACTGAAGAAACTGAAAAAAGGTGCGAATTTAAGGAGATTGGACCTGCATAAACTCACTAAAACAGAGGTTGTACAGAGTTTCAGGGAGAGCATAAGGGAACAATTGACACGAATGGGGGAAAGAAATACAGTTGAAGAAGAATGGGTAGCTCTGAGGGATGAAGTAGTGAAGGCGGCAGAGAATCAAGTAGGTGAAAAGACGAGGGCTAGTAGAAATCTTTGGGTAACAGAAGAAATATTGAATTTAATTGATGAGAGGAGAAAATATAAAAACGCAGTAAATGAAGCTGGCAAAAAGGAATACAAACGTCTCAAAAATGAGATCGACAGAAAGTGCAAAATGGCTAAGCAGGGATGGCTAGAGGACAAATGTAAGGATGCCGAGGCTTCTCTCACTAGGAGTAAGATAGATACTGCCTACAGGAAAATTAAAGAAACCTTTGGAGAAAAGAGAGCCACTTGTATGAGTATCAAGAGCTCAGATGGAAACCCAGTTCTAAGCAAAGAAGGGAAAGCAGAAAGGTCGAAGGAGTATATAGAGGGTCTATACAAGGGCGATGTACTTGAGGGCAATATTATGGAAATGGAAGAGGATGTAGATGAAGATAAAATGGGAGACACGATACTGCGAGAAGAGTTTGACAGAGCACTGAAAGACCTGAATCGAAACAAGGCCCCGGGAGTAGACAACATTCCATTGCAATTACTGACGGCTTTGGGAGAGCCAATCCTGACAAAACTCTACCATCTGGTGAGCAAGATGTATGAGACAGGTGAAATTCCCTCAGACTTCAACAAGAATATAATAATTCCAATCACAAAGAAAGCAGGTGTTGACAGATGTGAAAATTACTGAACTATCAGTTAAATAAGTCACAGCTGCAAAATACTAACGCGAATTCTTTACAGGCGAATGGAAAAACTGGTGGAAGCAGACCTCGGCGAAGATCAGTTTGGATTCCGCAGAAATGTGGGAACGCGTGAGGCAATACGGACCCTACGACTTATCTTAGAAAATAGATTAAGGAAAGGCAAACCTACGATTCTAGCATTTGTAGACTTAGAGAAAGCTTTTGACAATGTTGACTGAAATACCCTCTTTCAAATTCTGAAGGTGGCAGGGGTAAAATACAGGGAGCGAAAGGCTATTTACAATTTGTACAGAAACCAGATGGTAGTTATAAGAGTCGAGGGGCATGAAAGGGAAGCAGTGGTTGGGAAGGGAATGTGACAGGGTTGTAGCCTGTCCCTGAAGTTATTCAATCTGTATATTGAGCAAGCAGTAAAGGAAAGAAAAGAAAAATTCGGAGTAGGTATTAAAGTCCATGGAGAAGAAATAAAGACGTTGAGGACCGCCGATAACATTGTAATTCTGTCAGAGACAGCAAAGGACTTGGAAGAGCAGTTGAACGGAATGGTCAGTGTCTTGAAAGGAGGATATAAGATGAACATCAACAAAAGCAAAACGAGGATTACGGAACGTAGTCGAATTAAGTCGGGTGATGCTGAGGGAATTAGATTAGGATATGAGACACTTAAAGTAGTAAATGAGTTTTGCTATTTGGGTAGTAAAATAACTGATGATGGTCGAAGTAGAGAGGATATAAAATGTAGACTGGCAATGGCAAGGAAAGCGTTTCTGAAGAAGAGAAATTTGTTAACATCGAGTATAGATTTAAGTGTCAGGAAGTCGTTTCTGAAAGTATTTGTGTGGAGTGTAGCCATGTATGGAAGTGAAACAGGGACGATAAATAGTTTGGACAAGAAGAGAATAGAAACTTTCGAAATGTGTTGCTACAGAAGAATGCTGAAGATTAGATGGGTAGATTACATAACTAATGAGGAGGTATTGAATAGAATTGGGGAGAAGAGGAGTTTGTGGCACAACTTGACAAGAAGAAGGAACCGGTTGGTAGGACATGTTCTGAGGCATCAGGGGATCACAAATTTAGCATTGGAGGGCAGTGTGGAGGGTAAAAATCGTAGAGGGTAACCAAGAGATGAATACGCTAAGCAGATTTAGAAGGATGTAGGTTGTAGTAAGTACTGGGAGATGAAGAAGCTTGCACAAGATAGAGTAGCATGGAGAGCTGCATCAAACCAGTCTCAGGACTGAAGACAACAACCACAACAACAACAACAACAACAACAAGATAGTAGGCGAGTTCTGCTATTTGCGCACAAAATAGCTGACGATGTCCGATCCAGAGAGGATATAAAATGTTGGTTGGTTGATTGGTCGATGTGGGGGAGGGGACCAAACAGTGTAGTCATCCATCGATACAAAACGTAGTCTGGCTATGGCAGAGAATAGTTTCTAAAGAAGAGACATTTTTGAACGTCGAATTTAGATTAAACTGTTGCAGAGGTTTTTCTGAAGGTATTTGTATGGATCTAGCAACGTGTGGAAGTGAAACACGGACGATAAACAGCTTAGATAAGAAGAGCATAGAAGCTTTAGACGTGTTGTGCTGCTGAGTAATGCTGAAGAGTTAATGGATAGGTCATATAACTGATGTGGCGGTGTTCAATTTAATTGAAGAGAAAAGAAATTTGTGGCTCAACCAGACTAGAGGAAGGAATCGGTTGGTAGAACACATTCTGTGGCAAGGTATCAGCAATTTAGTACTGGAGGAAACAGAGAGAGAGAGAGAGAGAGAGAGAGAGAGGGAGAGGGAGAGGGAGAGGGAGAGGGAGAGAGAGAGAGAGAGAGAGAGAGAGAGAGAGAGAGCGTTCTCGGGTGAGGGCGGCCCGGTGAATCGTGGAGGGGACCAAGAGAATAATGCAGTAAGCAGATTCAGAAGGACATAAGTTGTAATAGTTATTCGGGGAGGAAGAGGCTTGCACAGAATAGAGTAGGATGGAGGGCTACGTTAAACCAATCCCTGGACTGAAGACCACAACAGCAGCAGCATGGAATTTTATTGGGGGAGCAACACGAGTATACGAAAATGTCTTCCTTTCTATCTGAGTGTGTGGCAACTGAGCAAAGAAAAAGCACTGGGGTGTTAAAATTTGAAAAAATCGAAGACATATTTGTGGCTGGGACAAGAAAAACTTACATGAATCGCCAGTAGACCACAGAAAAATTGTTCCTTACACCATTTCATGTCAAACTGAGTTTGATGAAGTAGACTGTAAGGGCTCTTCTACAAGGTGGATTCTGTGTTAAGTACCGTGCTATGACATTTCCTTTCACCACTCAAGAAAAATTGAAAGCTTGAACTTTTGTTAGTCCTGAAATTCACAAACTGATGAACTATGGTGAATTGGAAAATACTACGGCTGTTAGAAAAAAAGATGCAAGAAGAGCCTTCAGGTCTGTAACTGACAATTTTCCAGGCAACAAAAAACCTCCAGAATAAAAAAACCTTACAAAATTAAGTTAGAGAATTTCAAAAATGACGTATTGTAGCCTGAGTGTAAATCTTCACTTTCTACATTCACCAATTGGTTACTTTCCTCAAAATCTGGGATTTTGTAGTGGAGAGCAAGAATTACGCCTCCACCGGGCGTTATGCAAAAGAAGAAGTACTAGGGTAGACGGAACGAAGGTATGATGGGACAACTAACATGATCGTTCTGCGAGAAAATCAGAGAAGAAGAAATTTGGAAATTAAATGTAACCGAATAATCATAATATTACTTAGGAAATTTTTTACGATATTTTTAGTATATGAAACTTGAGTTAGAAAAATATCGTTGATTGAAACAGTATTGCTGTTGATTGAAACAGCATTTACTTAAACCTTAAATGTATGAGACACAATTTTGTGAAAAATCCTGAATGTGGCACAAAGAAAGGAAGTAATTTTCAGAATCAACATTACAGAATGTTTGTAGAGTAACTATCTTTGACAACTCATCCATACAAAACATTTAGAAATACAGGATTGTGTAGTCTGATGTGTCTTTGTCTGTGGTTGCCGTCCTCTGTCACACAGGAATCCAACATCAGCTAATCCATAATAACTACAATGCCAGAAACAGTCTGTTTATGCGCTAGCTACTGTCGCACCTGCTGGATACAGACTGCCGTTACGCTCGTTGACGCTCGCACTGCCTGCGGGGCATCACGAAAACTCTTCATTCCGTTCACAAACCATTCGAGCGATTCGTCAATACAAATTTTACACAGCGCTTCCTCTTTGTATATTAGCATGATTACCGCATGCTCGCCGGTAGCTGTTTTCCCAGTTTATCGAAAAACACGACGTTTATGCGTTGCGCAATTGCGCTATGTCGCGATTTTTTATTACTTTCGACTAGCCGCAGCGAAGAAACCTGCTTCAGCTGTACGTTTTCTGACGTCTAACTTTATGTAGATGGATTACACTAATGCGTAAAATACGCTGTCATTTATACAGTCGCCCGTATTTAGATTCTTATTGAACGTGTTAGAAGATACTTGTAGGGCTAGGAAATCACTCAATCTACGTATAGTGGAGACGGCGTCTAGTTGGCCAGGAAGATACTTGTACAGATCGGAGTAGGAAACGTTGGCATATATTCATCATTCAATGTACATATAGTGGAGACGGTGCCTAGTTGGCCTGAGGGGTATGTTGACACAGAACTGTATTCCTCGTATAAGGGCTACGTGCTACCATCGCCACAGTGAAACAACCTTAGGCCGTCGGCACACGGACCGTGCATCCGAACGCTGAGCGTTGAGCGTGCCGAGTTTCTGACGTCATAGCGTGGAATAGCACGTTCGGGAGTCTTTCCGAGCTTTCAGAGCAATATCTGGCGTGTCAGATACTCTGAACGTGCGTGTGAGCGTTGGCCAATGAGATGGCACAGCGCCACCTACGTCACACGCACGCCGTCTCCCTTCAGTACAGAGTTGTGAGGCGCCATATTGGCATTCATTTCAAGCCTATACGTATATATGCCGTTTCTGAGCACCAGCAAATTGAGATTCACTGGAAAACCCGTTGTTAACTGTGTGATTCGTTCTGATAAAATAATGAGAAACATCATATTCGTGCAAAAATATTATTGGAACTTGTGTATATTAGAGTATGCTATTTGAAGGCAGCGAAACACTGAAGATGCAATGTTCTTGGTACAATTTCTTATCATTAAATTTCAATCAGAAACATATCTACGATTAGGGGTTTCAGCAAGTGGTAACATGCTATGATTAGATGGCAGTAGGGTGCTGTTGGTTCAGCGTGATGAGCAGCGTCACTAACCCGTTTGCCGGCACGGTAACTCAGCGTGTTCGGTCAGAGGGTTAGCTGTTCTCTGTAATAAAAAATCTGAGTTAATCGATCAACGACGAACTTAAACGGATGTCTCACGACGTCCGCCCCGAGCAGATGGAACGAACGAAAACGAATAAAGTGAGATTTAAGCCGTCACACTAGCTCAGAGTGTTCGGTAAGATGGTTATCTACCCTCTCTAACACACACACAAAAAAAAAAAAAAAAACCATAGCGTGTTACTTAGGGCGGTGGTTCGCGTCTCGACACTTTCAAGTTTTCTTTAACATTCGGGTATTTATTAGGTTCTGATACTTTATTATTAGTTTAATGGAAGTATATACTATAATATTTGAACTTTATTATTAGTTTAATGTAAGTATATACTATAATATTTGATGTTATGTAAATATAAGTCCACCTTTTTTTGAGGGGTGATTTTGTTCGATTGGCTTCATCTACAGGACAGCTTGCGCTGCTTGTATTAAGATATTTTGTTCCTTTTTCTTTTACGCTTCGTAATTCACATGTTGCGAAGATTCTGCTACTGGGCAGGAACAGTGATCAAGTAAGACTGACCTTGGGGTTTTACTAAAATGTGGGAATAATGAAGAAATGTTTATCTTATACGGAGAAGTATTCCAAATTTGTACCGCACTGCTTGTAATGGAACTTTTATAAGTCTTGTCCCTACTGTTTGGACATGGTGCTTTTCTTTTCGTGGACGATGGAGGAAATGTGCGTTTTGATAGAGCTAACGTGGGAATTTTACGCGCGCCCGTTTAGTAAACAGTGTGATTTACGAACTAGAAACATTCAGCAACTGACGCTGTAGTGCACTGTGATCGCATATACCACGTTGGGGTCCACGTACCGTATGCACAAGTCGCTTCGTTTCTGAGCGTTCATCAGCACGTTGAACTTAATACGAGGTGCGGCTAGAAAAAAACCGGACTGATGCTGGAAAAAACATTTATTTACAATTATTTACAATTTCATGTTATCTCCTTCAATGTACTCTCCTCCTCGGTCTCTACACCGCTCCATACGAATTTTCCACTGTTCATAGCAATGTTGCAGATCATTTTCGGTAAGTCCATACATTACTTCCGTCGCTTTTTCTTTTACTGCTTCAACAGTCTCAAATCTAGTTCCTTTCAAAGCTGACTTGACTTTAGGGAAAAGAAAAATGTCACAGGGGGCCAAATCAGGTGAGTAGGGTGGATGATCTAAGATGGGAATGTTGTGTTTTGCCAAAAACGTCTTCACTGACAACGCACTGTGAGCTGGGGCATTGTCTTGGTGAAGGATCCATGACTTTTTTCTCCACAAATCGTTCCGTTTTCTCCGTACTCGCTCACGTAGGGTAGCCAGGACGCTAATGTACGAGGTCTGTTCAGAAAGTAAGCTCCGATTGATTGCCAAATTGAAACCACAGTGAACATCAGAAATGTTTTACTTGTAACAATTAGCTACACCTTTCAGCTACTTCTCTACGTAGTCGCCGTTCTGACTTAGACTTTTGTCATAGCGTTGTACCAACTTTTCAATAGCCTCATCATAGAAGGCAGCCGCCAGTGCTTTCCGCCAATTCTCCACGCTGGCCTACACCTCGTTGTCTGTGTCAAAATGTTGTCTTCAAAGACAGCGGTTCATGTGACCAGAGATGAAACTCAAGGGGAGACAATTGCGGACTGTATTGTGGGTAATCTCACATTTCCATTTGAAAACGATACAGGAGCATCTTCATTGCCCCTGCAGAATGCGGCTGAGAATTGTCTTGAAAAAGAAACAGCACGACAGTTATGTAATGTTAGCTGCATAGCTTCAGGCGAAATTTCTCACCAGGCCCTCGTACTTGGCGGCAGACACTATTTTCTGGACATCTTTACGCACTCACTGCGAGCTCAGAAATGAGAAGAGCGACGTGATGCTAACTGGGGTTATACTAGAGACACTACCCAACACATCTGTGCAAAGCTTTATCGGATTTTCATAGTCGTTTCCATTTCGCGACCGATCGGAGCTTACTTTCTGAACGCCCCTCGTAGTAATGCTGATTCATTGTTGGCCCTCTGGTACCCAATCAATGTGCACAATCCCTTTGATGTCAAAAGAAACAATCATCATTGCCTTGAATTTCGATTTTGACATTCGTGCTTTTCTTTGTCATGGAGAACCAGGAGTTTTCCAATGCATCGATTGGCGTTTAGTTTCCGGATCGTAAGTAAAAAACCACGATTCATCGCAAGTAATAACATTTTGTAAGAAGGTGGGATCACTTTCAATGTTTTCCAGGATGTCAGAACAAATCATTCTTCGGCGTTCCTTCTGTTCAATTGTGAGACACTTTGGAACCATTTTTGAACACACTTTGTTCGTGTTGAAACTTTCATAAAGAATCTGCCTAACACTTTCCTTGTCAACTCCTGTTAACTCAGACACTGCTCTTATTGTTAAACGGCGATCTTGTCGAACAAGTTTACCGATTTTTTCAATGTTTGCATCAGTTTTTGCTGACAATGGTCTGCCAGTGCGAGTGTCATCACTGGTGTCTTCGCGGCCATCTTTAAATCGTTTAAACCACTCAAACACTTGTGTTCGCGATAAACAATCATCGCCGTACACTTGTTGTAACATTAGAAACGTTTCACTTGCAGATTTTCCTAGTTTGAAACAAAATTTGATGTTAACACGCTGTTCTTTCTGTACACTCAACGTTTTCCGACGCACAGACAAAACGTCAACTACTTAAAACAGACGCCACGGGCAGACTGAGTGCAGGAGGCAGATGAAACTCGAGCAGTAGGCGGAGCGAGAGTCACGTGACAGGCCATGCGCCTTTCAGCCTTATTGCATTCGTTTTATTGTTTCACCAGTACTAGTCCGGTTTTTTTCTAGCCACACCTTGTATGCTCAACGTTGACGCTCCACAGCACGGTACGTGTGCCGACGGCTTTAGTGGGGCCGCCGCAGCGACTCTCAATTCCAGAGAGGTCTGCTCGCAGGGTAGCGGGAACGCAGACCAAACCCGAGCAACACTCGCTAGAGGTAGCTGCGGCGGGAGAGACAGAGGGAACGCAGGTGCCTGTAGAGGAGAATGGAAGTAGCCGCCGAAGTGAGAGAAAGAAAGTAACGTGGCGCAGCGCGGCGCCAGATTAGCAGCGAGTGTGCCTGGCCTGCGGCAACCCGCCCAAGTTTCCCCTCAATGACGTGACGTCAGTGCACCGGGGAAGGCACGTGGCTGCGGTTGCAGAGTTCTTCCTCCAGTTGTATCCATTACTGATTGTGGACAGAGGAGAGGAGTGAAAATTACGCACACCGATTACGAGGTAGTGGACACTGGTGAACTTCACTAGACAGAATCCAAAGTCCCAATAATAAGCGACTGTCTGTAGTCTTAAATTTATAAAGGTGTTTTGTTGGAGCAATGCTCTGAGCAATGATGGGACATGTTATACGACGTGGTAGTGCCCACAGAATCTGCCTAAAGCATCGTGTTTATCGGTGTTTTGCTGGAACAAGACACCAGATGATCATGAGACTGCGTTGCACTGAATTATTCAGTCTGGTCAAGTCATCACGTTTGGTGTTGCTGTGAGTATGAAATGTTTGCTAACAGACACTTCCGCAAATAGTTTGTTTCTTGAAGATCACTGTGTGGAAGTGCTTCCCTCTAGAGATTCCAGTTGAGCGTCATTATATCCCGTGTGGTTGTTATGCATAACAGGTTCTACCACGTTGGATGTAGTACAATGCTGTGAACCTAGCCTGTAGCACATTAAGAGCTGTGGTTTGCAATGCGTAACAGGTTCTACCCTGTTGGACGAAGTAAATTATTGTTAAACTCTTCCGTGGCACATTTACATTAACACACTTTATGTAATTGTTGCTGCCACGTGTAACAGGTTCTGCCCTGCTCGAAGTACTAAGATTGTGGAGTGGCACTTTTAGACCGAAGCCTTACCACAAGAGATACTAGTTATTTCGGAATTATGACGATTGTTAGGTAAATAATAGTTGTGCAGAACTTCCCACATGTAGTAACTCTGTGAAGGTTGTCATCATTATATGTTGCCTCTCATGGCTGTTGGGATAGGTTGAGAAAAAAATCAACTGTGCTCGCGTCGTAAAAGAAAGCATTTTTCTAATATTTATTCATGTTGCTGATGTATTTATGTAAGGATTTCTCTAATGTACTCTGAAGGCCGCTTAAGAGGTTCAGACCTGATTAACTGAACTTAAATGCTGTTGCCACACGTGCTTGAGGGAATAACCAACCTAAAGGCATACTACATTGACGGGCCAAAGACACTGGTATAGGCATAAGTATTCAAATACAGAGGTATGTAAACGGGCAGAATACGCCGCTCTGATCAGCAACGCCTATGTAAGACAAAATAAGTCTGGCGCAATTGTTAGATTGGTTACTGCTGCTTCAATGGCAGGTTATCAAGATGTAAGTGTGTTGGAACGTGGTTTTATACCCACATCAAAAAAAGTTTTGCATCAACCCGGGCCGGCCGAAGTGGCCGTGCGGTTAAAGGCGCTGCAGCCTGGAACCGCAAGACCGCTACGGTCGCAGGTTCGAATCCTGCCTGGGGCATGGATGTTTGTAATGTCCTTAGGTTAGCTAGGTTTAACTAGTTCTAAGTTCTAGGGGACTAATGACCTCAGCAGTTGAGTCCCATAGTGCTCAGAGCCATTTTGAACCATCGACCCGGTTCCTGAACCTGTACAGATAATTGGAATAGAGACCAACATAATCATCATTTCCGCCCTTTCTATTGCTCATGAAAATCACACATTGCATGTTGTACCACCATACAGCGAGACCTTAAGAGGTGGTGGTCCAGATTGCTGTATACACCGGTACCTCTAATGCCCAGTAGCACATGCCTGTATTCCTCGTGGCATACTACCCACCAATTCATAAAGACACTGTTGGTCCAGATTGTTCCACTCCTCAACGGCGATTCGGCACAGCAACTCCGAGGTAGCGATGAAGTGGGGATTTTCCCGTATGGTCATTTGACGATTGTACCGTGAATATTAGGAATCCGGTAAAACATCAAATCTCCGACATCGCTGCGGCCGGGAAAAGATACTGCAAGAACGGGACCAACGACGTCTAAGAGAATCGTTCAACGTGACAGAAGTGCAACCCTTCCGCAAATTGCTGCTGATTTCAATGTTGAACGATCAACAAGGGGCCGGCCGGTGTGGTCGTGCGGCTCTAGGCGCTACAGTCTGGAGCCGGGCGACCGCTACGGTCGCAGGTCGGAATCCTGCCTCGGGCATGGATGTGTGTGATGCCCTTAGGTTAGTCAGGTTTAATTAGTTCTAAGTTCTAGGCGACTGATGACCTCAGAAGTTAAGTCGCATAGTGCTCAGAGCCATTTTTTGATCAACGAGGGTCAGTGTGTTAAACGTTCACTGAAACGTAACCGATACGGGCTTTCGGAGCCAAAGACCCACTCGTGAACCCTTGATGACTGCGCCACTCAAAGCTTTACTCCTCGCCTGGGCCCGTCAACACAAACACTGGACTGTTGATGACTGGAAACATGTTGCCTGGTCGGACGAGTCTCGTTTCAAATTGTATCGAGCGGGTGGACCTGTACGGGTATGGAGACAACCTCATGAATCCATGGACTCTGCGTGTCAGCAGGGGACTGTTCAGGCTTGTGTAGGCTCTGTAATGGTGTGGCGCGTGTGCAGTTCGCGTCATATGAGACCCTGATGCGTCTAGAAACGACTCCAACGTAAACATCTTGTGTGACCAGCTGCAGCCATTCATGTTCAGTGCGCTATCTGGCGGACTTGGGCAATTCCGGAAGGACAATGCGATACCCGACACGTCCAGAATTGCTGAAGAGTGGCTCCAAGAACACTCTTCTGAGTTTAAACACTTCCGCTGGCAACCTAATTCTCCAAACATGAACATTATTGAGCATATCTTCGGTGGTTCAGAAGAGATCTCCACCCCTCGTATTTTTATGGATTTATGGACAGCCTTACAACATTCGTGGTGTCAACTCCCTCCACCACTACTTCAAACATTAGTCGAGTGCATGACACGTCGTGTTGCGGCTCTTTGCGGGGCCCTACATGGTATTAGGCAAGTGTACCAGTTATCTTAGAAGAAAGATTAAGAAAAGGCAAACCTACGTTTCTAGCATTTGTAGACTTAGAGAAAGCTTTTGACAATAATTACTATTAAAAACAGTCTTGATCACAATTTATTTTATAAGGTGACCGGTTTCGACCACTGCTGTGGTCATCTTCAGACCATTGAGTGGAAACCCCTTTCCGTTGGAGAATCACCTTATAAAATAAATTGTGATCAAGACTGTTTTTAATAGTAATTATTTACAATTTTATTGATCACTGCTGTTCCCATAATGCATTCAAAAGTAATGCTTTTGACAATGTTAACTGGAATACTCTCTTTCAAATTCTGAAGGTGGCAGGGGTAAAATACAGGGAGCGAAAGGCTATTTGCAGTTTGTACAGAAACCAGGTGGCAGTTATAAGAGTCGAGGGGCATGAAAGGGAAGCAGTGGTTGGGAAAGGAGTGAGACAGGGTTGTAGCCTCTCCCCGATGTTATTCAATCTGTATATTGAGCAGGCAGTAAAGGAAACAAAAGAAAAATTCGGAGAAGAAGTAAAAACTTTGAGGTTCGCCGATGACATTGTAATTCTGTCAGAGACAGCAAAAGACTTGGAAGAGCAGTTGAACGGAATGGACAGTGTCTTGAAAGGAGGATATAAGACGAACATCAACAAAAGCAAAACGAGGATAATGGAATGTAGTCGAATTAAGTCGGGTGATGCTGAGGGAATTAGATTAGGAAATGAGACACTTAAAGTAGTAAAGGAGTTTTGCTATTTAGGGAGCAAAATAACTGATGATGGTCGAAGTAGAGAGGATATAAAATGTAGACTGGCAATGGCAAGGAAAGCGTTTATGAAGAAGAGAAATTTGTTAACAGCGAGTATAGATTTAAGTGTCAGGAAGTCGTTTCTGAAAGTATTTGTATGGAGTGTAGCTATGTATGCATGTGAAACATGGACGATAACCAGTTTGGACAAGAAGAGAATAGAAGCTTTCGAAATGTGGTGCTACAGAAGAATGCTGAAGATAAGGTGGGTAGATCACATAACTAATGAGGAGGTATTGAATAGGATTGGGGAGAAGAGAAGTTTGTGGCACAACTTGACTAGAAGAAGGGATCGGTTGGTAGGACATGTTTTGAGGCATCAAGGGATCACAAATTTAGCATTAGAGGGCAGCGTGGAGGGTAAAAATCGTAGAGAGAGACCAAGAGATCAGTACACTAAGCAGATTCAGAAGGATGTAGGTAGCAGTTGGTACTGGGAGATGAAGAAGCTTGCACAGGATAGATTAGCATGGAGAGCTGCATCAAACCAGTCTCAGGACTGAAGACCACAACAACAACAACAACAACACCAGTTCGTTTTGCTCTTCAGTGTATATTTCATAATACGAGATCTCTCTCCTGCTGACAATGCGAGGTATCTACATCTTCGTCAAGTATTCGACCTACACGTTTAATCTTCAACATTATTCTCCAGCACCACATTTTAAAACTTCTATTCTCTTCTTTTCTGATCTGCTTATCGTCTGAGTTTCACTTACGTAGAGAGCTATGCTAACTTGTGACACTTTCAGGAAAGGTTTCCTAATACTTAAAATTTGCATTTGATGTTAGTTAACTTCTCTTATTTGGAAACGCTCTTTTTATTATTGGCAGTCTAGATTTTATATCCTTCGTACCTGAGTCATCTTCACTTATTTTGCTACCCAAACAACAAAACTCGTCTACTGATTTTAGTGACTCGTTTACTAGCCTTATTACCTCATCATCGTTTCATATAAATCGACTACATTCCTCGACTACATTCCACTAGCCTGGTTGTAGTTTTGGTGACATTCATTATAACTTCTTTTCAAGGCAGTATCCATTCCATTGAACTGGTCTTTTAAGTCCTTTGCCGTCTCTGACAGAATTCCTGTGCCATCGGAAAACTACAGATCTTTTGGTTATTGTCCTTGAAATGTAATTACTTTAATGAATTTCTTCTTGGCCTCCTTTTCTGCTTGCTCAGTGTACACATTGAAGAACATCAAGGAGATACTATTAACATGTTTCATTCCTTTCTCATCTGCTACTTCCCTTTGATGCTTTTCCACTCTTGTAACTGCTGTCTGGTTTCCGTAATGTTGTACACAACTTAGACTCGCTGTACATTACCCCCGCTACCCTCAGAATTTCGAGGTATAGCCCAATCAACATTGCCAAAAGCACTCTCTAAATATACAACTGCGTTAAATGAGGGTTTGCCTTCCTTCAGTTTGTATTAGAATACTAGTTGAGTACCCGGTGTTCCCTGGGTATATATTTATTTCAGTTCTATTAGTCACTCTCCTCCTTCTACCATCCTCTATCCATTTCTTCCTGACCGCTCTCTGTCCATCTGCTATTCCCTCCTCTCTCTTTTCATCTTCTCCTACCTTTTTCTCTGTCCTTCTCCTCTTCCCATTCTATGCCCACCTTCTCTTCCTGTCCTCCTCTCCATCTCCTCCTCTTCCCTTCCACTGTACATCTCGGCAACCTCCCCTCCACTCTCTCTGTATACCTTCTCCTTCCCCCATATGTCCTGAACTATATGTTGATCAGAAATACAATTTTGTAGGTACATTCAGAGGTATATGTGGATAGTATCTGCTAAACCTATTACGAACTGAGTTAGAAGCAGTGAAGTACTAAATTGAAATGTCATGACGTCATGCCTGATGCTTGTTTTACTGCATGAACAGTGAAAATGTAATAGGCGATACACTCTTCTCCTTCCATATTTTGAGCGGGTTGTAATCGAGAAAAATTATCGTACAGGTTTGAAATTATGTGGAAAGTTTACTTCAGTCGTAAGTGCTTCCGTTCTCAAAAACATGACAGCGCATCGCAGTTGCACGTAATGCAACGTTTTCATTACGCAACAAAAAGTGAGGAAGTATGAATTACACACACTGAAAATTGTATAAGCGATGTCTTCATTATTTTGAATCGTATCACGTAGCACACATCAACAAGTAAAAGATTTTTCATACACATGATAAAATTCAAATGCCCTAGAGTAACTAAGTCTTTCAATGAATAAATATGCTTCCCTAATTACCGTAATACTTTTCAGATCAATACATATCTGTAGTACACACTTTCCGATGTAGCCTATGTCCTTCCTCAAGGTTCATGCTACCTCATTACCAAATTTCCTCGAACACTGTTCAGGGGGATAGTAAAAATAAATTTAAACTTCGTGTGTGATGCGGCAGTTTTTCACGCATGTCAGTGTTTATGACATCGTGGATTCTGAACTACGTCTCGTAAAATGATATAATTCTGCAGGTACATTCAGGGGTATACGTGAACAACGACTGCAAAATTTGTTGTGAATACGGTTAGAAGTAAAGAAGTAATAAATTAAAAGATCATGTCTAATGCGAAAAAGTACAGCGAAATTTATCATCTTTTGGGGGTTGTCATCGAGAAAGTTTCGTGAAGTTCTGAAATCTTGTGTAAAGTTTGTTGAAAGTCACTAAGTTGCCTCGTTCTCAAATACTGGATGAATAAAATCTCGGTATTTGAGTGTCGTGGCCTGCACTTCTTTTTCACCTCGGCCCCGACACCTCTGATAGGTACGTGGTTCTTACCGCCACAGCAAATCTTTCCAGATAATGATATGTGTACCCAGATAATTGAAGTCGGTCCCCTGGTTTGGAAGATGATGGGGAAAATACATGCTTACAAATACCCACGCTTTTGTAATGTGTTTGAATATCCATTTTTTCAGTGATCTGATTTTGGTGAAATATACTTCATACGAAGCCCATTGCTAATTCTTAAAAACCAGTCAACTACACTTCCAGGTAAACATATTTAAAGACATACAAACATGACGGCAAAGCTCAGTATTGCCTCAGGCGTTCCTACGTTTTTCTGGAGTCCAAACTGACCTTCCCCGATGTAGGCTTCTACCAGTATTTTTTTTCATTGTTTTGTAAGTAATTTGAAACCATCATTTGTTAAAGTAATTGTCCGGTAATATTCAGCTATATCGGCTGCTTAATCCCAACTACGTTACCCCTCTAATTCAAAAGAATGACAGGGGATAGAGAGAGAGAGAGAGAGAGAGAGAGAGAGAGAGAGAGAGAGAGAGAACGGGAGAGCTGGGTAACGACCCGCGACCATTCGTTGGTATTTATTGGCTGGAAGCGAGATGTAGCAAGGCTGCGACAGACGGACCGCGGCGCTGTGGCGCAATCAATCAGCGCGGTTCTCCCTTTGTGGCGGGCCCTATCGACAGATGTCTCTGTCGGACTTCAGCTGGCAGCTTACTCGCCTGCTAATACGTTAGCCTAACGACGCTTTTGCTGTGCTATCTGCGGGAAACTGATTGCTTGTACAGTATACTTTTCTGTTAAAGACGTCCATTCCAGAAATACGGCCACATTTTAATTACACTGTCCAAACACACAGGACCTAATAAAATTGCAAAATACGTCGTTCAGATCTAATACAGTTTTTCTGTGCTTGACAGATATTATACAGGGTGTTACAAAAAGGTACGGCCAAACTTTTAGGAAACATTCCTCACACACAAATAAAGAAAATATGTTATGTGGACATATGTCCGGAAACGCTTAATTTCCATGTTAGAGCTCATTTTAGTTTCGTTTCTCGATTCACTGCCAGTTGGCCCAGTTGACTTCGGTGCTTGTGCTGACATGCGACTCATTGTTCTACAGTACTAGCATCAAGCACCTCAGTACGTAGCATCAACAGGTTAGTGTTCATCACGAACGCGGTTTTGTAGTCAGTGCAATGTTTACAAATGCGGAGTTGGCAGATGCCCATTTGATGTATGGATTAGCACGGGGCAATAGCCGTGGCGCGGTACGTTTGTACCGAGACAGATTTCCAGAACGAAGGTGTCCCGACAGGAAGACGTTCGAAGCAGTTGATCGGCGTGTTAGGGAGCACGGAACATTCCAGCCTATGACTCGCGACTGGGGAAGACCTAGAACGACGGGGACACCTGCAATGGACGAGGCAATTCTTCGTGCAGTTGACGATACCCTAATGTCAGCGTCAGAGAAGTTCTGCTGTACAAGGTAACGTTGACCATGTCACTGTATAGAGAGTGCTACGGGAGAACCAGTTGTTTCCGTACCATGTACAGCGTGTGCAGGCACTATCAGCAGCTGATTGGCCTCCACGGGTACACTTCTGCGAGTGGTTCATCCAACAATGTCTCAATCCTCATTTCAGTGCAAATATTCTCTTTACGGATGAGGCTTCATTCCAACGTGATCAAATTGTAAATTTTGACAATCAACATAAGTGGGCTGACGAGAATCCGCACGCAATTGTGCAATCACGTCATGAACACAGATTTTCTGTGAACGTTTGGGCAGGCATTGTTGGTGATGTCTTGATTGGGCCCCATGTTCTTCCACCTACGCTCAATGGAACACGTTATCATGATTTCATACGGGATACTCTACCTGTGCTGCTAGAATATGTGCCTTTACAAGTACGACACAACATGTGGTTCATGCACGATGGAGCTCCTGCACATTTCAGTCTAAGTGTTCGAACGCTTCTCAACAACAGATTCGGTGACCAATGGATTGGTAGAGGCGGACCAATTCCATGGCCTCCACGCTCTCCTGGCCTCAACCCTCTTGACTTTCTTTTATGGGGGCATTTGAAACTCTTGTCTACGCAACCCCGGTAACAAATGTAGAGACTCTTCGTGCTCGTATTGTGGACGGCTGTGATTCAATGCGCCATTCTCCAGGGCTGCATCAGCGCATCAGTGATTCCATGCGACGGAGGGTGGATGTAAGTATCCTCGCTAACGGAGGACATTTTGAACATTTCCTGTAACAAAGTGTTTGAAGTCACGCTGGTACGTTCTGTTGCTGTGTGTTTCCATTCCATGATTAATGTGATTTGAAGAGAAGTAATAAAATGAGCTCTAACATGGAAAGTAAGCATTTCCGGACACATGTCCACATAACATATTTTCATTCTTTGTGTGTGAGGAATGTTTCCTGAAAGTTTGGCCGTACCTTTTTGTAACACCCTGTGTAAGAGGTTTGTTCGGAAAGTAAGGAACGATCGGTCGCGAAACGGAAACCGCAGTGAAATCAAAACTGTTCTCTTTGCACATTTAGCTGCACCTTCCAGGTACCTCTCTACATAGCCGTCGCTCCCACTTGGACATTTGTCGGAGCGTTATACCAAATTGCCAACACCACTGTCATAGAAGGCAGCCACCTATGCTTTCCGATAGTTCTCTACGCTGGTCTATAGCGCGTAGCCTGCGCCCCAAATGTTGTCTTCCTATCCAGCGTTTCATGTGAACAGAGATGATACTAAAAGAGAGCCGATTAGGGCTGTGTTGTGGGTGATCGAACACTTCCCATCGAAAAAGCTACAGGAGCGTCTTCACTGCCCCTGCAGAGTGCGGCTGAGAATTGGCATGAAGAAGGAAGTGCGTGGCAGTTGTGTTAGGTGGGCTGCATTCATTAAGGCGAAGCCTCTCAGTGGGCCCACCTACTTGGTGGGAGACATCGTTGTTCTAGGCACCTTTACTTGTTCACAGTGTGGTCACAACTGAAAAGAGCGTCTTGATGCGATCGACGGTCATACTAGAGACGTTGTCCAAAACGTCTGTGAAAAGCCTCGTCGGATTTTCATAGTGGTTTCCAGTTCGCGACCAATCGTTCCTCACCTCTCACCTTTCGAATAGCCCTCGTATTTATCCATCCAGAGAAACAGAAAAAGCAAGCGAGCAGGAGAGAGACAGAGAGAGAGAGAGAGAGAGAGAGAGAGAGAGAGAGAGAGAGATTGGTTTGTTAATAACTCAAGTTAGGTAAAGAAATAAATGTACATTATTGTACCAGCAAACCTGTTTTCAGTCTATAGCAATTTACGTAAATTTTTTTTTGTACAAATACATAAGACATTCCCTCCTGTGTTGTTGCCTTACAGCTGTAAAGAAATTTCTTTATCAGTTACTGTACACTGGAGGTGCTTTGAACAGGGTTTATTGCATGTATTTTTATTGTGTACGTTAGGTCACTTCGTTGTATCTTCTTTATCAACCATTCAGGACTACTTTAACTTCAACTGCTTCTTTCCTTCCTTTTCCTCCGTACTTCATATATCATAGTGTTGTTCTCTCCATCCTCCAATCCAGCGTGCGCCTTGAAAGTTGAGTGTTAAACAGCACTTTCGTTCCATTCCCAGTTTTGCTTACTTTCAACTGGCGACATCATTTTCGAATAAGTTTTTCTGATGTAACCAGGGATGGATAACGATTGCTCACGTAAACTATTCGAGCTATCTCTTTCTGAAACATTGTTGTAGCTAAGTTTTTCACGTATGAAGAGTTCCACGTCTTTCGCCCAATTAGGTGCGACAGTGCTTGAGTGGGCCACGAAGCCGACGTAGTTTCATTAGACTAGACTATGCTTTTGTCCCGGCCAGGAGTTGAAACCTTATGTTCGCAGCTGGATATTTGACAAGGTCGTTACTGATGTTTACAATGACTATTCTTCCGCAACGTGTAAGACATTTCGATCAGGAGACATTACTGTTTGCACGTATAAATTACCATCGTTTGCTGCGACAGTTTGGTGATAAACTGTGAACATGAACATGTACTTAGTCGTGTTGCATTGTAAACGTTCAGAAATAGGTTAGTTACATATTTTTCGTAAGCTGGAAGCTCATTACCGGACTGTATCGTACTACATTATTCACTCAATTTATTCGTGCTCTCCTGCACGTTTAAGTTTATTTAAAACACCTGGAATAATTGTATAACTAACTCATTCATGCGAATACTGAATATTCGACGCATGTTCACGTATACTGAACAACCATGTGGTGTTTACCCATGGATTGAGTGTGTGGAGGTTAATACAGAGTGTTAATTGAGCATTGGTTAGTTACTCATTTAGGTACACTTTAGACATTTAATTAATTTTCATTCGTATTATTGAAGCACATGTTCCGAACACCATCTTAGTGATAACTGTTGCCTGTATCCGTTTACCAATTTAGTCGTAATCAGTGACTCATATACTGAAATAGTTCAGTCATACACAGCATTTCACACGAGTAGCTAATAAATGTCCCGTCTCTACACGTATAATTTCCAGGTATCGGAAAGGTGAGTTTCGTCGACGATGTTCGAAAGTAGCTTCGTTGTGGGATATTTCTCGAATACACTCGAAGAAAAGATAAACGAGGCACCACGAAGGAATAATCCGAATTGGATGCGATCGGTAGATGTGATGAACATGTTCAGACAAATATAGGATTACAATTTCAGAAAGACTGGATGATTTGTACAAGAGGAAGAGCTCACAAATTGGGCAAGCCTATATCGTGCTCATCTGCCTCTGTCCCCTACACAAGAGTTTATTCGACTTGGTACTGACTGTGTTCCTAGATGTGTTTCTGAGGGACATCATGCCAAATGCAATTGTCGCGTTAGAGCGTCGATATCCTGAGCTGGTTGTATTGCCCTGATTATAGTTATTCAAACGTTGTAGTTGGGGAAAGATAAGGCAACCTTTCTGGAAAAAGATTGGGCTTAGAAAGCACGATAACATACAGTAAAAACTCTTGCCGTCTGCGGGCTGGTATTATCTTGTTGAAACGTAAGCCTAGGTTGGTTTGTCACGAAGGGCAACAAAACTTGGCGTGGAATATCACTGACGAACCGCTGTGCCGTAAAAGTACCACAAATGACAACCAAAGTGGTACTGCTATGAAAAGAAATGGCACCACAAACCATCACTCCTAGTTGTAGGGCAGTATGGCGGCTGACCCAGAGATTTTCATCACACAGCTGTCTGGGCGTGTTAAGACACGTCTTCGGCTTGGACTCTCATTGACATGGGTAGTACTGTCTTCAATGATGAGTCGCTCTTCGATGTGAGCTGGTATTTTGACGATATAAAGCGTCAGTTTGACAGAATTTGTATCGATGTTCCTCAACAGTACATCGAACAACTCTGTCATACCGAATAACTGCTTGCAGAAGACCTAGAGATGGACCAACGCGTTATTGACTTGCTCAATTTGTGACGCTCTTTCACTAGAATAAATCATCCAATTTTTGTGAAACTGTGATTATTCCTTGGTCTGTCTACGTACATCACATCTACCGATTCATACCCATTCGGATAATTCCTTTGTAGTGTGTCTTTCTTTATTTTCTTCTCCTTAACGTGTATGTACATTGATGTTCTCATGCAATAATTCGTGTAGAATATGGTGTCACCTTGTGTCACGACGCCTAACTAAAAGCTAATCACATTAAATTCTATAAAGTGATCACCCAGCATTTGATGTTACTAGTATGAGCTATACATATGAGCTTTCTGTTTTACCGCATTTCTGTATGTGCGCGCTGCTATGTTCGATTCTTTTGGTTAATTCGCAATCAGATTGGGATCAAAATTGATTACTCTGTCGTGAATATGTAGCATAGGATTTTGTTCGAGTGTGTTTATTTTTAAATAACATTTTTGCACAACGATATATTGTAACATGAGATTCAAAACGTTAACAGAAATATCTGCAACAGTTAAATCAGAAAAAGTAGTCTGTCCAAAAGGATCCAAATATTCATAAAGAATAATTTACTCGATCCAGGTGACATTACAATTAGGCACCTACGAAGAAAAATATAACGAATTCAGCCTATAAGGCATCCGGATTTTACGGACCTTACATGAGCTTGATCCATAACGACAGGATGATACAGTATAATATCCTCGGAAAATAATATTATATATATATATATATATATATATATATATATATATATATATATATATACGAGGCCTGTTCAGAAAGTAAGCTCCGACTGATTGCCAAATTGAAACCACAGTGAACATCAGAAATGTTTTACTTGTAACAATTAGCTACACCTTTCAGCTACTTCTATACGTAGTCGCCGTTCTGACTTAGACTTTTGTCATAGCGTTGTACCAACTTTTCAATAGCCTCATCATAGAAGGCAGCCGCCAGTGCTTTCCGCCAATTCTCCACGCTGGCCTACACCTCGTTGTCTGTGTCAAAATGTTGTCTTCAAAGACAGCGGTTCATGTGACCAGAGATGAAACTCAGGGGGAGACAATTGCGGACTGTACTGTGGGTAATCTCACATTTCCATTTGAAAACGATGCAGGAGCATCTTCATTGCCCCTGCAGAATGCGGCTGAGAATTGTCTTGAAGAAGAAACAGCACGACAGTTATGTAATGTTAGCTGCATAGCTTCAGGCGAAATTTCTCACCAGGCCCTCGTACTTGGCGGCAGACACTATTTTCTAGACATCTTTACGCACTCACTGCGAGCTCAAAAATGAGAAGAGCGACGTGATGCTAACTGGGGTTATACTAGAGACACTACCCAACACATCTGTGCAAAGCTTTATCGGATTTTCATAGTCGTTTCCATTTCGCGACCGATCGGAGCTTACTTTCTGAACGCCCCTCGTATATATATATATATATATATATATATATATATATATATATATATATATATATATCAACAAAAGGTAATTTCATGTACTGAAAACTAACAAAACAATGTTGGCCTCCATCACGTGGATGTTTGCAGGGCTATTTTTGAAAACTTTATTGTACAGAGTCGGATTGACTAAAAATTTTTAGAATACTGCGTAACTTCTGTTTCTGATAATAAGTTTATCAGCAAAGTATTTTGCTTCTGTAACAGTGTTCGTCGCTTACTTAGCAATACTGTCAAACTTGCAGTTTTGTAGTGGTATGAGGCAAGGATCGTAAATATGGTGTACACAGTTTCTCAACAGTATTCTGTCATGAACAATTCATCAAAAATGGTTTATAAACGTTTCCGAATTATGATTTTTTAAAATCTATATTTGACTTTTACTGAGAGAATTCTGTACACTGCAGCTACACCCGTTGTGCTTGTAGCCAGTTCGTCTCATTAATGGGTTATTGGCTGTCCTGTGGCGCCCTGTTACACATGACTTCTTATGTTATAGGAATGGTGTTTTGGCGAATTCTTAAATTGTTGACGTGCCAACGAATCGGTCATTTCATGTTTATGTACCTGGAAATTCAATCAAAAGATTTTGTATGTAGCTGGAACAAGATAACTTTAATAATCTACGAAGCTATGTTGTCATTTGGTTCTTCAAGGCTTAATGTTGCAGTGTTTGTATAACAGTTTGTAGCACTTCTTGTATATTTATTGCAGATTTGAAGATGGTAATTGAAATTTACCGAAACCAGTTATCTACATTAAAGTTTTTGCGGCGATATTGGCTAAGAAGCAGTTCTTCGCCTAACGACATCACAAAATCGAGACATAAGACGTTCGGGAAGCCGTTCACGAAGTTCGTCCATTGTCAGACTGACAGTGTGTGCATTTCACCACCCAGTTGGTTCAAATGGCTCTGAGCACTATGGGACTTAACTTCTGAGGTCATCAGTCTCCTAGAACTTCGAACTACTTAAACCTAACTAACCTATGGACATCACACACATCCATGCCCGAGGCAGGATTCGAACCTGCGACCGTAGCAGCAGCGCGGCTCCGGACTGGAGCGCCTAGAACCGCATGGCCACCGCGGACGGCTGGTCGTATTTCGCTCAAAAGTCACACTAAATGTTTCACCATTGTCATTCCGAAAGAAATATGAACCGGCGATCCCTACCGTATACAGTTAACATCGCACCGTTAACTTAGGGCCTTGTAGCACCTGTTGATGTACTTGATGTGGGCTCCCAGTGCTCCAGAACCGGTAGTTTTGCTTGTGAACTGCCCTGAATTAAGAAGTGTGATTCGTCAGTCATCATCAAGCTGTCAACAAATCCTGGATAAATCGCTCACAATTCCAGATGTGTGTCACAAAACTTAACATGTGGGGTGTGACCTCGTCGATTGCCCGTAAGTGTTCCACCACCACTATCTTGAACGGCCGCGTATGCAAATAGGTAGCCGCAACTCACATTTAGTGTCAGCGATTTTCGGCGGAGCGATCGGCGAATATTTGTTCAAATTGATGCCCACACATGTTTGACGTTCTCCTCTGTTCTCAAATTTGAGATTCGTCCAGGAGACTTGCTGTCACGTACTCATCCATTCCTTCACTACTTTCCTATCCAACGTCATGTGATAAGGCCCTCCGGTACGTGTCTACGATTGTTTAATCTGCGGAAAGGTTGTCGGATCACGCCGGCCGGTGTGGCCGAGCGGTTCTAGGCGCTTCTGTATGGAACCGCGCGACCGCTACGGTCGCAGGTTTGAATCCTGCCTCGGGCGTGGATGTGTGTGATGTCTTTATGTTAGTTAGGTTTAAGTAGCTCTAAGTTCTCGGGGACTGATGACCTCAGATGTTAAGCCCCATAGTGCTCAGAGCCATTTGAACAATTTTTTGGCGGATCGCTACTATCGACTTCGTTTCAATGTAAAGCTTTACTATAATGACACGCTCTTGAACACGCCACTTCCCAATACTAACATAATTCTTCACTTCCTTGCAATGCTGCCAACCGATAAGGGGCGTTCTTTCTGACTCACACAGTACTTACGTACGGGGTACAGGGTCATTGTCGCAACACTAGCACAGTCTGTATCGTTCGATTTGCACTTTCCCTTGTTTTTTGATTGGTTGGTTGGTTGGTTGATTTGGGGGAGAGGTCCTGACAGCAAGGTCATCGGTCTCATTGGATTAGGGAAGGAAGGGGAAGGAAGTCGGCCGTGCCCTTTCAAAGCAACCATCCCTACATTTGCCTGAAGCGATTTAGGGAAACCACGGTAAACATAAATCAGAATGACCGGACTGGGGTTTGAAACACCGTCGTCCCGAAAGCGAGTCCAGTGTGTTAACCACTGCACCATCTCGCTAGGTCTCTTTTTCCTCGCTAATTTGAAGTAAATATTCGGACCTTTTCTTCCCCTTGTACACGTGGATCAGTGCCCCTCAGGCTACGGAGTAATTGAAATTTGTGGCGAAATAAGCAACTCATGGCTGTGTACTGCAAAAGAAAACCTGAATAACTAATGGAATTATACCAAATTGCCAGCAAAAGTCGTCAAAAAACGTCGGCCGAAGATCGCGAGACGAGTGGAAATGAACAACACGTCACGAAGTGGCTGCGAAGACCCCGACAATCTTACTCTTTGCTGCCTTTCCATCTTGTTTTTTGTGTTAGGGAAACCATAGAAAATGCAATCCTGGATGAACGAATAGGTGTTTACGGAGCCACTGTTTCACACGAAGAAAAAAGAAACTGAGAAAGAAGTCAGCTAGTATTTATGCAGTGTGCCTTTACACAGTTCGGTGGCACAGGCAGGCGGGATTTAACGCCAGTTAACGAAGAGCCGCGGCGGAGCCCTTTGGCAGGGTCCCGGCACGTGGAAGGGGCTGGTGCCAAAGCAATCGTTCGACAGCGGCTGGCGGTGAAAGTTCGCGGGAACGGGAGGAGAGTTGAGGTGCGAACAGCAGCTAACAACAAATTGCTAGCGGACCATCGCGGTCGTGGCGCCGTGCCTAATTACACGAGCCCTGCAGTCAGGCGCCGCGCCGCTGGCGGCGAAAACGCGCCGCTGACGGCTTTGTTGACGGCGTGTATGGCCAGCTATTAGCGCCGAAAACAGAAACACGCACAGTTGAAGTCCGGGAGCGTTGCGAGGTGATACGCAAGAGACAGTGACCACGAGCATATGGCTGAATATAATTTAACCTCTAACTGCTTTAACGACTAACGTAAAAGCTCTGTGAGATCAATGAAGTGTTTCGTCTGTTGCACAGTAGTGTATTTAGTTGTAAGTAGCCTCCTGTCAACGACTTCGACTGGACTGCGCACACGTATTTCACGTAAGTCAGTCTGTCTCTCTCGCGCACGCACGCACGCACACACACACTCACACACACACACACACACACACACACACACACACACACACACACGTGCAGTGTGATGGTGCTGGAGTTGGATGCCTGACCATGCAATATGTAGCTCACGATCAGCTTCCCTGTTCATTAAATACTTGGGAGTCACTCTCGATAGAACTCTGACATTAAAAACTCACTACAAGAACACCAAAATGAAAATCTCCGCTCGATACAACCTAATTCGCAAACTAGCGGGGACACAGTGGGGATCTCATCCACAAACTATTCGCTGTCCTGCAATGGCACTGTGCTTTTCTACAGCTGAATATGCTTCTCCAGTCTGTTACAGATCATCTCACGCCAGACAAGCAGACATTGCTCTCAACGATACCTGCAGGTTGATCACAGGTTGCTTAAGACCTACCCCAGCTGATAAGCTCTACTGCCTGACTGGAATAGAGCCACCATGGGTACGCAGAACAGTGGCTGCCAACAAGGAGAGACAAAGTGGAACAGGACAGTGCCCATCCACCGCACGGACATAATCCACCACAGCAACGGCTGAGATCACGAAAGAGCTTCCTGAGAACATCCGAGAAGCTCACCATTTCACCAGAGAAGGCAAGGCTGGAGTTATGGAAGAAGTCGACGCCTCACCTGCAGTCACCAGAAGCTGAAGAAGTACAACGAGAGCTGGCTGGTGTGGAAATCTTTAAGCAGATTACGATCAGAAGTTGGACGATCCAGAGACAACCTGAAGAGATGGGACTTCATAACAGAAGATAGTGCTGTGATTGTGGACAAGAACAAACCACAAGCCACTTGCTGCAGTGCCTCTTGTGCCCTACATCCTGCAAGAAGATTGATCTCTTGCAAGCAAATCCAAGCGTCTTGGAGACTGCAAAGTACTGGGCATATGTAATATAAATACAATATATATATATATATATATATATATATATATATATATTGATGTGTACGGCTACTGTAAATTTTTTTAAAAGCGGAGTTTACGTGTCCATTCGATAGAGCAGTCCGAAATTAACCCAGTGCGATATTCGTTCCGTCGGTACGTATTGGCAGTGACGGTAAACCACAATAAATAACCAGTACTCCAGCAGCTCCTGAGTAGCGCTTCTGCGTGGCGGCAGCAGCCAGTGCAGACCACGGTGGTTCGCGAGTCACTACTGGAGTTCTGATTATTCTTCATATTTCACAATAGCACTAGGCTAATTTGGGACCATTCTATCCGATGGCCACGTCAAACTGCGCTTCAAAAATCATTTCATCTGTGACGGAAAACAAGCTGACGCTTTCCGCGTGAAAGGCGTGATGATCAGTGTTTGTTTGAGCTTACTGCAGTTAAACATTTCAAACACAAAGTGGTAGATATGTGCTTAAACACAAGGGAAAAGGCGCCTCACGAGAAATACCCAATATACAGGGACTCCCAGAAGGAGTGGTCAGTATTCAGGAATATGAAAAGAACTATCATTTGAAGCAAGAAACTGTAGTAAACACGAACAGTAAAATGCAAACTTTAAGGGCTTTGAGCACTTGGTTCTCTTCGATACTGTGAAACAAACTTCTTGTACTGCAAGCCCTTCGTTTTTCATATTTTATGAGGTGATAGTATGAACCGATCCAAGAAAAAAGTGTCTAGTAAACATAGCCTCTAAAGTGCGTACCTTAAGATTTATGCGATCTTGTTCATCTTCACTCCTGTGCTGAACGAGCGCTCACCGCTCTTGAGGTATTCACTTCCGAGCACATGCCTACTGGACCAGTTTTTCTTGTTTTGGCCCGTACTACCTCCTCCCAAAATGTGGAAAACAAAGAGCTTGCAGTATAAGCGTATACGTTCTTAAGGTATACATTCCAGGACCCATGTTTGCTATAGTTTTTGCTTCGAATGATTATTCCCGTCATACGCCTGAATACTGACTGACCATTTCTCCTTGGACACTCCTGTATATACAATGTACAGCAGGTTTTAGTCAAATATTTCTATTCGTTGTTGAAGACGGTGTACTGAAGAACATTACATCAGTATTTACATCATGCAGACTAATAATTATAGCTACTGAACGTCGCATGCTTTTAGGTTCGGTAGTACTTCCAAGTACGTGTGCCAGGAGCAAGCTATTAACGTTTATTTTTCCCTGCGCGGCAGGTCAGATGTTGAAGTGCGGATTCGTGGGCCCCAAATGGTTAGTCTATGCTGACACTGTGGGCTTGTTGAAGCAGTTACGGCTATGCAGAAAACTAGATCGCAACGCTACTGACGTGATTGAGGGAACACTGCTCGGCACAGGGAAAAAACATCCGACACAATGAAGTGTGTACATACTAAGGAACCACAAATAAAAGTATCTGCATTTATAGCCATTACACCCTGTACGGTCAATTTTGCCCTACAGTTCCACCTGTACCCTGAGGAAACTTATAATCCTGCCTGGGTAACAAGTACGCAACAAGTGTTGGACAATGAATCAACTTCTTCAGGCGTGAAACTGAACAAAGTACTTTTACTTTTGCAGTTGATTAAGTATTTGCCCAAGTTTTAGTGACACATTCCTACAAAGCCGGAAGTCGATGGTGTCGCTGATAATCTTTTTAATTTATTAGCTGTGGTTTGGCTTGGTTTTCCTTTCTTCTGAATCTGACCAATAAATATCCGTCTCGTTTGAGAGATACTGGCAACAAAAGCCTCATTTCGGCCCTCCACCAATAGAAAAGAAAAACATTCACGATTGGTGGGCTAGTAAAGAAAAACTGAAAAAAAATGAGGAAGACTAAATGTACAAATAGAGCACTGAATACAAAATGGCCAAAACTAGAAGATGATTTGTTGAAATGGTTTCAAGGACTCCATCAAAATGGCATTGGAATTAATACAAAAATGATTCAATTACGTGCTCGTAAGATAGCGTTACAGTGGAATTTAACAGTCGTTCAAATGGTTCAAATGGCTCTGAGCACTATGCGACTTAACTTCTGAGGTCATCAGTCCCCTAGAACTTAGAACTAATTAAAACTAACTAACCTAAGGACATCACACACATCCATGCAAGGGGCAGGATTCGAACCTGCGACCGTAGCGGTCGCTCGGCTCCAGGCTGCAGCGCCCAGAACCGCACGGCCACTCCGGCCGGCTTTACAGTCGTTAAGACTGGAGTTAATTGATGGGAAGGGTTTATGAAGCGTCATGGACTTAGCATGCGAACCAAAACCAAAATATCTCAGACATTACCGCAAGAAATTTAAGAGAAAATATTATCTTTCCATCGCTTTATAATTCAACATCAAAAGAAAACCATTGTGGAACTAAGCCAAACAGCGAATATGGACATAACTCCTGACATTTGATGTGCCGTGTAATAGAGCTATTGCAATAACAGGTGCTAAAATTGCAACTACAAAAACAAGTGAAAGTGAAAAAATGCACTGCACTGTCGTCCTTTCACGTTGCGCTGATGGTGCTGAACTGAATCCGCTGATAGTTTTCAAGCACAAAACAATGCCAAAACCTGAAATACGGCCAGGTGGTGCTGTTCACGTACATAGCAAGGGATAGATGGACGAGGCTAGTATGAAAGTACGGATTAACAGGGTGTGAGAGAGAAGGAAAGTTGCTTTACCGAAGAAGAGTTCTCTTTTTTGAGCGATATCAGTTTAGTGGTCATTGAAAAATTCTGCGAAAGAGAAACTGGGAGAGGGAAATACAGAGCTTTCTGTTATTCCGGGAGGTCTTGCTTCACAATTGCAATCTCTTGATGTCTCGGTAAATAAACCATTTAAAGGGTATTTGAGAGACGAAAATGATGGATGACACCAAACATGAATTCACGGCGAACGGAGCTTTAGAAAGACCTACAACCAAATAAGTCTGTCAGTGTCCTAGAGTGAGAGAATACACTAATGTTAAATCTTTCAAGAAGTGCAGCAGTGAAGACCATCTTATAATTAAAGAGGAAGACGACAAAAGGGACGAGGTGCGGGGGGGGGGGGGGGGGGGGGGGAGGAGGAGGAGGAGGAGGAGGAGGAAAAGTTCAGATGATTTTTTTACATTGGATTTGCAATCTAGTAATAAAAATAGTAAAAATGTTATTTTCAAACACTTTTCTTAAAAATTAACGTGCGTGCTATAGTCCTTAGGGTCTTATTCTCCATAAAATAAGGTATTTTATGTAAAATCTGTATACTTTGATGTTCGTCATATTATTTGTTCTTGAACTTAGAGACGCAAGTAGCAATTATATTAAAGCTTATTTCCCTTCATTGCATCTCGAACCAGAGTAATTATTTCCAAGAAGCAACAAAGTTCAGATTAACTGATGTGCAGTGTTGGTTTCTATTAAATAGGTAATTAATGTGGAGCCTAAAATCTAATTTTTTTTCCATAAAGTACATTCGCGTATGAGAAGTGACTGTTACTGATGAAACTGAAGATCAAATATGCGAGCAGTCAACAAGGTGATAACTATTGCTGACAATTGCTGCAAGGATTAACTCATTATGAAATAAGTGTGGTACTGAACAAATAATTGTACCAACATTAGTAATAGACGAAAAACTTTCCCTGTTGCTGACAATGCTACTGCCGACCAAGCTATTCTGCCGTATGTCTAGTTCTGCCTTTTCAGTTTCTATACCACCAGTAGTTCTCTCGTACTTTCCTTCTAAGTTCACAGAAATTTTCAAAACAGTATCAGCTTACAGGTTGACACTGCAATTTCCGCTTCGTCATAAAATATTCCTTTTATTTCGTTGAGAATTTGCACGTGCAATAAAGGTTTCCTATTCATCTGGATATGCTTTTGCAAAAATACTGAACTCATTTCAGCGTCTTACGTCATTTGAACCACATTTAGTAACTGTCTCCAGTATCAGTGCTTGCTTGATTGAAAATCTATTACTTATCGTTCATTCTATGAATGCATGGTCTCGAGGAAATCTGAATTATTAAAATATTCTCGGGCTTCCAACCGCGTCGGATGGTTATAATCCCAAGAGCTTTTTACCGCGCTGTCCTCGGCCTTTGTCAAGTGTTACAGGAATGCCGGGTCACCGTGGTCTCGCCCTTATATAGCGGCGTTGCTGGCTGTGACGTCACTGGTGCTCTCTTGCTCACCAGACATGGTAATGTTTTCGTTCCGCGTCCGTCGTGCCCACTTCAACTTATCGGTTTCTGGGACCCATGTTGTGCTGAGCTACAAACCGCTGTCCGTATTAATGGTCTTTTCAGACATCTTTATTTCTATAGCCTCTTTCGTGACGCCATTCCCAAATCCGTTAGTTCTTATGATGACAGATATTTCGTCTTACAGAATCCGGTGTTACTTTTCTTAAGTGTATTCTGCCACGGCCATGGGTGATTTTTTAGGATAGCGTAGGTGTGAACACCTCTCATGTCACTCTGACATGGTATCTTGTAAACGCCGGGCGTTTTAAGACCTAGATCGTCATTCACAGTCTTCATAAACAATCGTACTTTGCTGGGGTCCTGGCCGGGCGTTGAGGCCGTGCGGTTTTAGGCGCTACGGTCGCAGGTTCGAATCCTGCCTCAGGCATGGATGTGTGTGATGTCCTTAGGTTAGTTAGGTTTAATTAGTTCTAAGTTCTAGGCGACTGATGACCTCAGAAGTTAAGTCCGATAGTGCTCAGAGCCATTTTGCTGGGATCCTGAAAACAGATGAAATATTGTGCCTCTTCAGAAGCCGGGTAATCCTTCCTGACACTATGCAAAATTTCAAGTTTCTTGTTCTCTTCGTAGGTGGTGATTTTCTTGCGCGTTTCATCAAACACAGCCTGTGATACCTGGAAATGATGTTAGCAATTATCTCAAAAGACTTTCCGGAGGTGGCTTAGTTCTAGTGTCAGGTTTTCATTGTCTGAGACGACTTCAGCACAATAGACGAGACTGTTCAGAAGACCACGTTTCCATGTCGGGTGGTGCTGGCTGCGACCGTGTAGATATCAACCCGCATGTGTATGTTTCCTGTAGACACTGTGGCTGAGGTTCTCAATGGTTTGCCGCGCGGGATTTGCCGAGCGGTCTTAAGCGCTGCAGTCATGGACTGTGCGGCTGGTCCCGGTGGAAGTTCGAGTCCGCCCTCGGGCATGGGTGTGCGTGTTTTTCCTTAGGATCATTTGGGTTAAGTAGTGTGTAAGCTTAGGGACTGATGACCTTACCAGTTAAGTCCCATAAGATTTCACACACATTTAAACTTTTTTTTCCTCAATGGTTTTCCGCCAAACGATGACGTCGCGAACCAGTGACGTCACCGCGGCTATATAGCGGCGAGGCCACAGCGACATGGCAGTCATATAACGCTTGACAATGTTCGAGGAGAGCTCGGTCGAAAGCTTGTGAGATTATAACCTTAAACGGCTGTAAGCCCGAGAAGATTTTATTTTGCATTGTTGATTCCTTCTGTTTCCTAACGATCTCTTAATTAAATGTTGTGTGTCTTTGATTAACAGAAATTTAGCTTTCAGCTTCAATTGCACTATGAAGGCTTTTTTACAACAAACACTATTTATTTAACATACAACTAAAATTGAAATGTGACAGCTTAATTGTAACAATTATGCTTTCTTACTGAACTTAAAAAGACATTTTTAAACTTGTTTAAATGATCCTATCGGTCTAGTGTAATAATTCATAATAAACAATTCGAGTTATTACAGTGATGGCTGTGATACACTTGTTGGCAGGTAGCGCAGTATTTTTCATGCGTGTGAGGCTGCAGACAGCAAATATGTGAGAGTATCTTTATCTCCGAGGCACTTAGTAGATTAACAGGACGCGGACGCTCGCTGTGTCAATAGTCGTAATTAGAACGGCGCGCTGTGAACTCGTTCCAGCGAGCCAGAGCCGGAGGTTTTGTTCCCGACCGGCCGAGTGAGGCAGCGTGGGGCGGTCAGGCGGCCCAGCTGCAACGCTGGAGCTCCGCGGGGCTGGCCGCATTAATTAGATTTGGAGCCCTATCGGAAATCGATTGTTAGAGTGAGCGAGTCAGCCCGACTCACTGACTCGGTTTTAGGAAACGGACGGGCAGGTATTAGCCAAGCTATCTGCCCTCCCGAGACAACGGTGGATGAAGGATTAGGACAACTGAGCACATTCAGATGATATAAGAGTTAGATAAGTCTAGTATCTAGACTTTAACTTCTGATTTGCAGCGGAGAGAAATGATGTAACTAAAAGATTCCGACAGCGCTTCGTTGTAGAAGAACTAGGCAATCGTCCAACGCACCCTGAGGGGCCTCAAACATTGGACAGAAATCCAGAGCGCGGTACATTCAACGAATATTTTTAATGGTATCGCCACGCGATGGGCATAATGCAGAAATAAATAGCTCTTGTGGCCATGTTGCCATATGGAACGTATCGATTGTCTTTACCTAAACAGCATTCAATGCAGACTTGCCAGTATGACCGTGAGAACCTTAATTTTCAGTCTCTAAGAAGAATGGAATGCTCAGAGAAAAAGAAAACGGTAAGATAATAATAATGTAACTGTATAAAGAGTCCTGACTGTTCTTCCATTCTCGTCACTTCATATCTCATCAATATTGCCATGCAGTATTCTTCCGATCAGAAAGAGCTGCGATATTTATGTCATATGAAGGTACCGAAACGTGTACTGAAATTGTGATTTGAAGGAATTCTTACTGTTAAAGATATGTTTTTATTTTACGTCGTATACTGAAGCGAAGAGTTTGACAGACCACTAAAAGACCTATATCGAAACAAGGCCCCCCTGAGTAGACAACATTCAATTAGAATTACTGATAGCCTTGGGAGAGCAAGCCCAGGCAAAACTCTACTAACTTGTGAGCAAGATGCATGAGACACGTGAAGTACCTTCAGACTTCAAGAAGTCTATAATAATTCCAATCCCAAAGAAAGTCGGTGTCGACAGGTTTGAAAACTACCGAGCTACCAGTTTAATAAGTCACGGCTGCAAAATGCTTGCACGAATTCTCTACAGGCGAATGGAAAAACTGGTAGTAGCTGACCTCGGGGAAGATCAGTTTGGATTCCATCAAAATGCTGGAACACGTGAGACAATACTGACCCTACGATTTATCATACAAAATAGGCTAAGGAATGGCAAACCTACGTTTGTAGCACTTGTAGACTTAGAGAAAGCTTTTGACTATGTTGACTGGAATACTCTCTTTCAAAAAAATGGTTCAAATGGCTCTGAGCACTATGGGACTGAACTGCTGAGGTCATAAGTCCCCTAGAACTTAGAACTACTTAAATCCACCTAACCTAAGGACAACACACACATCCATGCCCGAGGCAGGATTCGAACCTGCGACCGTAGCGGTCGCGCGGTTCCAGACTGTAGCGCGAGAACCACTCGGCCACCAGCGGCCGGCATACTCTCTTTCAAATTCTCAAGATGGCAGGCGTAAAATACAGGGAACGAAAGGCTATTTACAATTTGTACAGAAACCAGATGGCAGTTATAATAGTCGAGGAGCATGAAAGGTTCAAATGGTTGAAATGGCTCTAAGCACTATGGGACTTAACATCTGAGGTCATCAGTCCCCTAGACTTAGAACTACTTAAACCTGACTAACCGAAGGACATCACACACATCCATTCCCGAGGTAGGATTAGAACCTGCGACCGTAACAGCAGCACGGTTCCGGACTGAAGCGCCTAGAACCGCTCGGCCACAGCGACCAGCGCATAAAAGGGAAGCAGTGGTTGAGAAGGGAGCGAGACAAGGTTGTAGCCCATCCCCGATGTTATTCAATCTGTATATTGAACAAGCAGTAAGGGAAACAAAAGAAAAATTCCGAGTGGGAATTCAAAATCTTGGAGAAGAAATAAAAACTTTGAGGTTGACATTGTAATTCTGTCAGAGACAGCAAAGAACCTGGAACAGCAGTTGAACGGAATGGACGGTATTTTGAAAGGAGGATATAAGATGAACATCAGCAATAACAAAACGAAAATAATGGAATGTAATCGAATTAAATTAGGTAATGCTGAGGGAGTTAGATTAAGAAATGAGACACTTAAGGTAGTAGATGGGTTTTGCTATTAGGGAAGCAAAACAACTGATAATGGTCGAAATATAGAGGATATAAAATGTAGACTGGGTCTGGCAAGGATAGCGTACGTGAAGAAGAGAAATTTGTCAGGAAGTCTTTTCCGAAAGTATTTGTATGGAGTGTAGTCATGTATGGAAGTGACACGTGGACGATAAATAGTTTCGACAAGAAAAGGATAGAAGCTTTCGAAATGTGGTGTTACAGAAGAATGCTGAAGATTAAATGGGTAGATCCTGTAACTAATGAGGAGATACTGAATATAATTGGGGAGAAGAGAAATTTATGGCAAAACTTCACCAGAAGAAGGGATAGATTGGTAGGACATGTTCTGAGGCATCAAGGGATCATTAATTTAGTACTGGAGGGCAGGGTGGACGATAAAAATCGTAGAGGGACACCAAGAGATGAAAACACTAAGCTGATTCAGAAGGATGTAAGTTGCAGTAGTTACTTGGAGATGAAACAGCTTGCGCAGGATAGAGTAACACGAGGAGTTGCATCGAACCCATCTCTGAACTGAATACCACAACAGCAACTGAAGTGAAAATCTCTTAACAGGATCACGAAAGTTTCTTGTTATTTATTAGTACGTAGTGCAGTCGAACCTCGATATTTTGACCTTCTATAATTTCAAACTCTCAAGAATTTGAAAATCTTTCCGATTCCTTGAAATATGCTCGGTAAAGAGAAAAATGGTAAATATGTTTTGGTCTCTTCGGTAATCTGAAGTTGTAGCAGTAAGAGCATCTCACCAACTCCTGTTAATCTGACGTCAGGGCTGCCGCACTCCCTACAATTTTAAGTCCTCGGTACAGGCTCAGACCACCTGTCGTTAGGTTCTCCGACCGCTGCCCCGTTCAATCTGTAGTCTGCTGTCCTAGTGTGTTGTAGTCAATCCGTGTTTCTTGGAACTGTGAAACGCCATGAGCGCTAGAAGGAAGAAGTGTCTTCCTATTAATGAAACAAAGCTTGTAATTATAGCAATGGAGAGTGAAACTCCGATAAAAAGTATTGCAAAATAGTTCGCTATTTTACCATCTACACTGTCGATGTTTTAAAGAAATAAATATTTTATCACTGAAAGGGTTTCCCGCACAGGAAGAAAGGGGTCACTTCACGAAAGATTTCCCCATCGCGAAGAGTGCTTGCTCCGGTGGATAAATAAGTGTAGAGGATAAAACCCACACGTGGGTAATTTCTTGGTGAAGGAAAAAGCGAAGTCTGTTGTTCAGTCTTCCCGGCTTGAAGGATTCGCGGCAAGTGAGGGGTGAGTCTCAATTGTTAAAAAACGTGAAGCCATCACGCTCAGAAAATCTGCGTAGAGAGTGCCACCATGGATAATTCCGTTTGTATTGTATGGATTGACGAAGCAATACTTCTGAATACCTATTAACCAGGTAAGATACTCATTACTGATGAAACCGTGCTTCTTTTATAGTGATAATTTGACACTTTGACTCCATCCTTTAGTTCATGGAGTGTCGCATCATATTTGACTACTATAATTCTTCCGGAAAACAACGAACAACACATCATATGCAAATGCTACTAGACCGCTTATGTTAACGCTGCCAAATGGGCACTGTTATACTGGCTCAGATGCTACATTCCAAAAGTGTGGACCACACACTGATCCCTGCGAACTACGGTTTTGCTGTGATCTTCGTTGTTTCCTTTCCTGGGAATATTAAAGAAACATGCCTCTCGCGGCAATAATCTCTCAGATTGTTGTACAGCGCCTTCGGACACTCCAACTACATAAAGTGACCAAAGATAAATGGGCACCGCAAGTTATAGAAAGGACTAGTAGAACAAAAAATATCGCCGAAGGTTTCGTTTAAGGAGTATCTGCCGCTATCGATAAACCACAACCAATCGAAGATTGCAAAAAATAACTGATGGTGGATGGTGTAGAAAGGATGTAATATTCAAACTAGCCATGGTAAGAAACGCGCTTCTGGAAAAAAATATTTTTTTTACGTCCAATATAAATTTAAGCGTTAGGAAGTCTTTCTAAAGTGAATTGTGGATGGTAAGTTCAGACAAAGGAGGGAACAGGCTTTTGAAATGTGATGCTATAGGAAAATGTTGAAAATTTTATGGATGGATCGACTAACTAATGAGGAGGTACTTAACCGATTTAGTGGATAATAATTATAGCACCTGTGGTCGAGTGGTGGGGCAACGTCCTCGGTCCCGCGTTCGAAACCAGTCTCCACTTAAACTTTGAATAAAAATCATCAGCAATGGCGGCCAAAGACTTTCGCCATAGAAGTTACTCTTATTCAGCCAACGGGCTTTTCAAAGAGGGCGGAGGTACAGATGGAGGTACAGGGCACTCCCCTGCTCCTGTGGTGGGTTGCCCCTTAAGGCGGAAGAATCAGCAATGATTAACAAGAGTATGCAGAAGGAAATGGAAACTGCTGCATTAAAGTTACATAACGTATATCCACAGGACATGTGACCTGTAAGTGAAAAGTGTCATGATCAGCAAAAGCTTCCGTAAGAGACCCCCATTCGAATCTCCGACAGCCGACTGAAGCGGGAGAGGTCACAATGACAAATAGATTGAAAAATCAACGAATGGGTAACGTTCTGCCTACGAGTCGGGGCGTGGGATGTCAGACGTTTGAACGTGATAGGGAAGCTATAAAATCTGAAAATGGAAATGCTGAGGCTCAGTCTAGATATAGTTGGGGTCAGTTAAGTGACTTCGAAGGAGGGCAAGGATTTCAAAGCAGACGAGTATGTGAAATGTCACTAAACACACCGAAATATGTAAACAACCATGCATGAGCAAGCCTATTAGACGGAGGGGATTCGACAGCCGATCAGTTCCAGTCATTCCACTAGGGAGGAGATGCACGGGTCGTGTTATCTGTAGTTCAGTAATGCCTAGACGGTCAATGCAGCGATTCGATCGCGTCAGCATTGTTACTTTGTGCCACGAAGGGCTCTCAACAAGGGAAGTGTCAGGTGCCTCGGAGTCATCCAACTAACATGGAGGAGATACAGAGAGATAGGAACTCGCTCAGGCCGCCCAAGGGCTACTACCGCACTGGATGATAGCTACCTACGGATCATGGCTCGGCGGAACCCTGACAGCAAAGCCACCTTGTTGAATAATGCTTTTAGTGCAGCCACAGGACGCCGCCTTACGACTCAAACTGTGCGCAATAAGCTGCATGACGCGCAACTTCACTCTCGACGTCCACGGCGAGGTCCACCTTTGCAACCACGACACCACGCAGCGCGGTACAGATGGGCCCAACAACACGCCGAATGGTCCGTTCAGGATTGGCATCCCATTCTCTTCACCGATAGTGTTGCATTGCCTTCAACCTGACAATCGTCGGAGACATATTTGGAGGCAATACGGTCGGCCTGTTGGCCTTAGACACACTGCCCAGCGAGTGCAGCAAGGTGGTTCCCTGCTGTTTTGGGGTGGCATCACGTGGGGACCGACGTACGCCGCTAGTATTCAAGGAAGACGGCGTAACGGCTGTACGATACGTGAATGCCATCCTCCGACCGATAGTGCAACCATATCGGCAGCATATTGGCGAGGCATTCTTCTTCATGGACGACAGTTCGCGTCCATATCGTGCGCATCTTGAGAATGACTTCCTTCAGGATAACGACATCGCTCGACTAGAGTGGGGAGCATGTTCTCCAGACATGAACCCTATCGAAAATGCCTAGGATGGATTGAAAAGGGCTATTTATGGACTACGCAACACACCAACCACTCTGTGGGATCCAAGCCGAATCGCCGTTGAGGGGTGGGACAATATGGACCCAACAACGTCTTAATGAATTTGTGGATGGTGTGCCACGACGAATACAGGCAAGCATCAATGCAAGAGGGCGTGCTATTGATTTTTAGAGGTACTGGTGTCTACAGCAATCTGGACTACCACGACTGAATGCCTCGCTGTATGGTGTTACAACATGCAATGTGTGGTTTCCATGAGCAATAAAAAGGGCGAAATGATGTTCATGTTGATCTCTATTCAAATTTTCTGTACAGGTTCCGGAATTCTCGGAACCGAAGAGACAAAACTTTTTTTGACTGTGTACAAAGGAATGGAAAAGAAAATTGAGGATGTGCTAGATGACGATCAGTTTCGCTTTAGGAATGGTAAAGGCACCAGGCTGTTCTCACGTTGCAGTTGATAATGGAAGCAAGACTAAAGAAAAATCAAGACATGCTCATAGGTTTCGTCTGCCCGGAAAAGGCGATCGACAATGTAAAATGGTACAAGATCTTCGAAATTCTGAGAAAAATAAGGGTGATCTGTAATGTAAGGCCGGTAATACAAGACCAAGAACAAAGAGGTGAGGTACACGTACACACGTGGTTTCTGCGGCAGTACTGCGGCGTGTACGACATTCATTACGCCAGAGATTGGAATTGTGTGTAGCAAATGATGTCCACCACATTGAACATCTATTGGCCTGACATGTCGGGACACACTCTATTCCACTCCGTAATTGAAAACGGAAACCATATGTGTACGTGTACCTCACCCCTCATGGTAATGTACATGTGCGTCAGTGAAAAAGACCAATAAAAAGGAGTTGGCATGTTAACGTAATGTGCTGTTCTAGTCTCTTCTGTACCCAAGGTCCATCACCGTTCCCTTTGAATCCCTACGTAATTCGGTGATCTCCGATACACACGATCGAACAACGGAGGAGTGGTACTCAAACGTCAACTTTAGGTTACAATATCTTCGGATGTAATTAACATTTTAAAATGCAACAAACGGCACTGATTACGTATTTGTTTATATGTTCGGATGTGCTAACAAAACTAACGGGGTTCCATTTAAAAAAGCGTAGATTTGTGTTAAAAAACATACTTCCGTGCATTTTTTTATGGTTTGTATTAACCAATTACACTAGGCCCTCTCCTCACGTTCGGTCTGTGGAATCGATTCGTCAGTATTTGATGTGGTTTACGAAATATATCCAGCGGTAACGTTAGGTGACTCACCCAGTATACTAGTGGGGCATGGACTGTGGGAAAATTAGGACATATGTGAATCGAAACCTTTGAGATGTGGCACTACACACGAAAATTAGGTGGACTGAAAAGGTAAGACATGAGGTGGTTCTACGCAGAATCGGCGAGGAAAGGAACGTAAGAAAACACCAATAAGAAGAAGAAGGAACAGAATGTTTGGACTTCCGTTAAGGCATCTTTGGATAACGTCCTAAGTACTAGAGGAAGTAGCAATAGAGGGTAAAAATTGTAGAGGAAGATAGAGATTGGAACACACGCAACAAATAATTGAGGACGAAGGGTGCAATTGCTACTCTAAGATGGAGCTTCGTCAAATCAATCTACGCACTGAAAGCCAAAACAAAAATATAACACAGACATAATATAATTTATTTGTGAAGAGAAAATTCTTTGTAAATGAAGGTAAAATTCAATATTCTTGTACGTATTTTGGAAATGGATGAGACAATAACAGTTTTTATACAAAAGAAAATATCATAAATGGTATCTTGTCAGATATTTTATCCGTCATTCATGTAGACAGTTTACGAATAAGACACGAATCCCTGACAGATCGTAGCAAACGCAGACGTCTGCTCCATGAGACACAGCGACCAGTAGGAAGTGCAGATAATCTAGTTCAGGTCACTAATTACTTGACCGAATTTAAAAATTTCGCCGACCGATGTGGTCGAGCGGTTCTAGGCGCTTCAGTCCGGAACCGCGCTGCTACGACGGTCACAGGTTCGAATCATGCCTCAGGCATGGATGTGTGTGATGTCCTTAGGTTTCTTTTTTTGTTTTTTTTTTTTGGCTGGTTTGATGCGGCCCGCACCGAATTCCTTTCCTGTGCTAACCTCTTCATCTCAGAGTAGCACTTGCAACCTACATCCTCAATTATTTGCTTGACGTATTCCAATCTCTGTCTTCCTCTACAGTTTTTGCCCTCTACAGCTCCCTCCAGTACCATGGAAGTCATTCACTCATGTCTTAACAGATGTTATATCATCCTGTCCCTTCTCCTTATCAGTGTTTTCCACATATTCCTTTCCTCTCCGATTCTGCGTAGAACCTCCTCATTCCCTACCTTATCAGCCCACCTAATTTTCAACATTCGTCTATAGCACCACATCTCAAATGCTTCGATTCTCTTCTGTTCCGGGTTTCCCACAGTCCATGTTTCACTACCATACAATGCTGTACTCCAGACGTACATCCTCAGATATTTCTTCCTCAAATTAAGGCCGGTATTTGATATTAGCAGACTTCTCTTGGCCAGAAATGCCTTTTTTGCCATAGCGAGTCTGCTTTTGATGTCCTCCTTGCTCCGACCGTCATTGGTTATTTTACTGCCTAGGTAGCAGAATTCCTTAACTTCATTGACTTCGTGACCATAAATCCTTATGTTAAGTTTCTCGCTGTTCTCATTTATACTACTTCTCATTACCTTCGTCTTTCTCCGATTTACTCTCAGACCATACTGTGTACTCATTAGACTGTTCATTCCGTTCAGCAGATCATTTAATTCTTCTTCACTTTCACTCAGGATAGCAATGTCATCAGCGAATCGTATTATTGATATCCTTTCACCTTGTATTTTAATTCCACTCCTGAACCTTTCTTTTATTTCCATCATTGCTTCCTCGATACACAGATTGAAGAGTAGGGGCGAAAGGCTACAGCCTTGTCTTACACCCTTCTTAATACGAGCACTTCGTTCTTGATCATCCACTCTTATTATTCTCTCTTGGTTGTTGTACATATTGTATATGACCCGTGTCTCCCTATAGCTTTTCCCAACTTTTTTCAGAATCTCGAACAGCTTGCACCATTTTATATTGTCGAACGCTTTTTCCAGGTCGACAAATCCTATGAAAGTGTCTTGATTTTTCTTTAGCCTTGCTTCCATTATTAGCCGTAACGTCAGAATTGCCTCTCACGTCCCTTTACTTTTCCTAAAGCCAAACTGACCGTCACCTAGCGCATAATCAATTTTCTTTTCCATTCTTCTGTATATTATTCTTGTAAGCAGCTTCCATGCATGAGCTGTTAAGCTGATTGTGCGACAATTCTCGCACTTGTCAGCTCTTGCCGTTTTCGGAATTGTGTGGATGATGCTTTTCCGAAAATCAGATGGTATATCGCCAGACTCGTATATTCTACACACCAACGTGAATAGTCATTTTGTTGCCACTTCCCCCAATGATTTTAGAAATTCTGACGGAATGTTATCTATCCCTTCTGCCTTATTTGACCGTAAGTCCTCCAAAGCTCTTTTAAATTCCGATTCTAATACTGGATCCCCTATCTCTTCTAAATCGACTCCTGTTTCTTCTTCTATCACATCAGACAAATCTTCACCCTCATAGAGGCTTTCAATGCATTCTTTCCACCTATCTGCTCTGTCCTCTGCATATAACAGTGGAAATCCCGTTGCACTCTTAATGTTACCACCGTTGCTTTTAATGTCACCAAAGGAGGTTTTGACTTTCCTGTATGCTGAGTCTGTCCTTCCGACAATCATATCTTTTTCGATGTCTTCAAATTTTTCCTGCAGCCATTTCGTCTTAGCTTCCCTGCACTTCCTATTTATTTCATTCCTCAGCGACTTGTATTTCTGTATTCCTGATTTTCCCGGAACATGTTTGTACTTCCTCCTTTCATCAATCAACTGAAGTATTTCTTCTGTTACCCATGGTTTCTTCGCAGCTACCTTCTTTGTACCTATGTTTTCCTTCCCAACTTCTGTGATGGCCCTTTTTAGAGATGTCCATTCCTCTTCAACTGTACTGCCTACTGCGCTATTCCTTATTGCTGTATCTATAGCGTTAGAGAATTTCAAACGTATCTCGTCATTCCTTAGTACTTCCGGATTCCACTTCTTTGCGTATTGATTCTTCCTGACTAATGTCTTGAACTTCAGCCTACTCTTCATCACAAATATATTGTGATCTGAGTCTATATCTGCTCCTGGGTACGCCTTACAATCCAGTATCTGATTTCGGAACCTCTGTCTTACCATGATGTAATCTAATTGAAATCTTCCCGTATCTCCCGGCCTTTTCCAAGTATACCTCCTCCTCTTGTGATTCTTGAACAGGGTATTCGCTATTACTAGCTGAAACTTGTTACAGAACTCAATTAGCCTTTCTCCTCTTTCATTCCTTGTCCCAAGCGCATATTCTCCTGTAACCTTTTCTTCTACTCCTTCCCCTACAACTGCATTCCAGTCGCCCATGACTATTAGATTTTCGCCCCCCTTTACATACTGCATTACCCTTTCAATATCCTCATACACTTTCTCTATCTGTTCATCTTCAGCTTGCGACGTCGGCATGTATACCTGAACTATCGTTGTCGGTGTTGGTCTGCTGTCGATTCTGATTAGAACAACCTGGTCACTGAACTGTTCACAGTAACACACCCTCTGCCCTACCTTCCTATTCATAACGAATCCTACACCTGTTATACCTTAGGTTAGTTAGGTTTAAGTAGTTCTAAGCCTAGGGGACTGATGGCCTCAGATGTTAATTCCCATAGTGCTTAGAGCCATTTGAACCATTTTTTTAAAAATTTCTAACGCTACCACAGTGTAATAATGAAAAGGCGTAATCCTACACTAAACGTCTGACACAAGAAGATAATTATTAAGTCCCTTCTCACACACCAACACAAAGTAATGAATGGAATGACTTTTTGGGTACTACATTTTCGTTGTTACTACAGTAAAGCTTCGGCAACGGTCATGGCCGTTTTGTGTTCCAATTATTTGATACTACCTATATTCGCAACGTATCTGAAGGCAGTATACCACTGAATGTACACTATGTGGTCAAAAGTATCCGGACACCCCCAAAAACATACGTTTTTCTTATTAGGTACATTGTGCTGCCACCTACTTCCAGGTACTCCATATTAGCGACCTCAGTAGTCATTACACATCGTGAGAGAGCAGAATGGGGCACTCCGCGGAACTCACGGACTTCGAATGTCGTCAGTTCACTTGTGTCATACGTCAGTACGCGAGAATTCCACGCTCCTAAACATCCCCGGGTCCACTGTTTCCGATGTGATGGTGAAGAGGAAACACGAAGGGACACGTACAGCACAAAAGCATACAGGCCGACGTCGTCTGTTGACTGACAGAGACCACCGACACTTGAAGAGAGTAATGTGTAACAGGCAAACATCTATCCAGACCATCACCTAGGAATTCCAATCTGTATCAGGATCCAGTGCAAGCACTATCACAGGCGCGAGGTGAGAAAACTTCGATTTCATGGTCGAGCAGCTGCTCATAAGCCACAGCCAGTAAATACGAAACGACGACGCGCTTGGTGTAAGGAGCGTAAACATTGGACGCTTGATCAGTGGAAAAACGTCGTGTGGAGTGACGAAACACGGTACACACTGTGGTGATCCGACGGCAAGGCATGGGTGTGACGAATGCCCGGTGAACGTCATCTGCCATCGTGTATAGCGCTAACAGTAAAATTCGGAGGCGGTGATGTTATGGTGTGGTCGTGTTTTTCGTGGAGGAAGCTTGCACCCCTTGTTTTGCGTGTCACTATCCCAGCACAGGTCTACATTGACGTTTTAAGCACCTTCTTGCTTCTTACTATTGAAGAGCAATTCGGGGATGGCGATGTCAACTTTCAACACGATCGAGCACCTGTTCATAATGCATGGCCTGTGGTGGCGTGGTTACACGACATTAACATTCATGTTATGCACTGGCCTGCACAGAGTCCTGACCTGAATCCTACAGAACACCTTTGGGATGTTTTGGAGCGCCGACTTCGTGCCAGGGCTCGCCGACCGACATTGATTCCCCTCCCCATTGTAGCACTCCGTGAAAAATGGGCTGCCATTCCCCAAGAAACCTTCCAGAGTGGAAGCTGGCTAAGTGTGGGCCAACACCATATTGAATTCCAGCATTACCGATGGAGGGCGCTACGAACGTGTAAGTCATTTTCAGCCAGGTTTCCGAATAATTTTGATAGCATAGTCATCATCATCATCAGCCAATTCAATCATTAAATGATGTGGCCTCTTCGAGTCGTGGATTGAGGTAGGCTTTCAGCAGTCTTCTCCAAGTGGGACGGTCTTGGGCAGTTCTCTGCTACGTGTTACCAGCGATCTTCTTGATGTCTTTGTCCCATCTGTCTGGTGGTCTTCCTCTAGGCCTCCGGTGCTCTCTCGGACTCCACTCAAGTACTAGCTTCGTCTATCTGTTGTCTTTGCTTCTTGCGACGTGGCCAGCCCACTGCCATTTAAAGGAACCTACTGTCTCTAAGATGTCATTAACCTTCGTCACAGACCGGATGTCGTCTGCCCTTTTCCTGTCCTTTCTTGTATAGCCCAGCATTGATCTCGCCATGGCTCTCTGTGCTGTCCTAAGTTTCCCTTTTGCAAATGAGGTCAGTGTCCATGTCTCGCAGCCATAGCTATCATAACCTTCGAGTTATGAGAGCATAGTGTATCCCCAAAATAACAATACATAGTTAAGGAGGTATGACATCCTCAACATTGGAATGCTTGAAAAATTAGCGTTTCTGCAAAATCAAAACTAATGAAACCTACATAATCATGGTTTTTCATCTTCAACATAAATATTTAACGAATTGACATACATTTGACACTGTTTTATACGTATCAGCTCGACTCTGTAAATAATGGCGGATGCGTTAATAGTAGTTACTAAAAGAACTTGAGATGAGGTATATTGCATTATTATACATATTAAAAATACAGTCTTATAGTTTGCAATAGTTTTACGGTTCGAAGGAGACGGAATGGCGAGGAATAAACACAAGAGACGAAGAAAAAGGTGGATGCCATATCATCAGGCCCGACCCTGCTTACAGCTGATACGTTTTAGTGCAGTCGCTGTTATCCTTTCTACATTAGGTCTTTACCTCATTGAATAATCGTGGGAAAATTGCGGTTCTTATATCATTTTGGCATTTAAACGTATTTCAGTTGTGAGATGTGTCAGACTGCTTACTGTTACTCATTTAATTTTGGAACGCTACCGATAATCTTGGAGATATGAGGTGGGGTGACAGTAAGAGCACATTGACAACAAAAATCCTCAGTTCGAACACTATCTTCATTGTAAATTGAAAAGAACAACAAATTACAACAAAAATTAAATCGTCAAATGCGGTCGGTAAAACACTCAAAAGTTGGCGTTAATGTACGCTTTTATGTGCTCTAATACTGACAGAATACCAGCTGAATTAGTTTGAGTTCGTGTTCTAAGTGTTCGCTGCGCCTTCTACAAGAATAAATGAAAATAGCGTTTCAAAACCCAAGTCAAATTATTCCTAGAGAGATAAATCTAACTGGTTTAGCCGACGTGTCACTGGACGTTGTTCGTCATAATTCCTATACACTGTGCCATCGATGAATAAAGTGCGTACATACACTCAACATTTTTCTCCAGACATTCCCACCAGTAGCTCAATGATTATCGGTAAAATTTTGAAACACGCTCTATCAGAAGGCTATCAGAATCAGAAGACTGTCACATATGGGCCATTCTATTTCATATCTGACGAAAACTGAAGAAACTGACCTCCTACTTTTTAAAATCATTCATAATTGTTACATGTGTCAATTGTCAAAGAAAACAGCTGTCCCTAAGTTCTCTTGAATATTTACTAGATTTAGAGTTAGTTTTACGTAATTTTCGTACCCCGATAATTTGTCTGCTTTTATCGGACTTCAGTGAGATGCGATTCATTTTGTTCTTGGTAGAGGTAGGTAACAATAACGTAATACTATCTAACAAAATTTCTGGAAACCTTTCATTCGTGTAACAAGCACAAACACCATTCTCATACAGATTAAACTTATATAGCCTTGAACCTCCTGTTATTGCAAATTGGTTTTAGTTTTGAGATTTATGGAGCACCTTGTTGGGAACGTGGAAAAATAATTAAATAATAAATATTTAGGCTCACACTGCAGTTAGGTTGCCATAAGCTGCCTTGTAACGTAAACAGCAGGCCATGCGCAACGGACTCGTCAAGATTCATGGGTGTTGACACTGTTTCAGTTTACTTTTTTATTTTTTCTACAGTTCTCCATTGAAGACATCGTTTTTAAATCAAATGCTGGGCAATATGGCATAATAATTATTCCATTTAAAATGGTGTCTTTCAGATAAAATACGAAAAACAGGTTCAGAGAATGGATTAGTAAAGAACTTTGCAGGTGCGAGTAGCCGTCGCGCACTGAGGACCAATCAGACATAACCATGTATGTAGACAGTTCATCCATTCAAGGAACAGAGTAATTCGACGGCGTATCCCTGTTATGGACACTAATACTCCCAGGAGATCGGTGCTAGGGATTCCAATACTTTCGAGAGTGTTTTAATTTCAATTTTGAACTCGGCTAGCAAATGAAGAGAGAAAGATTTTTTCGTGTGATACAATTAAAAGTTAACAATTTTATGGATTTTCATTTACTTGTGCTGTAAAACGTAGCTTCCTGCAAAATTTCATGATCCTAGGCCAACGGGAAGTACGCAACAGATTTTGATCAGAGAGTTGGCGAGTAGCAAAATGTGACATAGATGCCAGCATCTTCTGATTACATTGACTTAGAAGTCAACTTTTTAACACCGCTGAAGGAGCGTAGAAATTAGTTCGTGACATAAATTTCAACTTGAAACACGTAACCGCTTGTGACAAAAAAGGGGTCTTAACAGATTCAAGGATAGACAGTCGGATAACAAATGACATTTTTTTTCCATGTCGCAATTGTAAATTACAAGTTTCGGATTTTTCCCTATACCTGTAATGTAAAAACTCTTCTTGCCATGTTTCATGACTCTAGGGCAACATGAACCCTAATGCTCATAATTATCAATAAATTTAACTTTTAAAAACACAACATGAGTACCACATAAAACTGTACAATATTCTCTACTTTTCTTTATCAATTTTACTTTGCATAATTTCTGAGCTACGAGTTTCAGAATCTCGTTATTTTATTTAATAACTGTAACTTTGACCCTTAAGGAAACCGGGAATCACTTGTGTATTACAGCTGCGAGTTTGGAAAAGATACTACCTTACCGTCTACTTTGGACAGTAAACGGAGCCCCACAAAAAATGCAAGGTTTCCTGCTGTCCGAAATGGTGTAGAACTGCATATATACGTGTTTGATTATGTTTTGCTTTTCAGTTTCGAGAAAACTGATGGAATCAAACACACACAGTTCCTTTCTTAGGGGGAAGGAAGGAAGGTTGTTAAATTCATTAACAACCTGTCCACGGCGATGCCAGTGAAGACGGAGCACAAGCCGTGTTGTTTTGAAAAGGACCGTCTCGGTATTTACCTTGAACTGCATAACGGACACTGCACTTAGATTCCTGTAGCAACAAACATAAGACTGAGGAATAGCTGAGACTGTGTTCTTGATTTATCTGACACTGATAAATGAGGGTGCAGATGCTGACGTAATTATATCAGCGCAAACTGCGTAAGATTGTAGGTCGCAGGTGTGGCTCCTAATTAATGAGTCACACCATTCTAAGGAGAATCCATTAATCATCAGAAACGGTAACCTGCGAAGACTTAGAAGACGCAACGACTATTTTTATAGCTGAAAATCTGGACAGAATGTCTTAGCAGTGGCCTAAAGGATCTCTGTGAATGGGGCAGTGCGAGAAATTAGCGATCTGCGGAACGATATCAACGCAGAGCATTTTTCTGTACCAGGTATGAGGGACGAAAATAAGGCTCAAATACCAACCGTGCTAAGGACGTAGGTATGGTAGAAATAGCACAAAGAAAACTTTGTGTAGTAATTCTGAAACAATTGCTAATGAATGCTAATAACTGAGTTGGAAATATATTAAATTTCCTGTAAGATTTACGGTAGCCTTTGCCCTTTATTAATCGCCGAGAGGATAAGGATATCGCCTGGAAATCGTCCATGTCAGTATTTAAGTATCGTCCTGGAATATTTTCGTAGATTTGGGGACACAGATAAGTACCCAAACGTGGCGGAGAGCGCGAAGACAATTCACCTACGAACTTCGCCTTAAAAGCTCACAAGGTGATTATGCTAAATGGGAACAAACCGCAGGATACGGTCCCTGAGAGCGTAATGACCAGAAAAGATCGTGTGGACGGAAATGTGTTCCAAGGGAGGTACAACCACTTGATTGCAGAAATAAAAAGTCTTTGACAGCGAGGGAGGTATCAGCGTCAGTAAGGTTGTCTCCATGACAGGAGCCACTAATGCACGTTTACAACGCTGCTACGCCATATTAACTACAGTGTTACTTTCGCAGCGACGGTTTTGACGTCGTTTCGCAGCACGGCCACTACAGCGCAGGGTTTTGTCATCCATCTAACTTACATATGAGGCTACGTTTACGAGGGATGGTATTGTTAACAACAGCAATCTGTGGGCTGTGGGGAATAGGGATGGGAAAAACCGACAGGTTGAAGCTGATACCGTTGTATTACTTCTGAGAAACGGTATCTTAAGGTATTTGGTCGAATTGTAAAAGGTTTTCTTATTAACAACTGGGTAAAAAAGAAATCATATTATGCATTACCCATAGCAGCAGTGCTAAGATTTTTCGTTTTTGAAAATTTTTTACAGAACGAGTAATCTTTATTTGTAAAATTTGCAATGCTTTGGTATAGTACGTTATTATAGAAAATGGGAAAAACTATAAATGATATTATAATGATGCTGACAGAAACGAGCGACAAACACACAGCATTGCTGAGACAATAATGTACCCATTACCACTTGGCACGGCCTGTTTGATGGGATGCGTGTACATGCTGTGTAGATGTAATGTGCACCATCTGGTCTATTTGGTACTTTCTGACTGTCATAATTGAATTACAGTGCTCCATTTGCTTTAAAAGACGAAAAACTCGAGAAGCCACAACAAACTTGTGATATACACTGAAGACCCAAAACAATATGACCACATGCTTAATAGCTTTTTGGTCCATTTTTAGATGGAAATACAGTGCCGATTTTGCATGCCATCGTTTCCTCAATTTTTTTGGTAGGCTTGTGGAGGCACGTGACATCTGATGACTTCGCACAAGTCAAGTAATTTCCATGAATAAAGAGTCGCTGATTTGTGTAAATGGTGATAGCAGCAGATAGCGACGCAGAAGGGTCCCATGGGATTCACATCAGGCGAATTTGCTGGACATCATCGTGATTTTACTATCAAGCTCTTCAGATCATTGCAGCGCGATTCTGGCTTCGAGACACGGACAACTATACTGCTGAAAGATGATATCGCCGTCGAGGAAGACATGAAGTATGAAGGGATGCACGTGGTTCGCAGCTGGCAGCATGTCTTCGATTACTGTCATAGGTCCCAAGCAGACGCAGGAGAATCTCTCCCACAGCGTAATACTGCTGCCACCAGGTTGCGTTCGTGGTGCGCTACACGTTTCGAACCGCCGTTCACCTCGATGAAGGCGTTTTCGGAGAGGACCATCGACTTAGTGTAACAAAACTGTCTTTCACCCGGAGAGCGACACGCTCCCATTGATCGACGGCCTAATCCCGATGGTCCCGTGACCACTGCAATCGTAATCGACCACGTCGTTGGATGTGAGACGTAGGGGTCTGCTGCGGAGCTCCAGGTTCAACAATGCGCAATGATCGAAGTGCTCTGAAACACTCGTGCGAGCACCAGCCTATTGCTGTTTCGGCAGGGATGCCATAGATAGCCATCTGTCCTACTTAACACAGCAGACAACCTTCCGAACCCCAAGTTCTATGAAGAGTCGTGTGCGTCCAACCATTTAGCCCCTAATTGGTAATTTCACTGTCCTGCCTCTTTCTTTAGGTGCATCCGACAATATCACATGAAGATTCAATCAGCTTCACCATTTTCGAGATACTCGTTCACAAGCTTTGCCGTTTATCAAAGTAGTTTATCTCAGTTGATTTCCCCATTAGCAGGGTTATTCGCTAGAGTGATCACCTATCCGTCTCTGCTCTGCTTACATACTTTCCTTACCGCGACACGTGCCCGTAGCACCATCAGGCAGCATCGAACGTTCCGGTGAGCACTGGTCATATTATTTTGGCTGTTCAGTGTAATAAAAGGAGAACACTTGGAACTTAACAGTTCATTCACTCTTAGACATAAAATATCTTTATCTGCTTGTAGTCTCTGAAAATGGATAAATTAACACGAAAAATAGTCAGCCCTCAAAAACGTCTCACTGGCCAGGCATATTTGCCCTTCCAGCACGTGATCCAGGCTCCTCTGCTGGATGTGCCTTCCGTGGTACGAAGTGTGATGCGGTTACTTTTTGATAGTGCTCGAGCACACTGCCCTCTTGAGTGTGGATGTAGAACATTAGCACAGAACATAACCACTAGTGTGGCGTGTGTTCTCAGGCGTGCTTTAAATCACTGAAACCCGTAATGACAAATACTTCTTATCTCCACTATCAAGTGGGTATACCTCCTTTGGAATGGGAGTATGTCCATATGACCTTTCTCGCTCCTTATCCTCTCCGGCATCGTTTGCTGCGATGTGCATCGATACGCGTACTAAGTGTCTTCCATGTGAAACAGAGAAGAGTCTGGCAAGCATGCAATGTGTTGGGTGTTGTTTCTAAATGGCAGTAGTGCTTACTAGAATATATGCAAAATACACGTAAGTGCTAGAAGATTGACAAGGAGACCAAAGATGGGTCAAGCAGTCCAGGCAACGGCATCTATTGTGTAACATAACTCTCAGCACCTGAGGACGACGACTTGGTCCGTCGCCGAAAATTTTGCATAAATAGCAACAACAAAACACCAAAAATCATATCTTTAACCAATCACATGGTAAAAACCTGACGGATAAATGCTATGTAAAGAGGTGGTAAGTAATAGTTTTGTTCTGTTGTCTGTTGGGTTCAGTTTCTTTCACGAAATTGAGAGTCGTGTTTCACCATTGCTGTCGATAGTGTCACGCTCAATGCTCATGTTAACACTGAGAAATGGGATGAACACTGCAAGTCTTACCTTGAGACGATCTGGTGCTATACGCTCCTGCTAATCGCATGAGCTACGGTGGTCGCCCAAGTGAAGAAGTTCACAGTTAAGATGACTATAGCCCTTCTAGCATTTGTAGACTTAGAGAAAGCTTTTGACAATGTTGACTGGAATACTCTCTTTCAAATTCTAAAGGTGGCAGGGGTAAAATACAGGGAGCGAAAGGGTATTTACAATTTGTACAGAAACCAGATGGCAGTTATAAGAGTCGAGGGACGTGAAAGGGAAGCAATGGTTGGGAAGGGAGTAAGACAGGGTTGTAGCCTCTCCCCGATGTTGTTCAATCTGTATATTGAGCAAGCAGTAAAGGAAACAAAACAAAAATTCGGAATAGGTATTAAAATGCATGGAGAAGAAATAAAAACTTTGAGGTTCGCCGATGACATTGTAATTCTGTCAGAGACAGCAAAGGACTTGGAAGAGCAGTTGAACGGAATGGACAGTGTCTTGAAAGGAGGATATAAGATGAACATCAACAAAAGCAAAACAAGGATAATGGAATGTAGTCTAATTAAGTCGGGTGATGCTGAGGGAATTGGATTAGGAAATGAGACACTTAAAGTAGTAAAGGAGTTTTGCTATTTGGGGAGCAAAATAACTGATGATGGTCGAAGTAGAGAGGATATAAAATGTAGGCTGGCAATGGCATGGAAAACGTTTCTGAAGAAGAGAAATTTGTTAACATCCAGTATTGATTTAAGTGTCAGGAAGTCATTTCTGAAAGTATTCGTATGAAGTGTAGCCATGTATGGAAGTGAAACATGGGCGATAAATAGTTTGGACAAGAAGAGAATAGAAGCTTTCAAAATGTGCTGCTACAGAAGAATGCTGAAGATTAGGTCGGTGGATCACATAACTAATGAGGAAGTATTGAATAGGATTGGGGAGAAGAGAAGTTTGTGGCACAACTTGACCAGAAGAAGGGATCGGTTGGTAGGACATGTTCTGAGGCATCAAGGGATCACCAATTTAGTATTGGACGGCAGCGTGGAGGGGGACCAAGAGATGAATACACTAAGCAGATTCAGAAGGATGTAGGTTGCAGTAGTTACTGGGGGATGAAAAAGCTTGCACAGGATAGAGTAGCGTGGAGAGCTGCATCAAACCAGTCTCAGGACTAAAGACCACAACAACAACAACAGCCCTTCTATTACCAGGGATGGGCATTTATATCTGTGGTTGACAAATTCACAACCTCAGACAGTTGCAGGAACCTGAAACAGGTGGGTGTCTCCTGACGATGCCTGCTCTCCTCGTCACCAACTTCTTAGTTACGGCGTTGAAGCCACTGGGTAACTGAATCGGCGCCGCTCCATAAAGCAATTCAGTTGCCGACCTATTGTGGAGACGATAGTAAGAAGACATTTTTGCGACATTTTGTCGCTTGGTAATTCTAGAGAAATTCTAATAGGAGTAGTTTGTTCAAAATAATAGCGGCGTAAATCCTAGAAGTAATTGCCGTAGATAATTACGCAGGGAGAGAGAGAGCCCGTCTACTCGGTCCTACGACCAACGGCGCCACATATGTACAGCCAGCAGCGACGAAACTGCAACCGGCCGTCACATGATGTCACGACAAGTCACGTGGTGCGGTCGCGTGTTGCCAGAGTGGGATAAAAGCTGCCCGCATAGCCACAAGAAGCCCCCTTTAGGGGGAATCGAAACTCAATAAAGGAAAAAAAAAACCGCAAGAACAGTGTCGTAAGCAGTCCACATGCTTACAATATATGTGCCAGCTGCCCTCTTGTACATCATCTAGGCTATGGACTTTAACTACGTTCCGTGCTTGTTTCAAGCCTTATTTCTTGTAGCTGTACGAAAGAATTAAAGCTTTATTCACAGTGTTTAATCTTTGTGTAACCGCTGGCAGTCAGAAGTTAGTTAGTTATTAGCATGTTTCGTGCACCACAACTGCGACCAACCTCTACAATATGAAATGTAAATCTTTTTTACAATTACAGTACATCTTTTCAGCGGAAAACATAATTTATAAGCTTTTCCTCAAACGAATATAGTAATTTAAAGTTTACCATGTTCAGTAACTCTCTCCATTCCTCTCTTAAAAACACACACACACACACACACACACACACAATCATACCACTACACATAAGAAACTCTTCTATGGAGATATGGTTTCAGTTTTTGTTAGAAATTAATTTTATCATCGCTTAAATTCTTTATATCGTTTGATAATTGGCACCTCACTAAGACTGGGTGGTAGTGTAAATCATTTACCCTTGTAGTATTGCAATTGTGAATGTTACTGTTGTTTCCACACCGTGACTGATTGTTGACAAAAACTTAATTCCTGAGTAAATGAACTGTGAGACCAATGTCTAAAGAGCTGTCTGCGAGAGGCTGTAGAATGGTCACAACAAATTCTCCTTCTATTTGCTTCTGTGCAACTAAGAGCTTTATCCTGAATGACGGATTACCCCTGAACATGCTACCATAAGACATTATGAGCGTCTTAAAAAATGAGAATCCGGTAATATAAGAAATTAAAAAGTTTCAGAGCTAAGACCTTTAAGATTTGTTTCGCGTGAATTTAGGTTATATTGTTTAATTTCTTAATTTACCCTCATGCGTTATTTCTGCTGACATTGTCAGAACTTATGAGGGAACTGTGTTTTATCCACATTCAGTGACAATACATTTACACTTATTAATTTTCAAAAAGAAATATTATTTGCATTTTTGAGGTGTTGAACATATTGCACTGGACTTTATCATAATACTTACATCATCAGCAACAAGAAATATTTGTGCTAGTTGGATGTATGATTAAAGACTGTTTATATAGGGTGATTCGGCTGCCCCCATAAAGCTTATGGAACTCGCAGTGCTTACAAACACTACCCACAAGATTTTCATATTATTTTTCTTGTACATACAAGCTATTAGTCCTAGAGAAAAAATGGTCAGGACCTTTTTTTGTAGAAAATTTCGTGTAGTTAAATTTTTTACTGTGGTAAATCTTCATTAGAGGCTGTAGTTTCAGAATTATTCTAGAAAATTGAACAGAAGTGACCTTCAAACTTGTTTTCCATAAACAACACGAAAACTGTGGCCTCCAGAGAAAACGCGTCCCAGTACAAAATTTAATCAAATCAAATTTCGTACCAAAATATGAAAGTCTGGTGGGTGGTGTAGGTTGCATAAAACCTATTGATAGGGGCAGCCGAATCACGCTCTACAAAAAGCCAAGTGCCGCACTTGGCACTCAGCATACGATTCCTCAACCCAGTTCAAGGAGAAAGTGCATGTAGCGTAACCTAGACCTGCCACTAGATCTTATGGAAGTAAGATTTAAAAAAACAAGCCTCTGGTAACGTTGTAACAGTGCTGTAGCTGATTGTAATTACATGGATGCAGTTTTTCATCGCGCATCCCTTCAACAACCAGTCTTTGAGATATCTGGAAGTGCCTTATAGGATCATGGATACTTCGGCGAGTGATTGATGAACGGTTTCTGAAATCACTCCTCCGTCTGTGGAGTACATCTTACTCTTGGACGATATCTGTCCATTACTTGTGGACAAAGATTACCTTTTGCCACAGGCGTTGGTCCAGGCGACGAAAAACATTCTTACTGGGATGGTGCGTTCGAGGGTAGCGAGCAGCAGTACCTTGATTATCATATGCACCAAGTACCGAAATCATATCGACCTATTCATCATTGTACCGTTAGCAGACACATGGATGCATTTTAATATATCCACTTTCGTGTGACACGCTATTGTCGTGTGACGGTGTCCTGTCAATAAAACTCTTCTGGGTTTGGGACGCCATTGTCAACTATAAAATTCCGACGTTTCGGCGACTATTGTAAGACGCCTTCCTCAGGGTGCATTGCTAACTGCTGAATGGGCGCTATTTTTTTTCTTTATTGTGATTTCATTCCCCTGCCCCATATGGGCAGGGGAGGGCTGTCAGAAGCGCAATCCGCCGCTCTTCAGCCGAGTGACATGACAGCTAAATTAAGAAGAAAATCTTACATACATAGGGGGATAAAAAAGGGGAACATAAAACACTGTAAAGGGAGAAAATGGAGGTAAAAACAGACTGACATGGAAACGTACATGGGGGACAGTTAAAAAAGTCACCAGAAAGGTAAAAAACACAGTTGGTGGTTCTTACAACACAGAGAAGACACTGAATGCACATGCATAGGTTAAAAGTCGGCCACAGTATTAAAAACACTCCGGAACAACACGCTTAAAACCCACTTGGAGCACACACGACGAAGAATAAAGCTGCCAGGTGGGACCTGCCGAAGGAAAGGTCAGAGAGGATGGAAAAGGAGGGGAGAGCATGGGGCAGCTGGGGAAGCGGCGGTATGAAGAGAGGAGGGGCGTCAGCGGGTACACGGAGAGGCAGGAGATACGTGGGGTGGGAGATGAAGAGGGAAGACAGGGCAGGAGGGAGTGCAGAGACACTGCAAGGGGGCACAAGAGAGGGAGGGGGAGTAGGAGGGGGAAGCCACTCAGGAGGAGAGAGAGGAAGGAGAGGGATCCCTGTGGAGGATGCAGGAAGATGGGGTTAAAGTTGATAGGAGGGGTAGATGTCAGGGCGAAGCTCATCATCCGGGAGGGGTAGACGGTGGAAGTTGCGTAGGGAAAGGAGATGGAGGGTGTGGAGATGGAGAGAGGGTGGGACACAACGGTAAAGGCGCGGCAACTGGATGGGGGTGGAGAGGAAGGGAGGCACCAGGGGGTGAGGGGGATCAAGGCGGCGGACAACGTGTAGTGTGCAGATGTGTTCAAGGAAAAGGAGAAGGTGGGGGAGGGGATGAGGTCGTAGAGGAGAATGGGCGCTAGTTTGATTACTCATATACTATGGCAGAGTGGCGTTGGGCTTTGCATTACGTTTTGCCATTGGCGGATATAGGCGTTTTCCATTGGAGTTTCCTTTATTGCTCGCCTTTGGTGTAAATCGGCGAATAGCAAAGTGAGCGGCTAGTGCAGTGAAGCGTTGTTTACTAATTGCCTAGTATCGACTAGGGAGCGTCAGCACTCTGTGTCCCCTCCGCCGCTGTGGCCTACCGCGCGCCTGTTGCTCTGCGAGAGCTGTCCTTCCGCAAAGCCGTCACAGCTGGCAGCCAAGACGCTGGGAGACGGTACCCGTTTTCTCCATTCATGTTGTGGGGTCGCTTGGCTATTTCTATAGCCTTTCTAATCTTCCTCCTCAAGTAAGACGGCTGTTTCGCCAGTATGCGGGCCTCTCGAAATTCGATCTTCATCCTGCACTGTTGCTGGTGTACCGCCACTGCTGATTTGTTGTACTGTTTAAGACGGATGTATCTCTCGTGTTCAGATAACCTTGTGCTTATTGAGCAGCCTGTCTCGCCTACACGCACCAGTCCACATTCGCACGCAATTTCGTAAACTCCGGCGGCATGAAACTTGTCAACTGTACCTTTCACAGAGCTCATAAGGTCTTTTATTTTGTTGTTGCTACGAAAAATCGACTTAATACGTGCCCGTAGAAGAATTTTGCCCAGTCTATCAGTCACCCCTTGTACGTATGGTAGCCAGACGGTGTTCCTTGCTTCGTTCTACATTTCCCTATTGCGCTTCACTTTGGCGCCGTAGTTCTGTTCATAAACCAAAAGAAATACGAAAGAACGTCTGAAACTTCTTGGCAGATTGAAACTGCGTGCCATACCAAGACTCGAACTCGGGACCTTTGCCTTTCACGGGCAAGTGCTCTGCCAACTGAGCTACCCATGCACGACTCACGCCCCGTCCTCACAGCTTTAATTCCTCCAGTACTTCGTCTCCTACCTTCCAAGCTTCATAGAAGCTCTCCTGTGAACCTTGCAGAAGTAGCACTCCTGGAGGAAAGGATATTGCGGAGACATGGCAAAGGCAAAGGTCCCGAGTTCGAGTCTCGGTTGAGCACACAGTTTTAATCTGCCAGGAAGTTTCATATCAGCGCACACACCGTTGTAGAGTCAAAATTTCACTATACGAAAGTACGTCTTTTTGTACTACCGCCTTTATCCCCCTTTGTGCGCAGGGTCGGTGGGGTGACCGGATGCCCTTCCTGCCGCCACCCCATACCACCACCCCCTCCCCCAGGACGGAAGTAGTGTACCCCAGCTGTCTGCGCCTAGTGTAAGTCGTGAAATAGTGTGAATTTGCTTCAAATGTCTGCGACTCGTATAACTGAGGCGGGACGTGGGAACCAGCCCAGTATTCACCTAGTAGGATGTGGAAAACCGCCTAAAAAACACATCCAGGCTGGCCAGCACACCGGCCGTCGGCGTTAAACCGCCGGGCCAGGAAGCAACGCGTTGGCGCTCAAGGCTACCCTAGCGGGTCAACTAGGAAAGAAAGTTTAAAAAATAAAAAAGGAACTCGATAACGATTTGGAGCGTGGATGCTTGGTGGATATGGGTTTGATGTCCCAGTAGTCTACTCATTTAACGAGGACAACTGTAACGGAAGTGAGAGTGATACATGTTCCACCAAAAGGGCAGACTCAATATCGATCTGTGTAGTACACTTGCGCAGTGATGATTCATCAGGCTGAAGTTATGCAGTAACTAAAGTTTTGTTTAAATAAAGGGGGTGATATCCGTTCCAGAAGTAGTGTTGTTACCAGAACAGCAGATGTAGATATTGGTAGACGAGAGAGCGGCCGACTCACCGATAGTGGTGATGACGGTGAGCGAGTAGAGGAAGGCGCCCGAGAAGGTCCACTGCGAGCGCGGGCGCGCGCTGCTGCCGTCGAAGCCGTCGCGCACGAGGCGCACCACGTCTCGCTGGTAGCGCGCCAGCTCGGGCGCCACGGCCTCGGCCCAGCGCGCGCGCCCCGGGATGGGGTTGAGCTGCTCGGTGAGCCGCCACAGGCGCGCCGCCGTCTCGCTGCGCATGCGCTCCGCCTCGTGCGCCGGCCAGCCCGGCTCCGAGCCCTCGATCGCCATGAACATGAACGCGCCCGCGATCGTGTAGCCCACCACCAGGCCTGCAACACACCGCCGTCGCCGGCTCACACGTCTCCGCCGGTAACTCTCTCTCTCACTTGGCATCTGGCCCTGAGGCCGATCGTGTCAGCGGGCAGGTCAGTGGTCGCATCTGGCAAGGTATACAGGGGTATACATTGATCATGAGCGGGCCAAATATCACACGAAATAAGCGTCAAACGAAAAAACTACAAAGAACGAAACTTGTCTAGCTTGAAGGGGGAACCCAGATGGCGCTATGGTTGGCCCGCTATATGGCGCTGCCTTAGGTCAAACGGCTATCAACTGCGTTTTTTTAAACAGGAACCCCAATTTTTATTACATATCCGTGTAGTACGTAAAGCAATATGAATGTTTTAGTTGGATCACTTTTTTCGCTTTGTGATAGATGACGCTGTAATAGTCACAAACATATGGCCCACAATTTTAGAAGAACAGTTGTAACAGGTTGTTGTTGTTGTTGTTGTTGTTGTGGTCTTCAATCCTGAGACTGGTTTGATGCAGCTCTCCATGCTACTCTATCCTGTGCAAGCTTCTTCATCTCCCAGTACTTACTGCAACCTACATCCTTCTAAATCTGCTTAGTGTATTCATCTCTTGGTTACCCTTTACGATTTTTACCCTCCACACTGCCCTCCAACGCTAAATTTGTGATCCCTTGATGCCTCAGAACATGTCCTACCAACCGGTCCCTTCTTCTTGTCAAGTTGTGCCACAAACTCCTCTTCTCCCCAATTCTATTCAATACCTCCTCATTAGTTATGTGATCTACCCATCTAATTTTCAACATTCTTCTGTAGCACCACATTTCGAAAGCTTCTATTCTCTTCTTGTCCAAACTATTTATCGTCCATGTTTCACTTCCATACATGGCCACACTCCATACAAATACTTTCAGAAACGACTTCCTAACACTTAAATCTATACTCGATGTTAACAAATTTCTCTTCTTCAGAAACGTTTTCCTTGCCATTGCCAGCCTATATTTTACATCCTCTCTACTTCGACCATCATCAGTTATTTTGCTCCCCAAATAGCAAAACTCCTTTACTACTTTAAGTGTCTCATTTCCTAATGTAATTCCCTCAGCATCACCCAACTTAATTCGACTATATTCCATTATCCTCGTTTTGCTTTTGTTGATGTTCATCTTATATCCTCGTTTCAAGACACTGTCCATTCCGTTCAACTGTTCTTCCAAGTCCCTTGCTGTCTCTGACAGAATTACAATGTCATCGGCGAACCACAAAGTTGTTATTTCTTCTCCATCGATTTTAATACCTACTCCGAATTTTTCTTTTGTTTCCTTCACTGCTTGCTCAATATACAGATTGAATAACATCGGGGAGAGGCTACAACCCTGTCTCACTCCCTTTCCAACCGCTGCTTCCCCTTCATGTCCCTCGACTCTTATAACTGTCATCTGGTTTCTGTACAAATTTTAAATAGCCTTTCGCTACCTGTATTTTACCCCTGCCACCTTCAGAATTTGAAAGAGTATTCCAGTCAACATTGTCAAAAGCTTTCTTTAATTCTGCAAATGCTAGAAACGTAGGTTTGTGTTTCCTTAATGTAGCTTCTAAGATAAGTACGGGTAATGTATCACAAAGCAAATACCGTCCGCACTGGCCGAATGTAACGTGATACCTCGTACTTATGCGTTTGTGACTATTACAGCGCCATCTACCACAAAGCGAAAAAAGTGGTCCAACTAAAACATTCATATTTCTTTACGTACTACACGAATATGTAACAAAAATGGGGGTTCCTATTTTTAAAAAAACGCAGTTGATATCCGTTTGACCTATGGCAGCGCCATCTAGCAGGCCAACCACAGCGCCATCTGGTTTGCTCCTTCAAGCTAGACGAGTTTCGTTCCTTGTAGTTTTTTCGTTTGATGCTTATTTCGTGAGATACTTGGCCCGGTCACTATCAATTAACCACCCTGTATAGCGAAACAGATGCCTCACGACTTCTAACAGAAATGGTGGTGTTCGTATAAAAAATTTAGTCATAGAATAATCGATCTTTTAAATTAAATCAGAAAGCATGTTGCAAGTGCAAGAATTCTGATACGTTTCCAATGAAATGAGTACAAGAGCTCATTCAGGTAATTTTGCAGTAACTAAAAACATAAAATTTTCACTATTCTCAATATTCACGGACTATCACATTCACTCAGATTGAAACAATTAGGTCAAGGTGCCTCATTTTCTGTTGTTGGTCTAATTCCACTGAAACTATTTGAACTCCTTTTGCTTCCGCCATTATAGAGGTCTGTTCACTTCCACGAGCATCAGTAGTGTTCCGTGCCCGCAGTTGATTTGTTTTTCTTAATATAAAATTTGAATGTAACTCTCTGTAGAAACAAGATAAGCTTCACGGCTGCATGGTAAATAGTTTGATATTTTAGTCTTATTTATACGTGATATGTCTGGAGCCGTCACAAGACGTGACGCAGCCACCTCACGTTAAAACCCGAACAATTGCGTGGCATACCTGGTTCAGCAGCTCTGTGGCGGCGCTGCCCCCTGCGCATCGCGACATAGGCGCCAGCGAGCAGATCTTCGCAGGACAGATAGCACCACGAACAGTTTTTCGGGGGTGACCGAGTATCTACCAGGGTCATAGCTCAGTAGAGGAGGCAGTCGTTGGATCTAAGTGAAGTCGTGAACAAATCAATGAGCATTTGCAGAAAATAAATGCGTGGTGTAATGTCTAGCAGTTACGTCTCAATATTAGTGTAACCTACTGCGTACAACAAGGCGAAAATCCCCATTAATGTATGAGTACGAAATAAATGCCCAGTCTTTGGAAGCGGTAATATCCGTCAAGTATCTGGGCGTGACTATTCGAAATGATCTCAAATGGAATGATCAGATTACACAAGTAACGAGCAAGACGAACTCTAGACTGCGGTTTATTGGTAGAATCCTGAAGCGATGCAGTCCTTCAACAAAGATAAATAGCTTACAATACGTTAGTTCACGCAGTCTTAGAGTATTGTTCGTCTGTATGGGACCCTTACCAGTTGGGTCTGATTCAATAGATTGAGAGGGTCCAAAGAAGAGCGGTAAGATTCGTGACTGGTACATTTAGCCATCCCGAGAGCGCTACAGATTTCATAGAAAGTTTGAAGTGGGACACACTTGCAAATAAACGGCGCGCTAAGTGGAAGTGGCTGCTCACTAAATTACGAAATCCCATCTTCGCCGAGGATGTAGAGCATATATTTTTACCACCAACTTTCAAGTCGCGCAATGATCACCATTCAAAGATAATGGAAATTAGAGCTCGTGCTGAAGCGTACATATAATCGTTTTTCCCTTGCGCGATCCGCGAGTGGAACAGACGGGGGGAAATATGACTTTGGCGCGAATTGTGCCCTCCGCCACACACCGCTTGGTGGCTGGTGGAGTATATATGTAGATGTAGTTGTAGAAGCAATAATTAAAACGTCACGTCACTAAGCACATGAGCGAAAGAATGTTCAAATGTGTGTGAAATCTTATGGGACTTAACTGCTAAGGTAATCAGTCCCTAAACTTACACACTACTTAACCTAAACTATCCTAAGGACAAACACACACACCCATGCCCGAGGGAGGACTCGAACTTCCGCCGGGACCAACCTCACAGTCCATGACTGCAGCGCCCCAGACCGCTCGGCTAGTGCCGCGCGGCAAATACACTTATTCTTTTATTATTGTTTGGTACTAGTACGTCTGCAGTGGACAGCATTTCTACAGATTTATTAAAGTTCTTGCGAGAGTTAGCAGAGACAAACTGTTCGACATCGATCATAAGATGTATCAGATGGGCGAAATTGTATAAAATTTCAAAAGTAATGTAATAATTTCACCTCCAAGGAAAGCAGGTGGTGACAGGTGTAAAAATTATCGGACCATCAGTATCTTTAATCATAACTGCAGGGCAAGGACATGAATTATTTACAAGATAGTAGAAAGACACATTTAGGGAAGGGGGATATCTGTGGTGTCACCGCCAGACACCACACTTGCTAGGTGGTAGTTTTAAATCGGCCGCGGTCCGTTAGTACATGTCGGACCCGCGTGTCGCCACTGTGTGATCGCAGACCGAGCGCCACCACAATGCAGGTCTCGAGATACGGAATAGCACTCGCCCAGTTGTACGGACGACTTTGCTAGCGACTACACTGACGAAGCCTCGCTCCTTTGCCGAGCAGATAGTTAGAATAGCCTTCAGCTAAGTCCATGGCTACGACCTAGCAAGGCGCCATTAGCCTTACATAGCAATTGATACTTATCGTATAAAGCATGTCTCATCAAGAACGATGTATACAACAAGGATGGATTAAAGTTAAGTATTCCAAAAGCTACGTACTTTTCTTTATAGCATTCATTACGTATCCTGTTTCAGACCTCACGCCATCCTTCGTGTGTTTATAGCGTGCATTGCGGTCCCCTCAAATCACACTGTGTCGGCACTTCTGTCGACACTTCAGTATCAGTTTCGTGTACGTAGAAACGCAGGAACACGCGATGCCATAGACTCTCTCGACTTGTCCTAGAAGATAGAGTGAAGGTATTCACACGCCCATAGCATAAATATGTTTACACAGAAGTTTTTGAGCGGTGACTGGCCTATATTCTTATAGATCCTGTAGGGGAATTACAGGAAGCGAAAAGTTAGCTACAAGCTATACAGAAACTAGACTGCAGTCGAAATATGGATAAATTATTAAAGGAAACCATCGACAAACTTGGAAACGGAATTGAAGTTCCGAGCGAACAAGGAAATTCTGGGCGGTTTGCCGATATCATTGCTATATTCTCAGAGACGGCAAAGAATGAGAAGTAGAAATAATTGGATGTCTGTAATCGAGGTTGAAAGATGAAATATCAACAAAACTAAAAGAGTAGTGCACTGTAGTCGAATTAAATCAGATCAAGAAACGAGATACTCAAAGAAGTCGATGAGTTTTGCAGTTTGGACTGAAAAACAACTGACGATGTCCAAAGTAGAGAGCATATGAAGTGCAGACTGGTAATAACAAGAAAAGCGTTTTACTTGTAGCGCAGCCGCGCCGAGTGGCCGCGCGGTTAGAGGCGCCATGTAACGGATTGCACGGCCCCTCCCGCCGGAGGTTCGAGTCCTCCCTCGGGCATGGGTGTGTGTGTTGTTCATAGAATAAGTTTCAGTAGTGTGTAAGTCTAGGGACCAATAACCTCAGCAGCTTGGTCCCTTAGGAATTCACACACGTTTGAACATTTTTACTTGTAGCACAAACGCGTGTAGTGAAAAAGAAATACTGCCTGTAGGCGTCTTCCTAGTGCGTCGCTAGTCGTTTAAGAGACTGTCAGGAGAAGGGCAGGTCTAAAATTAGAAAATAGCTTCTACAAGCTCCTCGTTACCAGTTACTGAGAGTAAGGAGTGGGAATTTCGCCCCTCAGTTTCGAGCGGTTCTAGCGCTTCAGTCTGGAACCGCGCGACCGCTACGGTCGCAGGTTCGAATCCTGCCTCGGGCATGGATGTGTGTGATGCCCTTAGGTTAGTTAGGTTTAAGTAGTTGTAAGTTCTAGGGGACTGATGACCTCAGATGTTAAGTCCCATAGTGCTCAGAGCCATTTGAACCATTTGAACCCTTCAGATTGCTGCCAATCTACACAGTTATGACCGAAGACTTTTATTACCGCTGTGTAAACTTGCCATTCTTCTGTCAGGCTCCCACTGATTTTGTACTTCTACCTCATTTGATGCCGATCGTAGCAAGTACTCAGAATTTAATCGTAAATCTTCAGCTATCATATATTCGCCAAAAGATGGCGGAGGAGGGAACAGAATTTCAGGACATTATACTACCCATCAGGTGTGAAATTGCGCCTAAAGGTACAGAAACCAGCAATAATAAACAGCATGAGGGTGCAGAAAGTAATGGAAGCCGCTCCTTTCAGGACACATTGTGTGTGTCTACAGGAAACGTAACCAATAAATGAAATACAAAGTATCAAAATGATCTCCCACGTGAAAAAATTTCCAAATCGGTTCTCCAATTTTGTCTCCGGCAACGAACTGCCAGGGAGGAGATAATGACGAGAAAAAAAATTAATAGCCAACGAAACGATAACATTATAAGGCTCGCTTCGTGGAATGTCAGAAGTCGGAATGTGGTTGGGCAGGTAGAAAATCTGCGAATGGAAGTGCAACGGCTCAGTCTAGAAATAGTAGGAGTCAGTAAAGTTCAGGACAAAGAAGAGTTTCTAGTCGGACGAATACAAAGTAATATCAACAGCAACAGATATTATAATTGTGGGAGTATAATTCGTTGTTAACAACACGGCAGCGCAAAGAGTAGTTTTCTGTGATAATTTAAACTATAGTAATTTCTTATCAAAACTGAAACCAAATCAACTCCAACGACTACCGTTCAGGTACACATGACACCGTCACCGGAGAAGATGAGGACACAGAGCATGCAAAACGACTACATACAATAATCTTGGGTGACTGAAATGCTTTAGTATGGAGCCGAATAGATTGCATAGTTACCGGCGAAAACAGGCTCAATTTAGGGCATGGGACAAGCAGGAAGGCTCTTTGAGGTCTCCAGCTGATTTCAGCATGCAAGGATAAATGTAATGGCGAAATACGTTCTACGAAAACCAGAAAGGTTTATTTATTTGATCGTATGATTGGGGCCCCCGCCCGGAAAGCCGTTGATCGCTATGTTTGGTCGTTGCGGATGTCACATTCGTTTGTTGATCCTTCCACAAAGTTTTTTTTTTTTTTTTTTTGTTTTTTTGTACAGAGGCTAACCCGCTCTCTGACCGAACACGCCGAGCTACCGTGCCGGTAACCATTCAGCTACCGTGGGCGGTCGACCAGAAAGGTGACGATATATCATTCAGCTGCCGGGGACGGACGACCAGAAAAAAATGGTTCAAATGGCTCTGAGCACTATGGGACTTAACAGCTGTGGTCATCAGTCCCCTAGAACTTAGAACTACTTACACCTAACTAACCTAAGGACATCACACACATCCATGCCCGAGGCAGGATTCGAACCTGCGACCGTAGCAGTCGCGCGGTTCCGGACTGCGCGCCTAGAACCGCGAGACCACCGCGGCCGGCGGGACGACCGGAAAGGTGACGATATATATAGTAATATTCCAGCTGCATTACATTATATCATAATTATTCAGAATCAAATACTGGATTATAAGACTTCGTCAAGAACAGATACAGACAGAGATCACAAAACGGCAATCACGAGGAGCAGGATGGAGTTTAAGGGAATCGACAGGAACAATCAACATACAAGGAAGTTGGATACTCAAGTACTGAGGAATGACGTGCGTTCGAGGTTTTCCTAGGCAGAAGACACGTCATTATTAAATACGCATATTTCATCTGAACACTGATGGACATCTACAGAAATTTTAATAACAGAAGCTTGACAGACATGACTTATCTGTGCAGCGAAAAAATGTTGTGCGATAAAAAAATTACTTCAGTGGATCGATTAAAGTTTGGGATTCAAAAGTTCTCAAGAAAAGAAAGGAATACAGCATTATATCTCACTGAAGAAAGAAATAAAGAGAAAGTACATGGGAGACGAAGTAAAATGTTTCTAGGGAAAACGTAGAGACATTGAAAAATGAATGGTCGTCGGAAGAACAGTAGACAGACAAGTCAAATTAACCGACGAAGAAATTAAAATAAAATGCACCAAAATTAAACACAGGACGGAGTTGATAGGTGGAAAGATCAAATCTACAGTACACGTCGAGCAGCTCTGCGTTGGAAAAGAAGACAGAAGATGAAATAGCCTTCGATTTAGAGGGCTTGGGGGATATAGTGTAACACGTTGACAGGATTTTGAAAAACATGCGATCGATCAAACAAGAAAGTATTGATACCAGACTCTATAAGACTTGATACTTCCCACTGGATTGACAATCCTGAAGATATTGCGGCCATATGAATATAAGAAATATCGCATAAACATCTTTGCCGCTGATGCATCCGTAATACAAACCAGAACAATATACATAAGACAGACAAAGAAAATTGAGGACCTATTACATGAAGATACGTTTATTTAAGGAAAGGTAGATAAGCCAGTGAGGAAAATCAGGATAGGCACTCAGGCCAGAAACTGCGTTTGATAATGTGAAATGGTACAAGATGTTCGAAATTCTGTGGAGAAGAAGTTCAATATACAACAAGGAGCAATAAGAATGAAAGACTTACAAGGATCTGCTCGCATGAGAAATTGAGTAAAGCAGCGATCTAGTGCACTGTTCAGTCTGTTGATATAAAAAGAAATGACGAAAATAAAAGAAGAATTAGGAGTGAGATTAGAATTCAGGATGAGAACTGTCAATTATATGATCTCTGATGACGTTGCTTTTCTCTGTCAAACTGAGGCAGAATTATACAATCTGTAGAAAGGGACGGATTGACAGTAAATCAAAGAAATATTTAAGTATTAAAAACAGCAGAAAAGAACTCAGCGACAAATTTTACATGAAAATTGAGGACCTTGTAGTAGACGAAGAGAATGAATTCAACAACCTTGAAGGCAAGTTAACGCGTGGAGGACGAAACAAAGATGCAGAAAACAGACATCTACGGTGGCAGCAGTAGCACTATTTCATCACATATTCCGCCAATCGAAACAGCTGTAATTCAGCCATGATCTTGGTGTCTATTTTGGCATATTTGAGATGTCCGTCGGCGGCAGGTACGTCTCAGAGGTAAGCAGGATGTCGAATCTGTGACTACAATGAAATCCTTTAGCTCGATTTTCTTGCTAGGCATACCATTCGCGTTTCATATGCAGTTACGAATGGCTCTTGCAGAGGCCGCACGTTGTTAATCCGGATCCTCCAGTTGTGCCAATGTTTCCACCAGAATGACGATCTTCGACAACATGTCTTCAGCCGATATTTTCCTCTCCGCAGTGATGAATTTCTATAAGGGATTCTTTCATAAGTTGTTACCTCGGTAAGGGCTACATGGGTGTCCCTGTCCAGGTCACTCTCGTTGCAGGCCATCTGCTTTCACGTTGTGATTTTGTAAGACAGAAGAAAAACACTGTCACTTGTGAGATGGAGGCGTAGTCCGTGCTTGGTCAGTTGGTTCAAATGGCTTTGAGCACTATGGGACTTAACTTTTGAGGTCATCAGTCCCCTAGACTTTAAAACTACTTAAACCTAACTAACCTAAGGACATCACACACATCCATGCCTGAGGCAGGGTTCGAACCGTAGCGGTCGCGCGGTTCCAGACTGTAGCGCCTAGAACCGCTCGGCCACCACGGCCGGCTTGGTCAGTTGGCAGAGGCATTGGAGTTGGAGGGTCTTCCTTAGACTGTCCCTCAGCGGTGGTTATCCCATTTTTCAAGCCGTCGACATCATTTCTTGGTACCATCTGTTCCTTGGATATGTTTGCCGCCGATGAGCTGAATTTCTTTAGCGCCTTTTGAAACTAATGGCATCTTTTCCAGGAAGCAGCATTTTATTCTTTGTATCCCGAACACTTGGGAATGGCTCTTCGTGAGTTTGCACTAATCACGGGGGGCCATGCCACCGCACTTTACACATCATGCCGGTGACTAGCAATTGCTGGTTCTGTGTGTCCAACGTTGACGACATTTGCCACTGGAGGGTTGATTACGAGATAGATGGTCTCCTACCGTCACCCTGTAAGTACAGAGGACATGGCGAATATCATAAATGATGAAACGATTACGCCAGGCTAAAACTGTGTGCCTGACGGAGAACTGATCTCGGGACCTTTGCCTTTCGCGGGCAACTGCTCTAGCAACTACGCTATCCAATCACAACTCACAAACTGCCATCACAGCTTTACTCCCGCTAGTACCTCGTCTCCTACCTGCCAGCACTTGGCCGCCAAAGACAAAGGTACGGAGTTTGAGTCTCCGTCCGCAACACAACTGAAATTTTCCAGGAAAGTTTTTAATCAGCACACATACCCCACCGCAGAGTGAAAATTTAATCACAGGTGGCATTCGACTTGTCACTTTTAAGCAGCAGGTGGCATTCGACTTGTCACTTTTAAGTAGCGTCACTGCATACACAGAAAGTGGAACTGGTTTCCTTCGTTTTTCCTTGTTAACCTGTACACGCCCGTAACTGTGAAATAATCGCGCAGCAAGTCCTTGCGGACCTTGTCCAGTGAAACTGTAGGCGGAAAATCATTAATAACAACTTTCTTGTCCTTACTAGTAGCATCCTGGTATGAAATGGCTGTTGCCGATAGTGACAAAATTTTAACATTTTGAGATAGTTCTCAAAAGTATCCACATAATGTTTTATGCTCTTACCGGTGTATGCCATTCTTAAGTTTCCGGAGGTAAGTCGTTTCAGGGTTATGCACAAGTTTACGTGGTTGGAACAACGGTAAATCGTTATAGGCGACACGTTAGGTAGTGGCGGGGCAGTCAGTGGCGCTGCAATCGGCCCGGCTGCTGCAGTACTCTGTGAAGTCGCCCAGCTAAGGTGGCGTATCCGTTACTTGTAGCCAGCTGCTGTTGCGCCTCTTGCTCCACATCCTGAGTCTTCCTCCGCCTGACAGTCTTCTTTCTCCTCACGGGCTGATAGCACTCGTCTACTTGGCCCACGACCTTCTGAGAGTCCATTTCTTGACCTCGCTCTCCACAGGGACACTGTTCCCGCCCAAATGCATAATCGCCAGTGTCAGCCACTGATTATGCCTCAGAATCGCCGTCCGTATCTTCCTTTATTTGTTGTTGAGTATTTTGTATCTCTTCCAGCGCTTGTCTGCACGTACGTCGACATTAGTCATGTTTCTCCTTTGTTTTAGCTTGATGTCTGGTATCTACATGTAGATTAATACTCCGCAAGCCACCGTATGGTGCGTGGCGGAGGGTACCCTGTATCACTGCTTCTCAATTCCTTTCCTGTTCCACTTTCAAATACAGCGCGGGGAAAAACGACTTTCTATATGAGTCCGTATGAGACCTAATTTCCCATATCTTATTTTCGTGGTCCTCACTCGCAATTTATGTTGGTGGCAGTAGAATCGATCTGCAATCAGCTTCGAAATCCGGTTCCTAAATTTTCTCAATAGTGTTTCTCGAAAGGAACGTCGCCCTCCTTCCACGGATTCCCATTTGAGTTCCCGAAGCATCTCCGTACACTTAAGAGTTGTTAGAACCTACCAGTAACAAATCTAGCAGCCCGCCTCTGAACTGCTTCGATGTCTTCGTTTAATCCGACCTGGTACGGATCCCAAGCACTTGAGCAGTACTCAAGAGTAGGTCGCACCAGCTTCCTATATGCGGTCTACTTTACAGGCGAACCACTCTTTTCTAAAATTCCTGAAATACAACTAAGTAGACCGTTTTCCTTCCTTACCACAGTCCTCACAACCTCGTTCCACCTCATATCGCTTTGCAGCGTTTTGCCCTGATAGGGCATCAGTAATGTATCCGAACGTTATAGGTTTGATCCTCCTACTCATCCGCATTAACTTAAAGTTTTCCACATCAAATGAAAATTTTGTCTACGTCGTCTTGTATGTTCCTACAGTCACTCAACATCGACACCTTACCGTACACCATGGCGCCATCAGCTGCCCAACCAAATCATTTAAGGGGCTCCGGAACGCCCTATACTTGCAATGTTAAAATAACGCTTATAAATTACATCTTTCCTCACAAAGTATTTGAGTTAGTTCAGTTATTAAAGATGATTTTTTTTCAATTGTAATGAAAATTCACAACATTTTTTTGCAATTTTTTATTTATATATTCAAAAATATACAGTTTTTTGGAAAAAGGCTGTGTTAAATTATGCAGAAGGTAATGTGTAACATTTACTGAAAGTTTGAAACAAATATGTTTGGAAGATCCTTAGAAAACATGTAATTAGTATGAGAAAATAAAAGTTTTGGGAATCGAGCGACAAAGGTTGGATTAACTTTTTAGTGCATTCCAGGTCCATAGGATGGATTATCTTCATCCTCTGCAAACTCCTCCTCCAGCTTCCTCTTGTTCCTCCTCCTGTTTACTCTTGCTTGTATTTCTAGACTCTTTACAGCCCTGTCTGCAGCCCAAAGGCGTTCCTTGTCTAAAGCAAGCATCGCTCGTTGTTGTGTTCGTAGATTTTGCTACCATTTTCTTCAGTTGCAGTTACTGCAACACTGTTCCAAAAGGTGGTCATGTATGAACACTTATCACATTTCAGTTGTATTTCACTAGCAAGTCCTACGTGCTTTATTATGGAGAGTTCCAGACCAACTTCACTACAATAAATACATCTTACACAGTTTGAAAAAATTCCTTTGAGAACCGACATATCAAATATTTCATTCACATCCGATTCGCCCATAAAACATTCATAGTTTTTACTCATTGAACCAAGCTTCTTCTGTGAAGTATTTTCTTTCCCACTTTGATTGCTATGGGCAGGTGTACTTGAGAGGTTAGGTTCACTCACTTGGTTATCGTCTTTATTGTTTACAGTAATAACACATACCTTTGGCTTTCCAACATTTCTCCTTTTCTTAGAAGCCTTCAGAGGATTTCTAATAACTTTACTTTTACTCATTATTATACTTCAACAAAACAGAGACTCAAGAAACAGAATTAATTACGAATATTTTCGAGATAACGACAGAGTAAATAAACATGAAACAATCGACAATCACACCAGCGATATATATTGAACCATCACAGGTTAACCACAACACATACTTTATCTCACATCACTAAAATTTACCTGATGAAGACGGACGTTAATAATAACACCATTTGACAGCAGTTTAACAGCGCCACAGTTGGTCACGCTCATGTAGAACACATTTCAAAAAAAACTTAAAAATAGTTGTAGTCTTCGGAATTGAATAAATTATATATCTATTAAAAGGTAATAGTCTGCAGATTCAGAAAACGCAAAAAAGTAAAAATTGAACTTTTCATGATTTTGAGCCTTTCCGGAGCCCCTTAAGTGTACAGCGGTACCATCACATTTCCCTGGGGCGCTGTGACCATACCGTTGTCTGTGATGAACACTCGCCATCGAGTACAAACTGCTATGCTCTATTGTTTAATAAGTTTTCGAGCTACTTACATATCTCTGCTCGTACTTTAACAGCTTGCAATGGGGCACCGTGTCGAAAGTTCTCCGGAAATCTAGACATATGGAATCTGTCTGTTGCCCTTCATCGATAGTTCTCAGCATATCATCTGAGAAAAGGGCAAGCTCAGTTTCTCACGGGCGATGCCTTCTAAAGCCCTGCTGATTTGTGCACATAAGCATCTCAGTCTCAGAAAAGTTCGTTGTATTCGAACTGAGAATATGTTCAAGGATTCGGCAGTAACCAGAAGTTAGCGATATTGGTATGTAATTTAGCATACCTTTCCAGTTTAATGGAGTCAGCTGCGCTTTTTTCCAGTCGCTTTGGACTTTGCGCTGGGCGAGAGACTCACGATAAATGCAATCTACATAATGGGCCAATTACGTAGAAGATCTTTCTAAAATCCAACTGGGGTTCTATCCGGACCTGTTCATTTATTTTCTTTCAAATCCGTCAGTTCTTTCGCTACACCAGGTAATCTTATTACTATGTCGTCCATACGGGAGTCTGTCCGACGGTCAAATGACTGTATGTTTGTACGATTTTTGTAACGTGAAATTTAGAACTTCAGCTTTCATTTTGCTATCTTTAACTGCCACACCAGACTGATCAAGAAGGGACTGAATGGAAGCCATACACCCTCTTAGCGATTTTACATACCAGCAGAATTTTTCAGGTTCTCTTCCAGACCTTTAGTTAAGGCATGACGGTGGGACTCGCTGTATGCTTTCCGCATAGATCTTTTCACGGACGCACGGATCTCTACTAACCTTCGTTTGTCGTCATTTATGCGTTCCCTTTTGATCCGAGAGTTCAATAGCTTCTGCTTCCTCAGCATCCACCGAAATTCGTCTTTACACCATGGTGGGTCTCTTCCCCCCTTTATTCACTTAATAGGCACATAACTATCCAGGCTCTCCAGATCACAATTTACTATCTTATTAAAGTTTACCCATAATTCCTCTACATCCATCTTACTAGAAGTGACGGCAATACACGGCCTAAGTGAGATTCTAATAATTGCTTACAGACCACTAGCTGCTTCCGCCGCAGCAGGGGTAGTGAATTGGTGAAACCTTGAGCCTGTAAACGCAGACTCCAGTTGTTATGAAGAGTTTTGCCTGAAAAAGTGACTTAACACTGTCCGCCAGAAGCGGTTGTGAACAGACGACAGTTTGCTGTAAACGCGTCGGTGTGAAGCGTCCGTGTATCGAAAATCGTGCTGCACATTCCGTTCGTGGTGTACATCGTGGGGGCGTCTACCACACCGCCTGCTTGCTTGCTGCTGAGCAGCGTCTTTAATAGACAGCAGGCGGAAGGATACGCAAGTGGCGCACGGTCAGACATGGGAAACGCAGATGTAACATAGTACCGCCTCTCAAGCGGCGGACAGTTGTAGGTGCGCATACTGCTTATGGGCGAGGTTGATGCCTGTGGTAGCACCTGGAAGCTCACGTGTCAGCGGGCGGGCCATTTGTCGGCTGCATTGTTGTCAGTTGCCGAACACGGATTGCCCTTGCATTGCCCTGTGCGAGTAGCCTCTCCGACGGAGGAACGCCTGGAGCCAGACTACCCGCTGCTCGACAGTGCTGTGCCGGAGGCAGAACTGGCTGGCATATGGCCGGTACATGCCAATCTCCATTCTTGATGTGACAACAGTGGTTTGTCGCACTTTATCTTGTTTGGTAGAGTTCTTGAAACGCTCTTTGGAGTGCCATAGAAAGAAGTGGATAGTGAAACTGAAAGAAGTCATCAGAATACGATAGATGTAAACACTAAAACATACTTGCATTTGTTAGAAACTTCGTCATATTGTCCGCTATTATTTAGCAAAGACCGCTCCGGCTGTATATAGAGTGCTCATGCGTTAGCTACCTCTTCCTGGACAACTCGATGTAGATGATCGTACAGCAGAGCATAAGGAGACGGTAAATAGGGTGTTGACAATTAGTTGGACTGATAAGATACGATACGAGGAGATTGTCCTCAGAATAAGTGAGGAGAGAAACATGCAGAAAATATTGATAAGAGGAATTCACATAAAGATAGGAAATGACTTATGATATTAGGGAATGAATTTCAAGGCTAACTGTTGTAATTTGAAATGCTCAACAGAAATTTTGAAACCCTGTGATAACGCTATCTGAAAAGATAAACTGACAACCGTTAACATTACTCAAGTTTCGCAAATTTCCTTGAAATTGTTCTGAGGGAAACGTATTAGTGAATATTAGTAAGATATTCTTCAAAGCTAATGGATACTTCGTGTAACGAGGCCCATTTCGTAGACGAACACTAGAGAAATATAAATGTACGAGTGTTTGTGATCTGTATGATATGAAGCTAAATATCCGGAAAAATTACCTTTTAAACAATAACAATAATCGACTAAATACGTAGAAGACTGATCTGAAACCATTATTGTAGATGGTATTACCAAATCGTAACACGTATATTTCAACATGTAACTGAAAATACATTGACGAAAAATATTGGAAAAACCAAAAAATAATTAATTTAGATAATAAAATATCAATCTGCAGCGGACTGCGCACTCATATGAAACTTCCTGGCAGATTAAAACTGTTTGCCTGACCGAGACTCCAACTCGGGACCTTTGCCTTTCGCGGGAAAGTGCTCTAGAACTCATTTTTATATATAAGACAATTAAGTGATTATCATTTCAAGATCGCAGGTTAATGTAAATGCGAGAGAAGCTATTGCAAATGTGGAACGCTGGTACGTTAGTAACCAGTGTAACGTCCAGAATGCTGAATGCAACCATGCAGACGTGCATGAATTGTGTTTTGCTGGTGCCGGATGCCAGTTTCTGGGATATAGTTCCATACCTGTTTCAGTTGGTCGATCAGTTCAGGGACGGTTAATTTTGTATGACGCCGGAGTAGTCATCCGACGGTATCCCATATGTGCTCGACTGGAGACAGATCTGGTAACCGAGCAGGCCAAAGCAACATGTCGGCACTCTTTAAAGCACGACAGCTTACAAAAGTGTTATGTGGGCGTGTGTTACCCTGATAGAAAACACACCCTGGAATACTCTTCATGAATGTCAGCACAACAGGTTGAATCACCCTACTGACGAATAAATTTTCAGCCAAGGTCACCAGAAAGCTCCTTCTGCCTTGTGAAATCGCACAGCACACCGTAACTCCAGGTAGAGGTCAAGGGTGTCAAGCATGCAGACAGGACGGTTCCAGGTCTTCATCTAACCTCCTCTTACCCACATACGGCCATCACTGGCACCGAGGCAGAACCAGCTTTTACCAGAAAACAAAAGACTCCGACTTCGCCCTCCAATGAGCTCCTGCTTGGACACTACTGAACTCACAAATGGTGGCGTTTTGTGGTCAACGGACAGCACGCTACAGGGAGACTGGCTCGGAGCTGTCCTTGAAATATCCGGTTTCTAACAGTTAGTTGTATCACTATGGTGCCAACTGTTGCTCAGATTGCTGCTGCAGATGCAGTACGATGTGCCAGAGCCATAAGGGGAATACGTTAGCCTTCCCTCTAGGTAAGGTCACGTAGCCGTCCGAAGCCCGTTTTTCTTGCGGCCGTATATTCTTGTAATCACCGCTGCAGCAATCATATACAGTGGCTACATTCCTCCAAAGTCTTTCTGCAGTATCGTATAAGGAACACGCAGACCTATTACATGACCTGGTTCAAACTTAGTGAAGTGTTGATAATGTCGTCTTTGTCGCCTTAAAGGAATTATAGACTAACATTAGATCACCACGCCCAATCTCAAAGGTAGCCGTTACGGCGTGTATTAAAAGCAAATATGATTGGCATCTGCATAGCGGCGCTACTAGCGTTTTCGTTATGCAACTGGTAGTAAATTTGAATAGATATCTTTCAAATGTAGAAACATGTCTACGAACTTCCGTTTATGTCGCACAACTTCTTCTAGGTTTTAAACATTTTTGGAATATGACTGCCAACAGACCTTACCTAATGTATAAAATGGCTCGGAGCACTATTGGACTCAACATCTTAGGTCATAAGTCCCCTAGAACTTAGAACTGCTTAAACCTAACTAACCTAAGGACATCACACACACCCATGCCCGAGGCAGGATTCGAACCTGTGACCATGCGAGCAGTCCCGCGGTTCCGGACTCCACCGCCAGAACCGCACGGCCACCGCGGCCGGCTACCTAATGTATAAAATGCATATTTAAACCATCAGCTGTTTTTATTTTAAACCCAAATTCTAACGGTTTCAGTCTTGAACCATCTTCACGGATTGATCTTTTTTCCGTCAGTGCACTGTGGTACAAATAGAGTTCATTTCTCGTATAAACAGAGCCTTGAAATGGTACCAATCGTAGTGATAAGCCAAGTTTTGGTCTGGAATGTGCGGAGCTACGTCGTTTTATGCTCAAAGAAAGGGAATTTTTAATATTAGTAAGCAACGAATACTGAATCTTTTGTAAAGAGCAGTTACAAACCGTCTCAGGTATTGCGTAAAAGCCATCAAATCCCAAGTTATACATCATGAGCAAGAGACAACATAACCAAAACAGTCTGCTTGCTAATAGTTGACAGAGACGGAGGAGAATAAATGGCACGAATGCTCAGGGATGCGTGAGGTATAGATGGATATCCATATACACGTGGATCCTTGTTACCTAGCGGACCACAAAAAAATGCTGGGTCCCATTTTAACTGGCCAAGGACGCGACGCAAGAAGGTACTGCTTGTAAATATTACTTCAAAAATAGTAAGTCCTGCAGGCAACAGCCGGCCGAAGTGACCGTGCGGTTCTAGGCGCTGCAGTCTGGAGCCGAGCGACCGCTACGGTCGCAGCTTCGAATCCGCCCCGGGCATGGATGTGTGTGATGTTCTTGGGTTAGTTAGGTTTAATTAGTTCTAAGTTCTAGGCGACTGATGACCTCAGACGTTAAGTCGCATAGTGCTCAGAGGCATTTGAACCTGCAGGCAACAGCTATAGAAAGCGCAGTTTAAGCCAAAATAATGTAGCAGTCTCACGCAAATATGTGAATCAGGATAATGCACCCAGCTTCTTCAGAGTACATAACACTAATCCAAAGTGCTGAGGCTGCCTAGCCACACTAGCAACGAAACTTCGCGGCAGCGCCTCCGATTGGTTCTTGCAGAGGTAAGTCCCTGATCTGCACGAAATATACGACGTTCGACCTCTCAGACAGTTGGCGGCAGCCAGCCATGTATCGCAGCCTGTCATAATCACAACACTTTGGAAAAGCGGCGAACTGGTAAGCGGTGCACCTGCGGGCTTACGTAGACAGACATTGGTGTCAGGCCGGGCTTGCCCGGAATGGACATCAGAATGAAGCGGAACTAGACGCGACAACTAAACTCGACAGCAGTCGACGAATGAAGAAGTTGGATTTAACTTTTTATTATTATTATTATGACAGTATCCTGTTTCAAGGCCATGGCACATCGAAGAGTTATCAATGCTAAGATCAATGACATTGTTCAGAGTTGTATGTGTTCACTGTGGTCTTGTGGTTAAATACATGTTTACGGAGTCGAAGGAAGAAGGTTTAAGTCCTCCTATACACTAATACAGTGTTGCTTTTTCATTTTCGTATTTGTAACGGATTTTTGGACTTTCTTATTAATGTAATATAAATGTGTTCTATCATATTCGATGTTATTTACATTTAAAGGTGTAATGTCTCAGCCATGGGTTTCTTCTCTTGTAACTTCTGATTGCTTGAAAAATGAAAGATGAGACTGCTGCGAATGAAGCTACCGGCAGTGATATTTGTATTTTTTGTATTTACGCGTTTTTTTCCGAGGGTGTGGTCACGCAGGAATCTATCGAGGCGGATTAAATAACTACGAGTAAAGCTAGCAGTGGTGACATTTATATTCGCCCTTCTCATAAATATTTAGCTGTTGTTTCTGTGAATACGTTGCGATTTGCGAAGTGCTCTCTGACACAAGGGAGAATACGGTGTCACTCGCGGATTACTGTTTCGAGTGCTATCGAGTTCCGTGGCCGCAACGAGTGACACGTCATTCCGACGTCACTTCGCAGTAAGCGAGACCTACGAGAAAGAAAGGCCGTGGTGTGTAAAGCACAGCACGTGACATTGCAGGCTTACGAAGGCCAGAAGCCGTCTCCAGTATTTGAGACGAGTTTAGTATCTTTTGACTGAGCATTTAAATTGATGCGAGCTCTCCATAACACACGACAATGGTAAGATCGTGAGAGGGAACAGCTTGTTCCATCTCTTTATAACTAGTTTTTTTTTCCTTGCATTATATGGGATACTGTAGATGTTTATGATACTTTCACCATTTTCTTTAAATTTAAGAAATATTATAACTCGAGTGAAGAAATGGACTACCTGTTTATTTAATTCATGGTTACATTAATGCACTTCCTTTCCTAGCCGGCTGCGGTGGTCTCGCGGTTCTAGGCACTCAGTCCGGAACCGCGCGACTGCTACGGTCGCAGGTTCGAATCCTGCCTCGGGCATGGATGTGTGTGATGGCCTTAGGTTAGTTAGGTTTAAGTAGTTCTAAGTTCTAGGGGACTGACACCACAGATGTTAAGCCCGATAGTTCTCAGAGCCATTTGAACCGTTTGAACTTCCTTTCCTTAATCCCTCTACATTGGCTTGAGTTAATTCACTTTGGGGTTTGTATTAAGAGTTCGTCTGCTGGTCGTGGCAAGGCAGAGACGTCTTCACTCTGTAGGTTGGTTAGTGCCAACATAAACTTGGAGTAAAGGCAGCGATGACGCACCTGTTTGCAAGGGGTAGTTCGGTGTTGGTAACAGGTTCCCCACCCCTCCATGTAAGAGAACGGCCGTTGAGAGCCGCCATGATAGTCACTGTGGGGGTAGCTGTAGAACTGAGCGGACGGAATCGAGGGCGATCTCCGTCTTTGCCGCCAATTTTGCTGTGGGATGAGGTACTGTGTGTGTGTTTTTTTGTTGTGATCAGTCTACTGACTGGTTTGATGCGGCCCGCCACGAATTCCTTTCCTGTGCTAACCTCTTCATCTCAGAGTAGCACTTGCAATCTACGTCCTCAATTATTTGCTTGACGTATTCCAATCTCTGTCTTCCTCTACAGTTTTTGCCCTCTACAGCTCCATCTAGTACCATGGAAGTCATTCCCTCATGTCTTAACAGATGTCCTATCATCCTGTCCCTTCTCCTTATCAGTGTTTTCCACATATTCCTTTCCTCTCCGATTCTGCGTAGAACCTCCTCATTCCTTATCTTATCAGTCCACCTAATTTTCAGCATTTGTCTATAGCACCACATCTCAAATGCTTCGATTCTCTTCTGTTCCGGTTTTCCCACAGTCCATGTTTCACTACCATACAATGCTGTACTCCACACGTACATCCTCAGAAATTTCTTCCTCAAGTTAAGGCCGGTATTTGATATTAGCAGACTTCTGTTGGCCAGAAATGCCTTTTTTGCCATAGTGAGTCTGCTTTTGATGTCCTCCTTGCTCCGTCCGTCATTGGTTATTTTACTGCCTAGGCAGCAGAATTCCTTAACTTCATTGACTTCGTGACCATCAATCCTGATGTCAAATTTCTCGCTGTTCTCACTTCTACTACTTCTCATTACCTTCGCCTTTGTCCGATTTACTCTCAAACCATACTGTGTACTCATTAGACTGTTCATTCCGTTCAGCAGATCATTTAATTCTTCTTCACTTTCACTCAGGATAGCAATGTCATCAGCGAATCGTATCATTGATATCCTTTCACCTTGTATTTTAATTCCACTCCTGAACCTTTCTTTTATTTCCATCATTGCTTCCTCGATGTACAGATTGAAGAGTAGGGGCGAAAGGCTACAGTCTTGTCTTACACCCTTCTTAATACGAGCACTTCGTTCTTGATCGTCCACTCTCATTATTCCCTCTTGTTTGTTGTACATATTTTATATGACCCGTCTCTCCCTGTAGCTTACCCCTACTTTTTCAGAATCTCGAACAGCTTGCACCATTCTATATTGTCGAACGCTTTTTCCAGGTCGACAAATCCTATGAAAGTGTCTTGATTTATCTTTAGCCTTGCTTCCATTATTAGCCGTAACGTCAGAATTGCCTCTCTCGTCCCATTACTTTTCCTAAAGCCAAACTGATCGTCACCTAGCGCATTCTCAATTTTCTTTTCCATTCTTCTGTATATTATTCTTGTAAGCAGCTTCGATGCATGAGCTGTTAAGCTGATTGTGCGATAATTCTCGCACTTGTCAGCTCTTGCCGTCTTCGGAATTGTGTGGATGATGCTTTTCCGAAAGTCAGATGGTATATCGCCAGACTCATATATTCTACACACCAACGTGAATAGTCGTTTTGTTGCCACTTCCCCCAGTGATTTTAGAAATTCTGATGGAATGTTATCTATCCCTTCTGCCTTATTTGACCGTAAGTCCTCCAAAGCTCTTTTAAATTCCGATTCTAATACTGGATCCCCTATCTCTTCTAAATCGACTCCTGTTTCTTCTTCTATCACATCAGACAAATCTTCACCCTCATAGAGGCTTTCAATGTATTCTTTCCACCTGAGGATGTACGTGTGGAGTACAGCATTGTATGGTAGTGAAACATGACTGTGAGAAAACCGGAACAGAAGAGAATCGAAGCATTTGAGATGTGGTGCTATAGACGAATGTTGAAAATTAGGTGGACTGATAAGGTAAGGAATGAGGAGGTTCTACGCAGAATCGGAGAGGAAAGGAATATGTGGAAAACACTGATAAGGAGAAGGGACAGGATGATAGGACATCTGTTAAGACATGAGGGAATGACTTCCATGGTACTAGATGGAGCTGTAGAGGGCAAAAACTGTAGAGGAAGACAGAGATTGGAATACGTCAAGCAAATAATTGAGGACGTAGGTTGCAAGTGCTACTCTGAGATGAAGAGGTTAGCACAGGAAAGGAATTCGTGGCGGGCCGCATCAAACCAGTCAGTAGACTGATGACCAAAAAAAAAAAAAAAAAAAAAAAAAAAGAGAGAATGCTTGCCTGTGCCGTGAATTGTTAATTTGCGTGTGACAAATTTCACAGGATATTTTACTTTTAAAGAAATTTTTTGTGCATACGGGAGTTGTTTGTGTCTGCTTTGTTCCCCCGTTTTCCCGCCAAGAATCTTTGATATAATTTTGGCTATTCGTAGCAATTTGGGGTGCGAATTTCGATCACTGTCCAAGACGACAGACTACAGAGGCAGCAACGAAGAACTCTTCTCTTTCGCAGTGCATGATTACAAATGAGATGCCTGATAGTTTAGGCAACTTCAGTGTGAGAGGGTATTAAATGAGTTCCTGCTAATATGCGCGCCTTCAGTGCTACAAAAAAACAGAATTTAATTAGAATTGGCTTTGTTAACTGCAGTTGCAACGTTTGTAACGTTTCTGAGTACATAGATAATAAATTTGTCATATAAAATTGATTCATAACACCCCCATCCTGTGTAGAGAGCAATGTTGGTACTAAATTGGAGTCATGATAATCTGGCGGGAAAGAAAATTAACAAGGGTAGAGAATACAGATGATGTTAGAGCGTGGTAATTAGTTACTTGCCCACTTGGCTTGAGCCCTCCCCCACGTTATCCGTTGCGAAATTTCAATATAATAATCATCAAATCATTCAACTACTGGCTTTGGGCCAGCCCCCTTAAATGAATCCTTCCGACCACTGAACCGAGCGGGCAAGCAGTATGTGTATGAGGTGCTTTGGCACGCGCACACACACACACACACACACACACACACACACACACACACACACACACACACACATCCGGCATCCTCTAACATAGACTGAATGAATGAGAGAAAGAGAATTATAATAACGGAGAATGGTGGTAACCGTTCAACCTCTAGTGCGTACCTTTTCAGTTATACGGCGTGGTTCATTGATAGTGACCGGGCCAAATATCTCACGAAATAAGCATGAAACGAAAAAAACTACAAAGAACGGAACTCGTCTAGCTTGAAGGGGCAAACCAGATGGCGCTGTCATAGGTCAAACGGATACCAACCGCGTGTTTTTCTTTTATAAAATAGGAACCCCCATTGTTTATTACACATTCGTGTAGTACGTAAACAAATGTAAGTGTATTAGTTGGACCACTTTTTTCACTTTGTGATAGATGGCGCTGTAAGTCACAAACGTGTAAGTACGTGGTATCACGTAACATTCCGTCAGTGCGGACGGTATTTGCTTCGCGATACATTACCCGTGTTAAAATGGACCGTTTACCAATTGCGGAAAAGGTCGATATCGTGTTGATGTATGGCTATTGTGATCAAAACGCCCAACGGGCGTGTGCTGTGTATGTTGTTCGGTATCCTGGACGACATCATCCAAGTGTCCGGACTGTTCGCCGGATAGTTACGTTATTTAAGGAAACAGGAAGTGTTCAGCCACATGAGAAACGCCCACCACTACCTGAAACAAATAATGATGCCCAAGTAGGTGTTTAAGCTGCTGTCGCGGCTAATCCGCACATCAGTAGCAGACAAGTTGCGCAAGAATCAGGAATCTCACAAAAGGTCGGTGTTGACAATGCTACATCAACATCGATTGCACCCGTACCCTTTGTCTATGCACCAGGAATTGCATGGCGACGACTTTGAACGTCGTGTACGGTTCTGCCACTGGGGACAAGAGAAATTACGGGACGATGACAGATTTTTTGCACGCGTTCTATTTAGCGACGAAGCGTCATTCACCAACAGCGGTAGCGTAAACCGTCATAATATGCACTATTGGGCAACGGAAAATCCACGATGGCTGCGACAAGTGGAACATCAGCGACCTTGGCGGGTTAATGTATGGTGCGGCATTATGGGAGGAAGGATAAATGGCCCCCATTTTATCTATGGCAATCTAAATGGTGCAATATATGCTCATTTCCTGCGTAATGTTCTACCGATGTTACTTCAAGATGTTTTACTGCATGACAGAATGGCGATGTACTTCCAACATGATGGATATCCGGCACATGGATCCCGTGCGGTTGAAGCGGTATTGAATAGCATATTTCATGCCAAGTGGATTGGTCGTCGAAGCATCATAGAATGGCCCGCACGTTCACCGAATCTGACGTCCCCGGATTTCTTTCTGCGGGGAAAGTTGAAGGATATTTGCTATCGTGATTCACCGACAACGCCTGACAACATGCGTCAGCGCATTGTCAATGCATGTGCGAACATTACGGAAGGCGAACTACTCGCTGTTGAGAGGAATGTCGTTACACGTATTGCCAAATGCTTTGAGGTTAACGGACATCACTTTGAACATTTATTGCATTAAAGAGGTATTTACAGGTAATCACGCTGTAACAGAATTCGTTCTCAGAAATGATAAATTCATAATGGTACATGTGTCACATTGGAACAACTAAAATAAAATATTCAAATGTACCTACGTTCTGTATTTTAATTTAGAAAACCTACCTGTTACTAACTGTTCGTCAAAATTGTGAGCCATATGTTTGTGACTGTTACAGCGCCATCTATCACAAAGTGAAAAAAGTGGTCCAACTAAGACATTCATATTTCTTAAAGTTCTACACGATTATGTAATAAAAATGGGGGTTCCTATTTTAAAAAACGCAGTTGATATCCGTTTGACATATGGCAGCACCGTCTAGCGGGGCAACCGTAGCGCCATCTGGTTTCCCCCTTCAAGCTAGACAAGCTTCATTCTTTGTAGTTTTTTCGTTTGACGTTTATTTCGTGAGATATTTGGCCCGGTCACAGTCAATGGACCACCCTGTACACTGATTTCCCGTGGGACCTACACGGAGCGTTTTCGAAGTGTGGCGAACGGGCAAAGCTATTGTGACGTCACAAGCACGTTGCGAGGTCTGTATTTGTCGTGGACGGTGCCAGGAAGACGGAAATGAAACAGACGTCTCTCGCTTATGAAGCAAGTCAGCGCGAATGGTCCCCGTATTTCAACCTCAGAGGGACTAGAGGACCCTGTACAGGAAAAGACAGAGATTGGAATACTCTTAATCGAGGACATTCGATGTACGTGCTTTTCTGAGATAGAGGATGGCACAGGAGGGGGACCCGTCGCGGGGCGCATCAAATTGGTCCACATAACCTAAAAAGAAAAAGAGAACAGTTCCCAGACCAGACAAAGTTTGGAACTCACCAATGATGCCGACATTGCTGAACATGAAGGCGAGGAAGTGTCGCAGGTAGTCCTTGCAGCGCTCGGCCCAGCTCTTGCGCGGGCGGTAGCGGTAGCGGCGGCTGGAGCGCTTCCTCTCCATCATGGAGCATGTCGGCTGCTAGCGGAGGCCGCCGCGGCCAGCTGCGGGGGCGGTCGCGGCTGCGGGGTTGGAGGCGGGGGCGGAGGCAGAGGCTGGGGGCGGCTGCGCTGGGGCTGGAGCTAGCGGGGGGCGCCATCGTGCGCGCCCACGCCCGGCATCACACGGCGCTCCGCCTGCGGGCACACCGCCGCGCCTCAGACGTCGCACACGCTGACAGCACACAAACAGCTCCAGCACGTAATACACTTTAGTGGTATTGCTTATGCTTCCTTGGTTTCTTAATCCTAGATGAATGAAGCTTTCGTACTCATAGGTACTTATTGAGAAGCAGCACTACCGCTAATAGTTGTGACTAAAGCCCGTAACGTAGTTGACAGACCTTCCGTAGCCTTGAAATCATAGGCCTGAAATGAATCAACAGTTAATAACTATTTGCGCAGCAGAATACCTCTGTGTATCTTGTAATCTCATGCAGCGACAAACTTACCTCATTTGCTCAAAGAAGTAACTCTGTAAGCCTACTTCACGTGCAGTACAAACAAGTTTCTCATTTTACTGTAACAAAAAAAAAATCCCAGTGCAAAGAAATAGTTCACGTAGAGTAATGAAATTTGAGAAATACATTTGTCTAGGTAACATACAGTATGTAAGTGATTAACGTTGCAAGATCACAGGTAAAAGTAAGACCGGGAAAAGCCATTGAAAATCTTAAATCCTGCTACATTAGTAACCGGTGTAACCTCCAGAATTTTGAATGCAAACAGCAGATATGCATGCATTGTGTTGTATAGGTGCCGCATCTCAGCGTGTAGAATGGAGTTCCATGCTTTTGCACTTGGTTGGTCAATTCAGGGACGGTTAATGATTGATAACTAAAACCCTGAGCTGCCGACAGGTGTTGTCGATATACCTTGATAGGGACAGCTGAAAATGTGTGCCCCGACCGAGAATCGAACCCGGGATCTCCTACTAACGTGGCAGACGCTCTATCCATCTGAGCCACCGAGGATACAGATGAATAGCCCGACTGCAGGGACTTATCCTTTGTACGCTTCCCGTTAGACCCACATTCCCAACTGTCCACAATCTACGTATGTAATGTTCCTACTAGATATTTGCTCATCCATTCACTACTGGCGCACGCTAAGTTGACGATTCCCGTAAGAGTTCGGGCAACCTGTGCACATTCGCACATATATGAAGATGGTAACTGTTCTCGAAATAACAGATACCATTGATCCGCGAATGCACACAGGTTGCCCGAAATCTTACGGGAATCGTCACCTTAGTGTGCAGGAGTAATGAGTTGATGGGCAAATATCTAGATATGTAGATTGTGGACAGTTGAGAATGTGGGTCTCACGGGAAGCGTGCAAGGGATGAGTCCCTGCAGTCACGCTGTTCATCTGTGTCCTCGGTGGTTCAGGTGGATAGAGCGTCTACCATGTAAGCAGGAGATCTCTGGTTCGAGTCCCGGTAGGGGCACACATTTTCAGCTGTCCCCATCAAGGTATACCAACAACACCTGTTGGCAGCTGACGGTTTCAGTTAATTATCATTTATTCTAAAGAAGCTGCACGGTCATCAATGGTATCTGTTCTTTCGAGAACAGTTGCCATCTTCATATACGGTTAATGGTATTTGCGGGTGACGCTGGAATTGTTGTCTGAACATACGTGTTCGATTGGAGAGATATCTTGTGATCTGACATGCGAAGGCAACATGTGGGCACTCTGTAGAGGATGTTCGGTTACAAAAGTGGTTTGTGAGCGAGCGTTATCTCGTTGGAAAACGCCGATTGGAATGCCGTTCATGAACTGCAGCACAACAGGTCGAATCACTAGATTGAATTACAAACTTGGAGTGAGGGTGCGTGGGGTTACCACGAGAGTGCTCCCGGACCACAACTCCTGGTGTAGGTACAGTGTGTCTAGGCCGCAGATAGATTGGTTGCAGGCGATCAACTTACCTCCTTCCAATCAGCACACGGCCATCACTGGTATCGAGGCAGAACCAGTTCTCATCAGAGAACTCAACAGACCCGCATCCTGCCCTCCGATGACTGCTCGTTTGACACCACTAAATTCGCAAACGGTGGTGGTTTAGGGTCAGTGGAATGCACGCCACAGGGCATCTGCATCGGAGCTGTCCTTGAAGTAACCAATTTGTATCAGTTCGCTGTGTCGCTATAGTGCCCACTGCTGCTCGAATTGCAGTTGCAGAAGTAGTACGATGTGCAAGAGCCATACGCCTAACACGACGGTCTTCCTCCTGGGTAGTGCCACGCGCCCGGACCCGTGACCAATGCTGGCAGCAGTTACGTACGGTGGCTGAATTCCTGCCAAGATTTTCTGCATTATCGCGAAACGAACGTACAACTTAAGCAGTCCGTACACGACCTCGTTTAAACTCAGTCAGGTGTTGATAATGGCGTCTTCGTCGTCTTAAAGGTATTCTTCACCAACTTCGACTCACTACGTCCAGTCTGAAAGATAACTAATCCTCACAACCATTACAGCGCGTATTTAAAGCAACCTCATTTTCATCCTCATTGTGGTAATAGCAGCACCACTATAAAGCGATTGGATCGAATTTTGAATAGAAATAACCTTTCACATGTGATACACTCCTTCGTTTACCTCGTACAACTCCTCCTTGGTGTTGGAAGTTTTTTTTCTGTTAGTGTGTTACAAAAGAGCCCTAGATTACTGAATTATTATTTGAAGGGTCTGTGAAATACGTCACAATACTTTAGAGTATATCTATATGGAGACATGAAGACGAAATGTAACGGCGGTTCCAATCACAATGCAAGCATACACATGGCCGAATGCTAGAGCCACACAAAGTATGATCACGTGTTGACGAGTGTGCAAGTCTCAACTCTCATAATTATAGGAAAGGCAATGAAAACATTCCTCAACATTCTAGAATGTTGTAAAATGCTCTCGAATATTCTAGAATGTTCTGGAATGTTACAGAAATTTCTAGAGCGTGAAACTTTCCAGCGCTTACTGCTTCAAAAACACGTTGTTCAGGTAAAAAGAAGAACCTTCTTCAAGTATGACGGATAGAGGGCTACCACACCACACCACAAAACTCCCTCGATCGTACCTAAACTCGTTTCTAAGTTTTAACGGCGCGCACATCGTACACTTACTTTTGTAATACATATTGGTTACTTATTGTCATTTGGTTCATAACACTTTTTTTTATAAAATGTCTGAAGTAAGTCAGCAGTCTCGTGTCACGCTTTGTGGAATTGGTTCTTGGAGCCATCCCCAGAAACATCGATAATGTCAGTGCGAGTAAGAAATTTTTCCGACTTCCAATACATGTTATTAATATTGGGGAGGACGTCTACGTAGAAAACCAAATGCGAAAACTTGAATCACACGATGAAAGCTGATAAAGGCAATGTAACGATTTATGGAAAATGACGAGTAATTTAAAGCAATTTTATTTTGCAGCCGGAAGTGGCTGTGACGCTACTTCAGAACTGAGCCATGCTGCGGCTCACGTTGGTGCTGTTTGTAGGTTTCCGTCCTCTGTTGGAGTCCAGACTGTTCGTTTAGCTGACATGGTGGCGATTGTTTGTCTTCTTCTCGCCGGCCGAAGTGGCCGTGCGGTTAAAGGCGCTGCAGTCTGGAACCGCAAGACCGCTACGGTCGCAGGTTCGAATCCTGCCTCGGGCATGGATGTTTGTGATGTACTTAGGTTAGTTAGGTTTAACTAGTTCTAAGTTCTAGGGGACTAATGACCTCAGCAGTTGAATCCCATAGTGCTCAGAGCCATTTTTTGTCTTCTTCTCGTGTTGACTGGCGCCACTTGGTTTCGCAAGCGTTGCCTATCCGCTAGTGGCAGCAACGGCGATTGTCGATATGTAGTAACTGTCGCCCTATCTTTGGGACGACGTCGTGGTTCTTCCGGGTCGTTTCAGTGTGCAGTTCGGTTGGGGATTCAGGAGACGCCTGGTCCGTACAGGGCGAGAACACGCCAGGACCGCCGGCGGCGTGCATGGACTGACGGATCGAAGGCCTGTGGTCACGAGGGTGCACGACCTCCTCGTAAACCGGATCCTGCAAGCTTTGAGTGCATTTGGATTCAAGAAGAGAAACCTCCACCATTGCGAGATCTTGTGAATCTCCAGTGACTTGGCTTCGTGTTACTGCTCGTGGTGTTGCTGAGGTGAAGAACAGCGAATGGAGTGCTTGGGGAAGGCGGATCGGATTAGCTTCCTGGACTTCTAATTACTATTTACTGCGTTCACTTTGTTACTATTTGTTAAGTTCAACCAGAGGTATTTTTCCTGCCTCGTGGCCACTAACGCCCCAGTTACGCCGGCCGCGGTGGTCTCGCGGTTCTAGGCGCGCAGTCCGGAACCGTGCGACTGCTACGGTCGCAGGTTCGAATCCTGCCTCGGGCATGGATGTGTGTGATGTCCTTAGGTTAGTTAGGTTTAAGTAGTTCTAAGTTCTAGGGGACTGATGACCACAGATGTTTAGTCCCATAGTGCTCAGAGCCATTTGAGCCATTTTGAGCCCCAGTTACCTGCCCTGGGGTTAGTGTACGTAACGGCAGCGTACGTTTCCTCACCTTGCCGCTGCTGTCAGACGAAGCGTGTAGTCTTGACAGCTTTCTTGATTGTAGGTTGGTTGGCGATTCTTCTACTCTGGTGGCAGTGATTCCTTCTCTTTCCGGGCGCTCTAAGCACAGTATTCCGCAGGCGGAGTCCAGACCGCTGGTTTCGGCCTAGGCGTATTTTTACATCTTTGCATTTGATTTATTGGATGTCAAGATCATCATTAGTCATTCGTTAGGCTGCCACTAGACTGAGTTACCAGCTTGTGAAATGAATGTAACTCTTGGCTGCCTATCATATCGCTCTCGAAAGCGTTTTTTGCTGTACCTACTCAGAGGTCGATTCCTTTTTTACCGTCTGTGACTGGCCCTTGTGTTCTATTAATGTATCCGCTGTTTTATTGTATGTTTCTAAATGTTTACTATAATTGCCGTTATTGGCGTTACAGCAGGTTTAAATGATTGTGCAACCAAGTTTACCATCATTTTGTCTCACCTGTTTGGTGATCAGTTGCTTGTCCTTTTAAATTAACCTTTGCTATTGCATTGCTGTTTTACAGTATGTTTGTTAAATTTTTTATAATTGCTGTTCTTAGCGTTAAAGGCCTTCAGTCGTGACTGTGGTTACTTGCCTTAAAATTCTAATTGGGGTCGCATTGGCTTGTTTTTAAAACATTATCTGTTGTGTCTGTATTTTATCCTCATTTGGTATATCGTAATCCACTGAAAGCACTATTAATTACACAGTTGTTTATTCCTTTATTAATAAAGTGTGATATCTTCATTTATTGCTGAGTCTCGAATTATCGTGTTAAAATAAATGTAACTGCAAAAGGGAACCAATAGTACGTGATTACGGCACCGTCCACAATCGCAGCCGAATCCTGCGTTCCTTGACTACCAGGTTTCAAGAACAAACTTCTGTTAAGTTAAAATGTAGATTATGAAGAGCCTTTTGTTGGAAGTAGTCGTATAGGTATAGATCCAGCTCTTGCAACCTATCTCTAACTAACAAAAAATATACTTCACAATAATTATTTCACAAATACTTCATCCTGATGTCTACTGCCGCTACGTTAGATGTGTTTCTCATTGTTATACTACTATACCAACATCCTCTTTCGCCAGCGTATGGTGCTAGGTTATTTCGGCACATAAATCGAGACAATAACTTGGAAGAAGGCCTTGCCTTAGACGCTATATTCGTCGTTGGTGTCTGCGTGTGGGCGAGGCTGCAGATCCAGCGTCTAGCAACAGTCTGTACAAAGAAGACACGGTCGGTCAGACATAATCACAGCCTCCGTTTGTGTTTACTACAGAGAGCAAATACGCGCCCGAGAACAGCGGCTTATTGTTGCCGGTTGCACGCCACGTCCGTGGAGACGGGTGGTTCGATAGCCACGTCAAATATTGGGACGCTTCGGGAAACAATGTTTGACTGCACAGATATCAGCGGCCGTGTGAGATCGTGTTTCAACACAGCATGTTCTAAGAAATAACGCACGTAAACAATGCAGTGAACAATTCGCTTGGGACCACCTCGCCAGATGAACACACACACGGCAGTAAACATGTTTCGGATATAGTATGATTTGTTCTTGTCTCTAGAAACACAGGAAAAAAGATAGACATGTCCGATGGGCTATAAAACAGCAACGGTACTTTCCATTATTTAAAAATAAAGGAAGTTTTAATTAGCTGTTTTCGTCAAAATAATCAGAGAAATGTTCAATCTAACGACCTTTCCGAAGTAGTTAAGAGTACATATTTGCAAATAAATAATTCAGGGCTTACAGCTATTCAGAGCATGCTAGGGGTCAACATGATGCTCCTTCAAGGGGACTGATTGAGGATAGTCTTTTTTCCTTTCCTTATAATTCATTTCATCTCCCCTCCCTCTTCCCCACACACAAAATGTAGGTCGGCTGGCAGCAGCAATATTGCTGCTCTTCGGCCATTCGATGTTATACAGGGTGAAGAAAAATTCGCTCATTCTGACTTCACAGCGCGATTCCTCACATACTAGCAACACAAAAATCTCTGTCACAAAATTTCCTCCTGAACGTATTTCCGGCAGTAAATGGACGCTAAACATTGGCAATCTGGCAACACTGCAAAAACATATGGTGATTACTTCTGTCGGCGTATAGCAAGAGTACTGTGCAGTGGACAGCGTTTTGGGTTAACATGCAGCAGGTATCAATGTTCGAATGATAAAAGCCAGAGTACGAGTGAAAGGAAAAAGCATTGAAATCATCCAAGCGTATGCCCCACAGGTGGGGTGTACAAAAAAGGAGAAGGAGGAATTTGAAGATGACATGCAAAAGCAGCTAAATGGAGGTAATCAGATTATAATAGGGGACCTCAATGCACATGTTGGCACAGACAGGAAAGGATTCGAGGAGATAATGGGACCAGAGGGCTGGGGGAACCGAAATAGAGAAGGAAAATTGTTGCTGGAATTCTGCAAGAGGAATGGGCTGGCGATCGCAAATTCCTGGTACAAGAAGAGAAGTAGCCACAAAATAACTTGGTACAGTGGAGACTGGTCCCAAACTTCAGTAGTAGACTATGTACTAGTGGATAGGCAGATGATGAGCAGCCTCACAGATGTTAAGGTCATTCCATCTGAGGCCTTAGACAGTGACCATCGGCTGTTGGTAGCCACCCTGAGAGAGAAAAAAGATAGGAGGGCAACAGATATACAGGAGAAAAGGTTGAAGACATGGATGCTGAAAGAGGATGAACGGAGGACCCAGTACCAGACACTGATCAGGAAGAAGCTGCCAAAGGAAGATCAGAGAACAGTGGAAGAAGAATGGGGAAATTTTAAGAGGGTTCTAGTTGAGGCAGCTGAGACTGTGTGCGGAAGAACTAGCACAAAGAGGAGAAGTAAGGAAACTCCATGGTGGAACAACATATGTAAAGAGGCAGTACTTCGAAAGAGCAAAGCCTTCAGAGAATGGTTCCAGACCCGAACAGAGGAAGCTAGGGTAAAATATAAGGAAAGCAAGAAAGCGGCACAGACCATAGTAAGGGCGGAGAAGAAGAAGTGGATGGAAAAATGGACAAGAATGTTAGAAAAGGACAGTGAAGGGAACAAAAAAGTACTTAACACCATGGTAAGAAATAAGAGGAATGACAGAAGCGAGTGCCTGAGGATCATGGATAATAATGGAAGAGTTGTGGAGGAAATGCATAAGCTCAAAAAGATTTAGAAGGAGTACTTTGAAGATCTGTTGAATGCCGCCAAGCGGGTAACTAACAGCGATGGAGAGCCTAAGGCAGCAGATGATTATAATAGTGGGGAAACTGATGATCTAACTTGGAATGAAGTGGAAGAAGCCATAAAGAGGATGAAAGGGGGCAAGGCACCAGGTTGGGACGAAGTAACAGTGGATATGATACGAGCTGCAGGAGAAGTAGGAACCCAGTGACTATACAGAGTGCTGAGGGTGGTGTGGAAGGAGAACAGAATTCCTGAGGATTGGAAGAAAGGAATTATAGTCCCGATCTTCAAGAAAGGGGATAAAAGGAGATGTGAGAACTACAGAGGAATCACCCTGCTATGCCACTGTGGAAAAATCTATGAAAAGATCCTGGAGAAGAGAATAAGAAGCAGTATTGAAAGTAGACTGCAAGAGGAGCAGTATGGTTTCAGACCGGGAAGATCAACAACGGACCTCATATTTGCGGTAAGGCAACTGCAGGAAAGGCACTATGAGTACGGGAAGGACTTAATCATGGCCTTTTTAGATATTGAGAAGGCGTATGACAGTATCTATAGGGACAAGCTCTGGGATGTGTTGAACGCAAAAGGGATAGATGAAGAGATAACACGAAAAGTCAGAAAAATGTATGAGGGAAGTGAGAGTTGTGTGAAAGTGGGGAGGGAACGTACTGCATGGTTCAAGCTGGAAAATGGGCTGCGACAGGGAAGTGCACTTTCGCCTTTATTGTTTATTATTGTTATGGATGAAATCCTACAGCAAGTATCAGATGCAATTGGAGATCATAAAATGAAAGCAGTGCTTTTTGCCGATGACCTGATGTTATGGGGAAATTGCGAGAAGGAGGTGCAAGAGCAGTTAGATGTATGGGAGGCAACGGCAGCACAATATGGAATGCATTTCTCTGCAAAGAAAAGTGAAATAATTGTCACAACAATGAAGAAGAATAGGCCAAATGTGGATATAACTTGTGGAGGGGAAAAACTACAAGTGGTAGAGAACTTCAAGTACCTGGGAAGCATGATTGAAAGTAAGGGGGGAAACGCAATGGAAGTAAATGAAAGGTGCAGAAAAGCAGGGCAGTTCTTCAAATGCATTAGGGGGCTTATTTGGAGCAAGGAGGTGCCACAGAAATCCAAGGGAATTATATACAGAACCTACTTTGTCCCCATATTGGCATACGGAAGTGAGACATGGATAATGCACAAAAGCGACAAAAGTAGAATACAAGCTAGTGAAATGAAGTTCCAGAGGAGCAGGTTGAGTGTAACAAGACGAGACAGATTGCGAAATGTGTATGTGAGGGAAAGACTAAAGGAGGAACCAGTACAGGACAGGATGGAAAAATCAAGACTGCAGTGGTATGGACACATGAAGAGAAAGGATGAGGGAAGAATTCCAAAGAGGATGTTTGATCTGCAACCGGAGGGGAAGAGGCCCAGAGGAAGACCAAGAGATAGATGGGTGAAGGGAGTGAAGGAATGTGTGATGAGAAGAGGAGAGAACTGGACGAAGGTGGAAGAGGGGGAATGGTGGAAAGACAGAACACGATGGAGAGGCTTGCGTTCCCGACAGACCCAGCCAGTGGCTGGAAACTGTCCAAGATGATGATGATGATGCAGCAGGTCAAGGTCGAGCCACATTTGCTTTTAATTGCCAATTTCATTCCGCCCTGTAACTCTGCGGTATACACCGTTTCTTAATCCACATGTATGCGACATTTTCATAGTATACGTTTGGAAATTATTTGCAAAGTACGTTGCTAGACCTACTGGTCACGTAAGGCCAAAACCGAAATGGACATGAACGTGGGAAGTATAATAGTTGGTACTAATCGATGGGACCACTGGGGTAAGGTACACGGAAAATATGTTTGGGCTCTGGCAGATGCAGCTGTGTCAGACAATTCCTTCCAAGACGTACAAAAGGCTACCGTGAAAGCTGACCAGTACAAACGATTGCACTTCCACTTCTGCTTTCGTAGTATGTAAGTGCAAATGTTGTGTAGAGGACTCACTGTAAGCTCTGTTTGACGCTTAAGACACCAGATACCGTACCACGCAGACTAATAAAAACAAACACGTCTCGACCCAGGATCGAACCCTTGATCTCCTACATGCTAACCCAAAACACAACACACTGCACCAACTCCTGAGAGAGGTAGTTACCGCACATATGACTACAGTGTTGCCAGAAGCCACTCTTTAACGTCCATTTTCTGCTGGAAAGATGCACAGGACGAAATTTTGTGAGCGATATTTTTGTATTGCTAGTACATGAACATCACGCTGTGAAGTCCGAGTGCCCGATTTTTCTTCTCCATGTACAATCTTGCCACTTTTCTAGTAAACCAGTTTACTATAAAACATAGATGGTTATCGTGTGGCTGCTGCTAAGACTATGACGGTTATGATCACGGTGACACCCAGCAAGTATTTTTGGGTTAGCTCCCGGTATACTGCGTGAGGATGGGACTGAAGGAAGGGGAGATGAATGGGGAAAAGTACACTACAGATAAATGTATTCCTTTATGACAGCGAAGGGGAAAAATGTTTTTGCTTAAGAAGCGGGAATCTTCAAGTTGTCACCAGAGCAAGAAGTAGCCAACAGCCTTGCTACAGTGGTAACACCGGTTCCCGTCAGATCACCGAAGTTAAGCGCTGTCGGGTTGGGTGACCATCCGTTCTGCCGCGCGCTGTTGGTAAGTTCCACTCAACCGTTGTGAAGCAAACTGAGGAGAAACCTGAATGAGAAGTAGCGGCTACGGTCTCGTAAAGTGACATACGGCTGGGAGAGCGGTGTGTTGACCACATGCCCTCCATATCCGCATCCAGTGACGCCTGTGGGCTGAGGATGACATGGCGGCCGGTCAGAACCGTTGGGTCTTCCAAGGCCTGTTCGGATGGAGTTTTAGTTTTTTAGACCAAGAAGTAGCTATGTTGTTTGAGGAGTAAGTCATTATATACCCAGATTTTTCTCCGGAAACAATTACAATGTGTTTTGTATTTATAAGTTTAAAAATAATGTAGACATGTCCATAATTATTTGATAGCGTTTCAAAAGTATTCCGAAAATCTGTATGGCGCTCGCTAGCAGCGGCGAATAATCCGACGACCTAATTTCAAAGGTAACAGAGGTGCTTGGTTTTTTTGGCGACTTATGGCCAGGTCATAGATGAAGAACTCAGCGATATATTTAGTGAATGTAGTAGGCGTCCACTGCTTGAAACGGACGTTACATCTGAGCTGGCTAGGATACGAAGTTTTTCCAAGCCACTGAAGCATTAACGATGCCTTTAAATATTTTGAACAAGCCAGCAAAGTTCCTCGAAGATGACGCTGGCGTCAGCTGCTACGCAACCACCGTTACGTTAAACTGTGGAGTGTTACTGGGCGGTGATGGTGCGTTACGTGTTGAGGATAGCAGGAAAGCGACAAACTTTAGTTCCAGAATACATTCAGCAACGCAATGCAACAGAGATGATAACAGATACAAAAGTAAAAAATGAATAACAGCCAATCTTACTCAAGGGTAGCAATTTCGAATCAGATCGGTAAATAATACAAGAAGTACAATTTATGTAATGTAGGACATGTGGAAGATAATACTGTGTATTTTCTGGATGTTAGCATTCAAAAAATTAATACCATGCATGACGGTAATATTTTGCGAAAACTTTCAGGTTCAACCACGTTAAATATCAATCCGGCTGTCATTCATCTTATCCAAGCATGTCTTCCCCAATTTCGTGTAGCTTGCGTTACACATACTGCTTTACAGCGAAGCTGAAATAACAACTTAGTCTGTAAATTGTACAAAAAAAATTTCGAAGTAAGTCAAAAAGAATTAATAACTCAAACAGAGTGAAAGCAACGTTTCTCAATATGACTTACAGAGTTAAAACATCAATCTGACAGTCAAATGTTTTCAATATATTTGTTTGAAAATAGCCTTTATCACCGCTCATCGAGTGAGAAACAAAAAAAATGTGTGTGAAATCTTATGGGACTTAACTGGGAAGGTGATCAGCACCTAAGCTTACACACTACTTAACCTAAAATATCCTAAGGACAAACACACACACCCATGCCCGAGGGAGGACTCGAAACTCCGCCGGGATCACCCGCATAGTCAAAAATGGTTCAAATGGCTCTGAGCACTATGGGACTTAACATCTGTGGTCATCAGTCCCCTAGAACTCAGAACTACTTAAACCTAACAAACCTAGGGACATCACACACATCCATGCCCGAGGCAGGATTCGAACCCGAGACCGTAGCGGTCACCGGTTCCAGACTGAAGCGCCTAGAACCACACGGCCACACCGGCCGGCCACCCGCACAGTCCATGACTGCAGCGCCTTGAGTGAGAAACAAATCAAGACATAAAACGAATAAATTTTTTTATGATATTGCTGTCTGTAAGCTATCGTGCAGCTGCTAAGAGGTCGATGAGAATTATATTGAACAAACTTGCAGAAGACTTCTGTAGCAGCACCCCAGAATACGTCGCTTGTGCCTCTTGTATGAGCCGGCCGCTGTGCCCGAGCGGTTCTAGGAGCTTCATCTTCAACCGACCGTGCTGCTGCTACGGTCGCCAGTTCAAATCTTGCCTCGGGCGTGGATGTGTGAGATGTCCTTAGGTTAGTTAGGTTCAAGTAGTTCTAAGTCTAGGGGACTGATGAACTCGGATGTTAAGTTCCATAGTGCTTAGAGCCATTTGAACCTCTTATATGTGATCTACTGTACAAAACCAATGAACTTGGCCAGAAAAATCTATATGTTCTAGGTTTTTTCCCTAATACAGTGTTTCCCTGATCGTCGCATTTTAAATGTCCTCAGACAGCCAAGCGATGATTATCAAGGACCAATGTACACTAATAAAGAATGGAACTTGTCACTGATGGAGGTTTGTTATGATTTCCACCAGAAGGTGACTCCGAAGCCATTCACCACAGACGACGCCGGGATTTCAATACGGCGTACATTACCTCTCAAGCCGAGAGAACGACAATTCCTGACTAACAGTGAGTAATGTGGAGGAAACTTAAAGGCAGGTTAAGAAAGGAGCATTTTCCAACGACCGTTCATCAACGTGTGACATTGTGTACGTTTGGATGATGTTTACGTTCTCGGAACCCGTGCCGTGTGCACCGAACGAGGTCGATGGTGCGTTGTATGAGCTGGGAGGGCACGAGCACGCGGCCTGTGTTTGATCTAGTAACGAGTAAACAACGTTGTTAACGCCCACGTGTCTCGGACGATACGCAGTATGCCACGCCACGCCAGCTTTCAAAGGCAGCATCTAATATACGTACGGGAGGGCTTATACTACCGCGTGAGCAAACACTTTGCAACCTACTTTACATACACACGTCCTTTGTTACAGGTTGACGGGCGTCAACTACCTCGCCGCCGGATTTGATGTCTGGTGGGCAGTCGCTTAAGGCCCTGGGAGGAGCGATAGCAGCGTTCATTCCGTACTCTTCTGGCATACAATTGAGTACTAATGGCTTACAGAAAATGAAATTCCCATATTAAATCTAATATAACTCGTAATTTTTTTTTTACTCTATGTGATCAAAAGCATCCGGACACCACGAAAAACATACGTTTTTCATATTAGGTGTATTAGGTGCATTGTGCTACCACCTACTTCCAGGTACTCCATATCAGCGACCTCAGTAGCCAATACACATCGTGAGAGAGCAGAATGGGGCGCTCCACGGAACTCACGGACTTCGAACGTGGTCAGGTGATTGGGTGTCACTTGTGCCATATGCCAGCACGCGAGACTTCCACACTCCTAAACATCCCTAGGTCCACTGTTTCTATGTGATACTGAAGTGGAAACGTGAAGGGACACGTACAGCACGAAAGTGTACGGGTAGAACTCGTCTTTTGACTGACAGAGATCGCCGACAGTTGAAGAGGGTCGTAATTTGTAATATGCAGACATCTATCCAGACCATCACACAGTAATTCCTAACTGCATCAGGATCTACTGCAAGTACTATGACAGTTACGCGGGAGGTGAGAAAACATGGATTTTGTGGTCGAGCAGCTGCTCATAAGCCACACATCACGCCGGTAAATGCCAAACGACGCCTCGCTTCGTGTAAGAAGCGTAAAAATTGGTCGATGGAACAGTAGAAAAACGTTGTGTGGAGTAACGAATCACGGTACACAATGTGGTGTTCCGATGGCAGGGCATGGGTATGTGAATGCCCGGTGAATGTCATCTACCAGCGTGTGTAGTGGCAACAGTCCACTTTCAAGGCGGTGGTGTTATGGTGTGGTCGTTTTTTTCATGGAGGGGGCTTGTACACCTTCTTGGTTTGCGTGGCACTGTCACAACACAGGCCTACATTGATGTTTTAAGCACCTTCTTGCTTCCCACTGTTAAAGAGTAACTCGGGGATGGCGCTTTCATCTTTCAACACGATCGAATACCTGTCCATAATGCACGGCCTGTGGCGGAGTGATTACACGACAATAACATCCTTGTAATGGACCGGCCTGCACCGAGTCCTGACCTGAATCCTACACAACACCTTCGGGTTGTTTTGGAGCGCCAGCTTTGTGCCAGGCCTCACCGACCGACATCGATTTCTCTCCTCAGTGCAGCACTCCGTGAAGAATGGGCTGCCATTCCCCAAAAAATCTTCTAGCACCTTATTGAACGTACGCCTGCGAGAGTGGAATCTGTCATCAAGGCTAAGGGTGGGCCAACACCATATTGAATTCCAGAATTACCGATGGTGGGCGCCACGAAGTTGTAAGTCATTTTCAGCCAGGTGTCCGGATACTTTTGATCACATAGTGTATTTATTCATTCGTCTTCTGACCGGTTTGATGTGGCTTGCCACTGATTCCTCTCCTGTGCCAAACTTTCCAGCTCAGATTAGTGTTTGCAGCCTTCGTCCTCAATTATTTGCTTAATGTATCCCGATCTTTGTCTTCCTCTACGGTTTTTACCCTCTACACCTTCTAGTAGTATGGAAATTATTCTATGATGTCCTAACAAATGTCTTGTCATCCTGTCCCTTCCTTTTGTCAGTGTTTTCTGCATATCCCATTCCTTCCCGATTCTGTGCACAACCTCCTCATCCCGTATCTTATCAGTCCACTTAATTTCCAGCATTCTTCTGTAACACCACGTCTCAAATGATCGATTCTCTTCTCTTCCGTTGTTCCCACAGTCCATATTTCACTACCATACTGTACTGTGCTCCAAACGCACATTCTCGGAAACTTCTTCCTCAAATTAAGGCGTATTTAGCCAGTGGTGATCTTTTTGCCACTGATAGTGTACTTTATATGTCCTCCTTGCTCCGTTCATCACGGGTTATTTTGCTGCCTAGGTAGCAGAATTTAATGCCTTCGTCTGTGTCTTGATACCTAAATGTGATGTTTATTTCTGATAATTCTCATTACTGGCCGGCCGCTGTGGCCGATCGGCTCTAGGCGCTGCAGTCTGGAACCGCACTGCTGCTACGGTCGCAGATTCGAATCCTGCTTCGGACATGGATGAGTGTGATGTCGTTAGGTTAGTTAGGTTTAAGTAGTTCTAAGGTCTAGAGGAGTGATGACCTCAGAAGGTAAGTCCCATAGTGCTTAGAGCCATTTGAACCATTTGAATCTCATTACTGTCATTTTTCTTCCGTTTACTCTCATATCCTGTACTGATTACACTGTTCAATCCATTCAGTAGGTTCTGTAATTCTTCTTCACTTTCATTGTGGATGACAGTCATCTGCGAATCGTATTTTTCATGTCTTTTCATATTGAATTTTAATCACACTCTTGAACTTATCTTTTATTTACGTCATTATTTCTTTGACGTGTAGACTGACCCCATTTTAAATCGAGCAATTCGTTATTGGTCTTGTTTTATCCCCTCCTTTTTTCTTGTACACATTGTATATTACTCATCTTTCCTTTTACACTGCCAATTACATTTTCCAGGTCGACAAATACTGGGAAGATGTTTGTAATTTTTTTACGGCCATGCTTCCATTATCAACTGAAACGTCAGAACTGCCTCTCTAGTGACTTTACGTTCCCAAGGCCAAAATGATCGTCATCTAACAGGTCCTCATCTACGCTACATGTATACTTCGAATTTCACAAGACGATGCATAGCGGAGCCTACTTTGCAGCTCTGCTAGCCATTCCCTTCTCGTTTCCCTCATGAATGGAGCTAGGGAAAAACGACTGCGTCCGTACGAGTCCTGATTTATCTTACCTTGTCTTCGCGGAATTTAAGCGAGTGGTACGTTGGTGGCAGTAGAACTGTTCTGCGATCTGTCGCAAATACCAGATCTCTAAGCTTTCCAAACAGTGTTTCGAGAAAAGAACTTCTTCCCTCTTGCAGGAATTACCATTTGAGTATATGTCACGTTTCCGTAATACTCACCATTTAATAATAATAATATTATTATTAATAATAATAATTGAAACGGGCACAATATGTATCATCTACATCTACACTCGGAAAACACGTGTCAAGGGCACTGCGAAGGGCACTTCCCACAACACAGAAGCTAAAAGGCCATGTCCTGTCTTCCAATACATTCTCCACCTCATTTCATTGAGGTATAATAAAACTCCATTTATCGGTCCCTCAGCCATTGACAAATGTAACAAATGGTTCAAATGGCTCTGAGCACTATGGGACTTAACTGCTGAGGTCATCAGTCCCCTAGAACATTGAACTACTTAAACCTAACTAAACTAAGGACATCACACGCATCCATGCCCGAGGCAGGATTCGAACCTACGACCGTAGCGGTCACGTGGTTCCAGACTATAGCGCCTAGAACCGCTCGGCCATTCGGCCGGCCTGACAAATGTAACAGTGACGTCATTAAAATTTCAGCGCTTTGCTTTTCTGGCCCCCTGCTAAACATGCATTACGTTGCGTCTTATAAGCTGTTTTAATTATTTGTGATGGCTCCATCAGTTTTTATACTTTTAGTTTTCGTCCTTGATTTCATCCGAGATCTACATAAGCACCGTGGCGGTTTTCATTTCTTCATCTGTTATGGATGACATCATAGATTGGTTGCAGTTCGCGTGCCGTGAGGGCTTCAATCAGCCGGCCAGAGTGGCCGAGCCGTTCAAGGCGCTACTGTCTGGAACCGTGCGACCGCTACAGTCGCAGGTTCGAATCCTTCCTCGGGCATGGATGTGTGTGATGTCCTTAGGTTAGTTAGGCTTAAGTAGTTCTAAGGTCTAGGGGACTGATGACATCAGAAGGTAAGTCCCATAGTACTTAGAGCCATTTTTTTGAGCTTCAATCATACGCCACCTCGTGTGTCGTAGGCGAAAAATATAAAAAAAGGAAAGAATAATAGGACATTGCAACACAGAGGCAGAATATCTACACCAAGTAATAGATATCGTTACGTGTAAAAGCTACTAATATACATCCTCACAAAAATGTGAAGCGCCCAGAAGGGAAGTAGGAATCTAAATTAAACATCATGAGTTGAGAGGGAGAGTGATGTTTTTTCAGAAATCTGTAAATACGGTCAGATTTACAAAGAACCTGGTAGTATAAGACCACTTGTCGGTATTACATTGCACAACCTCTGGCCTGAATGCACGAAGCTCGGTTGGAAATGATGTCACTAATACCCTCTCTTGAGATCGGCTGGCCACAACTGGTCATGATGTCATGGATACTGACATAGACACTGAGGTGACGTTCGAGTTATCACTACACGTTCTATAGGGGAACCTTGTTCGGCACGGCGTACGTCAGTATGACACAGCTCTATCATAGGGAAACGTTCCTTCTGTGGACAGGAACTGTCCTGTTGAAAAATGACGCAACTCTATTGTCGGAGGAGGTTGGCTGGTTGATTTGGGGGAGGTCATCGGTTCCACCGGATTAGGGAAGTACTGGGAAGGTAGCCGGCGGTGCCCTTTCAACGTAATTATCCTGGCATTTGTCTGAAGCGTTTTAGGGAAATCACGAAAAATTTGAATCAGGATGGTCGCACACAGGTTTGAACCGTCGTCCTCTCGGATGAGAGTCCATTGTGCTAACCACTGTGCAACCTCACTCGGTGCTGACAGAGGAAGAGGCGGGTTGTGTGTTACGTAATGTTGGGCTATCAGATTTCTTTTAGTTACTACCAGTCGTTACGTCAAGTCATACCCGATATTTTTCCACACCATGAAACCGGCATTTATCACAGCAGTGAGTCCCCAGCACATAGGTTGCCACCATACTAGACGAAGATGTCCATACATGGTAGGGCAAACCGTGACTCATCACTTGACACGAGTCAACGGTTCCCGGTCACAGAAACACCCAACGCTCAGTTTGTGCTGTGCTGCCTACTCAAAGGACGATAATTCCCTATTCTGGCTACTGCCATCCTCCAACAAATGGTGCGGAGTGACACACATTGTAGCAGGGAGTCCTTTATTGTTCTTCGATGGGGCGCAGAGTTGTGAAGGGATTCAGACGTTCTTCGTGCACAAGACGGTGTTCCCATGTAGCTCGACATCCTGCCACTGTCAGATCTGAATGTCCCAAAATTCAGGATTCGATCAGCTGGCCAAACGAAGACCCACAATGAGGCCTCTTTCAAATACTGTCAGGTGGCGATAAACGTATCACAAGAGATAAGTGGCATCTCACGTCTTTCACAGTGACTACTCAACATTTGAGGCTGTTCACGCCTCTTACACTACTGGCCATTAAAATTGCTACACGAAGTAGAAATGCAGATGATACACGGGTATTCATTGGACAAATATATTATACTAGAACTGACATGTGATTACATTTTCACGCATTTTGGGTGCATAGATCCTGAGAAATCACTACCCAGAACAACCACCTGTGGCCGTAATAACGGCCTTGATACGCCTGGGCATTGAGTCAAACTGAGCTTGGATGGCGTGTACAGGTACAACCGCCCATGCAGCTTCAACACGATACAACAGATCATGACTAGCGTATTGTGACGAGCAAGTTGCTCGACCACCATTGACCAGATGTTTTCAGCTGGTGAGAGATCTGGAGCATGTGCTGGCCAGGGCAGCAGTCGAACATTTTCTGTATCCAGAAAGGCCCGTACAGGACCTGCAACATGCGGTCGTGCTTTATCCTGCTGAAATGTAGGGTTTCGCAGGGATCGAATGAAGGGTAGAGCCACAGGTCGTAACTAATCTGAAATGTAACTTCCACTGTTCAAAGTGCCGTCAATGCGAACAAGAGGTGACCGAAACGTGTAACCAATTGCACCCCATACCATCACGCCGGCTGATACGCCAGTATGGCGATGACGAATACACGCTTCCAATGTGCGTTCACCGCGATGTCGCCAAACACGGATGCGACCATCATGATGCTGTAAACAGAACCTGGATTCATCCGAAAAAATGACGTTTTGCCATTCGTGCACCCAGGTTCGTCGTTGAGTACGCAGTCGCCGGAGCCTCCGTGTGTGATGCAGCGTCAAGGGTAACCGCAGCCATGGTCTCCGAGCTGATAGTCCATGCTGCTGCAAACGTCGTCGAACTGTTCGTGCAGATGGTTGTTGTCTTGTAAAAGTCTCATCTGTTGACTCAGGGATCGAGACGTGGCTGCACGATCCGTTACAGCCATGCGGATAACATGCCTGTCATCTCGACTGCTAGTGATACGAGGCCGTTGGGATCCAGCACGGCGTTTCGATACGATAAACCGCAATCGCGATAGGCCACAATCCGACCTTTATCAAAGTCGGAGACGTGATGGTACGCATTTCTCCCCCTTACACGAGGCATCACAACAACGTTTCACCAGGCAACGCCGGTCAACAGCTGCTTGTGTATGAGAAATCGGTTGGAATCTTTCCTCATGTCAGCACGTTGTAGGTGTAGCCACCGGCGCCAACCTTGTGTGAATGCTCTGAAAAGCTAATCATTTGCATATCACAGCATCTTCTTCCTGTCGGTTAAATTTCGCGTCTGTAGCACGTCATCTTCGTGGTGTAGCAATTTTAATGGCCAGTAGTATACATTTCCTACTACGCCTGTTAACAGTACTAAAGACGATTGACTCTGATGGCCGTTCTACTTATCACAGTGAGTTGCAAGACAAATCATTTAAATACTCGCCGAAGGTGTTTACGTGTACGAAGCTACATTGAAATCCGTCCAAATTGTTAAAACAAGAAAAAATAGCTTTTTTGGTAACTCTCTAAGACTGAAGTAGACGACGCACAACGAAGAAATTATGTAAGTCGCACGGAAATCGGTAGATGTGATGTACATGAAAAATGGGGTGATTTATTCATCTGAAATATTTTCACGCGTTGGTCCACCTGTGGCCCTCATGCAAACGGTTATTTCCCTTGGCATTAATTGAAAGAGTTCTTGGATGTCCTCCTGAGGGATATTGTGCCAAATTCCGTCCAACTTGTGCGTTCGATCGTCAAAATCCCCATCTGGTAGGATGGCCCTTGCCATAATGCTCCTAACGTTCTAAGTTTCGGAAAGATCTGGAGTCCTTGGTGGCGCAGGCATGGTTTGGCATGTACGAAGACAAGTGGTAGAAACTCTCGCCGTGTGGGGGCATTCATTCTCTTGCTGAAAGGTAAACCACCGATCGCTTGTCATGAAGGACAAGAAGAGGGGGCGCAGAATATCTCCAATGTACGGCTGTACTGTAAGGCTGCCGTGGATGACAACCAAAGGGGTTCCTCTATGAAATGAAATGGTACCCCAGATCATCACACCTGGCTGTCGGACCGCAGGGTGGATGACTGTCAGGTTGGTGTCCCACTGTTGTTCGAAACAACTTCAGACGCCTCTTCGTTGGTCATTGCGCTCAGTACGAAGCGGGACTGTTCACTGAAGACAATTCTGCTCCAGTCAGTGAGATTACAGGCCGAGAATACGTCTGGAAAAGTCCGAGACAGCGGTGGGGCACGGCCAGACAACCAGGACTGATGTTCTGGGATGTTATTTCGTGTCATAGCAGGATCCCTTTGGTTGTCATCCACGGTTCCCTTATAGCACAGCTGTATGTTGGCGATATTCTACGCCCCAGTTTGTTGCCCTTTGTGGCAAGCCGTCCTAGGCTTACATTAATAATGCCTGTTCACTTAGGACCAACGTTTCTGCTGTTTGTCTTTGTGCTTGTCTAACCCTACCTTCACCAGCAATGTCAACGGATTTTTTCTTCAGCCAGTTGTTGACAGCATTCTGTAGCTCATCGTCGGTCGTGAGATGCTGAGTGACCATCCAGGCCCTCATATTGGGGAAGGGATGAGAGTCGCTTGGTGCCACGTGCGTACGCACTGTCGTGAACGAGAACGATTTCTTAGGTAATCATCCTGCCTTGAACTGACTTACGAAGCTTAGTGAGAATTTCACAATAAACCCATATTGTCACAGTATTCTCATTAAATCTCTTCTCAAAACCGTTTGCGATCCGAAATAAACTGCTGCTTTAAATCTTTGTGCTTACAGAGGAAATGAGTGTAGATCCAGTGTTTGTGTTGTGAACTGGGGTCGCCTGCCACTGAAAACGACTAATAAAGGTGTCCTGCTAGGACAGATGCATGGGTTCTAGGGTAGCACACACAAAGAACGTAACGCAGAATTGTCAATGGTAAAATATATTACTCAAATTTGGTAACGCTGGTTACAACAATTGTAGAATGCATGTTTATACTGGTTATAATGCTTTAACTGCAGTTCCATTAACTCCAATTAATTAATGCTCTCTGACTGAAGTCGGAAAAGAACTGATCTTCTGTCTTGATGTACTATTGGAAGAACAGTTCCAGACTAACAGTACTCAGTTAAATCTGTAGGTAAGCCGTCTCTTCCCATATACAATAACTCTACTCACTGTTCTGTTACTGCCGCGCGGGGTAGCCGTGCGGTCTCAGGCGCCGTGTCACGCTTCGCGCGGCTGCCACCATCGGTGATTCGAGTCCTCCCTCGGGCATGGGTATGTGTATGTGTGTTGTCTTTAGCGTAAGTTAGTTTAGGTTAGATTAAGTAGTGTGTAAACTTAGGATCCGATGACCCCAGCAGTTTGGACCCATACGACTTTCCACAAATTTCCAATTTGTTCTGTTTCTACCGAAGACTAACCATTGTCTGTCTATTGCCCGCTGTTTCTGTCTCACTCGACTACTTGAAGACACTGCGAACGTTCTGCAGGAACTTCCTAGCAAAACTCGGCCAGGCTTACAACTTGAAACTCACTAATCCCGTTCGTGCACGTTTACTTGAGCGTGCGTCTCCCTCTTCCTGGTGGCGTTGCCGCTCCAGTTGGGGACATTCTCGCGGGCACCGTGGTTGGTTTGCACGCAGCGATGTTCCTACTGCGAATGGACGTCCACGGTACTTCTAGTACGAATTGTCGCAAACTCTTCGTGTGTGGTGTCTCAGTACAGAACAATTTGGGCCGCTCCTTAGTGTCAGAGTTCATGTGAAGGGCCCACGGCTTGCCCCTGGCCACGATTTGTTCAACCCCCCCCCCCCCCCCACCACCCATCTGTTCTTCAAGGAATGCCAAGGCCCCAACCTTTATTTCAGTTTTGTTAACATCGATATGACATTTGTTACCCACCATGCACACGACTTATGACAACCCAACCATCGTCAGAAAGTACGGTAACTGTGGCCGAAGTCTTACAAAAAAAAAATGGTTCAAATGACTCTCAGCACTATGGGACTTAACATCTGAGGTCATCAGTGCCCGAAACTTAGAACTACTTAAACCTAACTAACGTAAGGACATCACACACATCCATGCCCAATGCGGGATTCGAACCTGCGACCGTAGCGGTCGCGCAGTTCCAGACTGAAGCGCCTAGAACTGCTCGCCCACACCGGCCGGCGAAGTCTTACACCCAAAGTTTTGTCTACATGTTTCACAAATCCAACAGTCACACCTGAATGTCTTTCTCGACATCTCGCATTGTGTGTGTGTGTGTGCGGCCAGCCTTGAATTTTCTGCATCACTCCCTCACAACTCCTAATGACATCTCAAAAGAAACATGCGACACAGTCGACGATGAATCTTGATGACTCGTTCTGCTTGCAGGAAGCCAATCAACAAACATATATCGCAACTGGCCGGAGACTCAATAACACCGTCTGTACCAGTCGGTTGCTAGTTGCACATTGACGAAAATAGCAGCGACGTGATTCTTAAGGCTTTTTTTCCCAATTATGCGCAAATCATGAAATTGCAAGTATTTGTTTGTTTGTTTTTAATAGCCAATATAAGTCTAATTTATGAGTAGCCCTTCCATGTGTAGAGCTGTCGTGTCATGTGCCTCAAACCTACACGCTGATGTTATAGGTTGGAAACAGGTCAAACTACAGCTCATCGTATCTTCCTTAGTTTACTAAAGCAAACGAAGATTTGATCCTGATAACAAAAAAATGCTTTTGAAAGTGCATTTCATGTAGGGGAAGGTGGGATACAGCATAAAACGGAACAAAGTATAAGATTTGAATTTGTGTGTAGTTTGTCATTTTGATAGCCTTCCTTGTGTTAATCCCATTTACAATTGTCAATTGTTAGCCACTGTTCTTTGGAAGGGACTGGAATTCACTTTTGTTGTGCAGTTAAAAAATATCTTAAGAGGTATGTAAACGAAATTTGGTATAGTAATGAACAGTCTCTCTATTGCTTACAGTCGCCAATAATTCTTCTGATTATGAGCACTATGGCCACAGCATATACAGGGCTATTACAAATGACTGAAGCGATTTCATAAATTAACTGTAGCTCCATTCATTGACACATGGTCACGACACACGACAGATACGTAGAAAAACTCAAAGTTTTGTTCGGCTGAAGCCGCACTTCAGGTTTCTGCCGCCAGAGCGCTCTAGAGCGCAGTGAGACAAAATGGTGACAGGAGCCGAGAAAGCGTATGTCGTGCTTGAAATGCACTCACATCAGTCAGTCATAAGAGTGCAACGACACTTCAGGACGAAGTTCAACAAAGGTCCACCAACTCCTAACTCCATTTGGCGATGGTATGCGCAGTTTAAAGCTTCTGGATGCCTCTGTAAGGGGAAATCAACGGGTCGGCCTGCAGTGAGCGAAGAAACGGTTGAACGCGTGCGGGCAAGTTTCACGCGTAGCCCGCGGAAGTCGACGAATAAAGCAAGCAGGGAGCTAAACGTACCACAGCCGACGGTTTGGAAAATCTTACGGAAAAGGCTAAAGCAGAAGCCTTACCGTTTACAATTGCTACAAGCCCTGACACCCGATGACAAAGTCAAACGCTTTGAATTTTCGGCGCGGTTGCAACAGCTCATGGAAGAGGATGCGTTCACTGCGAAACTTGTTTTCAGTGATGAAGCAACACTTTTTCTTAATGGTGAAGTGAACAGACACAATGTGCTAATCTGGGCGGCAGAGAATCCTCACGCATTCGTGCAGCAAATTCGCAATTCACCAAAAGTTAACGGGTTTTGTGCAATCTCACGGTTTAAAGTTACGGCCTCTTTTTCTTCTGCGAAAAAAACGTTACAGGACACGTGTATCTGGACACGCTGGAAAATTGGCTCATGCCACAACTGGAGATCGACAGCGCCGACTTCATCTTTCAACAGGATGGTGCTCCACCGCACTTCCATCATGATGTTCGGCATTTCCTAAACAGGAGATTGGAAAACCGATGGATCGGTCGTGGTGGAGATCATGATCAGCAATTCATGTCATGGCCTCAACGCTCTCCCGACTTAACCCCATGCGATTTCTTTCTGTGGGGTTATATGGAAGATTCAGTGTTTAAACCACCTCTACCAAGAAACGTGCCAGAACTGCGAGCTCGCATCAACGATGCTTTCGAACTCATTGATGGGGACGTGCTGCGCCGAGTGTGGGAGGAACTTGATTATCGGCTTGATGTCTGCCGAATCACTAAAGGGGCACATATCGAACATTTGTGAATGCCTAAAAAAACTTTTTGAGTTTTTGTATGTGTGTGCAAAGCACTGTGAAAATATCTCAAATAATAAAGTTATTATAGAGCTGTGAAGTCGCTTCAATCATTTGTAATAACCCTGTAATTTTGTATCAAACTGCCTTGCAAAATAATTCATAGTGTTCTCCACTTTCCTTCGAAACTTATGCAACTATGTAAAACTGCCATATGGTCCACAGTGCAACAATGTACAATGATGTAAATAGTGCGACAGTACAACACTGACAATGTTGAGGGTCAAAGCGAGTCACAGAAAGACCCTTCTAATACACCCTCTGAGGATGACGTACCACAGCAGAATTTTGTTGCTCCTGATACTTCTAGATGTTTCCCTAAAGGTGATTGGAATAAATGAGCAAATGAAAAAAAAGTGAGAGAGGAATGAGTTGCATTCAAATAGATCACCAATTTAAAAAGTGTTGGAGGGTCACTCAAGGTGGCGAATGATAAAACAGCAAAAGGAAACTGAAATAACAAGAGAAATTTGTTCTTAAAATAATGTGATTTGACTCGACATCTAAGTACAGAAGACGACTAAAAAAAGTTCCTTGTTAACGCGTTCTATGAACAGAACAACGAAATTGAGAATTTCAGTAACAGACGTAAATATCTAAATTTGCAAATATCGAGCTAGCTCCAGTTGACAATGTAAAACAACTCGTCGGAAAGTTTCAAACAATAGCACAGAGTGAGTCTGAACCTGTTTAAATAGAAATTGACGGTTGAACGCGACGCGTTTGGGAATGTGATAAAGATGATCCACAGGTTACCACTGACGAAGTAAAAAAATTACTAATAAGGATCACCTATGCGATTGACGAATTATGGAATCAAGTCATGAACGTCGCGAATAGAATTCAGCAACGCAGAAACTTCTCGGTTTTCACGCCTGGCAAAACCAGTGTATTCACTGCAGAGCTTGTGGCCATACCTCGTGCACTTCAGTACATCCGTTCATGTTCTGGTGTGTCGATTCTTTTCTGATCTGACTCCCTGAGCACTTACGAGCTGTCCACCAGTGCTACCCTCAGCATCCTTTGGTAGCGAACATCCAGGAGTCCATCTCTACCCTGCAACGGTCCAGTCGTTCAGTGGTGTGTGTGTGTGTGTGTGTGTGGACCCCAGGACACGTCGGAATCCCAGGTAACGAACTTTCTGACAGGCTAGCCAAACTGGCTACGCGGAAACCGCTCCTGGAGATGGGGATCTCTGAAACTGACCTTCGTTCTGTCTTGCGCCGCAAGGTTTTTCGGCTTCGGGAGACGGAATAGCTTAACAGTATGCACAACAAACTGTGTGTCATTAAGGAGACTGCGAATGTGAGGAAGTCTTCCCTGTGGGCTTCTCACAGAAACCAGTTGTCCTTTGTCGACTCCGCATTGGCCATACGTGGCTCACATATGGTTATCTCCTCCGTCACGAGGACCCGCCTCAGTGTCGCTGTGGCTCCCAAATAGTGGTCCACCTCTTGCTGGACTGCCCACCTATAGCCGCTCTGTGGCCGAATTTCAACTTTCCCAGAGCCCAAGCTTCGGTGTTAGGAGACAATGCCTCAACAGCAGCTTTAGTTTTAGGTTTTATTTGTGAGGGTGGGTTTTATCATTTGATCTGAGTCTTAGTACATGTCCTTTGTCCCTCTGTGTCCTCCACCCTAGAGCTTTTAGGGTGGAGGTTTTAATGTGTAGCCGACTGGCTGGCTTCTCCTTTTTTATTCTCGTGGTTATCCAGCCATCGTAATCTGCTTTATTGTTTTTAATCTCCTTTCCCTTTTCCTTGATCTCTCTGTGGGTTTCTTGTCCCGTTTTGTCCATTGTAGTCTTTGTTGTCCTTCTGTTATTCTTGTGGTTCTTCCTTTGTCCTGTTATTGTGCCGTACGTCTTCTTTGTTTTCTTCTTTCCCTTCGGCAATTATTCTACTGGGAACAAGGTTTAAATGCCTCTGAGCACTATGGGAGTTAACATCTATGGTCATCAGTCCCCTAGAACTTAGAATTACTTAAACTTAACTAACCTAAGGACAGCACACAACACCCAGTCATCACGAGGCAGAGAAAATCCCTGACCCCGCCGGGAATCGAACCCGGGAACCCGGGCGTGGGAAGCGAGAACGCTACCGCACGACCACGAGATGCGGACTGGGAACAAGGGACCGATGACCTCACAGATTGGTCCCTTCCCCCCCCCCTCCCCCCTTTTAAACCAACCAAGAATTTAAACGACTAAAATGCGAAGGGTGGGAAACTATGTAAACTAATCTTAGGACGAAAGGGTTTATAAGTCTGTTAAGTAATGTAGCCTAGTACGGTTTAGAGTGAAGCATATTCCAATGCAATCTTAAGAGTAAAATTAAAATTTCGAACCAGCTTAGATAACTGAAACTATTCGACGTTCCGATATACACTGAAGCGCCAAAGAAACTGGTATAGGCAGGCGTATTCAAGTACAGAGATATGTAAAGAGACAGAATACGGCGCTGCGGTCGGCAACGCCTTTATAAGACAACAAGTGTCTTGTGCAGTTGTTAGATCTGTCACTGCTACTACAATGGCAAGTTATCAAGATTTAAGTTAGTTTGAACGTGGTGTTACAGTCGGCGCACGAGCGACGGTAGTGATGAACTGGGTAATTTCCCGTATGACCATTTCACGAATGTACCGTTAATACCAAGAATCTGTTAAAACATCAAATCTCCGACATCACTGCGGCCGGATAAAGATCCTGCATGAACGGGACCAAAGACAACTGAAGAAAATCGTTTAACGTGGCAGAAGTGCACCCCTTCCGCAAACTGCTACAGATTTTATTAATGGGCCATCGACAAGTGTCAGCGTGCAAACCATTCAACGAAACTTCACCGATTTGGGCTTTCGGAGCTGTAGGCCCACTCCTGTACCCCTGATGAGTGCACGACACAAAGGTTTACGCCCCTCCTGTGCCTCTCAGCACCGACATTGGCCTGTTGATGACTGGAAACATGTTGTCTGGTCGGATGAGTCTCGTTTCGAATTGTACGAGGGCTATCCACAAAGTACATTACGTTTTGCAATTAAAAATAAATAAAGTATTGGAAATGTCTTTTTTAATATATACAGATGAAAGCCACACTTAAATACTACTTTTCTACATAGTTGCCATTTAAATTAAGGCACTTATCGTAGCGATGGACGAGCTTGGAAATTCCTTCGTCGTAAAATTCGGCCGCCTGCGCCTTGAACCACGTGGTTAATCAGTAACCCGGTAGAAATACGATTTTTGTGGATTTCCTGGAAAGAGGCACTACAATAAACTCTCAAAGGTATTGCCAAACTCTGCACAACCTTAGAAGAGCAATACAAAACAAGCGCAGGGGAAAGTTGGGCTCAAAGATCTTGCTGATTCACGACAACGCCCAGGCCCACACGGCAAATGCCACTCGTGAAGTTCTCGAATCTTTTAAGCGGGAGTTGTTTCCTCATCCGCCGTACAGTCCCGACCTGGCACCGAGCGACTTCCACTTATTGCCAGCAATGAAGAAGTGGTTGACTGTGCAGCGTTTTGATGACGACGCACAGCTTCAAGAAGAGGTAACCACGTGGTTGAAGGCGCAGGCGGCCGAATTTTACGACGAAGGAATTTCCAAGCTCGTCCATCACTACGATAAGTGCCTTAATTTAAATGGCAACTATGTAGAAAAGTAGTATTCAAGTGTGGCTTTCATTGGTATATAATAAAATAATTTTCCAATACTTTATTTATTTTTAATTCCAAAACGTAATGTACTTTGTGGGTAGACCTCGTATTGACAACTTTATGAATCCATGGACCCTGCGTGTCAGCAGCGGAATGTTAAGCTGGTGGAGGTTCTGTAAAGGTGTGGGGCGTGTGCAGTTGCAGTGCACGTCTAGAAACGATTCTGGCAGGTGACACATACGTAAGGATCCTTTCTGATCACCTGTAATCATGTCCATCTGACGGACTTGGGCAATTCCAGCAGGACAATGTGACACCGCACACGTCCAGAACTGCTATAGAGTGGCTCCAGAAATATCCAGCGTTTAACTCTTCTTCTGGCCACCAAACTACCCAGACAAGAACATTGTGGAGTATACCTGGGATTCTTTGCAAAGTGCTGTTCGGAAGAGATCTCCACCCCCTCGTACTCTTGCGGATTTGTGGACAGCCGTGCAGGATTCGTGGTGTCACTTCCCTCCAGAGGACTACTTCAGACACTGGTCGAGTCCATGCCACGACGTGTTGCGGCACTTCTGCGCTCTCGTGGGACCCTACAGGATATCGGGTAGGCGTAGCAGTTTCTTTGGCTCTTCAGTATATAAACATTATCATCGGCGAACAGGTCCATACGACTCCTACGTTAGCCACCAGCCCTTTAGGATTTATCGTGCACTTAGACGCAAGGCCAGTTGCAGGAAACAGGAAGAAACTCCGGTGTACCGAGTGTTGAACTCGAGAAAACAGAGTCTGCGATGGAGCGAGAGCTGAACAATTAGCCTCTGCTGTCGCAGTGGATGTTTCAAGACAATTTATGTCTCTATACGAGGTCCTGAGCTTCGCCAGGAGTCACCGTACGGCAGAGATCGGAAAGTCTCCAAGTGCGACTCAGCGCTTCTACAGACTTGCCCGAGAGGCAAAAACCTGTGAGCGCCGTACTGCACAGTGCAGAGAAACCGGCGCCAAGAACTCTCCGTCTTACGTGGTGCTGTGAGCTGCGGGTCTCACGGCGAGCGAGTGAGCGCGCCCCAGGATGGTCAGGCGAAGCAGGTGTGTGAGCCAGCCGCCGCGCGCGGACCCCGCCCCCCGCGGCCATGCGCGGGCTGGCGCCACGACAAAAGACGGCGTCGGCGGACCGCTCGCCAAGACGTCGCTCTTCGGCCGGCGCTCTATTTTTGTGGGCCTCGGCGTCGCCGTTCCGGAGGCCGGGCGAGTCCGCTGCGACCCACTCTAGAGCTACAGCTACATCTACACTACTGGTCATTAAAATTGCTACACCAAGAAGAAACGCAGATGATAAACGGGTATTCGTTGGACAAATATATTATACTAGAACTAACATGTGATTACATTTTCACGCATTTTGGGTGCATAGATCCTGAGAAATCACTACCCAGAACAACCACCTCTGGCCGTAATAACGGCCTTGACACGCCTGGGCATTGAGTCAAACAGAGCTTGGATGCCGTGTACAGGTACAGCTGCCCATTCAGCTTCAACACGATACCACAGTTCATCAACAGTAGTGACTATCGTATTGTGACGAGCCAGTTGCTCGGCCACCATTCACCAGACGTTTTCAATTGCTGAGAGATCTGGAGAATGTGCTGACCAGGGCAGCAGTCGAACGTTTTCTGTATCTAGAAAAGCCCGTACAGTATCTGCAACATGCAGTCGTGCATTAGCCTGCTGAAATATAGGGTTTCGCAGGGATCGAATGAAGGGTAGAGCCACAAGTCGTAACACATCTGAAATGTAACGTCCACTGTTCAAAGTGCCTCAACGCGAGCAAGAGGTGACAGAGACGTGTAACCAATGGCACCCCGTACCATCACGCCGGGTGAACGCCAGTATGGCGATGACGAATACACGCTTCCAATGTGCGTTCACCGTGATGTCGCCGAACATGGATGGGACCATCATGATGCTGTAAACAGATCCTGGGTTCATCCGAAAAAATGACGTTTCGCCATTCGTGTCTCAGGTCCGTCGCTGGGTACACCATGGCAGGCGCTCCTGTCTGCGATGCAGCGTCAAGGGTAACCGCAGCCATGGTCTCCGAGCCGATACTCCATGCTGCTGCAAACATCGTGGAACTGTTCGTGCAGATAGTTGTTGTCTTGCAAACGTCCCCATCTGTTGACTCAGGGATCGAGACGTGGCTGCACGATCCGTTACAGCCATGCGGGTAAGATGCCTGTCATCTCGACTGCTAGCGATACGAGGCCGTTGGGGTCCAGCACGGAGTTCCGCATTACCCTCATGAACCCACCGATTCCATGTTCTGCTAAAAGTCATTGGATCTCGACTAACGCGAGCAGCAATGTCGCGATACGGTAAACCGCAATCGCGATAGGCTACAATCCGACCTTTATCAAAGTCGGAAACGTGATGGTACGCATTTCTTATCCTTACACGAGCCATCACGACAACGTTTCACCAGGCAACGCCGGTCAACTGGTGTTTGCGTATGAGAAATCGGTTGGAAACTTTCCTCATGTCAGCACGTTGTAGGTGTCGCCACCGGCGCCAACCTTGTGTGAATGCTCTGAAAATCTATTCATTTGCATATCACAGCATCTTCTTCCTGTCGGTTAAATTTCGCGTCTGTAGGACGTCATCTACATAGTGTATCAATTTTAACGGCCAGTAATGTACATGGCACCTCTGCAAATCACACGTAAGAGCTAGGCAAAGGGTTTATCGAAGCACCTTCGCAGTAACACTATTATTCCACTCTGGAACAGCGCGCGAAGAAAACTAACACCTACATCTTTCCGTGCGATCTCTGATTTCCCTTATTTTATTGTGATAATCGTTCCTTTCTATGTAGGTCAGCGTCTACAAAAGAATTTTGTGTTTGGACGAGGATTTTGGTGATTGAAATTTCGTTAGAAGATCCGTCCTTTGTTTCAATTATATATTTTAAGTGTTCTGCCAATAAAATGCAGTCTCTGATCCGTCTTCCCTACAGCATTTTCTGTGTGTTCCTTCCAGTTTAAGTTGTTCGTAATTGTAATTCCTAGATATTTAGTTAATTTTATTGCCTTTATATTTGTTATAAGTGACAACATGATCTGCAGACAGCCGAAGACGGCTTCTCAGATTGTCTCATAAGTCGTTTATATACATCCGGTGTAAGGTGGTTATAATTTCGCACCTTACAAGGTCTCATCTACATACTTTGCCATAATTTACAATCGGAATTACGTATCATTTGATAGGTTGTCAATCGTTATATGAATATTTAAAGAAGACTGACATTGTCACGTACACCTTTTAAATAGTTTTTAACGCTTATTGCATGAAAGGTGATGGATTGCGTATTATGAAAACGGCGTAATGAATGATTGCTTATACTAGCAGAGGCTGGAACGCCAGTGGAAACGAAACGGCAGGCGTAACTCTGGCAGTGGGTGGAAAAGCCCGCACAGGTTTATTGGTCCAGCGTAACACAGGCTGTGTGATAGGAAATAGCAGGTGTAAGATCCTGGCTGCATAACACAGGAAGTAGCCCTAGATGGGCGGTCGGAGATCCTGAGCGCTGCACCACAATAGAGCGGCGACCGGCCGGTTTGTAGCGAAAATTAACGGGAATAGGGATTTACTCGCAAACTTCCCGCGCTGAACGACAGAAGAGTAAAATATGGTTGGTCGGCGTTCGGAAGAATCCGTAGAGAGGGAGAATGTGCAGTGGTTTGGAGAATATGATTCGAGTGTTGCAATGACGAGGGAGGGGAACCGAACGTTGATGGGAAGCTAGCGGTGGAGAGTGATAGGTCTTCCGTTTTGAGCGCTCTGACGCTCGCTCAGAATCAGCTTTTGATGGTACAGAAGGACTTGCTGTCTTTGCTCTCAGGCAATTTTATAGTTGGTGAACGGTTAGGTATTGTACTGTTGCGAACTTGTACGATTCTGGACTTCGCCTCCGGGTAGGGAGTCGCGAGTTCAGTGATTGAGAGCACTTCTTCTGTCTATACTCACGTTGAGACATTATCTGGACTTCGCCTCCGGGTAGGGAGTCGCGAGTTCAGTGATTGAGAGCACTTCTTCTGTCTATACTCACGTTGAGACGTTATCTGAATTCCGTCCTTGTGGCTGGGAGTTCGAGTTTATCGTCTGTGGAACAAAGAGAGGAGAAGACGGTATTAGATTATACTAGTCAGAGGACCGCCTTCTTCAGTCCTAGTGCTTGAATTTTATGGCTGGAGTTCTACCGCCGTCGCAACCGTGTACGAGAACCATCAAATCTTCATTTTAGTATTACGCTTTGTTTTAGTGGCAAATTGCAAACATTCTTTGACGACTTGGATATTTTTTCCTTTCAGTATTCTTACATAAACGAGGTCAGATACCTGAAAGCAAAAAATTATATTGGTTTTGCACTAACATAACAGAGGTCACGCGCCCGAGGCACATAAATAAGAACATAAGTTAACGAAGCTATTTTCATTAAATGAAATTTCAAACGAAACGTTCAGCTTTAATGAAATAGAACAATACAGTTTTTATGACGTTATTAGTTACGTAAGAAAGAAACAGGACGTATAAGATAAACCGCCTCCATTTATTCCTTTATAGCTATTGTTTGAGGTGTATGTATGTACAGTTTCCCCAGCAAATAAATATTGATATTTTGAAATGTTGTTTCAGTTCTCAATACTTTAACTGCTGAAGAAAATACGTTATGAAATTTGCCCTGGCTGTTAATAAACGTTGTCGTTGTTATGTCCTCATTTCCGACACTATGCCTTTTTATATCACGGATGGTGATTTGTAACCTCGCTTTCGCAGTTCGGTACTGAGTTAAGCGAATTGATGTGACTGACAAAACAAATGCACGCTGACGTAGCTGTGCCGTATCGTGATGGCCGTTCTTTTTGCTTCCCAAAGCTAAGGGCCCACGTTATTCCAGGTACGAAGTGCAATTTGTCATCGTGTCTACAAATCGCCTATATCAAAACCACAACACCTACGAAGGGAATCTTTCTGTACTAACAATATAATGGCGTTCAAAATTTATAGGACTCATTACGGACATCACGGACGCCGTCCCGAGATCACGATGGTAACGTACGAAGACAAAACAAAATCAATTCTGTGCATCTGAATGTTCACTCCAAAGACTTTTCTACCCTATGGCTGCCCTCGAAGGCTTCTTTTACTACAGTGTTTTGTTTTCCACTGCTTACAACATTAACAACCTTGCAGTCGTAGCACCGTTGGTGCATGGTGTGCGTGTGTTACTGGAAATGAACTATCTGCAACATTTAAGCATGAACGTCCATAGAATCTGATTCCACAAAACGTTACTTCTGTGTGTCATTTCTACCACAGTACCTGATCAGTACGCGACATAAAAGTTGGTAGCAGTGTGAGAGACAGAAAAAAATATTTCTCTTGTGTGTACGTCTATTTAGTTTTGTCTCTCTTAACGGCAACGAAAATAAACTTTTTTATACACGTCTATGACAAAGTTACTTTCGAATTAAGCAAGTTTCACTGGCCTCTTTGTATAATTCCTATTAAAAATTGGTACTTTAATTTTTGATGTTCATGTATCAACATTATGACAATTATATTATTGTAAGATTTCACGCCATTTTGTACTATCGGTAACAGGTGGCCACACATTTAGTATATGGCCACAAATACGTTTCCATGGCAATAGAAAAGGTAACGGTTTTTGCTATTTCATTTCAATATAGATTTATTCGAAATTGTAATTATGGCTTTTACGGACCCCCGGCGTAATCTTCTCTACTCTACCACCTATCTTTACCATGTTCATAATCTCTCTTTTTTGTAACATACTAAGCTACGATCATTTCACACTGACAAGGGAACCATCAAAACTGTCAATCAGGGATTTTCATGAGTACCTGGCTAGCAGGTTTTCATGCAACGGTCCCTAGTTTCCGATAAAACTGATGAAGTTTTATGCGTATCCTCTATACACGCAATGTCAGCAAGTTAGCATAGGGCAACGGCTAGGGCTCACGGGTACCACGCGGGTGGTACGTAAAACTTCAACATGGATTTTCTCGGAAACTACCGGCCATACACGAAAAGACGCTAGCCTGGTACCCAGGACAGATATCTCTAACATACCGGAGACTCATGAAAATTTGTGATAAACGAGAATAATGGCCCACTTGTGAGACATAGAAAATTTTTGTTTCAGCGTATGAGATACATTTGTCGCTGCACGATTCTGCGAGGTGCGGGAGAGGTGCACAGAGAGATTCTGTTGCACACATCTTTAGAAACTGTAGATTTACTTAAAGGCTATAAGTAATAAGATGGATTCTTAATTCTCATTAGGTATGGGTGCCACCAACTAGCAAAGTAGTGACTGCTTTCAATAAAATTGACTATTAATTGCTATTACCGAACTAGGCATAAACACATGGGACTTAAAAGTTCTTTTCTACTCATGGTAGATGCAGCAAAACATACTTAGAAACATGCTGTCAGTGTTAGTGCACAAGGACGTAGAGACTGAGAAGCTCAAAGACTATACCACGAAATTTTTTGCAACAGGAACTGCCCTAATTGGATAAAAATTTGTCGCTGTGGATACAAGTTTAGAGAGACATTGGGTGGTTGGTTGGTTGGTTTTTGGGGGAGGAGACCAGACAGCGAGGTCATTGGTCTCATCGGATTAGGGGCGGATGGGGAAGGAAGTCGGCCGTGCCCTTTGTAAGGAACGATCCCGGCATGTGCCTGGAGCGATTTAGGGAAATCACGGAAAACCTAAATCAGGATGGTCGGACGCGGGATTGAACCGTCGTCCTCCCGAATGCGAGTCCAGTGTGCTAACCACTGCGCCACCTCGCTCGGTGGGTGCTTGAAGCACTGTGGTGACAACTTTTTCAACAAAAGGTTACGCAGTGGAATCTGAGAAGATGGAGTTGAATCATTTGGAAAAAGATTCATCTACAGCTACCGTTCAATTCGGCAACGAAATGCACACACTTCGTAGAATACAGAGAGTAGGGTACCGGCAAAGCAGTACTATAACCTTATTATCAACCATAACCGGCGTGTGCGAGCAGTGGGAACGAAACATTACTGGACGATGTAACACGTGAATCGAGACAGCGGGCCGTAGCTTTGAACGCTAAGAGCTTAGGTTGTTGCCATAAAACGTAAGTCCTTTGTATCTTAGAAAACAGATGTTCTGTTCCGCCCATAGTTCCTGTAAGTGAAAAATCTAACTTTAGGCTCGTATACCGTATTCATAATTTTGAGTCTAAAGGCCTAGACAACTTGTACAACCAGAATGAGATTTTCACTCTGCAGCGGAGTGTGCGCTGATATGAAACTTCCTGGCAGATTAAAACTGTGTGCCCGACCGAGACTCGAACTCGGGACCTTTGCCTTTCGCGGGCAAGTGCTCTACCATCTGAGCTACCGAAGCACGACTCACGCTCGGTACTCAAAGCTTTACTTCTGCCAGTAGGAGAGCTTCTGTAAAGTTTGGAAGGTAGGAGACGAGATACTGGCAGAAGTAAAGCTGTGAGTACCGGGCGTGAGTCGTGCTTCGGTAGCTCAGATGGTAGAGCACTTGCCCGCGAAAGGCAAAGGTCCCGAGTTCGAGTCTCGGTCGGGCATACAGTTTTAATCTGCCAGGAAGTTTCAACTTGTACAACCTTTACACTCAGATACTGCTAGGAGACTTGAAGTCTTGTGGTTGTTTCTTGTGGTGGTGGTAGTGTCGTCTTACGTCCTATCACTAGTTTGATGCAGCTCTCCACGTTAGTCTATTCTGCGCAAGCCCCTTCATCTCTGCCTAACTGCTGCAGCATACATCAAGCTGAACATATGTACTGTAGTCAAGTCCTGGTCACCCTCTACACTTTTTGACTCCAAGCTTCCCTCCCTTACTAAAGTGATGGTTCTGGGATACCTCAGGATATTTTCTATCAACCGGTTTCTTGATTTACTCAAATTGTGCAGTAAATGTCGTTCCCCTTCAGTTACACTGCCTGATGAAAGTAAAACACCGGGAATGCATGATTGGATGTCAAAGTAACTTTGTACACGTACACACCAACGGCACGTAAGTAAATGGTTACAGCTCAAATTCTCTGTGGCAGAGAGAATGGCCGTGTGTGAAAATACTGTTGTTCATGTTTAGTGTTGTTACTAGGCCAAGTAGGGTGTACAAAAAGAGAAACACCGCCCGAACAGGCCATGAAGGCCCAACGGTACAGACGAGCCGCCGTGTAATCCTCTGCCCACTGGCGTCACTGGATGCGGATACGGAGGGTCATGTAGTCAGCATACTGCTCTCAGACTAGTATGTCAGTTTACGAGAACGGAGCCGCTAAGGACACGGAAATAACGCGTACTTGTGTAAGACGGAGCTATCCGAACCTGACGTCAGTCTCCAGCCTGCAGGCTGGTCGAATCGTGCATTTTTGGCCCGATGAAATGTTATATGACATTAGTAACCACAGGATCGCATCTGGGATTCGTCTACCTAGTGTATTTTATTTAATCCCCCCCACCCCCACCCACCCACCCTCTCTCTCTCTCTCTCTCTCTCTCTCTCTCTCTCTCTCTCGGCGATCTGCGCATCGAAGATCATGAAATGATGAAATGGTGGCGAGACAGCACAACACCCAGTCACCTTGCAGACAGCATGTCTGTTCTGGCTGGGAATCGATCCCGTACCGACCTGTATGGCAGTCAGCTACACTGATCACTCAGCTGCGGACCGAATATAGTGTCGTGATGTTGGACTGCGTGGGAACGTGAGAGCAGGCACACGCAACACACGGTTCTTGACGACTTGATCGGTCCACCAAGAAGTAGGATCGCCACATTGTGAACCAAGCACATTTGGCCCATCCACATTGATGCCTGCCATCTCAGAGCGAGTAATGGACTCCCTGCAACATTCTGCGTCATCCAGCACCACTGACTCTAGCATAGCAGCATTTAAACTAGGAAATTACGGTCCCATGCGTAGCCTGCCTGTCAAACCACAAACGGCGCCTTTTGTAGTGCTGGAATGACCGAGAAACATTAGTCATATATGGCACCACACCATGTGTTCAGCGTCAACTGCGTTTCTTCATCGTCCAGGATGGCCATCGTCGGCAAGTATGGGGCCATCTGCGGACAATTTCCGTTCTTCCAGTGATATGGTGAGGCACTACGGTATTATTCCTGGCATTACGGTGTCGGCAGCCATCAGGTCAGGGCTGGTAGAGATTGAGGGAACTCCGACGGCATAGAGGGTAAGGTATGGTGGTGCCATTTTTCTGCAGGACAGTTCTAGTCTACACGTTACGTGTCTCTATTAACTGTCTGAGTGATGCTGAGTTGTTCCCGTGGCCAGCGAGATACCCAGATAGGTCTCCGATAGGATATGTGTGGGAGCAGCTCCGATGTCAACTCTGTCCCAGTGCCAATATCCAACATACCGTTGACCAGTTACAACACTTGTTTGACAGCCTGCCACAGGAGACGATACAACGACTTTATGATAGCGAGGCCTTCTTCTTTGTGGGTCATTGATGCTGTCCATCATGAGGGAATTCGGCTGGCCACGGGCGCTTATAGTACCAGACCCATACGCAGCCTCTGTGCTGAAGCAGGGAAACCGCCACTTACCATCCGGTGCCAGCTGTTCATGGTGAGCCAAGAATGTAAGTTCCTCGCAGCTCCAACTTCACCCGCACACCATACTGTTGTTCGTCCACATCTGGAGCGCCTTTTTGCCAACCGTTCACAAGCCACGATCCCATTTGGGATCCATGTGCAACATGTGCTGGAGTCACTCGCTGTGGCGCCAGTACGACCCCAAGTCCAAGGTTTTAACCGTCTGCCACCCTGGTTACTGGAGCGGCCCATAGTGATTTTAGATTTGGTGCTGTACAGTAGAGATAGCACTCCTGCTTCCGCTTTTAATGCGGTCTTTTTCTGCCGTTTTATCTGAGCACCACGACCATGTAGCTGTTTTTACGGGTGGGTCTAAGGAGGGTGACTCAGTCGGTTGCTCTGTCGTCTTCCCGAATCGTGTCCTCAAGGTCAGACAGCCTCTCGAATTTACCATCTTTGACGCAGAATTATATGCAATCTTGCGGGCACCGGAGCAGATGAGACATTCACCCAGCGTTAGATTTCTCGTCTGTTCAGATTCTCTGAGCGCCCTTTACTCTCTCCAGCGTTTGTACCCAGCAGATAACGTAACCCAGACTATCCAGGACGCCCACCTCCAACTACAGCGACTGGGGAAGCAGGTGTCTCTCTGCTGGGTACCAGGGCACATGGGAATTCTGGGGTGTGAAAGGGTAATCGAGCATCCAAGAAGACGTGTCGTGACCGTCAGGCCTTTCAGTGTTCTATCCCCCCTGCATGCCCTCACCTCGGTGTTGCGGTATAAAGTCCTGTGTCGCTGGGAACATGAGTGGCTAGAAGTGACCGACAACAAACTCCGCGTCGTCAAGCCCACAACTCGGCCGTGGCGTACTTCCTTCCAGACACGTCGACGGCACGAGGTCCTCCTTACTCATCTTCGTATCGGCCACAGCCCTATGAAGCATGTATTTTTACTTCGGCGAGAGGACCCTCCGATGTGTAGTGCTTCTGGAGTGCAGATCACGGTGCACCACATTTTATTGGACTGCATTTTATTTACTGACCAGCGGGCTGCAGCGGATTTTCCGGCGGATCTGCAGTCTATTTTATGCAATGATCAAACGAATGTGGTTCGCGTTTTGAAGTTTTGTGAATTGTCCCACATTTTTAACAAGATTTTGAAGAGATGTTTTTAATGTGTCAACAGGGTGGATGGCTCACCCAAGTTTTTTGTAAGTGGTCAGCCAGTCACACTTCCCTGTGCTGTTCTTTTAGCTCTTCTGTGTTTTGTTTTCCCTCTGTTTTAATTTCTTGATTAGCTATCTTGCCTCATTCGTTTTTGTGTATGTGGGAGTTCTGTGCGATAGAGTAATTGTGTGGTCATTTGGTGTGCATTCGTGTACGACAGTTTTCGTTCTTATCCACATTATTTTAATCACTGTTATGGCGCTGAGAAACTCGCCGTTGGATGCCCATAAGATCCGCAAACCACACACCCATTCCCAACCTAATCAGTGCGTGCATCCACGTCAGGGGACGTTCGGCGTCATGTTACAAAGTGGGCTCAAATTGTCAGGTTGTTTGTAAATTTTCTACATCTGCAACTACGTTGATATTCTGCAAATCACACTTGAGTGCCTGGCAAAGGTTTCATCTAACCACCCTCACATTGATTCTTTATTATTCCACCTTCGAACAGCGCGCGGATAAAACGAACATCCATATTTTTCCATGCGGGCTCTGATTACCCTTATGCGATTATGATGATCGTTTCTCCCTATGTAGGTCGTCGTCAACAAAATATTTTCTCTTTCGGAGGAGAAAGTTTGTGACTGAAATTCTGTAAGGACAGTTCTCCGCAACGGAAAACGCCTGTGTTTTAATGATGTCCACCCCAAATCCTGTATCATGTCAATGACAATCTCTCCACTATTTCACGATAATACAAAATGTGCTGCTCTGTTTTGGGCTTTCTCGATGTACTACATTAATCCTATCAGTTAAGGATTTATAACGATATGTTTACGTAATGTGTACACATAAACATACAGTTATAAATGTCCCCGTTCGTAGTGGCTAATTATAACAATATTTTTACTTTTGTGCTGTAACATATAGCTGTAATCAGCGGTGGAAATATATTTGCGAACGCCGACCGTGAGCGGCTGCTTCTTGTTGGATCGTCTGATCAGTCGGAAGTTGCATTGCAGAGGAGAGTAAATGCCTATTCAAAATATAATTAATTTTGGATAGCTCAACATGAATTTCCTAAGGGACCGTAGTTTATCATGCATTTACCAGTAGAATATGGCGCGGAGAAAATATTTCGCCGCATACAATTTCCGTCCGATTTCGACGAAAGAATTCGTGACTGTGAACTCTCTATTTGGCAGAAACATAAAGAAAATTAAATAACTTCATGAAGGAGTGAGACATAGATTCTATATTAAATAAATAGTCCATACACCAATTACATTTAAATTTGAATTTATGGCAATTAATAGATGAACTTACACTGCAATGAAAGATTTAACATGGATGCCGTTTTGCCTGGCACTTCTCTTCTCGTAATAAAAATAATTCCTTTGACGTTTTCACATACACGTCGCACAATAAATCTACTGCTATGCAGTATTGCCCTTATAGTATTGCACTTTTACTTTACACTAAAATATTATTATTTTTAACGATAATAATACGGCGGCAAGACATGCGCGTCCGACACAAGTTACAAGAGACAAGAGAAGAAAGAGTAACTGAGTAACTGTTCATCGAGAATATCTCGTACACAAAAAAAAGTGTAAAAATGCTCTTCTTCTGTCCGTTTTTCGCGCCGCGGTTTTCAAAGTCAATAACTCACTGCATCTCTGACGGCGCTTCGACAAACAAGTTACGTCACAGGTCGTTCACCTTTTACATTCTCGCAACATTATTTGTTAACTGTAGCTGTTGCCGAGCGACTGCTCGATTAGTGAATGATTTGAAATGATTAGGCAGTCACATAATGTTACAGATTCCACACTTCGCACCAGTGCTCCAAATTAGGACGGAAAAGCGTAGTACTGTAGGCAGTCTCTTTAGTAGATATGTTATATTTTCTAAGTGTTCTGCCAATAAAATTCAGTCTGTGGTTTACCTTTCCCACAACGTTTTCTGTGCGTTAACTTGTTCTTAATTGTTATTCCTAGTTATTTTGTTGAATTTACGGCCTTTGGATTTGACTGATCTATCGTGTAACCGAAGTTTAACAGACTTCATTTAGCACTCAGGTGGAAGACCTCACACTGTTCATTGTTCAAGGTCAATTGGCAATTTTCGCAGCGTGCAGATATCTTTTTTTCTAAATCGTTTTGCAATCTTCTGATGTCCTTACTAGACGACAAACGACGGCATCAGCTGCAAACAACATAAGACTGCCGCTCATATTCTTTCCTAAATCGTTTATGTAGATACGTAAAGCAAAGGGCCTATAACACTACCGTAGAGATCGCCAGAAATGACTTTATCTTTATTCGATGACCTTCTGTCAATTACTACGAACTGTAACCTCTCTGTCATCAGATCTCGAATACAGTCACATAACTGAGACGATATTCCATAAAATTTCACCACAGACGGCAATTTTATCTGATTTCGTAATCAATGAAATAACAGCACACCCCTATCGACTCGCGAAGTTTCAATTCATTTCGTCCTTCCCTTCTGGGTGCTTCACTCTTTATTCAGACAGTGCATATTCAAATTAGTTATTCGATATACTCACTTAATCTTCAGTATTCTTCTGGAGCGCCGCTGTTCAGAAGCTTGTATTAAATTGTTGCCTACAATAAGGCTTCACTTCCGCACAAGAATAGGCTACATTACCTTCAGATCTGACTTCGTAACAGCTGCATTTCTTTTCGATGTTAACAAGCGTGCTTGGAGACACTGACAATTTTTAACGTGTTTGGTACTAATTTGATGTTGTTATATTTAATTTTGTCCTAAGTACACTGCCTTGGATTTATTAGGACAGGATTTTTAAGGAGCCTCTTTTGCAGTATACTGTTCGAGGGAGTAAATGTGACACAAAGTCGGTCTCAGACTTGTATTCCTTGCACTATTTGTCGGGTCGTCAATTGGTGGTCGAGCGGGACAACTGGCCATCGTGTACGTTGCGTGTTATGTACGCCGCTCTCGTCTACATCTGGTTGGTGCTGGAGCTCAGATATGTTTATAAGATAAGTTTACTGGTCCAAGATCCACAAACTTAAAAAGAATTTCTGTATATGTAATTACTGCCTGTCCTTTTCAGGCGTTAGCTAAATTGTGTTTCATATGGAAGGTTACGAATGCATTTATCAACTGTGTCATGTACTGTATGTAAGTAAATTTTGTCACTGATCAGCTTGTTGCCGCGCGGGATTAGCCGAGCGGTCTTAGGCGCTGCAGTCATGGACTGTGCGGCTGGTCCCGGTGCAGGTTCGAGTCCTCCCATGGACATGGGTGTGTGTGTTTGTCCTTAGGATATTTAGGTTAAGTAGTGTGTAAGCTTAGGGACTGATGACCTTAGCAGTTAAGTCCCATAAGATTTCACACACATTTTAACTTTTTTTCAGTTTTTCTTCAGTATACTTCTCGAGATACTTACCCTTGAGATCATTTTATTGTAATCGCATTACTATAATCCCACGAAATTTACATCAGCCTCAGTTGCCTTCTGCCGTTTGATCTGTAACGATTGATCCTTATCATTCTACTGTTAATCATGGTGCGATAATCCCACGATAGTTCCATTAGAGTACATCGGCTGCTGCCGTCTGATGTGTAAGTAGTAATCACTATAACAATAAGCTGTTCAGAGAACTGTTATTTAATCCTAGTTTTTTGCTATTACTGATTTTATCTGTATCGGAATTATTGTCTCGAGGGCAAACTTGTGCCTGTTTAGACATCTCGTAACCACTCATTAGAGAGAATTTTTCATTACAGTTGGATTATTTACATGAATAGTACTTTGTTCAAAAATGGTTCAAATGGCTCTGAGCACTATGGGACTCAACTGCTGAGGTCATTAGTCCCCTAGAACTTAGAACTAGTTAAACCTAACTAACCTAAGGACATCACAAACATCCATGCCCGAGGCAGGATTCGAACCTGCGACCGTAGCGGTCTTGCGGTTCCAGACTGCAGCGCCTTTAACCGCACGGCCACTTCGGCCGGCAATAGTACTTTGTGTTCAATAAAAGATGAAAGAAGTTCTACCTCCTCCAAGATCCAGTCCTGCCACTTAGTTCTTTATGGGCGTTTCACGAGGCGTCGGTGTATCCCCTCACCAGTCGCCTTCCGACTTGGACATCTGAAGTAAAGTGGTAGCAAATTTCCAATACCCTCATCACGGCAATTGACCCTGGCCTCAACGGCCAGCAATTGTCGTGAGCGAAGAGATGAAAATCAGGGGGCACCAAGTCCAAAATCTATGGTGAATGATAAAACATCTCCCATCGAAACTAAAACCACAGCGAAAATCCAGTTAAACTTTGTGCAAATATATTGCAGACTATCTGTAGTATTCCCGAAAACGTTGCACTGGCGTCTTTGTTGCAGATGCATGGTTGACGACATATGGACGTTTAGTCGTGATATAGCCTAAGGGTTAGGCGTCCACTCGTGACATGATGTAAATCGGGTATCGAGTCCCGGTCCGGCACAAATTTTCATTGTCGTCATTCCATTATATAGATGATGGTTGTCCAAAATCGCAGCTGTGAATACGTCTAATGTGCGAAATGGAAGGGACATCTGTCGTATTGGTAGCACAGTGATTGACTTATGTCCAAAAAATGGCTCAAATGGCTCTGAGCACTATGGGACTTAACATCTATAGTCATCAGTCCCCTAGAACTTAGAACTACTTAAACCTAACTAACCTAAGGACAGCACACAACACCCAGCCATGACGAGGCAGAGAAAATCCCTGACCCCGCCGGGAATCGAACCCGGGAACCCGGGCGTGGGAAGCGAGAACGCTACCGCGCGACCACGAGATGCGGGCACTTATGTCCAGAGGAATGTCTTCCAATAATCGCAGCAGCAGCGTATCTTACTAGCTCGAGATAGCTGATTATATTTATATTCCCAGTGAAGAGACAGGAACTTTTTAAAAAACTTGATAGACCAATAGTGTTGTTCGTACACATTACTTTGAGTCGGTCGCTGTTGAGACACTGTCGGTAGCCCCTTCGTTCATCAACGTTGTCAGCTGATCAACAGTAGCACGTCTCTGCAGCAGTCGTTCACCCCTGTCACCTATGGCCCATGGTGCACCACACTTGCCTCGGCGCCACTTTTGGATAGCGCCATTTTGCCATGCACAGCAAACTTTAACCATGGCGGCACATGAACATTTTACAGACCTAGACGTTTCCGAAATGACTCCACCATTGGCCCAAAAGTAAACGATCATGCCCTTTTGGTTTTGAACGTCGGACTGATCGCTTCGTTTCGCCATTAACGCAACGACTGCACGGGATCCAGCGTCCACCCACATACCCTCCACTGCTAGTGCTACCGTCTGCGAGTGGTTATTGAACGTCGAACATAGGCGGTGGTCACATTAATGTTATTGTACCAGGTACCCCGTCCCTCGCACCAACTCATGTCGTGTGTACTCTATTTGGCACCACCATTGTAGTCGGGGCACTCGAACGTTTATGACGTTAGTAATTTTCTGCCAGGGGTACAGATAATGACTTGCTATGGATGAATAAGTGGCTGGTGAAGCAAAGATGTAAATGACAGGGGTGCCTTTCATAACCATGGTGGAGGTACCAATCTGGGGAGTTATAACTCTCTCCCAGCTCCGCCCGTCCTCTTTCTAAAGTTCTGTCGGCTGGAGACAAGTCCTCGTTAGCGGGCCGCTTCATACGTCATTTAAGCCCTCGCCGACCGGACGAGATAAAAATGACTTCGCCAGTGCGCCTGTCACGGAAGGGAGGAGGAGGAGGGGAGGGGAGAGAGGAGGAAATAAAAAGGGAGAAACGGACTCACGTGACAGCGAAGGCGTGAGGAGCGAAGCGCCGGGGGTGGACGGAGTGCTGCGGAGGAGGGAAGGTTGGAGGAAGACCTAAAAAATACTGGCAGGGAGTCGGCGCTCGCCGGTGGCAAAGCGCAGCGCCGTTCTTGCAGACGACCATGGCCCCTTACGGAGGCAGCGCTAAATTACTCGGACGGTAAAGGAGGCAGCGGGGAATGAACTGAGGGAGATGCCGTGGAGACAAGGAGCGGAGCCCCGCCGTCCATTTGTATCTGACAGGACATTGCGTGCCGGAGGGCGCGCCACATGATATTCTGCGAGCTTTGCCCATTAAACATCCTGGAGGCATTTTATTTCAGAGAGGGGGCCCATTTCATAAGCTGAAACAATGATAAGTGCTTTTCAGCAAAGTCCTTTACATTCCTTCTTTTTTTTAATATAAAGAGCTGCTGCGGAGCAATAGCCGCAGGAAGTCCTTGTAAGAAATTAATGGTCTAATGAAGGCGTGTAGAGGACATAATGACGGTCTTATTGCGACGTCCAAGTCACATACCTTTCTCACTTGCTCTCTCCACGAAAGTCTACTTGGCCCGTACAGTGACGACACGTTGTTGCGATAAGCAACCGCTCAGTCAATCGTGGCAGGAAGACCCATTACTGTATGATTGCACAATTGTAGAAAAATCACTGTAGCAGTTATTTCCATGAAACCTCTAGGAATACGCGTACAGAGCGAATTAAAGTGGAACGACCACATAAAACAGATCGCAGGAAAGGCACACATCAGACAGAAATACATTAGAAGAGCCCTCAGGAAATCTATTCCATCAACAATGGTGGTAGCTTACAAAACACTCGTTCGATCGATTCTTGAATATTGCTCGTCAGTTTGGGATCCGTATCAGACAGGACTGATACACGAAATAAAGCAGATCCAAAGATGAGCAGCACTTTTGTCACAGATGCGTGCGGTAAACTCGAAGGTGAGCGTAATTTCGAAGCGACTGGTTGGAATATCTGTAAACGTGCGAACCTGCCTATGTTTACTTTAATTGTTGCAACGGAATATTATCCTGGTTTGATTGTAAAATAATAATTACAATAAATTGTGGTAGTCTTACTGATTCTATCAGTGTATAACCAAGACAGTACCGAGACTCTCTTAAAACCGATACTCCAGTCAACAGGAAGCAATGTGAGTTCGCGAAAAATTTAATCCGGTCAAAATCTGTATGTGAGGAACATATGTACAGAACAAAAAAAGGCTTCAGTTGCCAGCAATTTTCTTAATTTATTCCACGACCGGTTTCGAAGCGTGAATCTTTATCTTGAAGTGGCACCAATTTCTTGAGCCATCGGTCTTCTGACCTGATGCGGCTCGCCACGAAATCCTCTCCTGTGGCAACCTCTTTATCTCCGCGTACCGTTTGCAACATACATACTTAATTATTTGCTAGATGTATTCCAATCTCTGTCTTCCTCTACAGTTTTACCCTCTACAGCTCCATGCAGTACCATGGAAGTTATTTCCTGATGTCGCAACACGTCTCCTACCATCCTGTCCCGTCTGCTTGTCAGTGTTTTCCACGTATTCCTTTCCTCACCGATTCTTCGGAGAACCTCCTCATTCCATACCTCACCAGTCCACCTAATTTTCAACAGTCTTCTGTAGCATCACATCTCAAACTCTGCGATTCTCTTCTGTTTTGGTTTTCCCACAGTCCTTGTTTCACTTCCGTACAATTTTGTCCTCCAAAAGTACATTCTCAGAAATTTCTTCCTCAAATTGAGGCGTGTGTTTGATACAAGTAGACTTCACTTGGCAAGGAATGCCCTCTTTCCTGCGCTAAATTGGTTTTCATGTTCTCCTTGCTTCATCCTTAGTGGGTGCTAAACTTCGTCAACTTTGTGATCACCAGTTTTGATGCTACGTTTTTCACTGTTCTCATTTCTGCTAAGTCTCATTATTTTCGTCTTTCTTCGATTTACTATCAGTCCATGTTCTATTCCCAGTAGACTGTTCATTCCATTCAGCAAATCTTGTAATTCTTCTTCATCTTCACTGAGGATAGTAATGTCATCAGCAAATTGCATCATTGACATCCTTTCACCTTGAATTTTAATTCCACTGTTGAACCTTTCTTTTATTTCCTGCATTTCTTCTTCGACGCGTAGACTGTAAACTGGGGGTGAAAGACTACAACCCTTTCTTATACGCTTCTTAAACCTAGCACTTTGTTCTTCGTCTCCCTCTCTTATTGATTCCTCTTCGCTCTTGCACACATTGCACGTTACCCGTCTTTACCTACAACTTACCCCTATTTTTCTCACAATTTCGTACATCTTGCACCATTTGACATTGTCGAACGCTTTTAGCAGGTCGACAAATTCTATGAACTTGTCTTGACATTTTTTGCTTCCATTATCAACAGTAAAGTCAGAACTGCCTCTCTGGTGCCTTTTACTCTCCTAAAGCCAAACTGATCGTCATCCACTACATCCTCAATTTTCTTTTCCAGTCTTCAGTATTCGATTTTTGTCAGCAGCTAGGAGCATGAACTGTTAAGTTGACAGGGTGATAATTCTGACACATGTCGGCAATTGCTATGTTCAGAATTGTTTGGATGATAATTTTCTGAAAGTCTGATGCATCGCATCACATACGTTCCCTCAATGAGTTTAGAAATTCTGATGGAATGCTACTGAACCCTCTGCCTTATTTGATCTTAAGTCTTCCAAAGTTCTTATAAATTCTGACTCTAATACTTGTTTCTCTATCTCTTCCCTATGGACTCCCGTTAGACGAGTCTTACCCGTCATAGAGGCCTTCAATGTTTTCTTTAGACCTATCCGCTCTCTCCTCTGCGCTTAACAGCGGATTTCCCGTTGCACACTCAATGTCACGACCCTTGCTTTTAATGTCACCAAAGGTTGTTTTGCCTTTTTTTCTCGATAGTGAAGCAGCCCTTCAGACGATTTCTTCACATTTTCCATTCAACCATTTCGCCTTAGCTTCCCTGAGCTTTTTTATTTATTTCATTGCTAACCGACCTGCCTTTCTGTATCCCTGAATGCACCTAAATATTTTTGTACTTCCTTCTTTCATCGATCAACAGAAGTATTTCTTCTGTTACCAATGGTTCCTTTGGAGTTACCTTCTTTGTACCTATGTTTTTCCTTCCTACCTTCCAACTTCTTCATGACTAGTCCCTTAAACTTCAGCTTACTCCTCATCACTGCTAAACTGTGATCTGGGTCTATATCCGGTCCTGGCCACGCCTTTCAATGCAGTATCGGTTTTCGAAATCTCTGCCTGACTATAGTCGGCCGCGGTGGCAGAGCGGTTCTAGGCGTTTCAGTGCGGAACCGCGCGAGTGGTACGGTCGCCGGTTCGAATCCTGCCTCTGGCATGGACGTGTGTGATGTCCTTAGGTTAGTTAGGTTTAAGTAGTTCTAACTTCTAGGGGACTGATGACCTCACTTGTTAGTCTCATAGTGCTCCGAACCATTTGAACCATTTTTCCTGACTATAATGTAAACTAACTGAACTCTTTCCGTATCTCCCGGCCTTTTCCGAGTATATCTTGTCCTCTTGTGGTTCGCCAGTACCAGCAAACGTTTACTGCAGAACTCAATTAGTGTTCCTCTTCTCGCATTCTTACTACCAAGCCCATATTCTCTCGTAACACTTCCTTTTGCTCCTTTCTCTACAATCACATTCTAGTTCCCCGCGGCTATTAGAATTACATATTGAGTTACCCGTTCAATATCCTCACATACCTCCTCTCTCTCTTCATTTTCAGTTTGCTACGTCGGCGTGTATACCTGACCTATAGTGGTCGTCTTTGGTTTGCTGTCGATCCTGATGAGAACAACCCTATCACTGAATTGTTCACAGTAACACACTCTCGGCCCTAGCGACCGGTCCATAACGAATCCTGCTCCTGTTATACCATTGTCTTCTGTTTTCATACTACTCTATACTCATCTGAGCAGAAATCCTTATCTGATTTCCAGTCCACTTCACTGATCCTTACTACATCTGCATCATCCTTAACTTTTCCCCTTTCAGATTTTCTAGCTTCCCTACCTCTTTCAAACTTTTGAAATTCCACGCCCTGATTCGTAGAACATTATCCACTCGTTGATTATTCAATCGTTGAAATGCGTATTACCGAGGAAGGCTTATTATTAATAATATATCTTCTCATTTTTCTTGTGCCTTTGTCTCGCCTTCGGTGCAGGTTCGCCGTGATTATGAGCGAATTTGGTATGGTTAGGTTAGGTTGTGGGCAGATACTTTTCCTCCCCAGGTGGGGAGTAACATAGTACCCAAAGTGTCTGCATGTAGTGTTATTTATGTGAAAGTGGGGAAAAAGCTTTCTAAATGTTTGGAATCACGTAACTCGGGATGGACATGGGTACCACCCCGGTACTGACATATTCGTATGTGGGAAACCGCCCAAAAACCACACACAGGCTGCCCGGCACACCGACCCTCGTCTCTAATGCACCGGGTTGCATCCTTTTATTAGGCTCACTGGCGGAAAATGTATCGTCTTTGAATGTCCTTGCAGTGTCAAAGCTTTTTTGTGAACCATGAAAAGTTGTTTCATACCGTGAGGCATGCTATCTCATGGTGGGGGTAAGTTAAAAGAGCCGATGCTTGCTTCATTATGTCTCTGCTTTAGTTACCATATGCGTCATGTATGAGGCAAGACCCTTCAGTTTGAATGAGCAGTGGTTGGTCATTCGGAAATTAAGACGCCAGATAACGTTAAAGCATATCAACAAACTAATTTTTCAAACAAAAATTCCATTACGAAAACGAGTAAAATTTGACTAATTTCTGCTCCCGCAGAGGCGTTTAAAAAGTCGTTCTTCGAACGCTGCATACGAGAACAGAAGTGGAAGGAACACTAATACGTTCAAACAACTTACGAGACTAAGGCAGGGTGACCGACAACCGCCAGGATAAACTCTAACGGCTTTGCCCTTCGCCACTCACTTCAGACAGTTTTGTGAAGTAGGGGCGTAGTTGTAAGACATATTCACATATGCTGGCCTCCTACGTACAAGCATATATGATCGATTGTTAATATTGATTGTCTGCCCACTAATAATAACGGAAAGCTGAATGACCTCCAACGACTATCAGGTAGAATTTATACAAGGACAACCTCAAGCAACCAAAGTACAAAATTTGTTGTAATCAACAAAAGTCTTGTATCGTGCGACAAAAGATTCGATTTCATGGCACTTCAAGTACTAAAGAGAGACCACTCAGAATGTTTCTCGCACGAGTAAATTATCTAGAGGGGATTTGTGCTAAATTATAGTAAACAATGTGCTGAATATTCTGATGCAAGCAAGTAATTTTTTAAAGTTTATAGCTACGGAAATTTGACACCGACTTGGATTTTATTTAGAACGTATTATACAGGGTAGTCCATTGATGGTGACAGGGCCAAATATCTCACGAAATAAGCATCAAACGAAAAAACTACAAAGAACGAAACTCGTCTAGCTTGGAGGGGGAAACCAGATGGCGCTATGGTTGGCCCACCAGATGACGCTGCCATAGGTCAAACGGATATCAGCTCCGTTTTTTTAAAAAGGAAACCCAATTTTTTGTTACATATTCGTGTAGTAAGTAAAGAAACAAGAATGTTTTAGTTGGACCACTTTTTCGCTACGTGATAGATGGCGCTGTAGTAGTCACAAACGTATAAGTACGTGGTATCACATAACACTCTGGCAGTGCGGACGGTATTTGCTTCGTGATACATTAGCCGTGTTAAAATGGACCGTTTACCAATAGCGGAAAAGGTCGATATCGTGTTGATGTATGAGTATTGTGATCATAATGGCCAATGGGCGTGTGCTGTGTATGCTACTCGGTATCCTGGACGACATCAGCCTAGTGTCCGGACCGTTCGCCGGATAGTCACGTTATTTAAGGAAGCAGGAAGTGTTCAGCCACATCTGAAACGTCAACCACGACCTGCAGCAAATGACGATGCCCAAGTAGGTGTTTAAGCTGCTGTCGCGGCTAATCCGCACATCAGTAGCAGACAAATTGTGCGAGAATCGGGATCTCAAAAACGTTGGTGTTGAGAACGCTACATCAACATCGATTGCAACCTTATCATATTTCTATGCACCAGGAGTTGCATGGCGACGACTTTGAACGTTATGTACAGTTCTGCCACTGGGAACAAGAAAAATTACGGGACGATGAAAGATTTTTTGTAGGCGTTGTATTTGGTGACGAAGCGTCATTCACCAACAGCGGTAACGTAAACCGGCATAATATGCACTACTGGGCAACGGAAAATCCACGATGGCTGCGACAAGTGGAACATCAGCGACCGTGGCTGGTTAATGTATGGTGCGCCATTATGTGAGGAAGGATAAATGGCCCCCATTTTATCGATGACAATCTAAATGGTGCAATGTATGACCATTTCCTACGTAATGTTCTACCGACGTTACTACAAGATGTTTCACTGCATGACAGAATGGCGATGTACTTCCAACATGATGGATGTCCGGCACATAGCTCGCGTGCGGTTGAAGTGGTATTGAATAGCATATTTCATGGCAGGTGGATTGGTCGTCGAAGCACCATACCATGGCCCGCACGTTCACCGGATCTGACGTCCCCGGATTTGTTTCTGTGAGGAAAGTTGAAGGATATTTGCTATCGTGATTCACCAACAACGCCTGACAACATGCGTCAGCGCATTGTCAATGCATGTGCGAACATTACGGAAGGCTAACTACTCGCTGTTGAGAGGAATGTCGTTACACGTATTTCCAAATGCATTGAGGTTGACGGACATCATTTTGAGCATTTATTGCATTAATATGTAGAAAAACATTGTGTGGAGTGACGAATCACGGTACAGAATGTGGCAATCAGATGGCAGGGTTTGAGTATGGCGAATGCCCGGCGAACGTCATCTGCCAGCGTGTGTAGTGCCAACATTAAATATCGGAGGCGGTGGTATTATGGTTTTGTCGTCTTTTTCATGGAGGGTGCCTTTCACTCCTTGTTGTTTTGCGTGTCACTATCAGAGCACAGGCCTACAGTGATGTTTTAAGCGCCTTCTTGCTTCCCACTGTTGAAGAGCAATTCGGGGATTGTGATTGCATCTTGCAGGGCTTGTGGCTTGTGGCGGACTGGTTACACGACAATGACATCCCTGTAATGGACTGGCCTGCACAGAGTCCTGACCTGAATCCTATAGAACACTTTTGGGATGTTTAGGAATGTCGACTTCGTGCCAGGCCTCACCGACCGACATCGATACCTCTCCTCAGTGCAGCACTGCGTGAAGAATTGGCTGCCGTTCCTCAAGAAACCTTCCAGCACCTGATTGAAAGTATGCCTGCGTGAGTGGAAGTTGTGGTCAAGGCTACGGGCGAGCCAACACCATACTGAATTCTAGCATTACCGATGTAGGGCGCCACACACTTGTAAGTCATTTCCAGCCAGGTGTCCGGATACTTTTGATCACACGGTGCATCAACGTCTGGGCCGGAATACTGGGTGGCAGGTATTTGGTCCCCTACATGTTGCGTGACTGGTTTAGTGCACAAAGGTATCATGCATTCCTTTGAAATTATCTGCATGATGCGTTGGAAGATGTTCCAATAGACTTTCGGTAGAGGATATAGTTGCAACATGATGGTGCACTTCCACTCTGGAAATAATGTGCGACATTATTTGGACACAACGTTTCCAGGGAAATGGCTCGGACCTGAAGGCCCACTTGTATGGCCACCGCGTTCACCTGATCTAAATCTCCTGGGTTTCTCCCTGTGGGGTACTTGAAGGAGAATGTGTAGTCTGCTCCGCCGACGAATGTGACGAATTGGTAGCTCGTATTCATGCTGTTCTTGTTACTGTGGACGCAGCTTTGCTGCAAGGGGTCCAGAGCTGCATGATCTGGTGGGTTGCGCAATGTTTGGATGTGGATGGAGGTCACTTTGATCATCTGTTGAGGACAACGTATTCTGTTGTGAAGGTCATGCGGTCATTGATATGGGCGTTATTATTGTCACTGGTTGCTAATATCCGACAGCTGAGCGCTCATATTACATGTAGTATAAATGACAGGTAGTTGTTGTGTTATTGTACCGTGCTATGATCTATAGAATCTCGATATTGATATTGTTTTTGTAGTTATTCTGCCCTATGACAAGTCATTTGTTTCAACTCTATTTCTTATCTGTCTAACCACGTATCTGTTATGTTCAGCGTTACAAAATTTTGTACATTTAAGAGACAGGTGGCCTAAGAAACGGTATATATTACCGTACGAAATGTCATAGTGAAATTAGCAAATAAAAAAATGCGTCCCAACCCAGGATCGAATCCTCGACCTCCGGCATGCTAACCCAAATCTATATCCACTGTACCAACTGTACAGCACGACTAAAATGTGCTGACAGATGGAGCGACCATGCATGTGATTACAATGTTGCCAGAGTGTCACTCTGTAACGTCCTTTTTCTGCCTGATCCACTCGCTGCAGAAATTTTGTGAGATACATTTTTTTATCGGTGGCATATGAGAAGTCGCGCTGCGAAGCCAGATTGCGTGAGATTCGCTTCACCCTATGTAATCATGAAATTTGGCAGGAAGAAATGTTTCACAACACAAGTTTCAGTTGATTCTAAATAATGGGAAGTGTGAAGTCATCCACAAGACCACTAAAAGGAATCCGTAAAATTTCGGTTATCGATAAATCACATAAATGTCAAGGCAGTAAATTCAACTAAATACTTAGGAATTGAAATTACGGACAAATCAAATTGGAACGGTGATGTAGATGACCAGGGAAAGCAAACCAAAGACCTCGATTTATTGGCAGAGCGCTTAGAAAACGCAACAAGTCTATTAAAAAGACTGCTTACACTACGCTTCTCCGCCGTCTTCTGGAGCACTGTTCTGCGGTGTGGCACCCATATCAGACAGAATTGACTGAGTGTAGATGCCCTTGTACCATCTTGAAATGAGGGGGGGGGAGGGGGGAGGGGGGGGGAAGACTGCCTCGGATATGATACGCGAATTATGGTGGCAGTCATTTTTTATAAAAAAAAAGGCGTTTTTATTGCGACTGGATCTCCTCATGAAATTTCAATCACTAACGTTCTCCTTATAGTGTTAAGTACCGGGTGATCAAAAAGTCAGTATAAATTTGAAAACTGAATAAATCAGGCAATAATGTAGATAGAGAGGTACAAATTGACATGCATGCTTGAAATGACATGGGGTTTTATTAGAACCAAAAAATTTCAAAAGTCCAAAAAATGTCCGACAGATGGAGCTTCATCTGATCAGAATAGCAATAATTAGCATAACAAAGTAAGACAAAGCAAAGATGATGTTCTTTACTGGAAATGCTCAATATGTCCACCATCATTCCTCAACAATAGCTGTAGTCGAGGAATAGTATTGTGAACAGCACTGTAAAGCATATCCGGAGTTATGGTGAGGCATTGGCGTCAGATGTTGTCTTTCAGCATCCCTAGATGTGTCGGTTGATCACGATACACTTGCGACTTCAGATAACCCCAAAGCCAATAATCGCACGGACTGAGGTCTGGGGACCTGGGAGGCCAAGCATGACGAAAGTGGCGGCTGAGCACAGGATCATCACCAAACGACGCGTGCAAGAGATCTTACACGCGTCTAGCAATACGGGGTGGTGGGGTGGTTCTAATAAAACCCCATGTCATTCCAAGCATGTGTGTCATTTTTTTACCTCTCTATCTACATTATTCCGTGGTTCATTAAATTTTCAAATTAATGCTGTCTTTTTGATCCCCCGGTATAATGGCGCTCACCTACATATTGCCGGCCGGTGTGGCCGAACGGTTCTAGGCGCTTCAGTCTGGAACCGCACGACCGCTACGCTCGGAGGTTCGAATCCTGCTTCGGACTTGGATGTGTGTGATGTCCTTAGGTTAGTTAGGTTTAAGTTTTTCTAAGTTCTAGGGGACTGATGACCTCAGATATTAAGTCCCATAGTGCTCAGAGCCATTTGAACCATTTTTGAACCTACAAATGGACAAATGATCATCATAATAAAATGGAAATCAGACCTCGCATGGAAATGTGTGTTCGTTTCCCGCGCGCTTTTCGATAGTGGAACAGTAGAAAAATAGCTTGGAGCTGGTGTGATGAACCACTTGCCAGGCACTTAACTGTGAGTTGCAGAGTAGGCAGGTAGATATAGATGTAGGCCGCTTCTGTCTCATGTACAAGCTGTGCACGTAGAGGTTATCACGGATGTCTGTTTTGTAAGGCCAGGTGCAAAGTGAGATTTAGTATTCCTCTGTACAGTTTTGTGTATTCACTTAGTCTGACGCTGAGTGACAAGTAATACTGCAACAAACATTAACGCCACACGGTATCACATGATCCCTGAGCTATACAAAAAATGTTGTAAACAAAATAAAATACTAAGCCTCTGAGAAGCTGTATCTTCTAGTTGCTGTAGATGCTTACAGGCCTTATTACAGAGTATATTGCAGCTGTCTCCCGTATGAGCTGGTCGTATAAAAGTAATCGTGAACCTCGGCTTGAGCAAGACCCGGTGAAAATTGTGATTTAAGAGCAGATGCCGAGGCGGCAGCGGTGAGGTGAGAAGCCACTGCGGCCGCCCCATGCAGCGAAGATAAGGGCGCGGCCGTATCCCACTTAGGGAAGTGCGGTCGGCAAGTTGGCGCTTATTTCCCAGGAGGCCGGCACCACCTGTGTTCTCCAATGACGTCACCCGGGCCCCTTCCCTCCACAACTCCCCTCTCCTGTATGCGTTTGTTTTTACTTCTGCAGACAACTACAAGCATCTCGTGTGTCGGCGACAGGCGTACAATTCTTGACAGGACACAGCTGTGCCTGATGGAACTGCTCGCTGACACCGTAAAGGAAACGTTGACTCACTGATGCTCAATGTGATGAACTTTCTCTTCTTCCTGTCATGGAGCTGCCACGGAAGTGGCCAGGCCAAGAACATCTGCCGTTAGGGCGATGTGCGATTTCATTACGGGATGCATCTACAGCATTGACGACGAAGGAAACATTAATCATCGGATGCTAGTTTACTTCCCGCTTTCCTGCGTATACGAAGGATGTGTCGTTAGTATGTTAAAAATAAATTAAACATAAAGTATTGCAAAACCAATTTTTAACACTCTCACACCTTTGGAGGTGCTCAGTGTTTCCTTGAAGAGTGCTTGATTTAATTTTCCCCATAATATGCGTTCCGTTGCGTTTATCGAACGATCATTCGAACTATGTGTGATTTTCTGTTAAGCATCTGAGAGCTACCGCGATACCGTGATTGCACAGAAAGGTACGGAAAAATTGAAGCCAACTGAAAAGAGGTGAGATGGAATTTAGGTCAACAGAAAATACGACAGCTTTGAAGTGGCATCGCAAAGGAGACGTGTGCGTTGCCGACATGCCCTACAGCTCCAGTGAAATCAGCTATGGAAATTGGCCACCGAACTCATACTGAAATTTTAAACCAAATGTGTTTTGGCTTACAATAAGTCGATGGGCGGAGCGGACAAATACGACGTGTTCTTAGATCAACGGAACACGTTTGAAAAACACTGAAAATGGAAAAAAAACGTTCTTTTGCTGCTTGGAAATGTGTGAGCTAAATTTCCAAGCCGCGCGGGATTAGCCGAGCGGTCTGGAGCGCTACAGCCATGGACTGTGCGGCTGGTCCCGGCGGAGGTTCGCGTCCTCCCTCGGGCATGGGTGTGTGGGTTTGTCCTTAGGATAATTTAGGTTAAGTAGTGTGTAAGCTCAGGGACTGATGACCTTAGCAGGTAAGTCCCATAAGATTTCACACACATTTGAATATTTTAAATTTCCACGCTATTTACAACGTTCATATTGCAATGGATAGTCCGCTCGCCCAATTTCATCTCAGCTTCATTCGTGAGATTTTAGAGACTTTCTACCTGGGCAGGATAGCATAAAAAAAATGGTTCAAATGGCTCTGAGCACTATGGGACTCAACTGCTGAGGTCATTAGTCACCTAGAACTTAGAACTAGTTAAACCTGACTAACCTAAGGACGACATAAAAGTTTTCTGGGTTTGGTACCGCGTCATAATGTAAAAAACTACTGCTGCTATAGAAAAGCCAACGTTTCGGCCACGATTGCAGCGGCCTTCTTCTGGGCCGCTGCAATCGTGGCCGAAACGTTGGCTTTTCTATAGCAGCAGTAGTTTTTTACATTATGACGCGGTACCAAACCCAGAAAACTTTTATGTCGACTGACTCTGGCCGCGGAAGCCTACGCACTTATAACCTAAGGACATCACACACAGCCATGCCCGAGGCAGGATTCGAACCAGCGACCGTAGCGGTCTCGCGGTTCCAGACTGCAGCGCCAGAACCGCGCGGCCACTTCGGCTGGCAGGATAGCATCAGAAGTTCGTCGATCAGATGAGGAAAATCCACTGCGGCTTCAAAGAAGGAACTTTCCAAGCATCGTTGAATCGTCAGCAAAACAACACGAATCTGTGAGTAGCCATATCGCATGCAGCAAGAACAAAAAACGAAAGGAATAGCGCTACTGCTGTAAACAATTCGATTTGGAACTGTATGCTGTGTCTTGTTTCGAAATATATCACACAAAAAATTTCTTATATTGCAGTTGGTTTAAAAGAAGGGCAGCAACAGCTAAATCTTACACATAGTTTAAGGAAATTTCGAGCAGTATACTACAGATGTTAAAAATCAATGACACTGAGGAGCATATAGCTGAATGAAAGCTCGGTAATCCACTGTAGCGGTAATACAGGATGGTTAGAAACAGCCTGAAAAGCTTTTTATCATGATACAGGTTAGGTTGTGCTAAGAGATAATTGTTAAGAAACAACTGAACATGTCGCCCAGTTTCCAAGTTCATTACTAGCTTTTCAGACTGTTTCTGACTACCCTGCATATAGCGAACGTTTGAATAATTCCACGTGCAAGCTCTCCCTCATCCCCAAAACAGTATAGCAAAGACTGATCGGCTTCCAGCGCGCATCTAAATATACGAACCATACTAGAATTACGTGTTTGCTTATATTTGGTACGTAGGGACTTGAGAAAATGAAGTTATAAATGACTTGGCACAATGCTAAGACAATTATGCAATAACAGTACACGTTCGGGATTTTTTGTAGAGACAGTTTTGCTGCTATGGTACAGATAACAGGTGCATCACACAATGAGAGTGTAATGTTGCGGCACCTGGAAATGCAGTCCTAAGCTGAACTACGCGGGAAAGTACGATACTTGTGGGCCCAACGTCTAAACTGCACACAAAGTTATTCTGAAATTCTGGCGGTATATGGAACAAATACATCAAGTTCAGAAAAAAGAGAACCCCTTGAACGACTAGAGGTAGGACATTCATATTCACAAGACATGTACAACAGTATGTTCTGCAGAAATTTTAGCATTTCAGTCACGTCGTTTCAGCACGTGATCTGTTGTCTGGTAGGCACAGGGTCCGCCATTTGCGCTGATAACTTGTTCCATGCGTGATGGTGTCGACGCGTATGAGGCGCGAATGGCGTCCTGTGGTATAGCCATCCTTTCTGCATTCACCTGGTTCTAAACTTCATCTGTGGTGGGTGGCACTGGGTCACAGCGTTGCACCTGTCGTTCCACCATATCCGACATATTTTCGATTGACAACAAGTCCGGTGATCAGGCGGGCCAGGGGCAAAGCTGACATCCTGTAACACCAAGAAGGCATGTGTTCGTGCAGTAGGATGTAGTCGTGTATCGTCTCGCTGAAAAATGGCTTCTGTGGTGGTGTACAGAAAGCGTACGGCCACGAGTCACAGGATGTCATTCACGTAGATCACTCTGGTCACAGTGCCCTGGACACACACCACCTGTGATTAGTGGTTGTGCCCAATAGCACACCATACCATAAGGCCTTGAGATGGCACTGTATGACTTGTGCGAATGCAATAACTGTGATGCCGCACTGTGGGGCGGCAGGTTGGAATTATTTTGTTTTATAAATGATGTAGAATTGTAATGTAGAAAAGATGCATTTCCCTGCCGTCTAACCATATGTGGGGCGGCTGGTAGAATTATTGTTATTTAAATGTTCCTATTATTTATGCTTTTGTTTTGCCGTTCTCAACACTGGCTCTCTAACTACAATATTGGCAACCAGAAAGTGATTAGCAAAACGTGAAGCCTGTAATTAGAATTCCTAGTGCCCACTTCACCTGAGAAATACACTTATAGCTACAGCTTATAGCTCTGAGGAATTAGGAGATTGTCTGGGATTCATAATCAAAAACGATCGTGAAAAAAAATGTTCTCTGTATTCTGAAAGTCACAGATGAAAAGAAAAGAATCCACACAACCTAACAGAGCAGTTCAGAGTCTAATGCGCTGATGCAACTATAACTGTCCAAATTAAATGTTTAAATGAATGCTCGCCATAATTTGATGATAATGTTCATCAAACCCCACGCTAAATAATGGTAGAATGTCTGTCCCGCGACGGCACATAAAAATACGACATACGCAGACTGAAGATATATCATTAAAGTCATCCCAGAATTAACACTTCACTCGAAAATGATTTCATGGTTACGCGTATCCCAAGTAACTTAATACGGCATCCGAGGCTGTTTATAGCAATGATACCGACGCGACGCGACTCCCGACACAGATGGTATGCTATTCAGCGTGTGGAGAGAACTGGGGCCTTTTTTCCTCGCGCAGCGTTCTTATATAGAAAGCCGCGGTGCGGACGGCTATGGGAACGCCTGATCAAATTGGCTCTCCCAACTAGCCGCTGGGCTAGTAATGCACCACTTTAAGTCATTGAATAAATCATAGCTTCTTTTGCTGATGGCCGATGAAGCTCTCAATTTAAATGTGCATTCAGCACACAGGTAAGTAATCATAAGAAAAGTCTTACGTGGCTAAGTAAAATATTTTGGGCGAGAGAATTAATTTAATTACACTACACGCAGTAGACGAGCTCTGAACTTGCCCTTTGGAGATACGCTATCGCTATAGTTATATAGTTATTCAATTAAAACTTTTCACATCTTTATGGTTATAGCGGATCTCCATTCTACTTAAATATAAACATCCTAGCCTTATTTATTAGCCTACTTAATCTATCTTGCTTCCGTAATTTTTAATACAAAAACCAGAAATTATTGAATTTCAAATAAAATCTTAATTTGTGAGATCCAAAGTACTGTTTCTATTAAATTATTATGAAAAAGGAATCTAAATATAACTTTAAGTCTCTAGCTCTTTTCTGAGGCACCAATGACTTTTACAGATAAACGTCCAAATTTTGAAAATAGTTAAAGTTATTGAACTGACATTCAACACATATTGATTTAGTATTACTCCTGACATGCCAGAAACGTTTCATGTTTTTTACTTGATTTTAAAAGTATTGCGCAACATTTATGATGTCAGAGCTAGTTACAGCGGACTCGGCTGGCACACAGTGGAAAGACTGATGAGAATTTTATAAGGTGTGAGTAGGCTGCTTCCCTACAGCACCCCCTGTCGTCGGTGAACCGAAATGCGACCATTATCTTCAAACAAACAGAACCTACAATCATGCTCTCAATTTAAGGATAATGGTGATACATGGTGAACCGGCCGGGGTGGCAGAGCGGTTCTAGGCGCTACAGTCTGGAACCGCGCGACCGCTACGGTCGCAGGTTCGAATCTTGCCTCGGGCATGGATGTGTATGATGTCCTTAGTTTAGTTAGGTTTAAGTAGTTCTAAGTTCTAGGGTACTGATAACCTCAGAAGTTAAGTCCCATAGTGCTCAGAGCCATTTGAACCATTTTGATACATGGTGAAACAACGCCCTGGTGGGCGGTTTGCGGATTTAAATTACCTCCTGGTATGACCATGCGGGGCATTTGACCTGCGGTCGTTGCACAGTGGCGCTGGCAGCAGTCCACATATGCATAGATGTGTTGGCGCATGTCAGAGTACGGTGCAGCGAGTAAATGTTTTCAGACGTGCTAATGGTGACTGTGTGTTGAGAACAGCACAAAGAACAGATATTGATGACGTTATGAGGGGTAGAATACTAGGGCGACTGGAGGCTGGTAAAACACAGCAGGTCGTAACACGGGCCCTCCGTGTGGCACAGAGTGTGATTTCAAGATTATGGCAACGATTTCAGCAGACAGGAAACATGTACAGGCGCTACAGTACGGGACGTCCACAGAAGACCGATATCTCACCATCACTGCCCGCAGACGGCCACTGAGTACTGCAGGTAGCCTTGTTCGGGACCTTACCGCAGCCACTGGAACAGTTGACTCCAGACACACAGTTTACAGTCGACTGAACAGACGTGGTTTATTCGCCCGGAGACCTGCAAGGTGCATTCCCCTGACCACAGCTCACAGGAGAGCCTGTAAGGCCTGTTTGGGGGTCGTCCGGATACTTTTGATCACATAGTGTATCAAAGCGAACTTCATATCCACGGTCGCGGGTGACGTGTGGGTTAACCTCACAGCAGTGATGGGCGTTGTGCATATTGGAGACACCCTCATGAGTGAATGCTGCTTCAATTGACCATATTAAGACGTTCACAAAGTCATCGTTGGCTTCCTGTTGCTGTTGGAACTGTTCACAGAATTGCATCCGCTGATGGAAATCTGCAGGATGCAGGTGTTACGTCAAAGCATAACGCTAGGTTGCAGTCCATGCTGGTGCAGCACGTTAACGACCGTGCATTTTGAGACACGCAGTTGCCTTACTACGCTACATGTACTTCGCTGAGGTTCTTGGCGTATGACCTCCAGAATGGCTTCCCCAGTATCTGGAGTATGGGGAGTCCGTGGACGACCTCTGTCACGCGTTCGTGGAACGAGAGAACCTGACTCCCGAAGGCGCAGCTCTGGAAGACGGAACACATTTTTTTCTGGATAGTCGACGAGGATATCTAGCACCAGCCCGGTTATCAGATGCACCAAGGACCAGAAGCATATCCATATATTCATCGTTTGCGTATGCCATACGTCTGCTACACATGAGGAAATTCGATAGTGTACGCATGTACAATGGAGTCAGTCACGGGCGCGTTGGTCCCTGTCTGGTGGACAGCGCATACAGTATAAACATGCCATCAGTCCTGCACGCTGTTCCACATAAAGCACATTACCCCTCTGACATATCATTCTACATTATTCATCCCGACACCGCTAACTGTGAAATATTCGATACCGAGTTACACTGCTTCCCTAACGGTAGTAGATGCGATGTTTCCACAATCCCTTCTAATAATAAAAAATGCATTGAGATATGTACTAAAAAGCATGCGGGTTTTTTGGAAATTTGTGGTTAAGTTCCTATTTGACGAACACAGAGTACGCGAAAGAACTTGCCCCCCTTCTAACAGCCGTGTACCGCAAGTCTCTAGAGGAACGGAGGGTTCCAAATGATTGGAAAAGAGCACAGATAGTCCCAGTCTTCAAGAAGGGTCGTCGAGCAGATGCGCAAAACTATAGACCTATATCTCTTACGTCGATCTCTTGTAGAATTTTAGAACATGTTTTTTGCTCGCGTATCATGTCATTTCTGGAAACCCAGAATCTACTATGTAGGAATCAACATGGATTCCGGAAACAGCGATCGTGTGGGACCCAACTCGCCTTATTTGTTCATGAGACCCAGAAAATATTAGATACAGGCTCCCAGGTAGATGCTATTTTTCTTGACTTCCGGAAGGCGTTCGATACAGTTCCGCACTGTCGCCTGATAAACAAAGTAAGAGCCTACGGAATATCAGACCAGCTGTGTGGCTGGATTGAAGAGTTTTTAGCAAACAGAACACAGCATGTTGTTATCAATGGAGAGACGTCTACAGACGTTAAAGTAACCTCTGGCGTGCCACAGGGGAGTGTTATGGGACCATTGCTTTTCACAATATATATAAATGACTTAGTAGATAGTGTCGGAAGTTCCATGCGGCTTTTCGCGGATGATGCTGTAGTATACAGAGAAGTTGCTGCATTAGAAAATTGTAGCGAAATACAGGAAGATCTGCAGCGGATAGGCACTTGGTGCAGGGAGTGGCAACTGACCCTTAACATAGACAAATGTAATGTATTGCGAATACATAGAAAGAAGGATCCTTTATTGTATGATTATATGATAGCGGAACAAACACTGGTAGCAGTTACTTCTGTAAAATATCTGGGAGTATGCGTACGGAACGATTTGAAGTGGAATGATCATATAAAACTAATTGTTGGTAAGGCGGGTACCAGGTTGAGATTCATTGGGAGAGTGCTTAGAAAATGTAGTCCATCAACAAAGGAGGTGGCTTACAAAACACTCGTTCGACCTATACTTGAGTATTGCTCATCAGTGTGGGATCCGTACCAGGTCGGGTTGACGGAGGAGATAGAGAAGATCCAAAGAAGAGCGGCGCGTTTCGTCACTGGGTTATTTGGTAACCGTGATAGCGTTACGGAGATGTTTAATAAACTCAAGTGGCAGACTCTGCAAGAGAGGCGCTCTGCATCGCGGTGTAGCTTGCTCGCCAGGTTTCGAGAGGGTGCGTTTCTGGATGAGGTATCGAATATATTGCTTCCCTCTACTTATACCTCCCGAGGAGATCACGAATGTAAAATTAGAGAGATTAGAGCGCGCACGGAGGCTTTCAGACAGTCGTTCTTCCCGCGAACCATACGCGACTGGAACAGGAAAGGGAGGTAATGACAGTGGCACGTAAAGTGCCCTCCGCCACACACCGTTGGGTGGCTTGCGGAGTATCAATGTAGATGTAGATGTAGATGTAGAACTGCTGAGGTCATCGGTCCCTAGGCTTACACACTACTTACGCTGAGGACAACACTCATTCCTATGCCCGACGGAGGACTCGTACCACCGACGCGGGAGCCGCGAGAACCGTGCAAGGTGCCCCACACCACGTGGCTACCCCGTGCGGCACAGTATGCGGTTACCGGACAGCGTTGAAAGGCATAATTAGTGGGACCATGGTGATAACACATACAAATAGTGACGGAGTTAGGACATTATTCGCAAAGCACCTTGCTAGTCCTACTGGTAACGTAAGGCCCTCACGAAATGGAATGGGAAATAATTCAAAAGCCAAGTCGAGCAGCGGTCATGTACCAAATAGCTTTACCTTGTGGCTGCGGTTTTACATATCTTATGGAAAAGAATGACCATGAGAGCAATTGTTTTTAATTTTTTGTGACAATGATTTTATATCAGCTGGTCTGCCTCATGTATCGTTATATCCAAATGGTTTACAAATGTTAATCTACACTACTGGCCATAAAAATTGATACACCACGAAGATGGCGTGCTACAGACGCGAAATTTAGCTGACAGGAAGAAGATGCTGTGATATGCAAATGATTAGCTTCTCAGAGCATTCACACACGGATGGTGCCGGTGGCGACACCTACAACGTGCAGACATGAGGAAAGTTTCCAACCGATTTCTCATACAAAAACAGTAGTTGACCGGCGTTGCCTGGTGAAATGTTGTCGTGATGCCTCGTGTAAGGAGGAGAAATGGATACCATCACGTTTCCGACTTTGATAAAGGTCGGATTGTAGCCTATCGCGATTGCTGTCTACCGTATCGCGACATTGCTGCTCGCGTTAGTCGAGATCCAATGACTGTTAGCAGAACATGGAATCGGTGGGTTCATGAGGGTAATGCGGAACGCCGTGCTGGACCCCAACGGCCTCGTATCGCTAGCAGTCGAGATGACAGCCATCTTATCCGCATGGCTGTAACGGATCGTGCAGCCACGTCTCGATCCCTGAGTCAACAGATGGGGATGTTTGCAAGACAACAACCATCTGCACGAACAGTTCGACGACGTTTGCAGTAGCACGGACTATCAGCTCGGAGACCATGGCTGTAGATACCCTTGACGCTGCATCACAGACAGGAGAGCCTGCGATGGTGTACTCAACGACGAACCTGGGTGCACGAATGGCAGAATTTCATTTTTTTCGGATGAATCCCGGTTCTGTTTACAGCATCATGACGATCGCATCCATGTCTGGCGAGATCGCGGCGAACGCACATTGGAAGCGTGTATTCGTCATCGCCATACTCGCGTATCACCCGGCGTGATGGTACGGGGTGCCATTGGTTACACGTCTCGGTCACCCCCTGTTCGCACTTTGAACAGTGGACGTTACATTTCAGATGTGTTACGACCCGTGGCTCTACCCTTCATTCGATCCCTGCGAAACCCTACATTTCAGCAGGATAATGCACGACCGCATGCTGCAGGTCCTGTACGAGCCTTTCTGGATACAGAAAATGTTCGACTGCTGCCCCGGCCAGCACATTGTCCAGATCTCTCACCAACTGAAGACGTCTGGTCAATGGTGGCCGAGCAACTGCCTCGTCACAATACGCCAGTCAATACTCTTGATGAACTGTGGTATCGTGTTGAAGCTGTATAGGCAGCTATACCTGTACACGCCAGTCAGGCTCTGTCTGACTCAATGCCCAGGCGTATCAAGGCTGTTATTACGGCCAGAGGTGGTTGTTCTGGGTACTGGTTTCTCAGGATCTATGCACACAAATTGCGTGAAAATGTAATCACATGTCAGTTCTAGTATAATATATTTGCCCAGTGAATATCCGTTTATCATCTGCATTTCTTCTTGGTGTAGCAATTTTAATGGCCAGTAGTGTACATTCAGATCCGATGATTGCACCTTTAGTGTGTTGAAACCGGTTGTGCAATAAACAGTATTTAAGCGATCTTGGCTTATGAATTATTTCCACAACAGTGTGATCGCCCCACTACCCCCTGTATGTTCACTGCAGAAATGTAATGGAACTGAACAAGGCAAGAATGATATTTGGTACTGATCTATAGAACCATTGGAGGAGGGTACAAAGAAAACAGATTTTGCATCTAGCAGATGAAGTGGCCCGAATAAATTCACACCCACGACGTGGAAATCGCTTCTTTCAAAGCTGACCAATCTCTACGATTCTGGTATGTAAGGACAAATGTTTTCTAGAGAAGTCGCTGTAATCACTGTTGACGATTAAGATGGCAGGTACCGTACCACCTGGACTAAATTTACCAAATGACAAACTTAAGCCTCAACCTAGGATTGAACCATCGACCTCCTGCATGGTATCCTAAAACTCTACCCCCTTTTTTTACTGACCTGAGGCCCATTGCACCAACTGTACAGTACAACTAGTATGTCCTGGCAAAGGTAGTTACCATACATGTGGTTACAGTGTTGCCAGATTGCCACTTTTTAATGTCCATTTTCTGCCGGATGTACTCGCCGGACGAAATCTTGCGAGACAATTTTTTTTTTTTTTTAATCGCTGGCATATGAGCAGTCGCGCTGCGAAGCCCGAGTACGCGAATTTCGCCAGCAGGAAATATCCTACAGATTTTGATGAGTGAGTTTGCGAATGCCAGAAATCTGACATGAATTGCCGTATCTTTTGATTCCATTGACTTAGAAGCCGTGTGCCGGCCGCGGTGGTCTAGCGGTTCTAGGCGCTCAGTCCGGAACCGCGCGACTGCTACGGTCGCAGGTTCGAATCCTGCCTCGGGCATGGATGTGTGTGATGTCCTTAGGTTAGTTAGGTTTAAGTAGTTCTAAGTTCTAGGGGACTGATGACCACAGATGTTTAGCCCCATAGTGCTCAGAGCCATTTGAACCATTTGAACTTAGAAGCCTAACACTTTTGCACTACCAGAGGAGTACAGATCTCAGTATATGACAAATTTAAACCTAATACTTCTACTAACCCCTATGAAAAATGGTTTTTCAAATCAGACAGACAGACCGGCAACAAAGTAATCCTAGTATAAGGTATAAGGGTTCCATTTTTACTCATTGTGGTACGGAACCCTCCAAAAGCGCGTATTCATTATCGAGTAACAACAAAGCACTGTTCGTGAAAAACGGGTGCTGAACTGTTTTCGCGAGAGTTTAAGATTGGACGTATTTTGCCAAATCTGAAGCGAAGTCTGCAACCAAAAAACTTGGTGGGAAAAAGGACTCTGTAACGAATAAATAAAAACCTTAATTTTCAGAAAACATTGCTCGAAGGATGGAGATCCTGAAACTAATTGCAACAAAAACCCAGCTCTGACTATCGGTACGGATGGGAATCAGGAAATCGTCGCGTCGAGACATTACCGGAAAGTACCTGCATCTGTATTCTTAAAAAATACTTTTATGCATGGACGAAAGCGTCCAAACGAACTTCCACATGTTGAGTCCTACCGGTAGTGTCTGAGTGTAGTGAAATAAGGGTGGAATCAGGACTTCTGAATCCTGAGGTTTTCCTTTTTTCAGGTGAGGCCTAGTTCACCCCGTCAGGTTATGGCAACACGCCGAAAATGTGCCTGTATGCATCAGAAAACCCCCTTCAGTACTCTGAAGAGACATTGCACAGTCACAAGATTAGTGTTCGGTGCGCAATGTCTGTTGTCGACACGATTCTGTCACAAACAGCTAATACTAACTGGTATGGTCAAAACTATAAAATCCATATGTGGATAAACTCTTAAGATAAACAACTGTTTGGATACTTTCAGCAAGACGGAGCAACAGACACATGGCTTTCACAACCCTGAGGTGTTCTGTGAGGAGAGGGCAATGGCCGAGGCAGTGTAATATATTGGCCACACTGAAGTGTCAGGTGTAAGATAATTCTTACTCACTGGCAGAGCTGAAATGGAACTTTGAAAGTCATCTTTATTAGTGCTGGTGCAACTGATGACTAAAAATTTTGGTAACTTAGATACAGAGAGCATAACAACTCATAGCAAATCGCCATAACACATCACAGTAACGCAAGAAATAAATTTGATTTACAAATGGTCAATGCGTAATACAGATACCTTTATTTTTTCTGAACTCAAATTATGAGATAAACTTTTGGTTACACGATCACTTCCATAAGATAAAGAATGGGCTGCTATAAATGATTCATTCGTTTTCGGAGTCCTATATTTTCCGAAGTATAACATGTACTGCGACTATTGAGCCATGAATAGAACCGTCAACTCACCAAGTTTGCATTGTGTACGCCAGATGGCGTTACCAGCGCAGTAATTTGACAAAATGGCGACATTTGGCCTTCAAACTGATATTCAGTGACGAAGCAGTCTTCTACTCATCTGGAAAGGTTAATCACTACAATGTGAGAGTAAAGGGCACTAAAAATGTTCAAGAAATTGTGGCACATGAACGAGATTCACCGAAGGCTTATGTTTTGTGTACAGTGTTATAGATGAAGCTATATGGGCCGTTTCTCTTCTCCGAAAAGATTGCGACGGGTACCTCTTTCCACAAGTGATTGCTGATAACGAGAATTTCATTTTCGAACAAGACTGGGCACACCCCTCATTTGATCATCGATATTCGTCGGTAGCTAAACGACCAACTTCGACAACGCTGGATTAGGCGTAGTGCGTAGATACTGCTCCGTCAGATAGCAGGCAATCCATTGGACGCTACAGAAGCTCTCCATAGAGGTTGTCACTATCATATTTACAGGTTGCAGTCTCTTAAAATATACATAATAATTTTATGGTTTGTTAGGTATTTTATGTGAGAGTAGGTGGTTTACTAGTGGGACGCTTATGTTCCAGTTTGGTTGGTTATTTCTGTAAGTGACTATGAGGCCCTGTAGTGCCCAGTCTGGAGTTCAGTTACCGTCTAATATGAAGTCGGACGAACGAGTTGAAAGGTCTCTTACACATATCCTAAGATTGTGACTGAGGAAGTCAGAGTAACCGAAGTGCATCCTCATGATTGAAGTGAGATGCCATCTACCGAATTTCCAAATCATAAACCACGATCTTCAAGGGAGAGCAGGTTGCACATCATAGTACCCCTGCCCCATGTTTCTTTTCATCTATTTTCACGCTCTACACTCATTCGCTATAAGATTAAGTATGTTCTTCTATGTATTGCAACTGGGATTAATGAATGCTTGTTGTGCGCTGTGTCCTATGCGAAAAAGTCTACATACCCATTTTGTTGAGCACCACGGTGCGATGGCTTAAGTTAACCAAAGTTCTATGCCATTGTACCTGAGTCTCCTTCCAGATTAAGTTCACAATACGTACGCTTTCTCTTCGTATAGGTGAGACGTCAGGTACCGAGAGTATCTTAAACGCGGAAGGAATTTACACGCAAGGAATAGTCGTGAAGACTCAGTGACCAGCAAATGAACAAAGTGGACCTATATGCCACTCCTTAATATAGCTACCATATCACTCCACCAGCAGAAGCCAATTGAATTGCTCCAATACATCTGGAAGTGAGGAAGAATGAGGGTTAAGTAAACATCTGCGCGGAGGATTGAATCGACTGCATTCAACGCATCACAACGAAAGATAATTATCAAGTACACAGTCTAGTCACATTAATGTGACCACCGACTACGTTCGACCTCAAAGTGCAATAACCACACACAGATGGCAGGTGGGAGCACTAGCACTGGAGGGTACATAAAGGGTGTTGCGAAAACGTGGCAAACAGTGCAGTCTTAATACGGAAACGGAGCGATTTATCTGACGTCCAAAAGGGCTTCACCACTGACTTGGAGGGTCAAGTGAGGGAGCATTTCCGAAACGGTTAAGTTGTCAACTATTCGCGTGCCGCCGTGGTTAAATCATATCATGCATGGCAAAATGGCGTTATCCAAAACGCAGCAGACGAATATGTGATGCACCGTTGTCCATAGAGGCGAAAGACGGCAACGAACATGTGTACGGGCGAATAGACGAGCAGCTGTTGAACAAATGACTGTCCAGATGAGCCGAGCGGCTACCAACAGTGTTTCCTCAACGACTGTTCAGCAAATGTTGCTGTGTATGGGCCTGTGCAACAGGTGCCTGGTTCATGCACCGATCAGGAGCCGCGCGACCGCTACGATCGCATGTTCGAATCCTGCCTCGGGCATGGATGTGTGTGATGTGTTTAGGTTAGTTAGGTTTAAGTAGTTATAAGTTCTAGGGGACTGATGACCTCGGATGTTAAGTCCCATAGTGCTCAGAGCCATTTGAACCATTTTTTCATGCACCGATGCTGACTGCTGTGCATCGGCGACGAAGGATGGACGCCAGTACTTCAAGCGGACGTCCACTGATTGGCGACATGTAGCGCTTTCAGATGAATCACCTCTTATGCTCCATCGCACAGACAGTCGTTAGCGTGTACGACGCGAAACGTCCGAAAACACACAAGGAGGAATTTTATACTCTGGGGAACGTTTTCGTGACATTCGCTGGCTGAACTCGTCACTCTCGAAGGCACAACTGATCAAACAAAGAGTGCATCTACTACTGGGATCTGTTTCCACTCCTACATGCAGTTCGTTTTTCCTTGGCCTCATGGAATCTACCAGGAAGACAAGGCAACGTGTCACATAACTCGCAGTGTACGTGCGTGTTCTCAAGAGCTCCGAATGAGCTTAACGTACTCCCGTGGACCCCAAACTCCTCGAATTTCTGCCGAGTCGAGAATCTGCGGGACTACTTAGATCAAGCTGCACGTGCCATGGACTGTCAACCGAGAAACTTGGCGCAGCTGGTCATCGCACTGGTGTCAGCGTGGCTCGACATCCTGGTTAGTACCTTGCGGAAGTCCCTTCCTCAGCGACTGCCCACCCGCTGATCTAGCAGCAGTCCGCGCTACACAAGATCGTCATTCAGGCTTTTGACAGGTGACCACATTATCCGCACAGTGCGTATAGAAAACAGATCCTTTCGTTTCATAGAAATGAACACTTGTCAGTGACATTAAGACTGAATGCCGCCTGGTCATGTGGTGAGCACGTGATGAAATAAGGAAAGTGTGTAACTGGAGCAGAGACGATTGTAGATCATTCCATTTTACCAAAATCTTTTTAACCCTCTACGCATACTCACTGTGCTGGCAGGACTTCTAGCAGCACTTTCCAACTCACGAGTGATCCCTTCCGCTGTCTTTTTTTTAAAAAAACATCCTCCCAAATGCAACACGGTCCCTATCCGTCAGGAAATCTGTCTAGTTTTGCTTTGGTTATGGTTCTTCCCGCACGTTCCCCCTCTAAAATCACGTCACCAACAGTTTACTAGAACAATTTTAGAAAGGTCTCGGATGACTTTGTTACTCAGGATACCCTTAGAAAGGTTGAAATTCCCCTGATGCAATTGTCACTCAGATGACATCCATTGACTAGTCCATCTTCGAAGTCACAGAAACCTAATGATCGACCTATTCTGCTACACTGACAACACACTGTCTCCTTTTATACTGGTGTGCCCACCTTACTTCGACGTTCAATGATCAATTCTACATTACACAATGGTGACTAAAATGGCTCTGAGCACTATTGGACTTAATTTCAGAGGTCACCAGTCCTCTACAACCTAGAACTAATTGAACCTCACTAACCTAAGGACATCACACACGTCCATGCCAGTGGCAGGATTTGAACCTGCGACCGTAGCGGTCGCGCGGTTCCAGACTGTAGCGGCTATAACCGCTCGGCCACCCCGGCTGGCTTACACAGAGGTGTCCGGATACTCTTGATTAGATGGTATAAGAGTTTAGGGGGCAGTTTCTCAATCTTCATCATTACCTTAGGAAAAAACTTTAAGAGATACAAACCTATGGCATATAATAAAACTTGAGTCATCTAAAATTATTTTAAAATGAAATCGCAAAATCTGATGTGATTATCACCGCATGACAGGAATTAACATAACTACTGGCCATTAAAATTGCTACACCACGAAGATGACGTGCTACAGACCCAAAATTTAACCGACAGGACAAGGTGTTGTGGTATGTAAATGAGTAGCTTTTGAGAGCATTCACGTAAGGTCGGCGCCGGTGGTGACACTTCCAACGTGTTGACACTAGAAATTTTCCAACCGCTTTCTCATACACAAACGGCAGTTGACAGGCGTTGCCTGGTGAAACGCTGTTGTGATGTCTCGTGTAAGGAGACTTTGATAAAGATCGGATTGTAGCCAATCGCGATTGTAGTTTATCGTATCGCGACATAGCTGCTCGCGTTGGTCGAGATCCAATGACTGTTAGGAGAATATGGAATCGGTGGGTTCAGGAGGGTAATACGGAACGCCGTGCTGGATCCCAACGGCATCGTATCACTAGCAGTCGAGATGACTGGCTGTAACAGATCGTGCAGTCATTTCTCGATCTTGCCTCAACAGATGGGGACGTTTGCAAGACAACAACCATCTGCACGAATAGTTCGAAGACGATTGAAGCAGCATGGACTATCAGCTCGGAGACCATGGCTGCGCTTACCCTTGACGCTGCATCACAGATAAGAGCGCCTGCGATGGTGTACTCAACGACGAACCTGGGTTCACTACTAGCAAAACGTCATTTTTTCGGATGAATCCAGGTTCTGTGTACAGCATCGTGATGGTCGCATCCGTGTTTGGCGACATCGCGGTGAACGCACATTGGAAGCATGTATTCGTCATCGCCATACTGGCGTATCAAGCGGCGTGATGGTATGGGGTGCCATTGCTTGGTTATACGTCTCGGTCACCTCTTGTTCGCATTGACGGCACTTTGAACAGTGGACGTTACATTTCAGATGTGTTACGACCCGTGGCTCTACCCTTCATTCGATCTCTGCGAAACCCTACATTTCAGCAGGATAATGCACGACCGCATGCTGCAGGTCCTGTACGAGCCTTTCTGGATACAGAAAATGTTCGAATGCTGCCCGAGGCAGGATTCGAACCTGCGACCGTAGGTTCCAGACTGTAGCGCCTAGAACCGCTCGGCCACCACGGCCGGCTGTCAGATGAGTTTCGATTTCAGCAGGGAAGAGCTGGTGGTAGGGTTCGAGTGCGGCGCAATCCCCTCAATGACATGGACTAAAGATTTCAGCACGGCACTGTGCAAGCTGTTGGTGGCTCCATACTGGTGTGGGCGGTTTTTAAATGGAATGAACTGGATCATCTGGTCAAATTGAACCTGCGATTGACTGGAAACGGTGACGTTCGGCTACCTGGAGACCGTTTGCAACTGATGATGGACTTCATGTTCCCAAAATGCGATGGAATTATTTGGATGAAAATACGCAATGTTACCGGCCACAGTTGTTCACCACTGGTTTGGAGAACATTCTGGAGAATCTGAGCGAATGATCTGCCCACCTACATGGCCCGACATAAATCCCACCGAACATTCATGGGACGTAATCGAGAGGTCAGTACGTGCACAAAATCCTGCACTGGCAACAATTTCGCAAGTATGGACGCCTGTAGAGGCAGAATGGCTCAGTATTTCTTCAGGGGACTTTTGACGCTTTTTGGAGTCCATGACACCTCGAGACGCTACGCTAGGCGGGCAAGGGGAGGTCCGATACGATATTAGGAGGTATCCCAAGACTTTCATCGCCTCAGTGTAAATACTTCGATCCTCTCATATAGATGGTGTCAATGTCGTGTATTTCAGAAGAGAGTTGTTGAGATTAGAGCTTTAAGCAACCGTGCGCGGTTCTGGCAATACCGAAAGCATGTGACTCCAGAGTGGCGAGGGCCGTCGTGCGACTGCGCGGACACCGGGAAAGCCGCGAAGCGTCGCCCTGTGGCGGCTGGCGTCTATTTCGGAACGCCGCGACGGCCGCCTTGTACAGGCCGGGTCAGGCGACAGTAGACGCTGATTAATGGCGCGAGCACAGCAGCCGCTGTGACGGTTGCTGGGGAAGGAGGGGGGGGAGGAGGGAGGGAGCGGGGGGGGGGGGGGTGCCACATACCGCGGCGAAGTCCGGCGGGGCTGCCCAACCGCGGCGGCGGCCACTGGTATCTGGGAAACCAGGCCCTAAGTCCAAACATCCACGTAGTAACCATTATTTGCACTCCAACTTGTTAATGTATCCACATTGGATATTGATTACGAGTATCAGTAATGCATAGGACTGGCTGAAAACCAGTAACATTCAAACGCCCGGCTCAGAAATTCCTCGTTACTCTACTGCAGTTTAGCCTACTTTCGAATACAAATCATCGCACGTCTCAGTACCATTTGCCGCGTGCGGGACGTATTTATTCACTTTTCCTATAACATTTTATTGTTTCACTATTAATATTGTAATATAAGCTCACTAGACAAAAACATTTGTCACATATATAAAAATTATTACAGACATCGAAACCCGCCACCGCGTATGTATTGCATAAAAAATCGTCAGCTCTAGTGCCCGAAGACTTCCTGCAAATGAAGTTATCCTCATACTGCCAACCATCGTGTGGAAGAGGGCGGAGGAGCGGACAGAGGTTGACGGCACTATCTTGCACTTTGGGTGGGAAACTGCCCCTGAAGGCGGAAGAATCAGCGATGATCAACAGCATCGGATTGCAAGAGTAAATGAAGTCATTGCATTAAAGGTACATGATGTGTATCCACAGGACAAGTGGCCTGTAATTGAAAACTGTCAGGATTAGCAAAAGCTTCCGTAAGAGTCCCCATTCCTATCTCCTGGAGGTGACTGCCGTGGGGGACGTCACCATGACGGAAAAAAGCGCCACGGAGCACACCAGGGCGATGCTTCTCGGCTTTCCTGGTGATCGCACAGTCGCACGACGGCCTTCGCCACTCTGGCATCACATGCTCTCGGTATTCTCAGAACAGTCGACGGTTGCTTAAAGCTCTAATCTCACCAACTCTCATCTTAAATACATGATATTGACACCATTTATATGGGAGGATCGAAGTATTTATACTGAGGTGACAAAAGTCTTGGGATTACTCCTAATATCGTATCGAAGCTCCTCTTGTCAGCCTAGCGAAGCGTCTTGACGTGGCATGGATTCAACAATTCGTTAAATGTCCCCTGCAGTAATATTGAGCCATCCTACCTCTGTAGGCGTTCATAATTGCTAAACTGTTGCCAGTGCAGAATTTTGCGCACGTACTTAGCGTTCTAGAAGTCGGGGCGTGGAATGTGAGAAGTTTGAACTTGACAGGGATACTAGAATATCTGAAAAGTGAAACGCTAAGGCTGAATCTAGATGTGGTGGGGGTCACTGAACTGAAATGGAAAGGCTCTCTGGTCAGATGAGTATAGCGTAATATCAACAACTGCAGAGGATGGTATGACGGGAATAGGGTTCGTTACGAACAGGAAGGTAGGGCAGAGAATGAGTTACTGTGAACACTTAAGTCACATGGTTGTTCTCATCAGAACTGACAGCAAATCAACACCGACAACGATAGTTAGGGTACACATGCCACGTCCCTAGCCGAAGATGAAGAGAGAGGGAGAAAGTACCGGGTGATCAAAAAGTCAGTATAAATTTGAAAACTTAATAAACCACGGAATAATGTAAATAGAGAGGTAAAAACTGACACACATGCTTGGAATAACATGGGGTTTTATTAGAACAAAAAAAAGTTCACAAAATGTCCGACAGATGGCGCTGGACAGCAAAACTGCTACCGTGACGGGTGAGAGGTACGCCGATATGTTACAGAATCGCATCATCCCCAGCCTGGCTGTTGAACACCTGCTGGAACGTACGATGTTTATGCAGGATGGCGCTCCATCCCATACTGCTAGACGCGTGAAAGATCTCTTGCGCGCAAGTGTATCGTGATCGACCGACATCTCTAGGGATGCTGAAAGACAACATCCGACGCCAATGCCTCACCATATCTCCGGACATCCTTTAGAGTGCTGTTCACAGCATTATTCCTCGACTACAGCTATTGTTGAGGAATGATGGTGGACATATTGAACATTTCCTGTACAGAACATCGTATTTGCTTTGTCCTACTTTGTTATGCTACTTACTGCTATTCTGATCAGTTGAAGCACCATGTATCGGACATTTTTTGAACTTTTGTATATTTTTGGTTCTAATACAGAATACAGCCCCATGTCATTCCAAGCCTGTGTGTCAATTTGTACCTCTCTATCTACATTATTCCGTGATTTATTCAGTTTTCTAATTTGTACTGACTTTTTGATCACCCAGTATATGTGGATATCTAAAGTATAATTCAATAAGTAAAGGGAAATGGAAACCTAGCAGTGGGAGCTAAATGAAGTTGTAGGGGAGGGAGTAAAAGAAAGTGTTGCAGGACAAAATGAGTTTGGTAGCAGAAAAGAGAGAAGAAAGACTGAGTTATGCAATATGTATCAGTAATGTCGAATATTCTGCTCAAGAAATACAGAAGAAGAAGATATACGTGGAAACGGCCGACAGTTAAAGGGAGGCTTCAGTTAGATTACATCATTGTCAAAAGAGATTCCGGAATCAGATACTGGATTGTAAGGCGTACCCAGGAGCACACAATTTAGTAGTGATACAGGGTAGGCTGTAGTTTAAGCGATTAGTCAGGAAGAATCAATACCCAAAGAAGTTGAATATGGAGGTAGCAACGAATGAAGAGATATGCTTGAAGTTCTACAGATAATGAAGTAACGTATAGCTCAGTAGGCGTTTCAGTAGAAAAGGAATGGACATCTCTAAAGAGAGCAATCACAGATATTGTAAAGAGAAACATAGGTACAAAGAATGTAACTGCGAAGAAATCATGGGTAACAGAAAAAATACTTCAGTTGATAGATGAAACAAGGAAACAGAAAAAAGTTCAGAGGAATTCAGGCATACAGAAATACAAGTCACTGAGGAATGGAAGAAACATTAATTGTAGGGAAGCTAAGACGAAATGGCTGCATGAAACATGAGAAAAAAATCGAAAAAGAATAAGTATTGGAAGAACTGACACAGGATACATAAAAGTTAAAACAACATTTCGTGAAAATAAAAGAAAGGGTGGTAACATTAAGAGTACATCGGGAATTCCGCTGTTAAATTCGGAAAAGAGAGCGGATGGGTGGCAAGAGTACACTGAAGGCCTCAATGAGAGGGAAGATTTGTATGATGTGTTAGAAGAAGGAAGAAGAGTCGATTTATAAGAGACAGGGGATCCAGTATTAGAAACAGAATTGAAAAGAGCTTTGGAAGATTTAAGACCAAATAAGACAGAAGGGAAACATAACATTCCATCGGAATTTATAAAATCACTGAGGGAAGTGGCATTCGAAAGTACTGTTCCATTTGGTGTTGACTGTATGAGTTGCGACATACTCTGGGCAGACTCTCGGAAAAGTATTGTCCTCACAATCCCGAAGACTGCGAGAACTGACAATGCGAGAATTATCGTACAGTCAGCTGATGATATCCTCCATCCAAGTTGAGGACAAGAATAATATACAGAAGAACGGAAAAGACAACGGAGGATCTGTTATATGGCCACCAATTTGCTTTATGAAATGTAAATACGAAATTTTTGACGTTGCGGCTGATAATGGAAGCAAGACTAAAATAAAATCAAGACACGTTCATAGGATTCGTTGACTTCCAAGAAGCGTTCGACAATGTAAAATGGTTAAAGATGTTCAAAAAGCTGTAGGGATACAAGGGTAATGAAGAAAATGTATAAGAGCCAAGAGGGAGTAATAAAAGTGAACGACCAAGAACGAAATGTTCGAACTGAAAAGGGTGTAAGACATATGTAGTCATTCGCCCCTACTGTTCATTGTATACATCGAAGAAGCAATGATGGAAATAAAAAACAGGTTCAAGAGTGGAATTAAAATACAGGATGAAAAGATATCAATGATAAGATTCGCTCGTGAAATTTCTATCCGCCGTGAAATTGAATAAGAATTACAGGTCTTAGTGAATGAAATGAACAGTCTACTGAGTACATAGTGTGTACTGAGAGTAATTCCAAGAAATACGAAAGTAATGAGAAGTAATAGAAATGAGACCTGCGAGGAACGTAACGTTACGACTGATGGTCAAGACGTAGATGAATCTGAGGAATTCTGCTACCTAGGTAGCAGAATAACCAATGACGGACGGAGCAGGGAGGACATCAAAAACACACTACCGATGGCAAAAAGGGCATTCCTGGTCAAGCAAAGTCTATTAGTATCAAACATAGGCCTCAATTTGAGGACTAAATAACCACCTATATTGGGTGAGGAAGCGATACCACATGGCTGTGCAGGTACGTCGCATCTGGGTTAAGTCACTCACTGGCTATTTGATCGCGTATTTCCACCAAACTGCGATGATGCTGATGTAGACTTGTATTTACTGTTTCAACATCTTCCACAGATTTTTGTGGGTTTCAAGTCAGGTGATTTTACAAGACAATTGAGATGTGACAGGGTTGGGGGAGTGTTCAAAAAACAAGTTACATATTGTTCCAGCCAGATAAAACGTGCTGTTGTGTTCATGTGTGTGTGTGTGTGTGTGTGAGAGAGAGAGAGAGAGACCAACGGCCTATTGCAAGGTGACAGACACCGAATGTTCATGGCATGCAGTTCCCCTCGCAATGTTCTATCACTAGCAGGTTGGGATAGTCCTTCGTTCACTGCCTGAACTTATTCCTGTCGGGTTTGAATGAGATTTTGATTTCAAAGCCGTGAAATGTATCTCCGGTCCTCCCAGTTAGGACCTTTTCCGCCAGTGTACTGGCGTCCCGTTACGTGGCCGCATCTGCCACGCAGCTCCTTGTACACACATTGAACAGTCTGCTGCGAAATGCCAACAGATCTAGAAACTTCACACACCGCACGGTCATGGGCACGGCCAAATATTATTGCCCCTCTTTGCCGCTCCGTCTCTCGGGCTTCGGTACAGTGCATGCTTGAAACAAGGATGCCTCACTTATCGCTACCCACGTGTAGAGGCAGTGTGCGTGCACTCGGATGTGCTAGTACGGAGCAAAACTACAAGTAAATATCCAGTAAATATGAGCTTCAAAGTGCTTACCTTAAGAAGTATAAGCAATTGTTCGTCTTCGCTATTGTGAAACACACCTGTTGTTCTGAACAAATGCTCATAGCTCGTAAGGTATGCGTTTTGGAGTTCATGTTTACTGGACACTTTTTCTTGTTTTGATTCGTATTACCTCCTCCAAATATACGGAAAGCAAAGAGCTTTCTGTGGATGAGACGTGTCTCACAGTAACGTAGATGAACAAGTGCACATTACTGTTAATACACTAGTCTTATAACCCATGTTTACTGGACATTTTCGCTGAAAATTGCAGTGAAAGCAGTTTGGGTACATCTATTTCACTAACTGAGGTATCACCACAACGATCGTTAGTGAACTGTGTTACGGTTATCACTGTTTTGGTAATATGGTAAATGACGTATATAATTTGAAATTAACAAGTTAGTTACGATTTGACAGTACTTTGACAGCTCAGCTCCTACGGCGTTATATGTTACATGAAATACATAGCGCCGTAAGAGATGAACTGTCAAACTGCTGTAAATTTCAATATATTTACGTCAATTACCATCTTATGAAAAAAGGTTCACTAACGACGTAATATGGACGTTACATTAGTACAGACGTACTTTTAGATGAGTTCCGAAACAGTGTATCGTGAATAAAGATTAGATCTTACGAGCAGCTGTTCTGGTGTAGCTTTGTAAGTATCGCAACGATTTTCCCTTGTAGCTTTCTATTCGTTCGTTTTTGGACCAGGGCCCCTTATTTGATACTGATACATTTATCCTTCTCCACGATCCCTGAAAGTTCATAACATCATTACAGAATCACCCTGTGTAGTATTGTTTCATAGGGAATGTACACTGATGGTAAATAAAATCGCAACACCAAAAATTCATTAATGTAGAGTAATGAAATTTTAGAAAACATTTGTCTTGGTAATACGAAACGATTAACATTGCAATATCAAAAGTTAATTTAAGCGTGAGAAAAGCCATTGCAAATGCAAAATGCTGGTTCATTAATAACTGGGATAACCGCACAAATGTTGAATGTAAGCATGCAAACCTGCCTGCATTGTGTTGTACAGGTACTGGCACCGAGACAGAACCAGTTTTCGCCAGAAAACACAACAGATCTCCAACCTGCCCTCCAATGAGCTCTCGCAAATGGTGGTGGTTCGGGAGTAAGTGGAAGCAGGCTGCAGGGCGTCTGGCTCGGAGTTGTCCTTGAAGTAAGCGATTTGTAGCAGTTCGTTTTGTCACTGTGGTGCCAAATGCTGTTCAAATTGCTACTGCAGATGCAGTATGATGCATCAGAGCCATATGCCGAACATCATTGTCTTCCCTTTCGTTAGTGCTGCGGCGGGGAGGGTTGGTCTCTCCCTATTCTTTAAACAATCAGTGCACCTACCTGGATAGATTATTTATTGTCTGCGCCTTCACTCTGCAGTGGTTGATACTGATTTAGCCGACAAAAGCAGCGTTGACGAAAATTCGACTAATTATCTATCACCCAAAGACCACGTAGCTCCATTCCATTGGCAGAAGCTGAAAGTTAGTTAAACCATCGAGCGTCCGGGATTGTTCCATGACTCGTTTGACAAAAAAAACATTTAAAATCTCCTTTCTGTTATTCTATTGTCTTTAAAACACAGAAAATGGCTATCAAGTCCGTATGTAATATCCCAACATCAATTTTGCAATGTTACTGATTGTCTCAGTTACAAGTTCCCACATGGACTGTGCGGCTGGTCCCGGCGGAGGCTCGAGTCCTCCCTCGGGCATGTGTTCGTGTGTGTGTGTGTGTGTGTGTGTGTGTGTGTGTGTGTGTGTGTGTGTGTGTGTGTGTCCTTAGGATAATTTAGGTTAAGTAGTGTGTAAGCTTCGGGACTGATGACCTTAGCAGTTGAGTCCCATAGGATTTCACACACATTTGAACAATTTTGAACAAGTTCTCACCCGAAAGCAGCCAGAAGGTGTCTAGCCCGACTCGATATTTTTAACGTCCTAAAAAGTCACTGACCGACAACTACTTGCGAGTTAACACATTCAATAGTTCAGCAGGCATCTTGTAAAGAAGTGATCGCCATAACATCTCCTGATCTGTACAAAACACGTCACTTTCTGTTACTGTACAACATGAAATGTTCACACATACATAGCTCCATAAATAAACCACTCACAAGGCTCAAAGTTTCACAAAATAATCATTACTGTAATCGCTTTTCGCCAACGACAGGAGAACCAGTCAAAAGCGCGAATTTCTTCATTTTGGTAAAATTATGACCCGTTCGGTTTAACATAAGTGTTTACCAGAAGACAGCTCCGAGCGACTCTATCGACTCACAGATCTGAGGCACAAAGCCCCACTCAAATTCGTGGGAAAATGCTCAATTCCTATCGGTAGTATGTTAAGCAGCGTAACAGATTATCTTCAGCAGTTCTATACTCGAGGTATTTCTAATGTCAGCCTATCGCATTAGCGCAAGTAATTTAAACTATAAATTTCGTAATGCCGAAACTGAATGAAATAATATTCCCTTCCATAAAATAATTACTAATAAATTTAATACTCAACGTTCCTTCTGGCTGCCTTTTACAAATCCAAGCTCACTTCGACATACATCGCAAATTCCCCTATTGTACAACAACTTTCTCTCTCATTCAGCAAATGTATGAGACACTGAACATCAACATTTTCATATTGAACGCCAGTTCGGTGTTTGGATTATGCTGACGCATATTTTAGCAATTACAATAGCCAGATAAATTAATCCATGCTTCACTCACGAGCGATGATATTCCCAACGTTCTGCCTACAAGAAACAGCACCAACCAGCATTACTCACAGCACGATATTGCTTTTCACGCATCACTTGGCATGAGCACCGTCAGTTCCACGCATTCCTCGTGCGTTTGCCCTCCTCTGGAATGTGCAGCACGGCCTCTCTGCCTCCTGCGCGGTGGTGCGTGAGGATACTCCACATTCCCAAAAAATTCTCTGTCGTCACTGTTCTGTCGCTTAAGAGTTCATGTGTCTCACTCTGAGTGATACTCCTGGAAGGGAACATCACGTACACGTTATTCCTTCCAATATTTAACATATTTCATTTCCATATGTTGCATGGCATTTTAAGCTTTCTTTATGAAAGTTAACCCTTTCACTTCTCCGTACATAAATATACGCTAATCGTTTCAGTGCTCCAGACGTATATATACCATTTGCTATAAAAAATACTTACAGCGGATCCCTGCTACAGTCGTATAGTTACGTATAACTCCGACAATCGGGCCAGCGAGTCTGAGGCAATTGTTGCGCAAGTGTGCAGTTTAATTGTTGGCATACTAGGAAATACCTGAACGACTATAGAATTCTGAATGCTCTTTCTGCTGAGTTCATTCGTATCGCCGTATTACCTAGTGTGTGTGTGCGGCCGTAACTGCGTTACCGAATAAAATGACGAGACGTTACCGTCCGCTTACAGACGATGACCTGCTGAGAATTCTAAACGAAAGTGACGACGAGGACATCATCGTGCCCAATCCAGGTGATTATTGGGGGACAGATAATGACGACGACGAGCTGGCAGATAAATCTGTCACCATAAATACAAAAAATATTTGTGAACCAACAAACGTTGAATCAGTAAATGCTGATCCAGATTATGATGTTATCGCCGATTCTTTCTCCGGTTCCGAAGAAGAGCCTGAGCGTATGCCTGAAAAATCTCCAAAGAGACACAAAACAGTTGAGTTTAGATGTAAAGACTCTGATTTGGACCCTAAAGTGTATAATTTCGATAACAGTGGTGTCGGTTGCAAAACCGTCAATTTAGGTGATTTATGTACTGTATACGACAACTTCCAAGTTTTTCTTAGCCAAGAAATTTTGAGCTACATAGCTGAGCAATGTAATTTATATTATGAACACCTTTGCAATGATGCCAGTGAAAAATCAAGACTGCGACGTTGGAAAAACACAAACAGTAACAAAGTTTGCTGTTTCCTTGCTGTAAATTTTCTGATGGCTCAAGTGAGAAAAAATGAAATAAACAGTTATTGGACCAATGATCAGTTACTGTCTACTCCAATGTTTGCGCTAATCATGCCGAGAGATAGATATCGTCTGTTACTTAGAATGTTACATTTTGCTGGTAACAGTAAGGACCCTGGAGATGACAAAATCTGGAAATTACGTCGAATTGTGGATCACTTAAGAAAAGTATTTCCAGGTGCTTTCTATCCTTTTAAAAGTTTGTGCATTGACGAAAGTTTAGTGCTCTTCAAAGGTCGTCTCTTCCTCAAGCAGTACTTTCCTTCCCAACGCCACAGATTTGGTGTAAAATTTTTTGTGTTATGTGATTGTGAAACTGGTTATTTTCTTGACTTTACTATTTATGTGGGTGCAGCAACATACGTAAAGAAAGAAACTGACTTTGGTGTAAATGTTGGAATACCTGGAAGCATTGTTCTCACTTTACTTGAACGTTACCTTGGTCAAGGTCACACATTATATGTTGACAATTGGTACACTAGCCCAACTTTATTTTCTTATTTGCATGACGGAGTGACTAATGCCCGTGGAACTGTGTGAACAAACCGCAAAGGCATGCCTGCTTTATCAAAAAAACTTAGAAAAGGCGAAATCGAGTTTCTGTCAACAGATAAACTTCTTGCTTTGAAGTGGCAGGACAAGCGGGAAGTGAGGCTGCTTTCAACTCTTCATACAAGCGAAATTACAGCGAGTGACAAAATTGACAGAACGTCGAATGAACCAAAAACAAAACCAGCTTGCATCGTAAGCTACACTGAAAATATGGGGGCCGTCGACAGGTGCGACATGATGCCAAGTTTAGTAGAATGTGTACGAAAAACTGTAAAATGGTATAAAAAAGTATTTTTTCATTTGGTGGATTTGTCTCTGCTCAATGCGCATGTCTTTTTTTAACTCAAACGGGACGAAATATTTTAGTATCTGATTTTCAACGCAAACTTATCAAGGAGATCCTAGAGATTCAGCACCAACCGCAAACAGAGGGACGTCGTGGAAGGAGATCGGCTGATGGTGACACTCCCTTACGCCTAACCGAGCGCCACGTTATCTCGCTAATCCCAGGAACTTCAAAGAAGAAGGCCGCCCAGAGAAGGTGTATTGTATATGCAAAACATGATAAACGATGTGACACAAGATACATTTGTGTAAAATGTAATGTGCCTTTATGTTTGAATGTTTGTTTCGAGAGATATCACACATTGAAGTATTACTAATGTAACATGTTTTGTATTTTTTCTCCTAATAAAGTACCTTTTATGAACAAAATAAGACTTTATGAACAAAGATTTAAAAAAAGAAACGATTTACACCGACAATACCGAATTTTGCGACTCATTTTTATCTCAATAATAACGGTAGACTGCTACAGTCTTATATATATACACCGCATGAAAATAAAGCGCACAGGGCGGCAGCTGCTGAGAGTAAATGCGCAGTGAAAGGGTTAACTAAAAAGATACTGCGTGTACACCTACGTATGCTCTCAAGAGTCATTGTAGATGGCAATCTTCTGTTTTACAGGTGCATGTGTTGTACAACTAGTTTTTACTCTATTGCATTACTCATCGTTTTGCAAAAAGTGGTTTCATAATTTTTACCATAACTGTTTCACAATTCAGAAATCGCTTACATAGAAGCAAGCGCCATGTAAAAATACCCCACGTTCTTTCGGAAATTACCAGTTAACTACCTTCTTCCGGCATATAATATTTTTCTTGAAATTTAAATCTGAGACCTCGAGCTCATAGGGTTATATGCAGATGAACATTTCATGAAGATACTGTATGCCTTTGAACAATGACCGTGTAATCTAAGACAGGAGTGTTGGAACAGCTCAGTAAAATAAAAATAGGCATCTGTTGGGTTTGTATTTACAAATAATTCTTCTTCTGCAGACCTAATGATAGCTATCGTCATAATCGAATGCTGTCAAATTTTTGCTTCCTTCACAAAAGTTAAAATGGATCAGACGTTTGTATCTGAACGTGACAGACATTGTGTGTTCGTTCTTCCTTCTAGCCTCACAGATTTTATTTTATTATTATTGAGTCTATGTTTTGTTCACTACTTGAAAATTTACCTATAGTTTTAAAAAAGCCGCGTGGGATTAGCCGAGCGGTGTTAGGCGCTGCAGTCATGGACTGTGCGGCTGGTCCCGGCGGAGGTTCGAGTTCTCCCTCGGGCATGGGTGTGTTTGTTTGTCCTTAGGATAATTTAGGTTAAGTAGTGTGTAAGCTTAGGGACTGATGACCTTAGCAGTTAAGTCCCATAAGATTTCACACACATTTTGAACAGTTTTAACAAAAACATTTATGTTATGAACTAGCGAACAGAAAGTCTATACTGATGGTTTCTGTAATGTTAACTTTATTCTATCCCTTCATTGCTGCTGGTAATACATTATGCAGTATTAATTCTTTGTACCTGGTCAGTCTGCATGAACATGATAGGTTCAAAATACTGCGCAAGTTAACAAACATGGTTTATACTGTGTGTAATGCTTGAACTTTATTTGATCCGTTACAACCTAATTATTTCTCCTCATACAAGTTTTATCCATTTCTTATAGGGAATATATGAATGTGTGGTGTCTCCTTTTAGACACGTGTGAACGAACAGACTTCACATATTGATATGATTTATTTGCCGTGATAGGCAATGGATCCACCACATTGAGTACAGATTTACAATTATGTACGACTTCCTGTGGGAATCTCTAAGCAGCGGGCATGGAGGACATGGACAGGGACAGTAGACAGGTGGCGTCGGGTGAGAGCGTGGGTTTGCTGAGAGACGCTTCAAGGCACGCTGTGCAGATGCGGTAGACACTACGTCGAGGTGGTACAGTGGTTAACGCCACTGCATAGTAAGCAAGAGTTAATGGTTTCTAATCCCAGTGCAGCATACATTTTTCCACGTCGCCATTGATGCCGCGCAGTCCTGCTGCAGCTGATATAAATAATCCCTTTCCTCTCCTTTCTCCCCCATTTCCTCCAGTTTATATAATATTACGTATTTGCTTTATTTCTTATTTTATGCCATCGATCTTCTATTTGTTCCTACTTGTCATGTAACTGGCAGAGGGCATCAGTAAGTACATTTTTAACTGTCGATCATCCGACAGGAACCTTAAGGAAACGTTGGCTCTTACAGCACTTAGATACAGCTGTTGGCCAAGAAGTATCTGTGAGCTATTGATGACAAGTCAGTTGAGACGGGCATAGCCACAAACTGAGTGAAACATGCAGTTGTTTGCTTGATGGTAGTCGCTAGCTCAAGACTTTAATGAGCTCTGTACCTCCACAGCACCCATTATCTCATTACACTCCCACTAACAGTGTGTGGGAGTATGGAAGTAATATATCAATAGTACCTTGGGCACATAGTGTAAGTTTCCGCCGCTAGTCAGCGCTGCAGTACCCAAAGAATACAAGATGATCTAAAAATGCAAGATGGGGGCGGAGGAGCATTTAAAAACCCAAGATGGTGGGCCTAACTGAAATGGGCTTTGTACTTCCCTCCCCTTCCACTCGCAATTTCCCCTTCACCCTACGCCTTTCCTCGTCCCCCCCCCGCCCCCCGCCCCTCTCCAGTCTATATCAATGTCGGGTTAAAACGAGGCACTCAGTCACTGTAACTGCGTAAAAATGGCGTTCATTTCGAAGATAGGTATTAGTTTCAAAAATATTGCATATGCTTCAATTGAGGAGGCATCATACCTAAAGATTTGTGCTTTTGAATGGCGTTATATCAAAGGTAGTTACCCATGAATTAATCTCTGGGTTTTTTACATCTCCATCAATACTGTACTACTTCTTCATTCAATTTTATCTCGTATTTGTACACTCAACATCAAAAAATAGATAGAAAATTTCCACTTCTTCCTCCCCTCTCTGTAATGGTTACATTAATGGGGCTGTTGTTGTTGTTGTTGTTGTTGTTGTTGTTGATGTGGTCTTCAGTCCTGAGACTTGTTTGATGCAGCTCTCCATGCTAATCTATCCTGTTCAAGCTCCTTCATCTCCCAGTACCTACTGCAACCTACATCCTTCTGAATCTGCTTAGTGTATTCATCTCTTGGTCTCCCTCTACGATTTTTACCCTCCACGATGTCCTACAATGCTAAATTTGTGATCCCTTGATGCCTCAGGACATGTCCTACCAACCGATCCCTTCTTCTACTCAAGTTGGGCCACAAACATCTCTTCTCCCCAATCCTATTCAATACCTCCACATTAGTTACGTGATCTACCCACCTAATCATCAACATTCTTCTGTAACATCACATTTCGAAAGCTTCTATTCTCTTCTTGGCCAAACTATTTATTGTCCATATTTCACTTCCATACATGGCTACACTCCATAGAAATACTTTCAGAAACGACTTCCTGACACTTAAATCTATACTCGATGTTAACAAATTTCTCTTCTTGAGAAACACTTTCCTTGTCATTGCCAGTCTACATTTTATATCCACTCTACTTCGACCATCATCAGTTATTTTGCTCCCCAAATAGCAAAACTCCTTTACTACTTTAAGTGTCTCATTTCCTAATCTAATTCCCTCAGCATCACCTGACTTAATTCGACTACATTCCGTTATCCTCGTTTTACTTTTGTTGATGTTCATCTTATATCCTCCTTTCAAGACACTGTCCATTCCGTTCAACTGCTCTTCCAAGTCCTTTGCCGTCTCTGACAGAATTACAATGTCATCGGCGAACCTCAAAGTTTTTATTTCTTCTCCATGGACTTTAATACCTACTCCGAATTTATCTTTCGTTTCCTTTACTGATTGCTCAATATACAGATTGTATAACATCGGGGAGAGGCTACAACCCTGTCTTACTCCCTTCCCTACCACTGCTTCCTTTTCATGCCCCTCGACTCTTATAACTGCCATCTGGTTTCTCTGCAGATTGTAAATAGCCTTTCGCTCCATGTATTTTACCCCTGCCACCTTCAGAACTTGAAAGAGAGTATTCCAATCAACATTCTCAAAAGCTTTCTCTAAGTCCACAAATGCTAGAAACGTAGGTTTGCCGTTCCTTAATCTTTCTTCTAAGATAAGTTATAGGGTCGGTATTGCCTAACGTGTTCCAACATTTCTACGGAATCCAAACTGATCTTCCCCGAGATCGGCTTCTACCAGTTTTTCCATTCGTCTGTAAAGAATTCGTGTTAGTATTTTTCAGCTGTGGTTTATTAAATTGATATTTCGGTAATTTTCACATGTGTCAACACCTGCTTTCTTTGGGATTGTAATTATTATATTCTTCGGGAAGTCTGAGGGTATTTCGCCTGTCTCATACATCTTGCTCACTAGATGGTAGAGGTTTGAAAGGCCTGGCTCTCCCAAATCCGTCAGTAGTTCTAATGGAATGTTGTCTACTCCCAGGGCCTTTGATTCGACTCAGGTCTCTCAGTGCTCTGTCAAACTCTTCACGCAGTATCGTATCTCCCATTTCATCCTCATCTACATCCTCTTCCATTTCCATAATATTGCCCTCAAGTACATCGCCCTTGTATAGATCCTCTGTATACTCCTTCCACATTTCTGCTTTCCCTTTATTGCTTAGAACTGGGTTTCCATCAGAGCTCTTGATATTTATAAAAGTGTCTCTCTTCTCTCCAAAGGTCTCTTTAACTTTCCTGTAGGTGGTATCTATCTTACCCCTAGTGAGGTAAGTCTCTACATCCTTACATTTGTCCTCTACCCATCCCTGCTTAGCCATTTTGCACTTCCTGTCGATCTCATTTTTGAGACGTTTATATTCCTTTTTGCCTGCTTCATTTACTGCATTTTCATATTTTCTCCATTCATCAATTAAATTCAATATTTCTTCTGTCACCCAAGGGTTTCTACTAGCCCTAGTCTTTTTACCTATTTGATCCTCTGTTGCCTTCACTATTTCGTCCATCAAAGTTACCCATTCCTCTTCTACTGTATTTCTTTCTCCCATTCCTCTGAATTGTTCCCTTATGCTCTCCCTGAAACTCTGTACAACCTCTTGCTCTTTCCGTTTATCCAGGTTCCATCTCCTTATATTGACACCTTTTTGCAGTTTCTTTAGTTTTAATCTACAGTTCATAACCAATATATTATGGTCAGAGTCCACATCTGCCCTGGAAATGTCTTACAATTTAAAACCTTGTTCCTAAATCTCTGTCTTAACATTATATAATCTATCTGATACCTTTTAGTATCTCCAGGGTTCTTCCATGTATACAACCTTGTTTCATGATTCTTGAATCAAGTGTTAGCTATGATTAAGTTATGCTCTGCGCAAAATTCTACCAGGCAGCTTCCTCTTTCACTTCTCAGCCACAATCCATATTCACCTACTATGTCTCCTTCTCTCTCTTTTCCTAGTCTCGAATTCCAGTCACCCATGACTATTAAATTTTCGTCTCCGTTCACTAGCTGAATAATTTCTTTTATCTCATCATACATTTCATCAATTTCTTCGTCATCTGCAGAGCAAGTTGGCATATATACTTGTACTACTGTAGCAGGTGTGGGCTTCATGTCTATCTTGGCCAGAATAATGTGTTCACTATGCTGTTTGTAGTAGCTTACCCGTACTCCAATTTTTTTTATTCATTATGACACCTACTCCTGCATTACCCCTATTTGATTTTGTAATTATAACCCTGTATTCATGTGACCAAAAGTCTTGATCCTCCTGCCACGGAACTTCACTATTTCACACTATATCTAAGTTTAACTTATCCATTTCCATTTTTAAATTTTCTAACCTACCTGCCTGATTAAGAGATCTGACATTCCTCACCCTGCTCCATAGAAATGCAATTATATATTTAATGGTTTCTGAATATAATAAATGGGAGTCTTTGGATTTAAGGTACAGCCTAAAGGCTTCCAAATAAACTTCTGATAATTAGAAAAACTAAAATCTATTCATAATCAATCGACCTGAAAATAGAAAATAAAATATTAAACAATTTCAGAAAGATTTAAGCAGAATTTTCCAAATGGCCAAAGGTAATATTAGTTTTAAGGAGTTTTATAAATTCAATTGGATTGCAGAAAAATCCATTGTATACATAAAGTCGAATTTAAATTTATTAAAGGAGATCAACAAAAAATTCATCATTATGAGTATGATTTTATTCTTATCAATGCTTTTGTTTTTGGTCAAAATATAAATAAAAATTTCTCTTTAAACAGTTTTGATATTAAATGTGTTTTATACAGTTTACAATGTGACTGGTGACACTGTATGAATAAAAATCGATTAAAAATCAAACTTCCAAATAGTAATATTAAAAGACTCTGCCAAAACTGTATCAGTAGGTTCCAAAAGTATATTTGGTGAAATAATTTGATTTTAATGAATATAAATGACAATTACATCTGGTGATTACAGTGCAGAAAATTTACTGAGATTCACCACCCTTGAAGAGTCACCACTAAAAATGGAAGACAACAGACTAAAAAATATAGATCTGTGTCAAAATTTAATTTTGAATATTCATGAATAAATAATTAATGAGTTATCTAACCACAAAGCTAAAATTTTATAAGAAGAAATGTTGTTTCTTTCGGTATAAATGATTTATGGCTAGCTGATGTAGTAGAAATGGATTCTGGTAAACCGAAAGGATATTAAAAATTAAGTGAAGGATATAGATATTCATTAACTGTAATCGATGCTTTCTGTAAATTAGCTTGATCTGTTACAGTTAAAGATGAAATGGGTGGAAATGTAGTAAACGCTTTTGAAAAGTATTTGGAGAATGAACTCCAAAAAAATTACAAACAGATAATGAGAAAGAGTTTCAAAAGAACGATTTTCAAGAACAAATGAAAAAATATAGCATTAATCATTATCCTGCTTTTATGGAACTAAAAGCATCTCTCACAGAAAGATTTGATAGGATATTAAAAGGAATAAAATATGGACTTGCTCATCAAGGTAATTATAAATGAATAGATATAGCCCCAGAATTAGTTTGCAAATGCAACACAATGAATTCAACAATAAAAATTACTCCAATGGAAGTTAATGAGGATGCTGTAAGCCAGCCATATTTTCATCTAATGATAAGTCTAAATTTAATACTGGAGATAAAATCAGTAAATTTAAGGGAATTTTCGGAAAAGGTTATAGAGCTAATTGTTGAACAGAAATTTTTGAAATTGGAGATGTAATTCATTGTAGTCCAATGATATGGAAATTGAAGCCATTCAATGGAGAAAAATAAAAGGAAATTGTTTTTAATATCAATTATGGAACACAAAATATTGATATTTATACATACTTGAAAACTTGTAAGAAAGTTGGGAGACCAAGTATATGTTAAATTGTTGGGATTTTATAATTCACATTATAGTTAGGTAAAGGTGCTATAATAGAAATATATTTTTATACTGTTTTTTTTTATTTTCCCAATAAGTTTTTTCTAACTAAATAGGTCTCCAATCTAAGGTTTGTACAACAATGTGGGGTTCAGAAATCAATGAATATTTTTACTTCATATAATTATGCAAGGGGTGGATAAGGATTACTGTGGGGACCATGTTTATGTATAAAGAATAAGAAATGTATAATAAAAATATTTGCGTTAATGGAAAAAATTTCTAAGTACTCTTACACAGAGCATTTAAAATGAATTCTTAGTGATGAACACATAAAAATATTGTTATCTATGGAAACCATGAAATATGATGATTTGACTGACAGGACTTAAAGAAAATGTGCAAATTATCAAGAAATGGAAGATTTAATTTTTTTATAAGATTCAAGGCCCAAACAAATGTAAAAATATATGCTAGAAAACAACAAAAATAAAAAAATTACGTTTATATAAATGGCTTTGCTTACAGTTTGGTATAGTTACAAAATTTTAACATAAAATACATTTTGGAAAAATATCAAAAGTGTTATTCGATAGATCTATACAAATGTTAATCATTATATACATAGTTTACATTGTGAATTTGGTGTATTTATCTTATTAGTAGCTCTACTTTTAATGGTTTATTAATTAAACAATTTTTCTACAGTCATCTAGTTTTTCATAGCAGTAAAATGTAATAAACACCACAAAAATTAATTTTTGTGTCCTTTTTTATTAATTTGACTTAAAATAAGTTGAGATAAATATTTTCCAACAGAAGTATGATTTATTTTCCGATTTAAAATATAACAAATTAATGTTTTTCTTTTTCAGATTTTGTTATTTTTAATGGAGTTACATAATAATACAGTTCATTGGAGAATTTTTCCCTGAAAGGAATACACATTAACATATGCATAACTTTCATTTCAATTTTTGGGATATCATTAATTTCAACAGGGGATGAAATATGCAGCATTTTCTCTCCCAACACTGTAACAATATCTTTATATTGTAATATTAGTACTTTTCGCCTCACAAACATTAATATATGCTCAATAGTAAACGCCTGATGGCCTAAAGTTATCGAACGATCGTAAAGTAAAAGAAATGAACCATTGCATAGCAGCGACAGAATCTACTATTCTTTATCTTTGCCGTTCTTGCGCGGTGCCAGTAAATCTCTATGTGCATGCATCGATTAATGGTGTAAAACAGAATTCTGTTGTTTCAAGACAAATGAGGCTTTTGGCGCCTCACCTATTACTGTTTGTATTCTATGAAAGGCGGACGTGGACTTGCTGCGTCCCGCAACTGTATTTTATATTCTATGTGAAAATATTGACTGAAAATGCTAAATGTTATTTTTTTTTTAATCAGAAAGCATGTAGTTTCTTGTAACTGATTACGAACAGACAGCATCATGAGGACATTTTGACTTTTATGTATGAAGTATTTAACCACAATGGTCATCCGTTGTAATTTAATATGAAAAGGTACGTAGCATTAAAAAAAACGTGTGTTAAAGATAAGTGTGCTTATTTTCGTAAATTAACCTTGATGATTCCATCTCCTTATGTACTTGAATTATAATTATTTTGTGTTACTTCATCATCAGAAATTACGATCACGCTGATGGGCCGAACGCAGCATGAGGCAGAAGGAACATTATCGCTTTCCTATTATTTCTGAACCAATTTTTTTTGTGTAGTGTTGCATTTCTTTTAAAGTCTATAAAGCTTCTGGTCCCTTAATGTTGGTCCGGGTATGACTACATCGCGACTATAAAAAAATACACAGAAATGATAATGTTTCTTCTGAGAGATCTCAAATATATATATATATATATATATATATATATATATATATATATATATATATATATATATATATATGCTGCTCTTATTCAGGTATTTAATGGTCAATGTATGTTATTATAATAGCGTAATAAATCCCTGATTCTGTTGCCAAGTGGCCCACCAAAATATTCACTTGTTCGACATTAAAAGAAAAGTAACAATTCTTTTTATTTTCGTCCCCCTAGAGCAATGCTACAATATTCACTCATTGTGTTGGAATTTTTGCATTTCTATGTATCCACATCAACACAATTTTTTTCTTTCATTGGTTAGTTTACTTAACAGTAAGGCAAACCTCTTACAGAAACATATTTATTAATTTCCAACTGGAATACGATGATTTTGCTTAATGTCAAACCCAAGCCTCATGCATGAAAATTAGAAATCTTTGTTAAAATGAAACATCGAATGTGCCGCAACTCTGTCTCACTCCTTTCTCATCTACTAATTCTCTTTATGCTCTTCGATTCTTATTACTGCAGTTTGATTTCTGTGCAAGTTGTAATAATCTTTTGCTGTCTGTCAAACATTATTTTCAGTAGAAAGGTTTGCTTTCCTGCAAAAGGCACAACTGGACAATGTTTAATGAATCTTATTGTTCATGAAAAACACTGTGGTCATTGTACTGCAGGATGTCACCAATAACTATAGTAATCATTGTTCTACTCAATAGAAAGGGATAAACAGAGAATTTGTCGAGAAGTCAAACTTATTTTAAAGCCTTTGTGAGAAGATGAAACAGTGTTCCCAGCTGTGTTTATTGCAAACAAGCATCCACTACTCTACTTTCTGCCTGACTTTGGCAAGTTTTCGTGTTGGAAACTCACTGCTCGCTATTGGCTGTTGGAACATCGCATCTGGTTGCTAGCTGGGAGCCTTGTTCATTCACGCTGCATGCTCGCTGCCCGTAGGGAGTAATTACAATGCAGCTGTTCACGTATTGAGCACAGCGCTGGCAGCGACAAACGGGACACTGCTGGAGTGACCTTGAAACAGCCAATCAGAGCTCACGTTTCAGGACATTCGGCTATGGCCACACAAATCAGCTTGACTTCATCGTCTGGTGAGGATCGAAGCTAGCAGGGGCGTGAGCAGCGTTTACGAAGGTTAAATGGGATGGTCAGCAGCAGTGGGTTTCATTCATCATCACCGGGCCACGGCGGTGAGCAGTGAGGTGGCAGCATAAACCCACCCAAGGATTTGTGAATAATGAAAACCAAGTTGATCCGGTGGTCATAAACTTTCATCTGCATCCGCAACTAAGTTCCGTAAAACGACCTTGTAGTGTGTGGTGGAGCGTATTTCTGATGCCACCATATAATCTTCACTTAATTTTTTAATTTGCGAATATGCAAGGGAAGAAATACTGTCGGAAGGCTTCAAATTATACCGTTCTCTGACTTTCTCTTCCTGCTCATGTCGAGAGTCGTATTTCGGAGGAGGTAACATGTTAGAACGTTTGCGAAGTGGGAAGACAAACACACCCTTCAGCATCGAATTCATCAGCCACTACAAGCGTGGTGTGATCTTGCTTCACAATTACTGTCAATAGATTATGGATGGAAGGAGACAACTCAACTCTACTTAAATAAAAGCCACTCACAGACTCAATTAAATGTGTATCTTTCCATTAAGATACACAAACGTATTAGAAAAGAAGTTCACTACTGAAATAATAGAGACAGAACTGCAATGGTGCCAAAGTGTCCACACAGCAGTATAATGGGACCGGTAGAAAGCATTTGGTCAATTAAGGAAACACACACACTTAAGTAATCAGAGGACATATAATGAAAAAAAGTGTAATAGAAGGCGAATGAGAGAGAGAATAATGATGGCACTCAACGGTAGAACTTAACAGCTCACCTCAGTGATGGAACTGAGGCGTCGACAGCTGAGATGCAATCGTAATAACGAGTTTCCATGGTAATTCCAGATAGTCCGATTGTTGCAGGCAGCTAACTTCCACTGTATCATGGACCCCCTGTAGCACTCAAATACATTTTCCCAACATGGATGCTTTACGGTCGGACCGTTTGGTCTGGAGGATACTTGTACCAGACACGGAAACGCGACCTGATGGCAGAAAAAAACGAGACCCTGTGAGGCAGAGCTATTGATGTGGAGGTTGTTCAACACCACGGGTTACAGAGAAAACGGTCGACTACGCGAAGGGCTGTGCTTCTGATAAAGCTAAAGGTGCTCATTTGCACAGTTTTGAGAACATTGCTCACTTAAGTCACATTGCCAGAGAATGATGCCTAACGGGCAGAACCGCTTCGGTGGTGCCTGTCTGGTGTATTCATGAACGGAGGATCGATCAGACAAGAAATAAAGGCCTCCCTAACAACAGAAAACGGCATATTGTCGAAAATTATCGACTTCCGAATTAACTATGACTGGCAAGAGTTACGAGAAATAGCTCTATACAGGGACATCCTTACTGTCTACAAAGTATTTCTTGTTGGGCCTCCGGAACTGCGCGACTGCTACGGTCGCAGGTTCGAATCCTGCCTCGGGCATGGATGTGTGTGATGTCCTTAGGTTAGTTAGGTTTAAGTAGTTCTAAGTTCTAGGGGGCTGATGACCTTAGAAGTTAAGTCCCATAGTGCTCAGAGCCATTTGAACCATTTTTGTTGGGCCTCGTAGGACAAATGAAGCCACTGATCAAATGACAGTCAAAATTAATTGATATCATTGCTAACCTCTAGAGCTTGACAACCTCTACTTTACTTAACTAACATGCGATAATCGTTGGCCACAGGTGGAGCATATGGGATCACAACCCGGCTCATTTGGTTTGGGATGGGCAGATGCTGCGTGCACTGGAAGTGAGTTTAGTTCTCACTGGTACGGAATGGATGGAAAGTTGGTTAGTTGTGTGCAGAAAAGGGGAACTGCCTGTTGTTCAGAAATAGCTGTAAGTCCCGGTGACTTTTGCCGACAGGATTGTAGCGGCTGCCTCGGGCACCAGTGGGAAAAGCCTGTCACATATTATGCCTCTGGAACCACTCGAAAATACTCTGTCAATGTTGTCATGAAATGTTCAAAAGTCTCGCTAGTTCGTTCTTAAGCGAGGTTCAGATGCGAGCAATGGTGGTTTCGCATCTCTCCCTGCGTGAAACTGTAACTCGGGTGCTGACCATGTGATTATTCGTTTACGTCTTACTGGTATTCCTAGAAGATATAGCGCCAAAGCTATTGGGATATATTCCACTGAAAACAGGCGAGCCACGTTGTACCAATATGACGGATGCCCCACCTCTGTCACGCAACTACTTAGATACCACCTTAACTTGACATTTTAAGATTGTTGTATCGGTCATCCAAGAAACAAAAAATGACATCAACTTCTCTCAGACACATGAAATGCATATAACATGGGCCAGTGCCGGGATAAGTTCACATGAGATTAAGACTGAAACATTGTCTCTGCTGAATCTTTTAATAATATGTCTCATAGGTCAAGGTCAATATTTTGAGAAATAGATACGACTGTGATGATGATAAACACGAGAATAGTATCTGACTTTCATGTTTTATTTCATTTGGATATGCGAGGCACGGGTTCATGGTGATTTTTTTCTTGTTACTATTTGTCCAAGTCCAACACATGTTATGTCGTTGAATTCCTATTCAAAGGCTCTTTCTATTGGCACAGATATGTCAACCGGTGTCACAATTTGGCAGCTACAGACATTAAAAACTACCTGAGTACGTAAGACGACCCGACATATTTTCTGCTGTAACGCAGCGAAAACCACACCTTTACACATGTACTTGTTCCGAATACATGTAGGGTGGGCATGGGAATTTCAATTTTAAATGCAAAGGAGCGAGCGGATATATCGAGAGAGTACAGTGAAGGCCTCTGTGAGGGACACAACTTGTGTGATGGTGTAATAGAGGAAGATATAGGTGTCGATGGAGAAACAATAGGGGATCCAGTATAGGATCGGTGTTTAAAAGAGCTTTGGAAGACTTAAGATTAAGTAAGGCAGAAAGGTTGGATAACATTCCATTGGAATTTTTCAAAACCATTGCGGGAAGCGGCAACAAACCACTACTCATGCTCGTGTGCAGAACGTGTAAGACTGCCGGAATACTATCGGACTTTCTGAAAAACATCATTCACATAATGCTGAAGATAGTAAGAGCCGTCAGGCGCTCATGCAGCCAAATTTCTGCAATGAATATTATACAGAAGAATCGAAAAGAAAATTGAGGATTTGTCGACAAGGTGATCAGATTGTGTGAACCATGACATTTTACAGAAATTAGAATTCTACGGTATAAATGGAACAGTAAATGAGTGGTTTAAGTCATATCTACAAAACAGGAAGGAGAAGGTTTCTTTACATGGATTAAGTGATTTAAGAAAGTTTCCCACTTCATCTAAATTGGGTGATATTACATTAGGTGTTCCACATTGTTCGATCATCTTCTATTCTTGATACATGTGAAGGGCCTCCTTTCTTATATGAAAGAAGAAACTAAACTGACACTGTTTGCTGATGATACAAGCATCATTATTAATTCACTAAAATTATCTTCAGCAGAAAATGATACAAATAATGTCTTTGGAAAAGTTATAGATTGGGTTTCTGCGAATGGGCGTGCTCTTAACTTTGAAAAATCACAGTACATCCAATTTTCTACTGCAAGGAGTACAGATCCTTCAATAAATAAAAAGTGTCAGCAGAAGTCAGTAGCCATGTTAGAGCTTACTAAGTTTTTGGGTGTACATATAGATGAGAATCTTAATTGGAAAATTCATATTTTGGATCTCCTAAAGTGACTAGGTTCAGCCACTTGTGCAATCAGAATATTTCCTTATTTTGAGAATATGGAAATTAGCAAGCTAACATACATTGCATACTTTCACTCTCTGATACCATACGGAATAATATTTTGGGATAACTGAACACTTAAGCAGAAGGTATTCACTTCTCAAAAGGAAGGGGCTAGAATAATGTGTGGGACTCATAGTCGCACGTCCTGTAGGTATCTGTTTAAAAGGTTAGGAATTCTTACAACAGCCTCACAATTTATTTACTCAGTGATGAAATTTGTTCTCAACATCACGGACCTATTTAAAAACAACAGTTCCTTCATGATTATAATACCAGAAGAAAGAAAGACTTGCACTATCCTCTACTTAACCTTTCTTTGGCACAGAAAAGGGTAAAATATGCTGCTGTAAAACTTTTTGATAAATTACCAGATGAAATGAAATGTCTGCAAGACAGCAGTAAATGTTTCAAAAATAAATTGAAATCATATCTCCTTGACAACTTCTCCCATACCATAGATGAATTCTCGAATAGGAATAAACAAATCTATAGGTATAATATATGCATTTTGTGCCACTTAAGGGAATGAGGGTAGGTAATAAAAATTTTAAGCTTTTTTTTAAAAAAAGGAAAAAAACAAACGTTGACTCATGTGTGCATTTCTTATACACTTGACACATTCCACGTCATAACGGTTTCCGTGAGATTGATCAATAGAACACGTAACTAACTAACTAACTAGGAACGGTAAAGACACTAAAGAGGCTCTTCTGACGTTACTGTTGATAATTGAAGCAAGACTGATGGAAAATCAAAAAAATCGTTAGAAAATGTAAAATGGTGCAACATTTTCGAAATTCTGAGAAAGTTGGCGTAAGCTACACGGATGGACGCGTAATAGGCAATATGTACAAGGACCAAGAGAGGACAATAAGAGTGGAAGACAAATAATGTAGAGCTCATGTTAAAAAGAGTGTAAAACAGGGATGTAGTCTTCCGCTCCCACTGTTCATCTGTACATCGAAGGAACAATGACAGAAATAAAAGAAAGGTTAAAGAGTGGGATTAAAATTCCAGGTGAAAGACTTTCAGTGGTAAGATTCGCCGATGACATTGCTGTCTTAAGTGAAAGTGAAGAAGAGTTACAGAATGTGTTGCACGGAAAGAATAGTCTAATTAATACAGAATAAATGGAAGAAAGACGAAAGTGATATGTAGTAGAAGTGAGAACAGCGAGGAAGTTAACATCAGAGTTCGTGATCACAAGGTGGGCCAAGTTAAAAAATCTCTTACCTAGAGAGAAAAATAATCCATGACGGACGGGGCACGACAATATAAGAAGATTCCTGTCCAAGAGACGTCTGCTGATGTGAAGCATAGGTCTCAATTTTAGGAAGAAATTTCTGGGAATGGAGTCTTGGAGCGCAGTGTTATATGGCAGTGACACATGGACTGTGAGTAAAGGGAACAGAAATGGTTCGAAGCATTTGAGATGTGGTACTTCAGAAGAATTTTGAAAATTAGGTGGATTGATAAGGTAACGAATGAGGAGGTTCTTCGCAGAATAGACAACCAAAGAAATATGTGGAAACCACTGACAAGAAGAAGAGACAAGATGATAGCACATGTTTTAAGAAGTCAGGGAATGTCTTTCATGGCACTTTGGAGGGAAAAACTGTAGAGGAACACACAGATTTGAATAGGTTGAGCAAATAATTCTGGAGGTAGGTTGCAAGTGCTACTCTGAACTGAAGTGGCTGGCACAGGATATGAACTCGTGGCGGTCCGTCTTAGCTGACTCATCCTGGATGCTAGTCAGCGATCCGCTAAACTTTTTGTACTCTACACATTCGTTGTGGTTTCAGACATGCTCTACCTATAGCAAGAGAGTCAGGAACGACCAAATAACCTACTTTGGTTGGTCGACAACAGCGGTTCGCCGAGTGTAAAAATGAGAAAACCGACTCCAGAGACGGCACGGCGAAATGAAAAGTAAACACGAGTAATCCAGGAGCGAAAACCTAAGACGTACCGAAATCTGAGACCGAAATAACTAGGTGTGTGTAATGAGAACGATACGAGAGTGCAACGAAGAGACAACTGAAAGCATATCCACAGCGTGGCTAGCTTTATAGTGCGTGCCCTCGGAGGGCTTTCAAAATCGCTGGACCAGGATATCAGACTACCACTTTGTCCTTTCTTCAAGTTATGTTCAAGTTATGTTCAATAAATGACCGATTCTCGTTATGGTCCAAAAATTATTTCACAAGCTCTCAAGCAGAGCTCGACTCTACATGATTCGTTATGCTAATTGGTACGGTCTTACAATGAGTATATATATGTATCATGAAAACATATATTTACAGACAAAAGAAACAAAAAGGATCAAGGGAAAGCCAAGCAAAACACTGCTGAAAAATAACGAACGTAGAGGTGCCGAGGGGAGAGCTGCAGCGAAAGGATAAGAAAGAAGTCCAGCAAATGGCTGCCAACACAGGTGAGAAGTGACTATGGAACCTGAATAATAAAAAGTACGACGCACACCATCTCACTACTAAAAAATTAATGTACAGTTTTACTTACAAGATAAACGCACAAAGCTAGTGGATTCAACTGAATACCTAACGATTAAAATTAAAAAGTTGTCTAATTTTTCAGTCTGCAAATCGCACATTTCTATTTCCAAATTACTGGTTTTGTGCTATGGTGCCCCCTTCAAAAAAATGTTCAAATGTGTGTGAAATCTTATGAGACTTAACAGCTAAGGTCATGAGTCCCTAAGCCTACACACTACTTAACCTAAATTATCCTAAGGACAAACACACACACCCACGCCCGAGGGAAGACTCGAACCTCCGCCGGGACCATCCGCACAGTCCATGACTGCAGCGCTTCAGACCGCTCGGCTAATCCCGCGCCGCTTGCCGCCTTCAGATCATATGTTGCGGAAATACAAAACGGAGACTGCGTTTTGATGGCAGAATACTTAAAAGGTACACCCAGTCTATTAAAGAGAGTGCTTACATTAAACTTGTTCTTCCTGTTTCGGAGTACTGCTGCTCAGTATGGGATCCTCACCATATAGGATTGACGATGGAAATCGAAAATGTTGAAACAAAGGCAGCCCGTTTTGTATGAAGGTCAGGATATAGGAATACGTTGCTCAGATTCCAAGGAAACTGCCGTGAGCAACTGCTGAACACGTCGTTTTACGAATGGAGCGTCTCATTCACGTCTGCAGTGCTCCTATTGAACAAAATGTGAAAGCGGCTGTCAATAGAAAATCAACATTATGCCATTCTCACTTGTTTCACGTTTTCTTCCGCGTCCAATTCCTAATCCATTAAATATCAAAACATTTCTGTGTGTCTTTGTTGAATTCATATCGAATCTTGGTAACCGAAATAGGAACCACCATTTCGCAGTGTAAATTGGTTCTCATTAACTCATTAGCGTATCTACCGAGTTTTGCTACCATACGGTAATAACAGTTGACACTGGGCCTCTGTGGGAAGCTTCATTTAATTATATCCGCCCAGTACGTCATTACTCTTCAGTTAACACTTAGGTGTTTGGTACAGGTTTCATAAAACCATTTGCAGACTATTTCTCTACAGTTCAAACTACGAACAGCGCGTGGGACCAATACACAACTACAAGTTTCTGTGCCAGCTTTCATTTCTATTAGTCTGTCATTTCTTCTATTTAGGAGACAGTGAACAAAATATTTTAGCATTCGGAGGAAAAGTTTGATAATAAAATTTCGTAAAAGATGTCGCCTCAACGAAACAGGCCTCTCCTTTGATGATTGCCACACCAGCTCGCTTCTTCTTCTACTTTCTCTACTACCATTACCTAGCGTAAATTCTGTTTTAGGATGGAGTCCATTATTCTCAAGTTTAACAGTGCCACAAAGTCGACAATTCTGTGTAGCGACTGCACCCTTAATGTAAAATATCGTTCGTCATTCCGTAGTATACTGCCGAGCTACGTCATCGACTTCGATCCGTGTAAGAAACAGAAGAGCAGATTCAGAACGTTGCTGCAGACAATGAGGTTTCAGCTGCTGCACTGCCTGGAACTTGCACTGGTGCTAGTGTAAATTACACAGCAAAACTTTGTGTGGCGTCGATAGTTCCGATGCCACACCACCTTTCGTAATCGACTAAATTACAGGCCCATATCGTTAACGCCGATATGCAGCAGGATTTTAGAACATATATTGTGTTCTAACGTAATGAATTACCTCGAAAGCCGTCCGGTGTGGCCCAGCGGCTCTAGGCACTTCAGTCCGGAACCGCGCGACCGCTACGGTCGCAGGTTCGAATCCTGCCTCGGGCATGAATGTGTGTGCTGTCCTTAGGTTAGTTAGGTTTAAGTAGTTCTAAGTTCTAGGGGAGTGATGACCTCAGATGTTAAGTTCCATAGTGCTCAGAGCCATTTGAACCAATTACCTCGAAGTAATCTGTCTATTGACACACAGTGAACATGGGTTTATCAAACATCGTTCTTGTGAAACACAACTAGCTCCTTATTCACATGAAGTGTTGAGTGCTACTGACAAGGGATTTCAGATCTATTCCGTATTCCTGAATTTCCGGAAGGCTTTTGACACTGTACCATACAAGCGGCTAGTAGTGAAATTGCGTGCTTATGGAATATCGTCTCAGTTATGTGACTGGATCTGTGAATTCCTGTGAGAGAGGTCATACTTCGTAGTAACTGACGGGAAGTCATCGAGTAAAACGGAAGTGATTTCTGGCGTTCCGTAAGGTAGTGTTATAGGCCCTTTGCTGTTCCTTAACTATATAAACGATTAGGGAGACAATCTGAGCAGCTGTCTTCGGTTGTTTGTAGATGACGCTGTCGTTTATCGACTGATAAAGTCATCAGAAGATCAAAACAAACCGCAAAACGATTTAGAAGAAATATGGAAATGGTGCGTAAAGTGGCAGGTGACTTTAAATAACGAAAAGTGTGAGGTCATCCACATGACTGCTAAAAAGAACGCGTTAAATTTCGGTTACACGATAAATCAGTCTAATCTCAAAGCCGTAAATTCAACTAAATACCTAGGAATTACAATGACGAATAATTAAAATTGGAAGGAACACACACAAAGTGTTGTGGGGAAGGCTAACCAAAGGCTGCTTTTCATTGGCAGGACACTTAGAAAATGTAACAGACCTACTAAGGAGACTACCTACACTACGCTTGTCCGTCCTCTTTTAAAATACTGTTGCGCGTTGTGGGATCCCTACCAGATAGGACTGACTAAGCACATCGAAGAAGTTCAAAGAAAGGCAGCACGTTTTGTATTATCGCGTAATATGGGAGAGAATGTCACAGAAATGATACAGGATTTGGGATGGACATCATTAAAAGAAAGGCGTTTTTCGTTGAGACGGGATCTTCTCACGAAATTGCAATCACCAACTTTCTCCTCCGAATGCGAAAATATTTTGTTGACACCGACTTACATAGGGAGGAACGATCACCACGATAAAATAAGGGAAATCAGAGCTCGTACGGAGAGATATAGGTGTTCATTCTTCCCGTGCGCTATACGATATTGGAACAATAGAGAATTGTGAAGGTGGTTCGACGAACCCTTTGCGAGGCACTTAAATGTGATTTGCAGAGTATCCATTTAGATGTAGATGTAGTTTGGCACTACGAGAGCGGACGAACTACGCCGACCACCGGGCTCTCCAGCCGACGCTGTGGAGCTCAACGAGCGCCGCTCTGTTTTCTGCCCAGTTGATCAAGAGCAGACGACCAAGCAACTTAACTTCTACTTCATAGGGGCCAAGCCATTACAGACTTTGTCTGTGTTGCTTAAATGATAGTTTGCCCAGCTACTAGTAACTGTTATCTGTAATACATGGGCCGGCCAAAGTGGCCGAGCGGTTCTACGCGCTTCAGTCTGGAACCGCGCGACCGCTAAGATCGCAGGTTCGAATCCTGCCTCGGGCATGGATGTGTGTGATGTCCTTAGGTTAGTTAGGTTTAAGTAGTTCTAAGTTCTAGGTGACTGATGACCACAGCAGTTAAGTACCATAGTGCTCAGAGCCATTTTTTTGTAATACATGGACAACAGCTTCGCACTTACGTGCTCGTCTTCACAGAAAGTTACGCATATATCATTGACTAGTATTCTCTATTAAATGTGCTTTTACTTTACATGCAGTACCGAAGTGCTTTACCTCTCCAGCTCCTACTCGCTTCCTTCATTCGGCCTATTTTGCAGATCTCAGAAGCAAACCCACGCGCCGCCTTCCAGGCGGGATACAAAGCTTTGTGTGCTGTTGTACATGGCATACACAATCCTCGTTACCACTGGGCGATCACTAGTGCTACCTGAGCCACGTGCTATATGGTCAGACCCAGCAACACCGACTTTCCCATTATCTTCCACCGGGATAAGACGCATTCTCTTCCAGGTGCCACACCAAGCTCACAACTGTTTCCTAATTTCATTATCATCTTCTTTAAACCATTTAATGACACCGGGTCTCTCCTCAGACCTTTCAGTCAGCGATACTCTCTCAATGCAGCACGGTAATTGCTGCCGTTCACATAAAACAGTTCCACTAACGGCGCACGGTCTCTCTTCTCAAAAGCCATACTGCTCACTCATGTTATGGCTTGTTAGTTGAAGCGTGGCTGTCATATCGTCATAGAAACAGCGTACAGCCCCAGATTGGCACCTGGTGACCACAGCTGGAACTAATTTTTTTTGCAGCGTAAATCGGTTCCACATTAACGAACTGGTGTATGTACCGACTTCCGTTGCCATACGATAATTACAGCCAAGAATGCACCTGCTTGACTAGTTGCGCCATAATTACACAGAGGTGACAACAGTCATGGCACACGTTCCAGTTTGTGTCGGAGCTCCTTTTGTCCGGTGTAGCGCAGCAATTCGATGTGGTATGGTCTCAAAAAGTTGTCGGAAGTCCCCTGCAGATGTATTGAGGCAAGCTGTCTCCATAGCCGTCCATAATTTTGAAACTGTTGCCGCCGCAGGGTTTTGTACAGCAACTGACCTCTCAATTAGGTTCTATAAATGTTCGAAGGCATCTCGTCGAGCGATCTGGATGGCCAAATCATGTGCTCGAATTGTTCAGAATGTTCTTCAAACCAGCCCAGTGACATGGAGCTTTCTGAACCGTAAAATTAAGTCCGCGAATGGCTGCAAATGGTCCACAAGTAGCCGAGCATGACGATTTCCGGTCAATGATCGGTCCAGTTGGACCAAAGGACGCAGTCCATGCCACGTAAACACAGCCCACATCGTTATGTAGCCACCACCAAGTTGCACAGTGTCTTGTTGACGACTTTGATCCATGCCCCATCCTCGAACCCAATCATAAGCTCTTACCAACTGAAATCGGGGCTCATCTGACCAGGCCACAGTTGAAACTTCCTCGCAGTTTAAAACAGTGTGCCGGACCTAGACTCGAACTCGAGACCTTTGCCTTTCGCGGGCAAGTGCTCTACCGTCTGAGCTACCCAGGCATGACTCACGCTCCGTCCTCACAGCTTTACTTCCGCCAGTGCCTCGTCTCCTACTTTCCAATCACCACAAAAAAATGGTTCAAATGGCTCTGAGCACTATGGGACTTAACTTCTAAGGTCATCAGTCCCCTAGAACTTAGAACTACTTAAACCTAACTAACCTAAGGACAGCACACACATCCATGGCCGAGGCAGGATTTGAACCTGCGACCGTAGCAGTCGCGCAGTTCCGGACTGAAGCGCCTAGAACCGCTTGACCACCGCGGCCGGCCCAAACATCACAGAAGCTCTCCTGCGAACCATGTAGAACTAGCACTCCTGAAAGATAGGATATTGCGGAGACATGGCTTAGCCACAGCCTGGGGGATGTTTCCAGAATGAGATTTTCACTCTGCAGCGGAGTGTGCGCTGATATGAACCTTCCTGGCAGATTAAAACTGTGTGCCGGACCGAGACTCTCCGCAATATCCTTTCTTCCAGGAGAGCTAGTTCTGCAAGGTTCGCAGGAGAGCTTCTGTAAAGTTTGGAAGGTAGGAGACGAGGTACTGGCAGAAGTAAAGCTGTGAGGACGGGGCGTGAGTTGTGCTTGGGTAACTCATATGGTAGAGAACTTGCGCGCGAAAGGCAAAGGTCGCGAGTTCGAGTCTCGGTCCGGCACACAGTTTCAATCCGCCAGGAAGTTTCATATCGGCGCACACTCCTCTGCAGAGTGAAAATCTCATTCCGACCACAGTTTTCCAGTCGTCTAGGGTCCCACCGACTTGAGCACGAGCCCAGGAGAGATGATGGAGGCGACATCATGCTATTAGAAAAAGCATTCGCGTCTGTCATGTTCTGCCATGGCGCATTAACGCAAATTTGACCACACTGTCCTAACGTATACGTTCGTCGTAAGGCACCCCATTGATTTCTGCCACTATTTCACACAAGGTTCCTTGTCTATTAACACTGCTAATTCTGCGCATACGCTGCTGCCATCGGTCGTTAAGTGAAGGCTGACGGCCACTGCGTTGTCTATGGTGAGAGTTAATGCGAGGGATTTAGTATTCTTGACGCACTATTGACGCTGTGGCTCTCGGAATATTGATTTCCCTAATGATTTCCGAAATGGAATTCCCATGGGCCTAGCTCCGACTACCATTCTGGTTTCAAAGTCTGTTAATTCCCGTCGTGCAGCGATGATTACGTCGGAAACATTTCAACATGAGACGGTTCTACCAATGCGCTGCCTTTTTATATCTTTTGTAGGCGATACTACCGCCGTCGAGATTTGTCCGGAAAATAAGTATAAAAGTTGAATAATATCTTTATGTTACAAGTTGCAGTCACCGCCATGTGTGACTACTGCTGTAATCAAACCCATCAACGTTCAGTTCGAGTCAGAGCACTCTGCGTGAAGGTGGGAGTGTGCGGTAGCTTGTTGACAGTTACCCTTTTTCACCTGCCGTCGGCATGGAGCTCTCTCTGATTGAGGAACAGCGCGTCAACATCAAGTTTCTTGGAAAGCTAGGCAAGAATGGCCGTGAGATTTTTGAGTGTTTGAAACAGGTTTACGGAGACAATTCCCTGAAGGAACCAACCGTGAACAAGTGGTTAAAAAGGTTACGGGATGCCCGAGAAGAAGCGAACGATGACCCTCGCCCAGGACGCCCATCGACATCGAGTTCCGATGCAAATGTTGAACGAATTCGAGCTTGTGTTCTTAAAGACCGTAGATTGACAGTCAGATTGATTGCTGACGAGCTGTCAATCCCCAAAACAATCGTTCACGAAATCCTGACACAAAAACTTGAAATGAAGAAATTGTGTGCGAAAATCGTACCGAAGCTCTTGACGCCAGAAGAGAAAGCAAAGAGGGTTGAGTGCTGTGAGTACTGGTTGGAAGCAGAGGAATGAGGGGACTTACTCAACCGAGTCATCACTGGAGACGAGTCCCGGTTTTAGGAATTCGATGTAGAGCTCAAATCTCAAAGCAAGGAATTGAAACTAGCAGGAGAACCGAGAGCAAAAATGTCGCGAAAATCAGGGTCCAATGTGAAGACAATGTTGATTGTTTTCTTTGATACTAGGGGCATTGTTCACAAGGAATTTGTCCCTCCCGGCCAGAGAGTGAACGGAAAGTTTTACGTTGAAGTTCTGACACGTCTTAGAGCTCGTGTGGCCCGAGTTCGACCGGAGTTGGCAAAAGGGGCCAGGTGGATCCTTCATCACGACAATGCGGCCGCTCATACGTCGCTCGTTGTGCGCGAGTTTTTGGCCCAAGCTCAATCACCGTGACAGACCACCCGCCTTATTCACCCGATTTAGCCCCGTGTGACTTCTTCATGTCTCCGAAATGTAAAATGGTGCTTCGGGGTCGGCACTTGGGAGATGTGGAAGCCATCAAGGCGGAAACGACACGGCAACTGAACAACATCACAACTGAAGACTTTCAGCAATGTTATCAACAGAGGAAACGGCGTTGGCAGAAGTGTATCGCGTCTCAGGGCGAGTACTTTGAAGGAGACTATATTGCAATACCTGAATAATTGTTAAATAAAGTTATTATTCAACTTTTATACGTATTTTCTGGACAAACCTCGTATGTGCGTATTGCTATCCCATGTCTTTTTTCACGTCTGTGTACAACCACGCGATAGGTGTACAGATGACGGCTAGCGGTGTGTACACCAGAAACGGGGAGTCGAGATCGCAGAGTGATTGTGACAGCAGCGTGCTGTGGTGCTCCAGCATGGCCCGCGCGCGGCGCCGCAGCCGCTATTTCCGGTCGCAGCACGTGGCGCGCGCCGCCGCGCTGACGGAGATTAATGGCGGCGCGTCGCCGGCCTTGTCTCTGGCGGCAATTACGGCCAGCCGGCAGGCTGCTCGCTTTCATATCGCCACATGCTGGCCGCGCGTCACCGGCCCTTGTATCGCATCAAACACACGCGGCCCGCCTACATCACCTCCCGAAAGGGACGCGACACTGGGCCCCCTGCAAGAAAAGTGCTTCTCCAGCAGAGCCTGCATCTACATGCGGGATGATGCAGTCGCCCCTACCGATGTCATCTCGTGGAACCTGCAGTGTTATATTTGCCATTCAAAAACCACGTGCTAGATTTTCATATTCTCTTGTTCGCTACGCAGTTTTACAGAACAGGAACTTTTGTAGGAAATTTGACGTAGTTAAATTTTGTTCTGGCATACGTTTTCGCTGGAGACTGGAGTTTTCGAATTATTGAAGAGAAACGTACACAAGTGACCTTCCATTCCCACACCCAGGCCGCCCTCGCCCCACCCCTTCCCCCAGTCAGGTTCTCTATCATGTTTCCCATGTGACTCCCTTCTACCACATTTGTGACGCCTCCCTAACCCAAGGTCCTCGGAGGTACTTCTGGGGCAGCCACCACAAATTGTATAAAGCGTGGGTAGTGACCACGATGTAGCTATGTCTGTTGGCCGAAAAATAATTAATGACAAGAATTGCGCCAGCTAGAATGAAGAGATAACTTATCTTTATTTCTGACGAAACGTGCACCAGCAATACAAGTCCAACTAATATCCAAGAGTAATCTGTGTACTGAGCCTAGTCGAATACAATACCAAATATCACACTGCAATGGCTCGCTATATACTCCACAAAACTCTAGCAATAGACAATCGACAACAGACAGTCCGTCTCGTTTTTTTTCTTTATTGTGATATCATTCCCCTGCCCCATATGGAAAGGGGAGGGCTGTCAGTGGCACAATCCGCCGCTCTTCAGCCGAGTGACACGACAACTAAAACAAGAATAAAATGATACACACATAAGGAGATAAAAAAGGGGAACATAAAACAGAGTAAGGGGAGAAAATGGAGGTAAAAATACACTGACATGGAGACGTTCATGGGGGACAGTTAAAAAAGTCACCAGAAAGTTAAAAAACACAGTTGGCGATTCTTAAAACACAGAGAAGGCACTGAATGTGCATGCACAGGTTAAAAGTCGGCCACAGTAAAAAACACTCCAGAACAACACACTTAAAACCCACATGGGGAACACACGATGAAGAATGAAACTGCCAGGTGGGACCTGCCGAGGGAAAGGTCAGAGAGGATGGAAAAGGAGGGGAGAGCATGGGGCAGCTGGGGAAGCGGTGGGATGAAGAGAGGAGCGGCATCAGCAGGTTCACGAAGAGGCAGGAGACACAAGGGGTGGGAGAGGAAGAGGGAAGACAGGGCAGGAGGGAGCGCAGAGACACTGAAAGGAGGCACAAGAGATGGAGGGGGAGAGGTACTAGGAGGGGGAAGCTACTCAGGAGGAGGGAAGGGAAGGAGAGGGAGCCCTGAGGAGGAGGCAGGAAGATGGGGTTAGAGTTGGTAGGAAGGGTAGATGTCAGGCCGAAGCTCATCATCCGGGAGGGGTAGACAGTGGAAGTTGTGTTGGGAAAGGAGATGGAGGGTGTGGAGATGGAGAGAGGGTGGGACACAACGGTAAAGACGCGGCAACTGGTTGGGGGTGGAGAGGAAGGGAGACACCAGGTGGTGAGGGGGATCAAGGCGGCGGACAATATATAATGTGCGGAAGTGGTCAAGGAAAAGGAGAAGGTGGGGGAAGGGGATGAGGTCGTAAAGGATGTGCATGGGGGACGGAAGGCGGATGCGGAAGGCGAGGCGGAGCCCATGGCGTTCGAGGATTTGGAGGGCTTTATAGAACCGGGGAGGGGCGGAAATCCAAGTGATGCTGGCATAACAGAGGATGGGGCGGATCAAGTATTTGTAGGTGTGAAGGATGTGAGGCCAAGATATTTGAGGGTAGGAGTGAGGTGGATAGGATGGCCATAAATGGTGAGGTAGAAATCATGGAGGCGGAAGGAGTGGGTGGTGCGGCCTATGATGATCGCCTGGGTCTTGGAGGGTTTAACATGGAGGAACCACTGGTTGCACGAAGCAGTGAATTGGTCAAGGTGAGTTTGGAGGGTACGTTGGGACCATTGAAGGGTAGCATAAAGGGCTGGGAAGGCGGTGTCATCAGCAAACTGGAGAAGATGAACAGGAGGGGGAGGTTTGGGCTTATCAGCAGGGTACAGGAGATAGAGGAGAGGGGAAAGGACAGAACCTTGGGGCACGCCGGCAGAGGGATAGAAAGTACGGGAGTTGGAATTGTGGATAGTCACATAGGAGGGACGATGGGAGAGGAAGGAAGCAACGGAATGGACGAAGTTGATGGGGAGAGCATAGGTCTGGAGTTTGAAGAGTAGCCCGGGATGCCAGACACGGTCATAGGCGTTCTGGAGATCAAGGGAGACGAAGATAGCGGAGAGATGGGAGTTAAGTTGGAGGGAAAGAAGATTGGTAAGGTTAAGGAGCTGGTCGTCGGCGGAGAAGGAAGACCGAAAGCCACATTGCGTAAGAGGAAGGAGGCAGTACTGGTTAAGGTGGCGGTGAATACGGCGAGAGAGGATGGCCTCGAAGACCTTACTGAACACGGAAGAGGTATCAGAGGGGGGTTTGTTAGGTTTAGGGAACAGCAGGGCATGGGAAGTCTTCCACAGGTCGGGGTAAAATCCAGTGGAGAGGAGGACTGTCTCAGGGCCAGCTCTCCTCCTTATATGCAAAAGGCAGAGGGCGCTGCGGACCTGAGCTCAGCCATGGCGCGATCTGTTCCGTCGGCGGTAACGCCCTGAGACGCCGACGGCCGCGACAGGAACTGTAACCAGCGATGTCACGGTCAGGGCGCGCGTGCGCGAGTTGGTTGGTTGGATACCACATACCACTGCACAAAACTTGCGACTGCACGAATTATTCCCCTCATTAGACCACTTTTTTCCGTCATTGACTGTGCTTATTACGCCACCGGCTTAGTCGAGCACTTAAAAATTGTAAAACTGACATTTCTGTAAATTTTACCTACCAGTTTTGTGAATTTTAACAGCGTAAAATAAACGATTACGTAGTTATACTTATCAGGCCTTCTGGCTAGTAACTACTGTGCCTCAGAAGGTTAATTTTCGATCGAATTGTCAACGTATTGGGCTAGGCGTATGTGATCACTGAAACAAGATCCGGCAAACGTGTCCAATCCCCCGTGTGCTGGCCGGCTGCAGACCGCTGTGACTCTTGCAATGTCGCAGCGTAAGGACACACTTAATGGAGGTGATCGACCTGTCACAGTCAAACACCTGGCTCCACAACAGGACGTCGCTGCTGGTATTGCTGGCACTCATCCACCAATTGAAGTGTGTGCCCTGTGTGCTCCTTGCCGCTCAACTGAAGACATTCAGAGCAATTAAGAACCATCTGTGCGGAGTTGCTTGCGTGGCACAAGGCTGATCGTGAGAACATTTTGTATAGCATGGTCACAGATGATCGAACTTGGGTTCATGACTTCGAACTGGAAACGAAATGACAGTCTAGAGTGGCGTCACACCACATTCCCTCCTAAGAAAAAGATCAAAGTTTCACCCTCAACCGGTAAAGTCATGGCGATGATCTTCTGTGACTCTCAAGGAGTTATTCTGTTTAATGACCTCTTATGGTGCAACGATCAACTCTGAATTGTATTAAGCTACCCTCAGACTTCAACGTGTTCGTCGTCCTAAGCATGCAAACGAATTTCTGCTTCTCCATGACAACGCAAGACGTCACACAAGTCTGCTCACCCGAGAGGAGTTTACAAGACTTCATTGGAATTTTCTTTCTCATCCACCCTAGAGCCCGGATCTCGTACCATCCAACTTCCATTTAGTGCCCCAATGAAGGACGCTCATCGCGGAGGTCAGTACGTGGCAACGGTCGCAGGTTCGAATCCTGCCTCAGGCATGGATGTGTGTGATGTCCTTATGTTAGTTAGGTTTAAGTAGTTCTAAGTCCTAGGGGACTGATGACCTCAGAGGTCCCATAGTGCTCAGAGCCATTTGAACTTTTTTTTTTTTTTTTTTTTTTTTTGCAGTACGTGGATGATGGGGAAATTATTGGTGAAGCGATCAATAGAGAGGTACCACGGGGACACAGAAGCCCTTCCAGTAAGCTAGCATAAGGCCTTGGCACAGAAAGGAGATTGCATTGGAAAATTGGGTTTTGTAGCGAATGGATTGGGAAATAATAAGGTGTAAATGAATTCTCAATGTAACCATCCTGCTTCCAGAGAGTAATATGTTGCATTACTTATCGACAGCCCCTCGTAGGTTTTCCTTACTTCTCAGTATTCTTAGCTGCTGCAGTCTCCTTATATTTCTTTTCTCCAGAACTTGCTATATCAGGAAACATCTATTTTACACACCTATTGAAACCTGGTTTCGCAGGACAGAGACGATCAGGTTGTGGAAAGGGGCCAAGGTCAATTACTGTTAGTTATAAAAGAACACACAACTTTATTCCTCAAACCAATGCACCGTTTTCTCTTTAAAACAACAAAGAACAATTCACGGCTGAGGGCCCAAGTAGCTTCTCCAGAGTAAGTTTAAATGATTCATTTTAAAACATCAAGATTCAGAGTAACGACTGAAGGCCATACATAAGTAAAATTGCAATATCTTCAAGGCTAAAGCCGAAATAATATTTCAGATCAGCCACGGAAATTCTCTAACAAAAATAAAAAGGAAGAATCAATTCGACACACAGAGAGCTTCCACGAGCGGTTGGCGACCAAATACACGTCGTCCGATGAGAAGACCGACCGAACGACCGACCAGGTCCCTCCCACTGAAGTTACGTGTGTCGGCAACGGTCGGGCGAGTCTTGGCTGTCCAAAGCTGACTGCAGCTCCAACCCGACTCAACTCATTGTCCGTTCGGAATACGGAGACATGGCGACCCGGGCACACTGGCTCGGACACAACCATGCAGAGGGATAACTTGCCCATTGGGCACCCGACATCTCCGCCCAAGGAAGGAACCGACCCACGTCCGGCAAGATGACCAGGTGACGAGGCCCAGAAACGGTCAAAAGACCAAATACACGTCCCCCGGTGAGACGACCAACCGAAAGACCAACCAACGGTAGTCCCGCTCCAATCTCCTTCAGTCGGACAGTGCATGTGTGTCGCCAGCGGTCGGCAAGTACTGGCTGTCCGCATCTAACTGGCTCTCTGTCCCGACTGCTGCTCCGTCTCCGACTTCACTGCTGCTGCGTCCCGACTGACCCCCTAACTGAAACTCCAGACACACACCGACCCGGAAATACTAGTGGTCGCTCCAGAGATCGTACGACGGTGCACTTATCGATAAGCGCTGATGCTTCCACTCACGGGCAAGCAAACCAGCAAGCTAGTGACACTAGTAAATAGAATTAAATGAAAAAAACGAGGCGACAGAACCGTAAAAACAAGATGACGAGCAATAAATGGCATAAGCGCGAGCCGCGTACCGCTCACCTATGAGTTATTGTATATCTGACACTATCATTATTGTTACTGTTATTATTATTATTATTATTATTATTATTATTATTATTATTATTATTATTATTTCCTTTCTCAGACTTTATGTCTGGTTAAAAATGGAAAGTGACGCGGACCTTGATCAAGCATGACTTCCTTTCAACTGTACGGTATATGTTACAATGTATTTAGGAACTTTCGGGTAATTGAACATGTATCAATAATTATAGATTTCTGTAGATATACGTTTGGATGTAGCTGTATTGCGTTGATGTACTGGTGGATATTGTGTGGTATGACTCCTGTAGTTAATAGTATAATTGGTATGATGTCAACTTTATCCTGATGCCACATGTCTTTGACTTCCTCAGCTAGTTGGATGTATTTTTCAATTTTTTCTCCTGTTTTCTTCTGTATATTTGTTGTATTGGGTATAGATATTTCGATTAGTTATGTTAATTTCTTCTTTTTATTGGTGAGTATGATGTCAGGTTTGTTATGTGGTGTTGTTTTATCTGTTATAATGGTTGTGTTCCACTATAATTTGCATTAATCATTCTTCAGTGCATTTTGTGGTTCATACTTGTATGTGGGAAAGTTTTGTTTTACTAGATTATGTTGTATGGCAAGTTGTTGATGTATTATTTTTGCTACATTGACATGTCTTCTGGCGTATTCTGTATTTGATAGTATTGTACATCCACTTGTGATGTGATCTACTGTTTCTATTTGTTGTTTGCAAAGTCTGCATTTTTTCTGTTGTGGTATTGGGATCTTTAATAATATGCTTGCTGTAATATCTGGTGTTTATTGTTTGATCCTGTATTACAATCATGAGTCCTTCCGTCTCAGTGTATATATTGCCTTTTCTTAGTCATGTGTTGGATGCGTCTTGACCGATGTGTGGCTGTGTTAGATGGTACGGGTGCTTGCCATGTAGTGTTTTCTTTTTCCAATTTACTTTCTTCGTATCTGTTGATGTCATGTGATCTAAAGGGTTGTAGAAGTGGTTATGAAATTGCAATGGTGTAGCCGATGTATTTATATGAGTGATTGCTTTGTGTATTTTCCTAGTTTCTGCTCGTTCTAGAAAGAATTTTCTTAAATTTTCTACCTGTCCATAATGTAGGTTTTTTATGTAGATAAATCCCCTTCCTCCTTCCTTTCTGCTTAATGTGAATCTTTCTCTTGCTGAATGTATGTGATGTATTCTATATTTGTGGCATTGTGATCGTGTAAGTGTATTGAGTGCTTCTAGGTCTGTGTTACTCCATTTCACTACTCCAAATGAGTAGGTCAATATTGGTACAGCATAGGTATTTATAGTTTTTGTCTTGTTTCTTGCTGTCAATTCTGTTTTCAGTATTTTTGTTAGTCTTTTTCTATATTTTTCTTTTAGTTTTTCTTTAATATTTGTATTATCTATTCCTATTTTTTGTCTGTATCCTAGATATTTATAGGCATCTGTTTTTTCCATCGCTTCTATGCAGTCGCTGTGGTTATCCTATATGTAATCTTCTTGTTTAGTGTGTTTTCCCTTGACTATGCTGTTTTTCTTACATTTGTCTGTTCCAAAAGCCATATTTATATCATTGCTGAATACTTCCGTTATCTTTAGTAATTGGTTGAGTTGTTGATTTGTTGCTGCCAGTAGTTTTAGATCATCCATGTATAGCAAATGTGTGATTTTGTGTTGGTATGTTCCAGTAATATTGTATCCATAATTTGTATTATTTAGCATGTTGGATAGTGGTTCAGAGCAAGGCAGAACCAGAAAGGACTTAATGAGTCTCGTTGGTATATTCCACGCTTAATCTGTATTGGCTGTGATGTGATATTATATGAATTTGTTTGGATATTGTGGTTTTCCAATTTTTCATTGCTATGTTTAGAAACTGTATCAATTTAGAATCTACTTTGTATTTTTCCAATATTTGTAGTAACCATGAGTGGGGTACACTATCAAAAGCTTTTTGCTAATCAATGTATGCATAGTGTAGCGACCTTCGTTTAGTTTTAGCTTGATATGTCACCTCTGCATCTATTATCAGTTGGTCTTTACATCCTCGTGCTCCTTTGCAACAGACTTTTTGTTCTTCATTTATAATTTTGTTCTGTGTTGTATGTGTTATTAATTTCTGTGTAATGACTGAAGTTAATATTTTGTATATTGTTGGTAGGCATGTTATGAGACGATATTTTGCTAGGTTTGCTGTGTCTGCTTGATGTTTAGGTTTCAGATAAGTTATTCCATGTGTAAGTGTATCAGGGAATGTGTATGGGTCTGCAATGTAACTGTTAAATAATTTAGTTAGATGTGAATGTGTTGAGGTGAATTTCTTTAGCCAGAAATTTGCTATTTTATCTTTTCCAGGGTCTTTCCAATTGTGCGTAGAACTAATTGCTCGGGTGACTTCACGTTGCAAAATTATCACTTCAGGCATTTGTGGTATCATTTTCTATGTGTCTGTTTCTGCTTGTATCCACCGTGCATGCTTGTTACATTGTACCGGGTCTGACCATATGTTGCTCCAGAAGTGTTCCATGTCTGTTATGTTTGGTGGGTTGTCTATTTTAATGTGTATGTTATCTATTTTGGGGTAAAATTTCTTTTGGTTTGTGTTGAATGTTTGGTTTTGTTTCCTTCTATTTTCACTTTTTTTGTATCTTGTAAGTCGTTTGGCCAATGCTTGTAATTTCTGCTTCTTTTCATCTAATTGCTCTATCGCTTCTTGTTGTGAGATTTTACCTAACCTTTTACGTTTTTTTTCTGACATTTCATTTCTTATAAATTGTGTTAGCTGTCCGATGTCTTTTCTCAGTTTTTCTATTCTGATCTGTAGCCTGTGTTGCCATGCTGGTTTTGTGGGTTTCTTCTGTATGTTGGTTGGTTCTGATCTCTGCCTAGTGTGTATATTGAGTGTAGTGAGTGCTCCTATATAAACCAGTAGTTGTACCTCTTCCATGGTTGTGTTTTCATTTATCTTGTTGTGAATTATTGTGTTGACAGTTTTTATTGTTGTTTCGACTTGTGGGTTATTTGGAGGTCTATGCAAGAATGGTCTAATGTCTGTATTTGTGTCTTTGAATTCTATATATGTCAGCTGAAATTTTTCTTGTATATCTAACATGTGTGTCACTTCATGTTCTATTTGTGCTTGTTCTAGTGGCCATCTTAAGATTTCGTTTTCCTCCGATTGTTTAATTGATGTGTGGTGTTCTTTGCTTGTTTGCTCTGGGATGTTTGAGTCCATTACTGTATTTTCTTCTTCTTGTGATTGCACATTATTTAGTTCTAGTATTTGTTGTACTTGTTTGATGTTTTCTAATTGTGACTTGATTATTATTATTATTATTATTATTATTATTCCCATTATGGCGGTTAGTGACAGTAGCTGCAGTAGTCCAGGTACTGCCAGTATAAGCTTTACTCACAGGCAGTATTATTTACTCACACTGGCACTACAAACTCTCAAATCATTTTAACATTGTTTGTAATATTAAAATTGTTAGCTCTTAGATAACTGTGATACAAGAAAGGTACGGTATGTGTGAAACTCTGGTCCGATACGAACCAGGTACTATGGCCATAATCAACGCAGATTACGTAAATCAGTTAAGTAACTAAATAAAATAAATTTCACTAGTGGTAGAGTTATCTCTACCAAGCATAAAACATTTTCTATTCCGATTTATTTTATCCTCATATAAAAAACTTAAGCTCAAAACTTGGCGACTTCCAATGGATTTTCTGTTCCTCGATGAAGTTGACTTTCTGTGCAGAGGGCTGGCCTCAGTCGTCATTTAAGCATATGATGAACAATCTGGTCTTCTGCACATTGGCAGTGAATATCATCTTGATCACTGTAGCCCCTACATGCCAAATTAACCTTTTATCTGCCAACACCAAACCTAATTCTGTTTAGCGACTTCCAAGTCCTCCTTTTATCATGATAGCCAGGAGGTGGGATTTCTCAAACCGTATTCCAGCCAGGGGCAATGTAGGTCGTAGCACTCGATAGTTGTAACCTTGTTTTCTTTCAGCTGTGGTTCCACGTGCCATCGATGTTTCAGGGAACTCCTACTTGACTAACAGATGATGCATTCTCTCCTGCTCTTCTTTCTTTCTTTTCTTATTCACAGCTATTCCTCTTCGACCACGAGGTGGTGCTATTCCTGTAAGGTGGTAAAAATCTTTCGATTGGAGTGGACTTCTGCAGGTGTCATTGACAGCTACTTCCACCTATTTCGCATATGTTGAATTATGTAAACAGGACACGCATACTCTGCCACAGAAGAGCATGGTGCCATTGCCGAAGTTCGTAGAGTTTCAGGTTGACTGCCTCACGGTGATCTTCATCTACATCTACATTTATACTCCACAAACCACCCAACGGTGTATGGCGGAGGTGACTTAACGTACCACTGTCATTACCTCCCTTTCCTGTTCCAGTCGCGTATGCTTCGCGGCAAGAATGACTGCCGGAAAACCTCCGTGCGCGCTTGAATCTCTCTAATTTTACATTCGTGATCTCCTCGGGAGGTATAAGTAGGGGGAAGCAATATATTCGATACCTCATCCAGAAACGCACCTTCTCGAAACCTGGACAGCAAGCTACACCGCGATGCAGAGCGCCTCTCCTGCAGAGTCTGCCACTTGAGTTTGCTAAACATCTCCGTAACGCTATCACGCTTACCACATAACCCTGTGACGAAACGCGCCGCTCTTCTTTAGATCTTCTCTATCTCCTCCGTCAACCCGACCTGGTACGGATCTTACACTGATGAGCAATACTGAAGAATAGGTCGAACGAGTGTTTTGTAAGCTACCTCCTTTGTTGATGGACTACATTTTCCAAGGACTCTCCCAATGAATCTCAACCTGGCGCCCGCCTTACCAACAATTAATTTTATATGATCATTCCACTTCAAATCGTTCCATACGTATACTCCCAGATATTTTACAGAAGTAACTGCTACTAGGGGTTGTTTCGTTATCATATAATCATACCATAAAGGATCCTTCTTTCTATGTATTCGCAATACATTACATTTGTCTATACTGACCGTCAGTTGCCACTCCCTGCACCAAGTACCTATCCGCTGCAGATCTTTCTGCATTTCGCTGCAATTTTCTAATACTGCAACTTCTCTGTATACTACAGCATCATCCGCGTAAGCTGCATGGAACTTCCGACACTATCTACTAGGTCATTTATATATATTGTGAAAAGCAATGGTCCCATAACACTCCCATGTGGCACGCCAGAGGCTACTTTAACGTCTGTAGACGTCTCTCCATTGAGAACAACATGCTGTGTTTTGTTTGCTGTACACTCTTCAATCCAGCCACACAGCTGGTTTGATATTCCGTAGTCTCTTACTTTGTTTATCAGGCGACAGTGCGGAACTGTATCGAACGCCTTCCGGAAGTCAAGGAAAATGCCATCTACCTGGGAGCCTGTATCTAATATTTTGTGGATCTCATGAACAAATAAAGCGAGTTGGGTCTCACACGATCGCTGTTTCCGGAATCCATGTTGATTCCTACAGAGTAGGTTCTGAGTTTCCAGAAATGACCTGATACGTGAGCAAAAAACATGTTCTAAAATTCTACAACATATCGATGTCAGAGATATAGGCCTCTAGTTTTGCGCATCTGCTCGACGACCCTTCTTGAAAACTGGAACTACCTGTGCTCTTTTCCAATCATTAGGAACCTTCGGTTTCTCTAGACTTGCGGTACACGGCTGCTAGAAGGGGTGCAAGTTCTTTCACCTACTCTGTGTAGAATGGAATTGGTATCCCGTCAGGTCCAGTGGACTTTCCTCTGTTGAGTGATTTCAGTTGTTTTTCTATTCCTTGGACACTTATTTCGATGTCAGCCGTTTTTTCGTTCGTGCGGTGATTTAGAGAAGGAACTGCAGTGCGTTCTTCCTCTGTGAAACAGTTTCCTGCCAGTTTCCGTAGGAGATTGGTCCTGGTGGAATCTTTTGACTTGCAGTTCATGCAGTGGTTCTAGAAAGTAAGAGATCTATCAAATGTCACTCTTATATATTTTGGGTTCTCTCAGTGTTCCAGTTGAACACCAAATTGCTACTAGCTTTTCTGTTTCTCAAACGGTAAGCACACACATACATCTTTGGGGGATTTGGTTTGATCTGGTTTATGTTGTAGTCACTGATGACAGTGCCACTAAAGCAGAGTTATTAAACACGGTTTTCCGAAACCCCTTCACCAAAGAAGACCAAGTAAATATTCCTCAGTTCCAATCAAGAACAACTGCCAAGATGAGAAACATAGAAGTAGATATGCTCGGTGTAACAAAGCACCTTAAATCACTTAAAAAGACAAGGCCTCCGGTCCAGATTGTATACCAGTCAGGTTCCTCTCAGAGTATGCTGATAAAGTAGCTCCATATTTAGCAATTATATACAACCACTCTCTCACAGAAAGATACGTACCTAATGACTGGAAAATTGCTCAAGTCACACCAATACCCAAAAAGGGAAGTAAGATTAATTCGTTGAATTACAGGCCTAACGTCGATTTGCAGTAGGGTTCTAGAATATATACTGTATTCGAACATTATGAAGTACCTCGAAGAAAACGATTTATTGAAATATAGTCAGCACGGATTCAGAAAATATCGTTCTTGTGAAACACAACTAGCTCTTTATACTCATGAAGTAATAAGTGCTATCGACAGGGGATGTCAAATTGATTCCATATTTTTAGGTTTCCAGAAGGCTTTCGACACCGTTCCCCACAAGCGTCTTCTAATCAAACTCCGTGCCTACGGAGTATCGCCTCAGTTGTGCTACTGGATTCGTGATTTCCTGTCACAGGTCGTAGTAATAGATGGAAAGTGATCGGGTAAAACAGAATTAATATCCGGCGTTCCCCAAGGAAGTGTTATAGTCCCTCTATTGTTCCTGATCTATATTAACGACATAGGAGACAATCTGAGTAGCCGTCTTAGATTGTTTGCAGATGATGCTGTCATTTTGTGTCTTGTAAAGTCACCAGATGATCAAAACTACTTGCAAAATAACTTAGATAAGATATTTGTATGGTGTGAAAAGTGGCAATTGACCCTGAAAAAAGAAAAGTGCGAAGTTATTCATATGAGTACTAAAAGAAATCAGCTAAATTTCGATTACGCGTTAAGTCACACAAATCTGAGAGCTGTAAATTCAACTAAATACTTAGGGATTACATTTACAAATAACCTAAATTGGAACGATCACATAGATAATATTGTGGGTAGAGCAAACCAAAGACTGCGATTCATTGGCAGAACACTTAGAAGGTGCAATAGGTCTACCAAAGAGACTGCTTACAATACGCTTGTCCGCCCTATTCTGGAGTACTGCTGTGCGGTGTGGGATCCGCATCAGGTGGGACTGACAGTTGTCATTGAAGAAGTACAAAGAGGGGCAGCTCGTTTTGTAGTATCGCGAAATAGGGGAGATAGTGTCACAGACATGATACGTGAACTGGAGTGTCAATCATTAAAACAAAGGCCTTTTCGTTGCGACGGAATGTTCTCATGAAATTTCAGTTTTCTCCTCCGATTGCGAAAACATTCTGTAAGCACCCATCTACATAGGGAGAAATAATCATCACGATAAAATAAGAGAAATCTGGGTTCACAAGGAAAAATTTAAGTGCTCGTTTTTCCCGCGTTCCGTTCGAGAGTGGAACGGTAGAGAGACAGCATGAAGGTGGTTCATTGAACCGTCTGCCAGGCACTTTATTGTGAATAGTAGAGTAATCACGTAGATGTAGATGTACAGTCGTGGACAAAACGAGCGGGACCCCTCGCCTTTTTGTTACGCTGATCCGCACAGCTTTAAAGTCTGCTACACAGTATAACAGGCAAGGCTACGAAGTGCTACCAACATACTATGCACAGGCGTGAAATTGAAAAACTATCCGAACTTTGTCAGACTGTTTTCAATCATGTGTAAGACTACATTAATGATGATTAGTTCAAATGGTTCAAATGGCTCTGAGCAGTAAGGGAGTTAACATATGAGGTCATCAGTCCCCTAGAACTTACAAATACTTAATTCTAACTAACCTATGGACAACACACACATCCATGCCCGAGGCAGGAGTCTAATCTGCGACCGTAGCAGTAGCACGGTTCCAGACTGAAGCGAGTAGAACCACTTGGCTACAGAGGCCGGCAATGCTGATTAGTGTGTTAAGCACAATACGTAAATATAAGATATAATTGAGAGAAGGAACGATAATTAGAATGAACTGTATTAATAAAAATGAATTTCAGCTTATCGAGATAACCTAGATGTTTTAGTAAGACAAAGTACCCCAGATCGTTACGAATTAGCAAACCACGGAACCGTCTGTGTCAACGTTCAGACCAGTGATACTGGACTACTGTAGCTGACCTACCATAAAAGTGTGCATATTTAGCAGTGCGTGAAGATTCATAACGAAATTCAGTTAAAAATATTTCAGTGTCACACTTAAGTCACTTCAACTATTGACAGAAGCGGAAAAAGTAGGCAGTAACAAGTATGAAATTTTACAAGAGTTTCATATCGACATCCACGGAGCGCCGATACAGAATAAAGGTAGTAATAAAACGTATTGGGGGCGCGAGAATTTCTTGAAATTGCTTTACTGATAGTCTATCGACCTCTATCGAGATTAGAACAGAAAACAAACCAGACCTCCCTTGCAGTAGCAAACATATTTCACTACACCAGCAGACAACCCAGCAAACAGCCCTCTATTTTTACCCCAGACATGAATAAGCCAGCAATTTCGCAATGAAAATGGCTAAATTATTTGCAGTTTCTGTTGCATAGAGTTTTCTGGACTCAAAAACATGAATCTTCTACCTTTATGTCACCGCTCATGCGACAATGAATCGGAATGTTTATCAAAATAACAAAATACTGTTACTAGCGAGTAACTTTAGTATGATAATTCTGCACCACCCCAAGAAATAAATGGCGACATAGCTGCCAAACGTATTCTACAATGTTTCGAATTCTCCATTAGACTCGGCACAGCGAGAAAACGTTCATTACCCGAAGTTTTTCTTAAGCTAGCTAGCAATGGGAATGCTCGCACTTCTAAAACGCATTAGCATTAATACTGGGATCTGAATTATCACGTGTATAGGCAAATGAACTTTATTTGCATTCCTGTAAACGGGTTTTGGTTCGAAAGCGTAGCTACGATTAATATGCTGATGTATCGACTGCAACTAGAACATTTCGAATGAAGAGTAGAGGGAGTTATTTATGCGTCCCTCATCTTTAGTAACTGTCGTAGCTATTTCGTTCTTAGGGTTTCGTCACCTAAATCGGTAAAAATAGAACTCTACTAGTTTCACTTTCTTGACCGTCTATCTGTCTACCCAACTCTTCAAACCCGTTTACCTCGTGTAGACATAATAAGCGGAAATGTATGGCAGTTCCTGCGGTATGCGGTCCCTTGGCGGTGTAAAAATGTGAGCTATGTTAGGATCTAGTATGACTGGTCTGAACAATGACACAGACCGTTTCGCTGCCGAACGCACACAATATTTAGCTAATTCTTAATGATCTGGGGCACTTTGTCTTATTAAGACCGTTATGTTATCTCGATAAGCTGACATTCATTTTTTTAAATACATTTCACACTAATTAGCGTTTCTTCTTTCATTTATATCTTATATTTACGTGTTGTGCTTAACAAACTAATCAGTATTAGTATAGTCTTACAGATGATTGAAAACAGTCTGACAAAGTTCGGATAATTTTTCAATTTCACGCCTGTGCATAGTATTTTTGGTAGCACTTCGTCGCCTTGCCTGTTATGCTGTGTAGCAGACTGTAAAGCTGTGCGGATCAGCATAACGAAAAGGCGAGGGGTCTCGCTCGTTTTGTCCACGACTGTACATGTAGTATCTGGAAAGTTGTTTAAGGGCATTCGTGAGGGTGTTCCGATGACAGATGGTATACGAAATATGCGGCGTGTTACAGACGCTCTGAAGATAAGCGGATCCGGAAGTAGCGAAAGACGGCGACGTAGGCCAGCGCCGGCGAAGCGTAACGCTCAGCACGGCAGAGCAGACCTCACAACGCGCCGCAAAATTTGTTTCGGTACGTGTTATTTGATTTCGTTTGCGGCGGGCTGGCGGGCCTATGGCGGCGGCCGATTGTGCGCGCGCTGCTCTCAGGGACCCCTAACTCAATAACGGCGGGAGGAGCAGCCGCGGGCGGCGGCGGCGGCGGCGGCGGCGGCGGCGGCGGCGTGTCTCTCCACAGCAGCCGGAGCGGGGGCTGCCTTTGGAGGTAGTATTATGAGCCGGCAAGCAGCAAAAGGCCACCGAGCTTCAGCCACAAGCGGCAGCACTTGCGAAACCCGAGGCGTCTTCTTCTGCGACTCTTCGAGGGCCGGAGAGCTTCGAGACGCCTATACACCAACAGCGTCGTCGACGGCGTTACTTCTGGAAGCGCTCGTCCAATCCCGCAAGCGACGTTCTTAATTGAATCTTGTCTCGCAGCTTCTGCGCCCTAGCTTTCGCCTGTAGACGGCATCTGTTCCGTAAGAGTCGTGTAATCGTCTTGGTGTGGAAAAGGGTGGCGAGCGACACTTCGGCATCTCGAATCATCTTCGAATGAGAAACCAGAACGAAACTATAGTCGATGCAAATGCGTCCTCCAACGTTTAATGCGCGTAAAGATTATCATAAATCTAAGGACGCAGCTGCTTTGGGGGCCATTATAAAGGTGCAAAATTTTAACTGCACCTGGCCATTAAAATTGCTGCACCAAGAAGAAATGCAGATGATAAACGGGTATTCATTGGACAAATATATCCTACTAGAACTGACATGTGATTACATTTTCACGCAATTTGGGTGCATAGATCCTGAGAAATCAGTAACCAGACCAACCACCTCTAGCCGTAATAAAGGCCTTGATACGCCTACACGATACCACAGTTCATCAAGAATAGTGACTGGCGTATTGTGACGAGCCAGTTTCTCGGCCACCATTGACAAGACGTTTTCAGTTGGTGAGGGATCTGGAGAATGTACTGGGCAGGGCAGCAGTCGAACATTTTCTGTATCTGTGTCCTGTAGGACCTGCAACATGCGGTCGTGCATTATCCTACTGAAATGTAGGGTTTCGCAGGGATCGAATGAAGGGTAGAGCCACGGTCCGTAACACATCTGAAATGTAACGTCCACTGTTCAAAGCGCCGTCAATGTGAAAAAGAGGTGACCGAGGCGTGTAACCAATGGCACCACATACCGTCACGCCGGTTGATAACGCCATGGCGATGACGAATGCACACTTCCAATGTGCGTTCACCCCGATGTCGCCAAACACGGATGCGACCATCATGACGCTGTAAACGGAACCTGGATTCATCCGAAAAAATTACGTTTGTGCCATTCGTGCATCCAGGTTCGTCGTTCAGTACACTAACGCAGGCGCTCCTGTCTGTGATGCAGCGTCAACGGTAACCGCAGCCGTGGTCTCCGAGCTGATACTCCATGCTACTGCAAACATCGTCGAACTGTTTGTGCAGATGGTTGTTGTCTTGCAAACGTCCCCATCTGATGAATCAGGGATCGGGACGTAGCTGCACAATCCGTTACAGGTATGCGGATAAGATGCCTGTCATCTCGACCGCTAGTGATACGAGGCCGTTGGGATCCAGCACGGGGTTCCGTATTACCCTCCTGAACCCATCAATTACATATTCTGCTAAGAGTCATCATTCCTCGACCAACACGAGCAGCAATTTTGCGATACGATAAACCGCAATCGCGAAAGGCTACAATCCGACCTTTATCAAAGTCGGAAGCGTGATGGTAAGCATTTCTCCTCCTTACACGAGGCATCACAACAACGTTTCACCAGGCAACGGCGGTCAACTGCTGTTTGTGTATGAGAAATCGATTGGAAACTTTCCTCATGTCATCACGTCGTAGGTGCCGCCACCGGCAGCAACCTTGTGTGAATGCTCTGAAAAGCTAATAATTTGCATATCACAGCATCTTCTTCCTGTCGGTTAAATTTCGCGTCCGTAGCACGTCATCTTCGTCGTGTAGAACTTTTAATGGCCATTAGTGTATATTGCATGTAAGGACAAGGAAGGTAGGATACGAGAGATTAGGGCTCATATAGGCAATAGTTTTTCTCTCGCTCTATTTGCAAGTGGAGCGGGAAAAGAAGTTACAAGTAGTGGTAGAGGGTACTTGCCACGCACCGTACGGTGGCTTGCGGAGTATCTATGTAGACGTAGATGTAGAAGAGTGTAAATCGAAATTGGTAGTGAAAGGAGCGATTTTTGTAGCAACTAACGGTGATAACAACTGGATATTCGGCAATGTAGTTGCTCCGAATGCATGTTCCACACGGGTTTTGTAGTACGAAAGTGTATCTCCCTTCTTCTGCTTTTACCCGAAGTAGGAATGATGCAGGAGCGAACATCAGAATATTAACCGACGCCGGCGCAGACATTGTGTATTTCCGACAATACGCCGCCCGGCGCCCGTTATTCGCACTTTCAAAGTGCAGGGGCCACTCGCGTCGCAGCTGCGGTGGTACGTGCGCCAATAACGTGAAAGCGGCAGACGACACGGCGGGGGGCGGCCCACCACATCGTGCTCGAGAAGAAAATGCGACGGAGCGCGGAAGAAAGTGTATGCGCGTGTGTGTGGGAGAGGAGACGGATCGTGGCACATGAATAATTCGCGTGCGGCGCGCACACGAGCCAGCCCATTTGGCGGTGAGCGCGGTCTCACAGACGTCCCCAGACCGGAATTACGACCCCGACCGCGCCGAGCTTCATTAACAAAACACTCGTGACCGCTGTGGCGTACAGCAGGGAGGGTAGTGTCCAATAACCAGCAGCCAGTGCAGCAGCGGGGACCCTGGAAAGAGACCTCACGAACCCCAAGCTGAGGCCGAATAAGTTGTCGAAGATATGTTTGGGAAGAGTGGACGCAAACTTGCAAAATTAGACGGCTGTGCTTCAAAGATATAGCATTTTATGACATGTGGCAAGGAAGAAGGAAAAGCACACACACACACACACACACACACACACACACACACACACACACACACACACACACAAAAGCACACACGGACAGAAGCATCATAAATAAAGCCTCCAGTTGGTTAACGACAACAACGGGAGGGAGGGAGGGAGAGAGAGAGAGAGAGAGAGAGAGAGAGAGAGAGAACGTGCGTGCGTGCGAGCGTGCTGTGGTGGAAAGGATTCTTAATTGTAGAGGCAAAAGACTAACTTTACCAGAAGAGCACCGAGAATAGATGTAAAGGCACTAAACATACTGTGAGTAATAAAACAAATGTTGGTTGCAAAAGTGCCAACAGCTACACTATTTGTGGCTTAGTAGCACAATATTCAGCGTCACAATATGCATCGTAAAAGTCAAGCAGCCGAAACCAAGGGAGGGGAGGGGGGTATTTAATACCGACCTTTTGAAAATACTGTAATCGAGACAGTTCACATTTGAAATTTTGAGATAATTATTTTTTAATGAACTGTTCTACCAGATTTCATATACGTTTAAATTTTTTTAGTTCAACGTAACCCAAGAATTGTAGTCTCAGTAGTAGATGTCATTTTCGGCGATGTATTTTATTCAATATTTCCAGGTTCAGCGTCATATTTATACATTATTTCTGAAAAAAATTATCAAGAGTGTAAAAGTCAATAACAAACAACGAAATGTGAATTTTTTGAGGCCATATAAAGTAACACCCCCATCCACCCCTCCCCCGGTTAGTACACATTATTGAAACAGCGCTGATAGTGCTAAGAGTGGCGCTACAAGGTATATTCTCGACACTAATCGCAAATCAGCTCTCTTTGCAAAGCATCTTATTAATATAATTCAGCAACAGTTAAGGAATTTTTTTAAAATTTTATTTGGGGGTGGACATAAAGTACACCCCCCCCCTCCCACCACCACCACCACCATTACCCTTGTTAACGCGCATTGCCGCACATGGTAGCCGCGCGGCTTCCCGCATCGGAGGTTCGAGTCCTCCCTCGGGCATGAGTGTGTGTGTGTGTGTGTGTGTGTGTGTGTGTGTGTGTGTGTGTGTGTGTGTGTGTGTTGTATTTTGCGTAAGTTAGTTTAACTTAGATGATTCAAATGGCTCTAAGCACTATGGGACTTAACTGCTGAGGTGATCAGTTGAAAGGTGGTTACACTGAGCCACAGCGCCAGAGATTGCGCCAAAGAGTATTATTCCGCCGCCTCCACTGGCAGTGCTTGTCGAGAACTCGTAGTAGGCAGTGCTTGTCGAGAACTCGTAGTAGTGTGTGCTTGCTGAGATGTTGTAGTGAAAAGTTCTGGTCGAGATGTAGCAGTAGTCAGTTCTTGTCGAGAGGTCGTAGTAGGGAGTGCTTGTGGAGATGTTGTGGTAGTGAGTGCTTGTTCATGTTTTATGCAGTTGTTTGATGGGATAGACAGCAGATGTTGTTCGAATGGAGATATTGTAATGATCAGAGTGCTTTTCGTCAATATATATGAAGGTAACAAAATTCTCTGTTTTTTTTCATTATTTTAATGTCGTAAATAATGCGTCATTACAGGTTCAGTCAACAAAGCATCTGGCTTGTGTTCTTGTATTAGAGTGTAATTCTGGTTTTCTTGCGCAATTATAGTATTTCTAATTTTTTTTATCACTTCAGTATAAATGGTATTTGAAATTTCTTGTCTTACTGAAGAAGAACCGTGCCAGATGTGTACGTTGAGTCATACTTCCACACACAGAACAGTTATACTTGTGCTTTTGTTTCGTAGGTTTTATAGTTGCTGGGGACTTAATTAATTAATTGTGTTAACGGAAATTTCATTTCATTCTTTGTTGTTGTTCTATGCAGTCAGATTGCGTACAAATACTAGTCAGGGCCAACCGTTTACGAGACTGCGTAATCGGACATACAGCTACGAAAAATAAAAAATATTTGCATTAATAAATAATTAAACCCCCATGCACAGACCCCTAGACCTAGAACTACTTAAACCTAACTAACCTAAGGACATCACACACATCCATGCCCGAGGCAGGATTCGAACGTGCGATCGTAGTAGCCCCGTGGTTCCGGACTGAAGCGCCTAGAACCGCTCGGTCACAGCGGCCGGCCAGTTTAAGTTACATTAAGTAGTGTGTAAGCTTAGAGACGGATGAGTTGGGTTGTTTTGGGGAAGGAGACCAGAGAGCGAGGTCATCGGTCTCATCGGATTAGGGAAGGAGGGGGAAGAAAGTCGGCCGTGCCCTTTCAAGGAACCATCCCGGCATTTAACTGGAGCAATTTTAGGGAAATCACGGAAAACCTAAATCAGGATGCCCGGACGCGGGATTGAACCGTCGTACTCCCGAACGCGAGTCCAGTGTAGGGACCGATGACTTCAGCAGTTTGGTCCCGTAGGAACTTACCACAAATTTCCAAAAAAAGCGCGCTTTGCTGAACATGCTTTGGCATTCCTAAGGTTAAGACAACAAGTATACCCATTTCGTGGAAGGAAAACGCCTAAAAGAACTGAAGGGAAAACGTGTGGCAAACAAAAATTGCATTTATTCGTGGCACATAACAGTCATGAGCTGAAAGTCTTTTAATATAGTTATACTGACAACTAAGGTAGTATGGTCTATAATTACTTTTTGAATGCATGCACACTGTGAACCCGAACTCTATCAGCAAATTTCGAGTGTTGTCCTGGGATATTCTCTGAGTACTTAGGTTCAAAATGGTTCAAATGGCTCTGAGGACTATGGGACTCAACTTCTGAGGTCATTAGTCCCCTAGAACTTAGAACTAGTTAAACCTAACTAACCTAAGGACATCACACACATCCATGCCCGAGGCAGGATTCGAACCTGCGGCCGTAGTGGTCTCGTGGTTCCAGACTGCAGCGGCTAGAACCGCACGGCCACTTCGGCCGGCAGTACTTAGGTATGAGGAAAATACGGTCTGCTGTGGCTCGTTACAAACTGATAATGTGCTTGTAATTTACTCTGTTTTACGGTTCTCATACCATCGTGATGTAGGCAGATAAACGGGCGTTGCTAGTGCGGCGGAGTACTGCAGAAAACTGCGAAACATAGCGTTGGCAGACCCACTGACAAAAGTGTTTACCTGTGGACGGTAGTGAGACCAAGCATGCCAGACCCTACACGATGAGTCCAACCACCGCGGGCCATACCTTACGGTTTGTACCGAGTACTGTTGCCGAGTGCTCAGTCTTCAGCTGCCTGCACCAATCGCGTGGCTGAGTTTACTGTCGCGCACTTTTATACACGGTTTCGGGCCCCCTCCTTCCCCTAGAAAGACTCTCACAGTGAGTTTCGTTTCCTCTCACGGGAATCTGTTCCCCTATTATTAATGAGCCAACGGCCGCCCCTGAAGTGCCTGCGCCAACACCGTGGTGCAGCAGCGTTCTCATGCCTGTGCAGATACTACAGGGGTGACGGGGGCTTTGTTATGCGTGTGATACCCCTATTTCATTCTTTCTCTTTAGCTAGCGTTTAACTCTCGGCAGTCTTGGCAGGAACAGATGCACCCATAAAAGGAACAGCAGCGGCAGATGCAGCTGTCAAAGAACCAAAATGCATAGTTATTGCACGCCCTTTTCCCGCCTGCAGGCGCCTGTTGTGTAGTTTCCCTCAAAGAACCAAAATGCATAGTTACTGCACGCCCTTTTCCCGCCTGCAGGCGCCTGTTGTGTAGTTTCCTAATTTTCTTACCCACCCACGCCAATGCTGATGCGGTTTTCCGATTTCGAAGTGTCTGCAGAAAGGTGGCGTAATTACTTGTGCCGTTTCTTTGGGCACTGCCAGGCCTCATCGTTCCAGTTAACGAGGCTGCTTTGTAGTTGACAGCAGCGCGAATTTATACCAAGTTCTCCAAAATTTCGAGCCCACCACAGAGCCCAAGAAACTGCCCTTTGACGAGCGCTGTTGGTTGGTAACGCCATATTGCGGGCTTCAGACCCATGTGATGGCAGCGCAGTTGTAGTTTTCACAGTCACAATACATGTCCTACGCACTCGTATATGCCCTGGATCGCCAGTCTTCTGACCTTCTCGCTCGATTGTCGTTTTGAGTGTCCGTAATGTGCTGCCTCTTATGCAGACTCGCCAATTCGGGACGTGGCCCTCCAGTTAGGGTTTCATGCCGGGGTTGGGCGTTGACCTTGTCCAACCCATCCTTAGCCAACGTTGCCCAGACCGTGGAATCTCATGAACTTTCAGTGGCGGCAAGGGTCGTCCTGTTTGATAACTGGCAGACGGCTCTATTTGTTGTCCATGGTAAACAGCCCCCACCTCCCCCTCAGTAGCCGTGTAATGACGTCGTTGTTGACGCAATTGCAGTGGCGTCCCGGTGCTGCCCGTTGTCGCCCGCCCCCAGCTTGCTTCGCATCGGTCACAGGATCGTAATACCCGTCCGCGGCGGTTTGTGAGTCCTCGACGACGTTCTTCTTCCGCACGTTGGGGAGCCAGGGATCCTCCCGATTGCCATTCGTTGCGTGCACGACGAGACCATGTTTTTGGAGGGGATTCAGAAGCCTGACGGCGCCGTGTGCCTTTGCGGAATCGTATCCATTTCTTCCGCAGCTGGTGGAGTTGTTACTGAAGTCGTCGGAGGAGGGGGGGGGGGGGGGGGAAGCGGCTGTATTTTTCACTCATCGACTTGCGCCATGCGTATTTGCGGTTGCCGTTGGACGTAATTGTAGATATACACAGGTGTTTCGAAGACTGGCATCGAAATCACTACCTCGTGAATAAGTTTCATCTATGCCAATCTTAACAACGAAAATAAATTTCAAGCCAGTGAAGAAGCGTCAAAATACTGTTACAGATAATCACATTGTATGCCATCATCATGAGCACAATTTATTTCAAGTGTCCGCTCGGTGTGTTACGGGATGACTAGATACAACATTGTTGATGATGAATGATCAGCGATTTTGGGACCTGAAGCCTGGCGAGCCAGTTAGCACTTTATGACAAGAGTGGGCTTAGTGCCAGGAACACATTTCGTACTCTCACTTCACACGTCTTTCATCAGCTACGTCTATATAACACATCAACTACATGTTCTCACCACATTCAGCTGATTTGAATGGCTTCAATTTGTAACACAAACAACGTGGCACAAAGATGTGTGATGTAGAGAAAATGGCTCTGAGCACTATGAGACTTAATAGCTGATGTCATCAGTCCCCTAGAACTTAGAACTACTTAAACATAACTAACCTAAGGACATCACATACATCCATGCCCGAGGCAGGATTCGAACCGTAGCGGTCGCGCAGTGCCAGACTGTAGCGCCTAGAACCACTCGGCCACATCGGCCGGCTGATGTAGAGAAAAGTATTAAAAGAGCAATGACTGAGCAAAGCTTCCACATCGTCCAGTTAGCATTACCGCATCAGTCGCCCTACAAAAGGCGCAGTATCTGATTCGTGCTGTGGACAATTTCAGCGTGCTTAGGAGAAAAACCGAAAAACCACTTACAAAAATAAACTGAACAGATGAATCAGTCGAATAATACGAGTTACTGCCTTCAGTCGCAATAGTTTGCTTACAGGAAGTCAGTTGCAGAGATGATAAGGCCAGGAAAACCTACCCAATTTTATGAAAACGGAGGAAACTCAGTAGTGTACCTTTGCGAAAGCTGTTGCACACTGTAGACCTTTTATTTGTTTCCTTTCCTCTTTACAACTGTTTCAATGTCGACGCAAGTAATCGTGAAACTCTACCCTGTGTTCATTCATGATTATGTGAAAAATATTCAAAATAACATTGGCCATTCTGCATTAGTACAACTGCTTGCCAATGGCAACGAATCTGGTGCACCTTTTAAGACAAAATTTATGTGTACCACCTCTTTACGTACAACATTTACAATATAATTATCATCATCAACAGCCTTCACAGCATCCTTTACAGTATCCACAGCAAAACTGTTGACTGCAGCTACACTATGCAAGACACAAGAAACATTTAACACAAGCTCTACAGCTTGCATATATCACTCATCAAGTTCGAATGGCCTAGATACCACTGCACATTAATCAGTATCATCCATGTTGCTATTCACACACTCATTTATTCTGTACAGCACACATTTATTCCTGTGCCACTACAAAAAACGGAGAATCCGAATTCACACTGTTAATCTCACAGTACTTTCTTTAATTCTCACAATTTGACAACTTTCATTTAAAAGTCTAACTGCCACAAAACTGCTGGCAGTGCAGCAGCGCCACCTGCTGTGGCCAGTGGCAGCCACACATGAGACCACATGTTAATGTCAGGCAACAGCAGCCGGCAGCCGGCAGAGGCACAAGCAGCAACAGGCAAGTAACTGATTTGGTGACATTTTGAGATTTCCTAAGCAGAAACGAATTACTTAGTCTCACTTGAGTCCTTTGGTAATACAGCTTTTGAAACTCTACGTTTTAATGTAATATTTTAGACACAGCTCTTGTGTTTACGACTGGGTCTACACTACACTAGAGGTCCGTAGTGCATGTCCATAACCCTTTCTTCGTCCATCGTGTAGTTATACAAAGTCCTTAAAGTGGATAGGAACTATGATTGTTGTGTGCAGATGCCAGACGATTTGGTGACACTTCGCTCTCAGCTCCAGGCTGTGATTGCTTCGTCTACACAACTCACACAGCAGTGGACGGGCTTCACCATTTTGGGCAGGCTGTGTGTATCCAAAGGACGTCCAGCACGACACACGAGTCCGCTGAGCGATCCAAACTGGCGGCCAGCCCAGTTTCTGTTCACACTGACGTTGACCCATCATACTTCATGAGAGAGAGGTCACCACAGGGAGTGGAATGCAGCTAAAGACTTCCCTGGGGGCCGAACGTAAGGCGTACCCAGTTAGTCTGACAAACAGTTTTCAGATGCTGTCTGTGCTGCTTCGGAGGAAATCTCTCGGCCTGCAAGATCTGGGCAATTACATGGGATGGGACTGTATGTAGTTTGGAGCTCCAATGTTGGGAGCGTTATGGGGCACCTTAGGAATATGGCTTCCAAGGAGGTGAAGAAAGCCAATGTGCACTTAGTGTGAATACCGGTTGGAGTCATTCCAGACGTGGAACAGTCCCTTCAGACACCATGAAGAGTACAGGGTGCAGCCAGCTGCAGGTGGTGCCTCGCCTCAGTACCAATGATGTGTGCCACTTTGTAGTGGAAGGGATTCTCTCTGGTTTCGAGCGGCTATTAGAAGTGGTAAGGCTGCCAGTTTTGCATGCGAGATGAAATCAGAGTTCACCGTTTGCAGCATAGTCGACAGGGACGATTGCGAAGGGTCTGAATCAAAGGTTCTGCGGCCTTGAGATGCAGTCATACCTCAATGCGGTATTTAGATTCTTCCCACACTGTAGCGAGTATGTCTTGAGTTACAGCTTCTACAGCTGCTGTTATGCGGTGTTTCAGTTCATTCATTGTTGTTGGCAACGGAAGAACATAAACAAAGTATTTTATTAACCCCCACAAGAAACAATCACATACAGTCAGGTATGGTGACTTTGGAAGTCAGTAACGTAAGCTTGAATCATTTGTTCGAGTGCGACCGGTCCCATCGTTAAGTAATCCTTTCATTTAAAAATTCCTGCACTTCCAGATGCTAGTGTGGCGATGCCCCATCCTGTTGGTAAATGAAGTCGTTCGAATCAGTCTCTACCCATGGAAAAAGAAAGTTCTCAAGCATATCGAGGTATATGCTTCTTGTAACACCTTTTCCCACGAAACTGCACGAAACACATTAAGTTTTCGAGAGTTCCTCTCATGTTGTACAACTTAGTGCGGTTGTTCTGTAGCGCCGGCCGCTGTGGCCGTGCGGTTCTAGGTGCTTCAGTCTGGAACCGCGCTGCTGCTACGGTCGCAGGTTCGAATCCTGCCTTGGGCATGGATGTGTGTGATGTCCTTAGGTTAGTTATGTTTAAGTAGTTCTAAGTCTACGGGACTGATGACCTCAGATGTTAAGTCCCATAGTGCTCAGAGACGTTTGAGCCATTTGTTACAAGTAGTTTGTCTTTTAGCGAAATTGAAGTAGATAGTTCCTATGAGTTAGTAGGGATAGACGTCACTCTTGGAAACAGGAATAAAGTAATAACTGGATTCTTCCACCGACTTCCCAACTGCTGAAAGGTTCAATGAAAACTTGAGTCTGATTTCACACATATACACGACTCATACAGGTATAGTTAGTGATAACTTTAATCTACCCTCGGTATGTGGGCGAAAATACATGTTTAAATCCGGAGGTACGTATAAAAAAAATCACCCGAAATTATGCTTAAGGCATTATCTAAAAATTATTGCTAGCAGTTGGTTCCTGAGCCCAGGAATAGTGAATGATTGTGAAAACACTTTTGACCTCCTAGCAATTAATAATCCTCAGCTAATAATGAGCATCAAAGCGGATTAATGAACATAGGTTTGTCACAGCGAGACTGAATACCGTAACTCCCAAATGCTTCAAAATTGAAGGAAAAATATACGTATTCGGAAAATGAGATAGAGGTTCCCTTGGTGCCTTCCTGAGACACAATCTCCACTCATTCTAAATTAACAACGTAAGTGTAGAACAGATGTTGCTTGAATTCAAAGATATACAGGGTGTTTCAAAAATGACCGGTATATTTGAAACGGCAATAAAAACTAAACGAGCAGCGATAGAAATACACCGTTTGTTGCAATATGCTTGGGACAACAGTACATTTTCAGGCGGACAAAGTTTCGAAATTACAGTAGTTACAATTTTCAACAACAGATGGCGCTGCAAGTGATGTGAAAGATATAGAAGACAACGCAGTCTGTGGGTGCGCCATTCTGTACGTCGTCTTTCATCTGTAAGCTTGTGCTGTTCACAACGTGCAAGTGTGCTGTAGACAACATGGTTTATTCCTTAGAACAGAGGATTTTTCTGGTGTTGGAATTCCACCGCCTAGAACACAGTGTTGTTGCAACAAGACGAAGTTTTCAACGGAGGTTTAATGTAACCAAAGGACCGAAAAGCGATACAATAAAGGATATGTTTGAAAAATTTCAACGGACTGGGAACGTGACGGATGAACGTGCTGGAAAGGTAGGGCGACCGCGTACGGCAACCACAGAGGGCAATGCACAGCTAGTGCAGCAGGTGATCCAACAGCGGCCTCTGGTTTCAGTTCGCCGTGTTGCAGCTGCGGTCCAAATGACGCCAACGTCCACGTATCGTCTCATGCGCCAGAGTTTACACCTCTATGCATACAAAATTCAAACGCGGCAACCCCTCAGCGCCGCTACCATTGCTGCACGAGAGACATTCGCTAACGATATAGTGCACAGGATTGATGACGGCGATATGCATGTGGGCAGCATTTGGTTTACTTACGAAGCTTATTTTTACCTTGACAGCTTCGTCAATAAACAGAACTGGCGCATATGGGGAACCGAAAAGCCCCATGTTGCAGTCCCATCGTCCCTGCATCCTCAAAAAGTACTGGTCTGGGCCGCCATTTCTTCCAAAGGAATCATTGGCCCATTTTTCAGATCCGAAACGATTACTGCATCACGGTATCTGGATATTCTTCGTGAATTTGTGGTGGTACAAACTGCCTTAGACGACACTGCGAACACCTCGTGGTTTATGCAAGATGGTGCCCGGCCACATCGCACGGCCGACGTCTTTAATTTCCTGAATGAATATTTCGATGATCGTGTGATTGCTTTGGGCTATACGAAACATACAGGAGGCGGCGTGGATTGGCCTCCCTATTCGCCAGACTTGAACCCCTGTGACTTCTTTCTGTGGGGACACTTGAAAGACCAGGTGTACCGCCAGAATCCAGAAACAATTGAACAGCTGAAGCAGTACATCTCATCTGCATGTGAAGCCATTCCGCCAGACACGTTGTCAAACGTTTCGGGTAATTTCATTCAGAGACTACGCCATATTATTGCTACGCATGGTTGATATGTGGAAAATATCGTACTATAAAGTTTCCCAGACCGCAGCGCCATCTGTTGTTGAAAATTGTAACTACTGTAATTTCGAAAGTTTGTCTGCCTGAAAATGTGCTGTTGTCCCAAGCATATTGCAACAAACGGTGTATTTCTATCGCTGCTCGTTTAGTTTTTATTGCCGTTTCAAAAATACCGGTCATTTTTGAAACACCCTGTACTATCGACAGCAGTTGTGAGATCTATTCCTGTAGCAGAAAAAGCGAAAAAGCATGCCAAATTCAAACGAACGCAAAATCGCCAAGATTGGCGATCATTCACAAGAACTCAAAATTTGGCGCGGACTTCAATGCGAAATGCTTATATAGTTTCCACAATGAAACTTTGTCTCGAAAGCTAGGAGAAAATCCAAAAGTATTCTGGTCGTATGTAAAATATGCTATCGGTAAGACACAACCAACGCCTCCTCTGTGCGATGGAAATGGAAGTACTGTCGATGACAGTGCTGCTCAAGCAGAGTTACTACACACAGCCTTCCGAAATCTCTTCGCCAAAGAACACGTAGTAAATATTACAGAATTCGAATCAAGTACAGCTGCCAACATGAATAACTTACAAGCAGATATCCTGAGAGTAGTGAAACAACTTAAATCACTTAACAAAAGCAAGTCTTCCGGTCTAGACCGTATGCAAAGTAGATTCATTTCAGGGTATGCTGATGCAATAGCTCCATATTTAAAAGCGGTATATAACTGCTCGCTCGACGAAAGATCCATACCCGAAGACTGGAAAAATTGCAAAGTCACACCAATATCCAGGAAAGGTAACAGAGGTAATACTCTACATTAGAGGCCCATATCATAAAAGTAGATATGCAGCAAGATGATGAAACATATGTTGTGTTTGAACATTATGAATCAGCTGGAGGAGAACGGTCTACTGACGTATAGTCAACAAGGATTTACAAGACATCGTTCTAGTGAAACGCAATTAGCTCTTTACTCACATGATTGTTGAGTACTGTTGATAATGTATTTCAAATTTGTTCCGTATTTGTAGATTTCCAAAAGGCTTTCGGATCTGTATCTCACAAGAGGCTTGTAATCAGATGCGTGCTAATAGAAAATCGTCAGAGTTATGTGATTCGATTCGTGATTTTCTGTCAGAGAGGTCAAATTTCATAGCAATAGATAGAAAGTCAGAGTAAAACGGAAGTGACTTCTGGTGTTACCAAAAGTCGTGATACAGACCCTCTAATGTTCCTTATCCATATGAACAATTTAGGAGCTAATATGAGGAGCAGTCTTAGGTTGTTTGCGGATGACGTTGTCGCTTATCGTCTAGTAAAGCCATCAGAAGACCAAAATAAATTGTAAAACGATTTATAAAAGGTATCAGTATGGTCCGAATATTGGCAACTGGCACTAAATAATGGAAAGTGTGAAGTCATCGACAAGAGTGATGAAAGGAATTCTTTAAACTTCAGTTACACGATCTATCAATCAAATATAAAGACCGTAAATTCAACTAAATACCTAGGAATTAAAATTACGAACACCTTTTATTGGGAAGAACGCACAGAAAGCGTTGTGTGGAAGGCGAACGATAGACTGCACTTTATTTGCAAAACATAGAGACTGCCTGCATTATGCTTGTCCGTCCACTTTTGGAGTACTGCTGCATGGTGTGAGATCCTTGCCAGACAGAATTAACAGAGTACATCGAAAGTTCACATAAGAGCAGCATGTTTCGTGTTATCGACAAATATGGGAGAAAGTGTAATGGACGTGATACAGGATTTGGGGTGCACATCGTTAAAACAAAGGCGTTTCTTGTTCTAACGGGTTCATGTCACGATATTTCATTCACCAACTGTCTCCTCCCATTGCGGAAGTATTTTGTTGACGCCAATGTACATAGGAAGAAAAGATTATCATAATAAAATAAGGGAAATCAGAGCTCACACGCAAAGGTATAGGTGTTCGATTTTTCCGCGTGCTGTTCGAGACTGAAATAATAGAGCATTATTGTGAAGGTGATTAGATGATCCTCCAGGCACTTGAGAGTGATTTGCAGAGTATCCAGTAGATATAGAATGTCCCCATACCATCAAGATTGAAGTAACTTCCACATTAATCAGCTCCTGTCTACCTCCCATGTATAACCATTCTCGCTTCATTAATTCGGCGTACCCCATCAATAAATCTCTCGACAGGATCAATTAAGCTAATGGTGGTTGAATGTAGCGTGGGAGCGGTTAAACTGGATGACAATCTTTTTTCTCTTACAGAATTTAACTTCTTGTGCCGTTCAATACAATCAGCTCTCATCTGAGCAACCAGATCCAAGGGGGACTGCACAGCTACCTGTGTGGTAATCACCTGTGAGTTTTACTCAGTCATTGTGAAAATGCTACTACATAACAGGAGGAACCACAAACTGTGATAAGACAGTCACATATCACTTTACGACTTTGTTTCATTTTTCTCAGTTGTCTTATTGAGAGCACTGGACAAGTTTTGTTGCGAGGAAAGATTTGCGTGTTTCTCACTGGGAAAGTGCGCTCCCTGAGTGATTTTTAGTTCCTGTTTGTCAGCAGGAGCTGGTCAGTAAGTCTCATTAGGAGCGGAGAGCAGCCTAGGGAGTTGAGCACTTTCACAGAAGTGGGGCCAGGAGTTGCACCGCGCTTATGTTGGCTCTAGCCGGTGCCTGTCCTCACTAAGGACAGATACCATGGTGCCATCTCCAGAGGATAACTGAGCAACGTAATAAAGTCGGTTGCTTTCGCTTCTGGTGTTTCCATCTGTGAGTTACCCCACCATCATGCTTTGCACAAAGAGGCCATCTAATCAGTGGGGCACTGCTACAATCCAGTACCAATACTCTACGTGTCAAGGTGCATTTTGCATGTCTTAAGTGGGAAGTTTCTGCTGTGTTCCCCTGCTTTTTTGTGAAATAAGTGGTAATCTGGGTTGTCACATTGGCTACAGCACTGAGTCGTCCCCTCCTTGTGGAGGTGTTTTTTAAGTTGAGAATTGACGGCAGCGAAAGACGTTTCTGGGCTATTTGTCTCCTAATTTCTCTCCTGTGTACCATCTGGTACTGATTAGCACACACTACATGATTTTTGGGTAAATTAAGTGTCGTAATTGCCGTATTCCAAGTGGCTCGTGACTTACTTGTATTGCCATACAACATATGTAGACCATTTGGTTATAATTGTTGGTCTCTGTTGAGGGCATTTCTGACCATGGTTGTAGAGGACCAATTTGGCCACTCCTGACGCCAGCTTTAGTGCGGTCAGGATTGCGGATGTAATTAGGTATCCCATAACAGATCGCGAAGGCATGGCGAGTTGATTAGTAAGGTAGCAGCTTTATGGAGTCAGGTGGATGTCCACAGATTAATCGCAGAAGCAGTACACAACAGGCCATTTATTTAGTAAGTTGCAGTGGTTGTATAGTTGTCTGGCTGCAGTCATAAGCCCTAATGGGCACTCGCCAATGAGTGTGGAGAGAATGTCGAACTCAGCGTGTGGCTTTGAAGAGGCATCAGCTCACAGCGTCGCCCCGCCAAGAAACCGGCTGCGGAGCGGAGTCCCCCTGTCCCACCGTTAGCCCTCTGGCGAGCGAAGGGGAGGAGCGTCGGGTCCGAGGCAGATAGCCACCGTGCTGCTGCGACAGTGTCTGTATCAGTAGGTCACAAATGGCTGCTACTGAAGTAGTTAATGCTGAAAACATCCGAGCACAGAGTTGAAGCAAAGACCCAAGCGTAGGACAGTTACAGCGATAGTGGCCTGCAGAGGCAAGCTTTTAATAGGTTGGGTTGTGAATTAGCAGTTAGTCAGACCCAGGTGTTAACCATGGACCACCCGGTATCCAATCCAAAGTTTGTAGAGCTTGGCCAAAAGTTGATTTCGCTGCTGGAATGCACAATTCAGCTCCCACTGCCAACAGGTCTAGGTGCAGCCTGTACTTCTGCAACTATAGGAGACAGTGCCTAGTAATAGCAGCTAAATGCTTCACTTCAAGTCAACGACTGTTGTAGAGTACCTTCCGAAGCTGGCTGCACGTGGTGGCAGATACTGCATCGCTGAAACGGGCTATATTTACGGTGGCTCATTCCACCACCATTTTTCTGGGCCATCACTCGCCATCACGTGGGCCGAGGAAGTAACCCAGTGCTAAGCCTGATGTGGGACAATCCAGGTCATCATTGCTGAAGTCTGGTTTCTGTACCTTTCCTACCGGCCTGTGTGTCCGAGCGGTTCTAGGCGCCTCAGTCCGGAAACGCGCTGCTGCTACGGTCGCAGGTTCGAATCCTGCCTCGGGCATGGATGTGTGTGATGTCCTTAAACCTAACTAATCAAAGTAGTTCTTAGTATAGGGGACTGATGACTTCAGATGTTAAGTCCCATAGTGATCAGAGCCATTTGAACCATTTGTACCTTTGCTGTGTCAGTGTTGTTGCAGCCCTCGCAGTAGCCTAGAGGTAACTTGTTGTACTGTGAGGCTCAGGCAGTGGTTCTTGCCATATGAGCACTACTGCCTGAAGCCTCCTGTAAAAGAACACCTTGATGGCATCCCTTTGCCTCGCCTCTTTAAAGTTTCTTGAGTCAGGCCGAGTTGACACTTTCTGCCACATTGCCCATGGACTTCAGTCGCCAATTAAACGAGCAGTGGAGTAACAATTTTTTTTCTGCATCGAAAAATCTCATTCATTATCGTGTCGTGATGTTCTTGTAAATCGTGCTTCCTTTATCAAGTGCCACTTCTAAATTGCTTCTGTGGTGCCCGCAGCTTTCCTAAAGACAAACTGATCGTCACCTAACAGATCTTAAATTTTCCCTTTTCATCCTTCTATATATTATTCTTGTCAGCATCTGGGATGCATTAGCTGTTTAGCTGATTTTTCAATAGCTCTCGTACTTATCTGAATAAGACATTGTATCTTATGGACTGTTGGATGATATAAGTAATTGTGAAAGTTTGTTGCTATGACTACAGATACACAGATTCCACAAACGTACTTTAATAGTTACCAGTTGCTTACCACTTTCCACAATGACTTAACCTACTTCGAAAGAATGTTATCTAAATCCTACACAAGATTTTGGATGGGGCTGCGCTTCAGCAACTGTGCATCCATGAATTTCATGGATTAGAAATAACAGCCACCCACATCCAAAATACAGGTTTATTTAAACTTTACCACTGTCTTCTTCAGAAGATGTCGTATCACACTGTCTGTAGTGAACGTGGAAGTCGTTGACTGTCTAGTATATGTCATTCACTCCAACATCATTTTAAATGCGTAATATAAAAGTAGTAGCCGTCTACTGTAGAGCTTTGTCTTCAAACTTTTGTATACTTATTTTAATATCACGTATTTGACGCAGGTCATTTCCAATCCATTGAAGCTATAAATATTACACCTTATTTTATCGGAAGTTCTGTTAAAAATGTAACACTATGTCTTCCATATACACTCACATTGCTTCTTCTATCACATCAGTAGTTCCTCCACATCGTGGAGGCCTTAAATGTACTGTCTGCAGCTATACGCTCTCTCCTCTTTATTTAACAGTAAAAGTTCTGTTGCACTCTTAATGTTGACGCCTTTGCTTTTAATTTCACTGCAAGTTTTTTTGGCTTTTCTACATGCTGAATCAGTGCTTCTGACAGTCATTTGTTTAAGTTATTCGCAGTTTTCCATTGTGAAGATGACTTTTTGGCATGATGTCACCCTAGTTGTAGTTCCTGTTCCTGACAGGCGTTAGGCCTGCGTTCAACCACCCTAAAAATGATTTAAACTACTGTAGTACTGTATTACTTGTCCCCTGGTCAGATGAATCTCAGTCCCTGTTGCAACAAGACGATGGTCGTGTCCATCTATGCCGTCATATAGGCAAACTTTTGATCGAAACACACACCTCGCCATCGACGCAGGCCGGTAGGGGCAGCAATTTGCTGTGGATAATATTCTTTCGGCTTACACTGGACTTGTGGAAGTAATCGATGGCACCTTAACACCTGCAGAATACGTGTATTGCGAACCTTTTTCACCCACTCATGCTTGGTGTCCGCCGATGATGGTGTCATCTTATCACCGATAACTATCTGTGTCGCAAGGCCAGAGTCGTGCTACAGTGTTTTGGGGAGCATGATAGTGATCACCTGTTGATTTCTTGGGCACCAATATTGCCTGAAGGAAGATTGGGTTTGACATCGAAGTCATTAAAGACGGAGCTCTTTGTCTGATTTTGTCAAGGATGGGGAAAAAAACTGGCTGTGCGCTTTCTAAGGAACGATCCAGGAATTTACCTGGAGCGGTTTAGGAATATAACGGAGAACCTAAATCTGAATGGCTGGACGCGGGTTCGAATAGTAGTCCTCTCGAATGCGAGTCCATTGTGCTAACCACTGCGCTACCTCGCTCGGTAAATTTGCCTAATCTGAACGTGATGGGACATTTCTGACGTAAGCATGCCAGCGCCACTTCCATAACTGACAGGCCTATAATTACAGGGAGGCCGGTCTGAGTGGCCGAGAGGTTCTAGGCGCTATAGTCTGAAACCGCGCGACCGGTACGGTCGCAGGTTCGAATCCGGCCTCGGGCATGGATGTGTGTGATGTCCTTAGGTTAGTTAGGTTTAAGTAGTTCTAAGTTCTAGGGGACTGATGACCTCAGCAGTTAAGTCCCATAGTGCTCAGAGCCATTTTAACCATTTCAGGGAGTTACGTGGGAAGACACCCGGCGTCACGTACCTCCGGACACCTGCAAAGGAGTTGTCTAACCCATACCACGCAATATAACTTATGCATAGCGTTTCAAAGGCCTATCAACTCGATATTAAGCAGGTGCTCATAATGTTTTGGCTGATCAACAGTAGGCGATCTCTAGGAATACTGATCTTTCCGCCTGAACCGCAGTGTATTACAGTAATTTAAGATTTAGGTACTTATAGACTTCACATCGAGAGGGGGAGAGATATAAACGGGGCCGTGGCGCCTGTTTCGAAACGTTTGAGAGTTGTTCTGCAGGTGCTAACGTTCTGAAAGAAAAGCCCGGAGTTCCGGAACGACTTTCGCCTGAGGCTGTCTCTACAGAGCACTCATTGGCGGACAGACAAACACTGTGCACTCGCTCAGAACACCGCTTACCAAGTGCCGTGCCGCCCGCCGTCAGGCTATTCTCTGCCTCACGTCTATTATAAAAGCGGCTGCTCTATTCTCCCCGCCTTTCGTCGTGTCTGCCATTCGACTTTGCCTTTCTTTGTGTGCGGGTATTCACAATGAAATACGAAATGTTTTCTTCTGTCACTTAACCACTTTTGTTTATGTGACACTTAAGGTGACGGCGGCGGCATCGAGTCAGGGTGAATGAAAGGCGGTCAGCTGGTCTATCACAGAAGCACCTTCTTCTCGTTACGACGTATGGCAACAAGACGGTTGCTAGTCCCCAGAGTGATTTACTCACCCCTCCTCTTGCAACAACCCCCCCCCCCACGCCCCCACTCAATTCATCCATCCATCCATCCATGCATCTCTCTCTCTCTCTCTCTCTCTCTCTCTCTCTCCCTCTCTCTCCCTCTCTATCTATCTGTCTCCATATACAAGGTGTAAACTTTAAGTTGACAAGCCAGCATAACTCGAAAAATAACCTTCATACAAAAAAAAAGTGTAGAATCCAAAGCTGATTATTTTAGAGGGGGACATTTGCTGGTTCTGAAATTTGCCCGCCATCCCAGGCCCATGGGGGTGGGTTGGGAGGCTACTTTAAAATTTCAAACGGGAACCCCTATTTTTTATTACGGAATAAGATTGTACATAAAAAACTACGTACATTTTGTCTTAAACATTTGTTTTGATTCTTGGTATTTGGCGCTGTATTTAAAGAAAATCCATGATCTCATTTTTGCGCGGAAAATGATTACGGATACATAAAAAATACATATTTACTTCGTAAATTTTGATTCGCTGAAACTAAAACTCTCCCTCTCTCCCTATAGGTTGGGGTTTGAGAGAGAGGAATTAGAGTTTTACAAATGTTGACACAAATATCCGGTTTGAGAGAGAGGAACTAAGAGTTTTACAAAAATTGACCCAAATATTGGGGTCAACATTTGTAAAACTGTAATTCCTCTCTCTCAAACCCCACCCTATTGGGAGAGAGGGAGAGTTTTAGTTTCAGCGAATCAAAATTTACGAAGTAAATATGTATTTTTTGAAACTTCCTGGCAGATTAAAACTGTGTGCCCGACCGAGTCTCGAACTCGGGACCTTTGCCTTTCGCGGGCAAGTGCTCTACCATCTGAGTTACCGAAGCACGACTCACGTCCGGTACTCACAGCTTTACTTCTGCCAGTATCTGCCAGTTTCATATCAGGGCACGCTCCGCTGCAGAGTGAAAATCTCATGTATTTTTTATTTACCCGTAACCATTTACTGCGCAAAAATGAGAACATGGATTTTCTTGAATTACAGCGCCAACTGCCAAGAATAAAAAAAAAGTTTAACACAAAATGTACGTAGTTTTTATGTAGAATCTTATTCTGCAATAAAAAATGGAGCTTCCCATTTGAAATTTTAAAGTTTCCTCCCGACCCACCCCAGGGGGCTGGGGTGGCGGGCTAATTTTAGCACCAGCAGATGTCCCCCTAGAAAATAATCAACTTTGGATTCTACACATTTTTTCGTGTGAAGCTCATTTTTAGAGTTATTCTGGTTTATCCACTTAAAATTTACACCCTATATACGCTTACATTCAATTTGCACCTCATGAAGGGAATAGTTGTTTTCCGGACGTAGAATAGAGAGTGGTTGGACAATGTTTACAATTTAATATACTCATGAGATCTCAAAGTCTTGCAAGTATATTTCACTGAAATGCCACCTAGTATGCTACATAGCAGTTAAGTTTTAAAAACACACCGAAATCATTTTTATTTAACAACTCCTTCCACTCCACACTTGCGTTTATGAGTAGATTATATGTATCTGGTTTGCTTATTTCATTAAATTGCCTTGTACATTAGGATTTTATTTTAAAATTACACTTGCGTAAATGAGGAGCTTGCAGCTATGTTTTCACAGTAGAGCACAAATATCTCGCTCTTCGTTAAAATTGAGCTGTGCATTCTAAACAATATTTGAAAACAGTTAAAGCAAAACGTAGCTTCGAGAATAAAACTTTGTCGTCAGAAGGACGTTACATCATAATTCATGTTCCTGCTTTCTTCCCAGTTTAATTAACCATTATTTAACTCTATGAACAGCTTAGCGAAAAAATACAGAAAGTCGTGAAAAAGTTCTATGATTTGTTTCGTATTCTGCTTTAGAAGTTGAGACACCAGCTCCTTTTTTTCCTTTTTTCTAATCTACGTACGGGTTAACATTTCCTCTTCATTGCCTTCTTTCGTCTCCTTCTGCGATCTGTGACCCTTTTGAAGACAAATGTTTCTTCCGGGGAGAAGTAAACACTTTGTGTAGACATGCCCTTATACTAATTTCTCTTCTAGATTCTTTATTAAAGCTCTCATTCCCTAGAAATCATATTCAGAAATCTGCCGTCGAAAAATAGCTAAAGAACTACATTATTTCCATTAAGCTCTTAGTTTAAATTAGTAATTTGCTGTGTACTACTGGCTAATTTACAGAGTTTGCTTATTTTCAATTACATCTCGGAATAAGTATCCAGAAACCAAATATAAATATCTTGTTGCAGTTCAGTTGCGTATGTAGTTAAACTATATCTTGTCTGTTGGTCTAAGTAAGCATACACTGCACTTTCTTGCGTCAACCGCCAGTATACTCAGCATCTGCAGGCCCAGCAACACCGCGCAACAATATTCCTGTGATGTGACATCACTGGGTTTGCAATTGGGTACTGTGACCAAACACAGATTGCTGACGACATTATCAACAACACTGGCAAGCATGCGACAGCGGGCGCTATGTAATACGTTCCAAAACGCGGCGCATTGTGAATGGACTTTTTTCGGGCCTCGTACGTCTGATCTGTTGGTGACAGAAAGCTAGGGTCAAGTGTTTTGGATAGTAGTTTGGCTAGGGACCATTTGTATAACCAACAGAAGGATCGTCTTACAGTAACTATCGTACAGTACAGGGTCAAAGTTCGAATATTACGCACTTCCTCCACATTAGGCAAATAGAGAAAATCGGTTGGCTCTTTCTGCATTAGGTGTGGTCCTTGGTGCACCTTACGGGGCTCATGGAGGAACTATTTCGTTCATGGGCGGGTCCTGGCAAAACCTGAAAAAAGCGTTTTCCAGCATTTCGCACGTCAGCAGCGGACATATGAGTATAAGTAACAGCAGCAAGTTTCTGAAATGTTAACGGTGTGACCTCTAGGCATTTTTCTAAAGTGTCATCTTCCAATTTCCAAAAATATTTATCGATAAATACTCCAATGGGTACCAAAACACAGCGGCGGATTGCAAGACAGCTATACACAGAAAGTGGCTGTAATTTTTACGACGTATTCCTAAGATCCTGTTCTCGAATAAAGTCGAAAATTATCTTTATATCTTTATCCATTACATACAGAGGTTCAAAGTTACCTCACATGTGCCCGTAAAATCCAGTGTGAGGCAAAACTTTTATAAAGTAACGTAGCACGGAGAAATATGCTTAAAGTGTCTCCATTATCATGAAAATGGTTTTGGAAACCCCATGTTGTAGTACTAAAGCTCATGCAAAATTTTTATGCATGCAGAAGCTGGTCTGAGATGTAAAATTAATTTTGGGCTGCTTAAATTTCACTTAAGTAAACTATCAAGATTTTATTGGCCCATAAGGTTATTTTCATGTTAGTCACATACTCTACTGCAGCAGGGAACAGAAGGAAAACCAGCGGGAGCACAAAAAACGCGAATATGCTCCTCTTTAAAAGACTCACACTGAAAAACTGAGGTGCCTGCTACCTCATTCTATCTTATTTAGCACCTTTAAAAATTTTCCCAAAAATATTGGCATGCGAATACATTCGTGCTTTTGTATGCTGAACAGAGCTTGTGGGAGTGAAAGTGAGTTGCATGTTAGAAATAGCGCCAAAATGTTTGGTAAAATTTTTAAGGGTCCCGAGGAATATGGAATGAGGCTGCTGATACATCACTTTTCAGTCCGAGTCTTTTAAACAGCAGCTTATTCGCCTTTTCGCCACTGAGTTACAATATATACATGTGGAAGGACACAGTCAATGAAAAAGAATCTGTATGTCAACCTTTTCCCAATGAAAAAAATGGCCTTCAGTCGGGCAGAAGAACAAACTGGCCATGCATGTGGCTACAGCACAATTCACGATGTAAGATACAGGGTCACTGCTGTTCAAACAGACACAAATAACCTGACGGGTTGCATATGAAATCTACATGAGTCTCTTTGTGGATGACGCTGTTGTATTCAGGGAAGTCACAACCCTGTAAAATTGTTGTGAAATGCAAGTAATAAAATGGTTCAAATGGGTCTGAGCGCTATGGGACTTAACTCCTGAGGTCATCAGTCCCCTAGAACTTAGAACTACTTAAACCTAACTAACCTACGGACATCACACACATCCATGCCCGGGGCAGGATTCGAGCCTGCGGCCGTAGCGGTCGCGCGGTTCCAGACTGAAGCGCCTAGAACCGCTCGGCCACCCCGGTCGGCTGCAAGTAATACCTACACCTCATTTGTGTGATCTACCCATCTAATCTTCAGCACTCTCCTGTAGCACCACATTTCTAAAGCTTCTGTTCTGTTCTTGTCTAAGCTATTTATCTTCCATGTTTCACTACCATACATGGCTACACTCCATACAAATACTTTCAGAAATGACTTCCTGACACTTAGATCTATATCCGATGTTAACAAATTTCTCTTCTTCAGAAACGCTGTCCTTGCCATTGCCAGTCTACATTTTATATCCTCTCTAATTCGACCATCATCAGTTACTTTGCTCCCCAAATAGCAGAACTCATCTACTAGTTTAAGTGTCTCACTTCCTAATCTAATTCCCTCAGCATCACCCGATTTAATACGACTACATTTCATTATCCTCATTTTGCTTTTGTTGATGTTCATCTTATATCCTCCTTTCAAGACACTGTCCATTCTCCAGTTATTTGTGCTCTACATCCTCATGCCGTTGATGAGTGCTCATTCTTACGCATTTTTGAGGCAGTTTCCCATCCTAAGCGCAAGACAATTTCCTGAACCTCTGTCCGCTCCTCCATTCTTATTGACAAGGCCATTGGCTAAGCTAGGGTTACTTCTTACGCCGAAAGTCTTCAGCCGCCATTGCTGATTATTTTTACTCAAAATTTAAGCATTGGTTGGGTTTGAACCCGCTACACAGCAAGGTATGCTTGATGGCTGGAAACATGTTGCCTGGTCGGATGAGTCTCGTTTTAAATTGCATCGATCGGATGCTCGTATACGGGTATGGAGACAACCTCATGAATTCATGGACCCTGCATGCCAGCAGGGGACTGTTCAACCTGATGGTGTCTCTGTAATGGTGTGGGGCGTGTGTAGTTGGAGTGATATGGGACTCCTGATACGTCTAGATACGACTCTGACATATGCAGCGTCCGTAAGCATCCTGTCTGATGACCTGCATCTATTCATGTCCATTGTCCATTCCGACGACTTGGTCAGTTCCAGTAGGACAACGCGACGCTCCACACGTCCAGAATTGCTACAGAGTAGCTCCAGAAGCACTCTTCTGAGTTTAAATCTTCCGCTGGCCACCAAAGACCCCAGACATGAACATTATTCAGCGTATCTTGGATGCCTTGCAACGTGCTTTTCAGAAGTGATCTCCACCCCCTCGTAGTCTTACGGAGTTATGGACACCCCCGCAGGATTCATGGTGTCAGTTCCTTCAAGCACTACTTCAGACATTAGTCCACTCCATGCCACGACGAGTTACGGCGCTTCTGCGTGCTCATGGGGGTCCTATACGATCTTAGACAGATGTATCAGTTTCTTTGGCTCTTCAGTGTAATTCTATATGTCAGGTGTTCCTGTTCTCTCAGAACGCCTAACATATGCATATGACTGAAAAATTGCCTTAATGGCCGAAAACGGTCATGGTTGTTAAAATAAAACTAAAAGTGCAACTAGTTATGCCACATTGCTTAAAATCAGTACTACGGTTATGGAAGCTGTATCAAGATGCTATATATGCTGGACAAGATATGAAAGAGCAATACTATGTAACATGTGCTCAATACCGTGAACTGCTCTGAATTACTTGTGCATTGTGTCGAAGCAAAGCCAGAGGAAAAACAATCACAATAGATTTCACTGCGGGAGAAGCTGTAAATTTGTGAGCTAGTGTAGTTTAAGAAATGACTACGGTGATTCCGTCTCTGCAGCCCCGTGTCTTGACGCATCACAATATTTAATCTTCGGCGTTGTAAACTTCTCGCACGATAATTACATGTACTGCGTATTTATGCTCCTTTACCCCTGATCAAATATCACAGATAGTGATGGGATACGGTTTTATGAAGCAAATCTTAAGCATCCTTATGTAGAGACTTAGAACGTATAGTGGAACTAGTGAATGAATGAAGAAATGGAAGAGACCAAAGTATGAAAGATGTTTGAAAAAAGACAATAATCGGGTCGTGCATAATTACGAGAGTGTGTTGAAAGATAAGGCCTCCGAAATTTTTGTGTGAAACTTTTGAGTCTCATTGAATAATACAGACATTATTAATCTTGTACATCTTTATTCTTGATGTCTACTTATTTGCAGCTGTCTTCTACTGGAGGGTTCCTGACTGTAGCTTGTTAGCATGGCAGTGTGTAACCTAACTATGTAAGTCGGTGACAGTGTGGTGACATCAGGTTTCGAATTGGAAAATTTCGTTCATGTATAGAGCAACCTCTCCTTCAGGATGACGGAGCCATTACATACACGAGCGTTGCGACGTCTTCAGAGATCCGACACCTTGGGTTCACTGTCATCCATCAACATCCCTTTTGGCCCCATCAGATTTTAATCTGATTCCAAAACTTAAAAGAGCTCCTTCGTTGACTCTACTTTGATAGTGATGAAGCAGTACAAGCAGATATAAAGTTGTGGCTCTGTCAATAAACTCAGTCATTCTTCAGTGATGGTATCAACGAACTGGTCTCTCATTGGGAGAAATGTGTTCGTCGCCAGAGGAACTACGTTGAGAAATAAATATTTAGACATGACATAAAATAAATAAATGTTAAAAAATTATACAAGACGGCCATTGCGTTTCGTTTAAGTTGTCTGCACAGTTTATATAACAGTTTATATTCACACTTTTCTTAGAAATTAGTGAAGTGGTGAGCCTTTATAGAGTCAGAGTCTCATGTAAAAAACAGCCCAAAACATCCCGTTACTTTTCTAATGAGTTAAAATATTAAATGCTTGACGTTAAGAGTGTAAGCGGGAACAAGTTTAGAAAAAGTTTGAAATTATGGTTGAAGGTTGTTGAGAGTAGCTAAACGCTCTAAGTATCAAACACTGAATGTGCATAGTTTATCTTCGTTTTAAGCAACTACTACTTTTTCACACATCTCAATGTTTATGGCGTCATATCACCTGAACTGTATGTCGTACAACGATTTAATTTTGCAGTTACATTCAGTAGTATACATGGTGTTTCGGGGAGGAAAGGTCAATATTTTACACAGTGATAGTATAAGCAATTCTGAACAAAAAATGTTAAATGAACGTAGGTCCGCAAATGCTTCGTTAGTAACGTATGGGTATTGAAAGGAACTTTAATTCTGCAAAATTGATTTGCTCAGCGTCTTGGGAACAGCGTTAGTAGAGAAGATGTAATAAATTGAAACGTAATTTCTGACGCTGGAACTTTACTACATAAACAGCGAAAGTATAGTATGCGATAGTTGTTCTAAATGTACATGATTACTCTGCAATCACGAGTCAACGCTTGGCGGAGGATCCATCGCACCACCTTCAAGCTATGTCTCTTCCATTCTCAGACAGCACTGGGGAAAAACGAACACCTAAATCCTTCCGCGTGATATCTGATTTCTCTTATTTTACGAGTACTACGATGTTCATTTCTCCCCACGTAGGTGGGCACCAACAAAATATTTTCGCACTCTGAGGAGAAAGTTGATGTTTGAAATTTCATGAGCTGATCCTGCAGAAACGAAAAATGCCTCAGTCTTAATGATGACACGCCATTGTGCGTATCATATACGTGGCACACTATCAACTGTTTCTCGGCAATACAAAAGGAGCTGCCCTTCTTTGAACTATTTCGATGTCTTCCGTCAATCCTATCTGATGCGAATCCCACACTGCACAGCAATACCCCAGAAAAGGGCTCACAAGAGTAGTGTGAGCAATGTTTTTAGTAGGCCTGTTGCACTTAATAAGTATTCTGCCAATAAATCGCAGTCTTTGGTTAGCTTTCCCATATCGTCATCTGTGTGTTCGTTTCACTTTTATTCCTAATACCTAACTACTTTTCCTTTCGTCATTTGTGGGCGTGTCAGCGAGAAACACGTTCATAAAGCTTTGAAATAATGTGTACGGTATGTTGCAAACCAGTAAGTGCTCTCATTCTCAGATACAGGAAGAATATAGTAAGGGTAACTGCGCTGCGTCAAGACATAAGCACAGGTTCTAACTAAAAATTTTCTTGTTGTGATAAACGTTTAACTTAAGGCTATAGCTCTTAATGAGTATATTATGTCAGCATTTTATACTCGTATTTTGAATTTCAGCCTATAACTAAGCGAAATACTAAAAATGAAAATTCGTTGCGCCTGGCAGCCGTTAGATAGGCAACGTGTCGCTGGGACTGAGAAGAACCGGGTTGGCCATTTAGTGATGCAAAATGACGGAAAAAATCGCAACAGCAACAAAAAAATTAAATGTAGAGTAGTGAAATTTGGGAAATACATTAGTCTAAGTGACATATTTAACTGATTAAAATTGCAAGATCTCAGATTACAATAAGAGCTACATAATCGATTGAAAATGTGACTGCTGGTACATTAATAACGGCTGTAGCTGCTCGAATGTTGTACAGGTGCCGGATGTCTGTTTGTGGGATGGAATTCCATGTCTGTTGGGAGTGGTTGGTCAGCACAGGAACAGTTAACACTGGTTGTCAATGACGCTGGCGTTCTCGTCCGATGGTGTTGGAAACAGGTCTGGTGGCCGACCAGGCCAAGACAACATGTCTACACTGTGCAGAGCAAGTTAGGTTACAACTGCGCTATCTGACCGAGCGTTATCCTCGTTACCCTGTTATGCTGTCCATCACTGGCTACACAACAGGTCTCAACGCCAGACTGACGTACAAAGCCGCAGTCAGGGTGCATGGGATTACCGCGAAAGAGCTCCTGCTGTCATACGAAATTGCAGGCAAGTCCGCACATTCTCGTCACCTTGGCTGACAGCGATCATATAAAGGAGCCACATTTCTGCCAAGTCTTTCTGCATTATCGGGAAAGAAAGATCCAGCTTCTCGTAAGCCTATTGCGCCATCTTATTCAAACTCAGTGTGGCGTTGATAATAGCATCTTTGTCGTCTTGAAAGATATTCTTGGCTATCATCAGCTCACCAAGTCCTATCTCAAAGGTGATTAACGCTCACGACCGTTACAGCGTGTAATTAAAACAAAACCCGATTTGCGTCCTCATAGTAGCGCTGCTGGCGCAACTAATATATGCCTAATGCGAAATTGTAATACACATCACTCTTCAGATGTATAAACACGCATACTAACTTACCTATATGGCGCACAACTCCCTCGTAGTATTGCGATTTCTTTTGTTAGTCAGTGTAGTAAGCAATTTACTGCCGTCGTTATGCTCTGCTATGGGGTTTTCTCGTACTGGAACACGATACGCTAGGTAACACTTGCAGCTAGAAAATAACCATGATGATTGTTTGTATCCTACAGAGTATATCAGTGTGAACGACACCAGTCCAGCAAGCGTCATGGCTCAATTATTCTCGCACTAACTACTCTCCCCCTCCCCCCCCCCTCACTCTCTCTCTCTCTCTCTCTCTCTCTCTCTCTCTCTCACACACACACACACACACACACACACACACACACACACACACACTATCTGCAATGACGTTCACATTATTCGTCCAAAGAAAAAAAACGTGCAAGAAACAGTGCACACATGAAAAATCTCTTACAGGGAAGGGGCGGAAGACCATTCGGTGAACAAAGCAGGGGAGGGTTACACGGTTGCTTACTTGGCGGAGCAGGACTGCGAGGCTTTCCCTGTCCGAGAGATAATCTGGGCACGACACTGCCGGCCGTCCAACTCTCCCACTAGCACAGCCTGTGCTGCAGAACACCGGACGATTTCTGCAGAGTGCACCCCGTAGTTCGCCATTGTCTTGAGTGTAAATTCTCTTGACATCGCGGCAGAATCGTCAAGACTGTGTCCGAAATGAATCCTTAAAACAATACGTTTATAAAGGATATTTCTCCAACGGGTAAATGGCATATATTAACAACACTGCTTGGCATGAAACTGCGCTAGAAAAATATAACTTTAAAATATCGAAGAGTCAGGAGGTAGAAAGAAGTATCTAAGTAAACATCTGTGTTGAGCTGATCTTTATTTACTTCCTCAGGTTGTGTCTTAACATTGAGCCCAGAGTTTGAAACTTGAAATATGCTCTGAGGCTCAGTACAAGGCATTACCTGAAGAAAACGAAACGTAAGAGTAAGGATGAACGCTCGTCGATTGCTACGTATTCACAGACGGCGGTTGGGGAGACAACAGTGGGGAAACAACATCTTCTGTCTCCTTTCGAAGCAACACTGCCAACACTCAATTCAATCACTTTTGGCTAAAGACGGAAAACTTAAATCAGGTTATGAAGTCGGTGGGTGGGAGAGGGGAGGCTGGATTTGAACGTCGCGTTTCCCCTCTACGCGAGTCGAATGCTTCAACTACTTACCCATCTCATTCGGTGCAAAATCTGAAGCTTTAATTTCTTCATTACTGTAAGACTCTATACCAGTGATAAAAGTAATACAATTAACGCAGGAACTTGTTACAGAGAAGTACCACTTCGTGTATGCTGACTGAACCACCCTCCTCCTCCTCCTTCTTGTATTTCGTTTAGTACAAAGACGAAGCAGTGATTACCTGATAATCAAATTGCTCAACTACTTTGTAATATACACAAAAGGGAGGTTCTAAGGTTTCCATGTTAAAGCGAAAATAGTCAGGAAACTATTGCTTATAGGACAGTACAAAATGAATAAAAGGACACTGAATCACAGGTTAGTTAAGTTTTATTAATTTATTGTTGGTGTTTTAACTGCGTCTCATAGTAATCACGCTATTATGCACCCATTGGTGTGGATTAATGAAAAATGAGTTACGTTTACACGTTTGGAAGAAGCAGTGTCTACGGTGCAAACTCCAGAAAATCTCGCATATCCGCATTCCTCATGTTAGACAGTGTACTCTGTTAGTTGCGTAAACAAGAGTAGAATAACATTGAATCTGGAGGTCTCGGTGACGTAGTAGTACTTCTTCTCTATCTGCAGTTTCAATTGTTGAGTATTAGACCACCGAAGATAAACCCACAGCGAAATGTTTACATTATAGAATAGTAATAATAATGATAATAATAATAATAATAATTATTATTATTATACAAATTATAATACAAATTATTCTGGAACAGAACCATTATAACAGATAAAACAACACCATATAACAAACCTGACATCATACTCACCAATAAAAAGAAGAAATTAACACAACTAATCGAAATATCCATACCCAATACAACAAATATACAAAAGAAAACAGGAGAAAAAATTGAAAAATACATCCAAGTGGCTGAGGAAGTCAAGAACATGTGGCATCAGGATAAAGTTGACATTATACCAATTATACTACCAACTACTGGAATCATATCACACAATATCCACCAGTACATCAACGCAATACAGCTACATCCAAACTTATATATGCAACTACAGAAATCTGTAATTATTGATACATATTCAATTACCCGAAAGTTCCTAAATGCAATGTAACATATAGCGTACAGTTAAAAGGAAGTCACGCTTGATCAAGGCCCGCGTCACTTTCCATTTTTAACCAGACCTAAAAAGGTCTGAGAAAGGAAAGAAGATAATAATAATAATAATAATAATAATAAGGGAACACATACGAAAAAGAAAATGAATGCGTTACTGATTCGTATTTTCAGTTAACAAAGATGGAATTGTTGAGTAACTCTGAAATATTTTGGACTGTATAGATAATTAATTGTAATTAGTTACTGAAATATTCCAAAGATCTTTTCAATGAGTGATTTTGTCTGAATGGTGTGCAAAAGGATAGTTATAGGATTAAGTTTAATACTGACGAGCATATTATTTTTCTGCGCTACTCAAGCAACAGCACCTAAAACTTAGATTTTGTTGCGGGCTACCAGTTTTTAGATAAAACTTCGTCTGTCGCAGAGAAGGATTTGTCCAATTTATTCTTCTAGTGTTATAGGTATGGACATTGTTATTCTTCATAAATTGTGATGATTTATTTCCGATGAACTGCGCTAACGAATATATATAAGGTGCAATTAATGTGCTGAACTCTTTAAATAGATACTCGCGTTTGTGCAATCTATACTTCCCATCTAATTGATGAGTTTCTGCAGAAAATTTTTCCTTAAGGCATTACTGAGTGGAAATGTGCACCGTAAGTTAGGAGGTCGATTTCTTCGTTTCCAAGACTACCTACCATACAAAACGAAGAAGTAGCTGAACTTAATTGTTTGATCGGCTCAACATGGATGATCCAGCTGAAATATACATTATTAAGTACGCCCAAAAAATTGGAGCATTCGATCCTTTCCCTGACTCCTGATCATGTGCTACATCAGTTGTTGCTATGACTCTACTTTTTGTTCAGAACTGAATATAGTTAGAAAGAGTCACTTTTCAGGAAACTATTTAATAATTCTTTGGAAAACGTCATTAAAAGGTCATTCTCCATCTATCTCTCAAACAGAATTTATTATATCACTAATATCATTTGCTAAAAGTATCAGCTCTCTATGTTGAAGGTTAAATGGAAGGTCGTTCATCTATAGAAGGAATAGGGGTAGACCCAAAATTAAAACTTGTCAGATTCCCTTCTTGATTTCTCCGCTGTCGCTAAAATTTTATGTCCTAACGCTGCTTCATTTATTCTGAGCAGCTTTTGCTTTCTGTATGAATCAGGCCAATTGCTTGCAAACCCATCAGTTCCATAAAACTTAAGTTTTTCTAGGACAGTAACGTGATCTGCACGGTCAAACGCCTTGCAATTATCACATAAAACACTAATAGGCAACATTTTATTAATTTAAGCTTGTGATATTTGGTGAGTGAATGTATAAATAGCATTCTCTATGAACCAGTACTTCTGGAATCCAAGCTGTTCTACGAAAATTAATTCTACTTGTATGTGAGCTACTCTTGAGTAAATTACGTATCCAGTATGTTGGAAAAACGACGTCACTAAAGAAACTGGAAGATAACTATATTTAACAACGAAATTTTTAATCTATCAGGAAAACTTCCCTCTGCCATTAGTACGTTACATATTACATGACTTATTGAACTAGAACAATTCCTCAGAATTCTGTCTGAAGTTGAATCGACACCATACGAGTTTGTTTGTCAAAACTTATACCATTAAATTATTTTCAGTGAAGGCTGTTGATGGTGCTGCAAGTTCGTCTTGAGCTGAATAGTTCAAGCATACTTTTACTGTCATATTTAGAAAGTGATTGTTAAAGATACTCGCAGCTTGCGCATTGTCAGTCACAACATCTTCATTCAGTTTCACTGCAATGGTATATTATGCACTAAACGGTTGTCCTGTCTTCTGACAGAATCTCAAAGAAATCTTCCCTAAAATACAAACAAACTACTGCCTCTTCGTGTCTGACGGATAGCTGCCTAATACATTTACAAACTAGTTATTCATGTGGGACCCTGTATGCTGTGTTTTACAATGAGTTGACAGATGTCATGACATAGCGATATGCACAGATACAGATGGTGGTAGTAACGCGTATACAGAGTTTGAACGCGGAATGGTAGTTGGAGCTAGATGGATTGAACGTCCCATTTGGGAAATTGTTAGGGAATTTACTTTTCGGAGATCTACAGTATCAAGAGAGTGCTGAGAAATTCAAAGTTCCGAAATTACCCGCCGAGCGGGATTAGCTGAGCGGTCTAGGGCGCTGTAGTCATGGACTGTACGGCTGGTCCCGGCAGAGGTTCGAGTCCTCCCTCGGGCATTGGTGTGTGTGTGTGTGTGTGTGTGTGTGTGTGTGTGTATACTTAGGATAATTTAGGTTAAGTGGTGCGTAAGCTTAGGGACTGATGACCTTAGTAGTTAAGTCCCTATAAGATTTCACACACACACACACACACACACACACACACACACACAAACAAACAGAAATTACCTCTCATCATGGCAGTGGCCTACGGGCTTCTCTTAACGCTCGACAGCTGCAGCATTTGCATAGAGTTCTCATTGCTAACAGATAAGAGACACTGGGTGAAACAACAGCAGAAATCAATACCTATCCATTAGGACAGTGCGGCGAACTCTGGCGGTAATGGGCTATGGCAGCAGACGACCGACACGACTGCCTTTGCTAACAGCACAAAATCGCCTGCAGCGCCTCTCCTGGGCTTTTGACCATATCGGCTTTACCCTAGAAGATTAGAAAGCCATGGCCTGGTCAGACGAATCTCGATTCCAGTAGTAAAGAGCTGATGGTAGTACTAGTCTGTAGTAGATCACACGAAGCCATAGACCCAACATGTAAACAACGTACAGTGCAAGCTATTGGATGCTCCATAATGGTGTGGGATGTGTTTATATGCAATGGACTGGGTTCTCTGATTCAGCTGAACCGATCATTAACTGGAAATGTTCGGCTACTTGGTGACTACTTGCAGCTATTCATGTACTTCTTGTTCCCAAACTGCGATGTTATGTCACTGGGCCACTGTTGTTCGCGATTGCTTTGAAGAACATTTTGAACTGTTCGACTGAATAATTTGGCCTTTCAGATCGCCCGACATGAATCCCATCGAACTTTTATAGGACCTAATGGTGAGTTCAGATAGCTCACAAAATCTTGCGCCGGCAGCACCTTCGAAACTATGGACGCCGACAGACGCAGCATCGCTCAATATTTCTGCAAGGGGATACCAACGACTTGTCGAATCCATGGTAAGTCGAGTTGCTGCACTAGGCAGGGCAAAAGGAGGTCCGAACCGATATTAGGAGATACCCCATGAATTTTGTCACTTCAGTATATAGGCCTATACAGTATTATAAACATAATTTTGGTTCATAACCAAACTGTAACTGTCCACTTTGGTCTTTGCAGAAGAGGTGAAAAAAGTCGGAACTGGCTTACAACAGAATATCCAAACAGAAAAAAAGTTCAAATTTGTGTGAAATCTTATGGGGCTTAACTGCTAAGGCCATCAGTCCCTAAGCTTACACACTACTTAACCTCAATTATCCTATGGACAAACACAAACACCCCCAACGCACCCATGCACGAGGGAGGACTCGAACCTCCGCAAGGACCAGCCGGCCAGTCCATGATTGCAGCGCCTAAGACCGCTCGGCTAATCCCGCGCGGAACCAGAATATCTATTGTCACTGTTACAGGCACTCGTGAATTCAGGCCACGATTAAACCGGCTCAATGTTCCCTTATATCGTGTAACTGTTTCCCGGGTGGCATCGAGGGGTTGGCTAGGTAGGACCCGACCGAGGGTGCAGACAGAGGGGCGCAAAACTAACAAAAAAATTCTTGAATTAATAGGGAGAGGTATATGAGCGTTCCTATATTTTGCGTACGAGACTGAGCCTTTCCCTCAATCCGCGACTGTAAACGAACGGTGCAGTCACAGAGCCATTTCTACAGTGCCATTTCGTCCAAGCGGCATCATACAGAATCAGTTACTTTAGTTTAATCCTCTACCGTGACATAGTTTATCAGGAAATAATGTGCTTCGTTCACACAGCTGCTGCCTACACAGCTCTCTAATGCTCAACGATGGAAGTGTTGATGCTACATGCCGGCGAGCGTGTGCTAAATCAGATACGCTGTATGACCGAAAACTTCCAATTTTTAGCTATTTCTGTCAAATGAGGGCCGGAACAAGTCGTGACAGAGAAGAAAACGAGCAGAAATGATGGAGAAAATACATTAATTTATTTTTATTTACATGTCAAGTTCCGTAGGACCAAATTGAGCAGCAAATCTCCAAGGTGGTGGAAAGTGTCAGTACATGAAATTGAAACATAAAAGTAATAACAGATAAAAATAAAATGTTTATGAATCCGAAAAAAACTCAATCCATAAGTAAACGCAATCAACAATACACCAATAATCAGCTTAATTTTTCAAGGAACACCTCAAGAGAATAGAGGGAGTGTCCCATGAGGAAACACTTCAGTTTCGATTTGAAAGCGCTTGGATTACTGCTAAGATTTCTGAATTCGAGTGGTAGCTTATTGAAAATGGATGCAGCAGTATACTGCACACCTTTCTGCAAAAGAGTTAACGAAGTCCGATCCAAATGCAGGTTTGACTTCTGCAGAGTATTAACTGAGTGAAATCTGCTTACTCTAGGGAATAAGCTAATATTGTTAACAAGAGAAGACTGTAAGGAATATATATATATTGAGAGGCCAATGCCAAAATACCCAGACTCGTGAACAGGGGTGGACAAGAGGTTCGAGAACTTACACCACTAATTACCCGAACTGCCCGTGTCTGAGCCAAAAATTTCCTTGGCTCAGACACGGGCGGTTCGGCAAATAGTGGACGCAAGTGGACCATATGACATAAGTGAATGAAAATAAGCGAAGTAGACTAATTTTCCTGTCGAACTATCACTTACTTCAGATACCATTCGAACAGTAACAAGTCTTTGAACAATATCCTGTACGTGGGCTTTCTACGACAGTTTACTATCTATGTGAACAACTAGAAATTTGAACTGTTCTGTTTCACTAATCATATGCCCATTCTGTGAAATTAAAACGTCAGGTTTTATTGAATTGTATGTTTTAAACTGTAAAAACTGAGTCTTACTGCGATTTAGCGTTAGTTAATTTTCTAAAAGCCATGAACTTAAGTCATGAACTGCACAATTAGAAACCGAGCCAATGTTGCACACAACATCCGCATTAGCAAGCTAGTGTCATCAGCAAACAGAAATATTTTGAAGTCCCCCGTAATACTATAGGGCATATCATTTATATAAATAAGGAACAGGAGAGGCCCCAACACTGATCCCTGGGGCAAGCTCCCCCTCCCCTCCCCACTGGACAATACCCCACTCAGACCCCCCACATCACAGTTCAATCCCACATCCGGTCATCCTGATTTAGGTTTCCCGTGATTTCCCTAAATTGCTCCAGGCAAATGCTGGGATGGTTCCTTTGAAAGGGCATGACCGACTTCCTTCCCCGTCCTTCCCTAATCCAATGAGACCGATGACCTAGCTGTTTGGTCACCCAAACAACCCAACACAACCCCACATCAAAGCCATTTTCAACAATGTGAATAATGACCTTTTGCTGTTGTTGCTAAAGTAAGAGGTGAACCAATTGTGAGTTACTTCACGTATTCCATAGTGGTCCAACTTCTGGAACAATATTTTGTGATCAACACAGTCAAATGCCTTACTTAAATCAAAAAATATGCCTAGCGTTCGAAACCTTTTGTTTCATCCATACAGTACCTCACAGAAAAAAAAATAGCGTTTTCAGCTGTTGAACGACTTCTAAAGCCGAGCTGTACATTTGATAGCAAATCGTGTGATACAAAATGATCAATAACCTTAAATACACAGCCTTTTAAATAACATTAGCAAACACTGATGGGACATAAATAGGTCTAAAATTGTCTATATTATCCGTTTCTCCCTTCTTACAAAGCGACTTTACTGCTGAGGACCTTAAAAGTTCAGGAAACTGACCATTCCTAATGGAAAAATTAAAAATGTAGCTAAATACAGGGATAACATGTGCAGCACAGTACTTTAATATTCTGCTAGGCGCTACATCATAACCATGATAGTCCTTAGTCTTCAGCGATTTAATTATTGACTCACTCTCTCTCTTGTTTGTATCACAGAGGAGTATTTCAGACATCAATCTCGGAATGGCATTCCCCGTAGAAACTAAATTTTTCTTTAATTCATCAGTCGTGCTCAGAAAATGATTGTTAAATACTGTACATATATCTGATTTATCAGTAACAGAAATAGTTTTACTACGAACTGACTTAATATCGTCGATCTTGTGCTATTAACCAGGCACTTCCTTCACAACTGACCGTATAGTTTAAATTTTATCCTGTGAATTAGCCATTCTGTTTGCATACCTCATATTCTTTGCCTTCCTAACAACATTTTTAAGCGCCTTACAATACTGATTGTAATGGGCTACTGTAGCTTGATTGTGACAACAGCTTCTAACATTTTTATATAATTCCCTCTTTGTTCTACATGATATCCCTATCCCACTAATCAGCCACCTGGGCTGCCTGGTACTGCTAGTACCCCGCTTAGAACGTTCTAATGGAGAGCAACTCTCAAAGAGCATGACAAATGTGTTTACGAAAGCATTATATTTATCATCTATGTTATCGACATTATAAACATCCTGCCACTCTTGTTCCTTGGCAAGGTTCAAAAAACTCACTACTACTGTTTGATTAACTTTCCTACATAGTTTGTAATTACATGTGACAATTGTTTGAGTACACAGCCTTTTAGTGTTAAAATTTGTGCTCCATGGTCTGAAAGGCAATTCATCCTTTTACTAATAGAATGTCCATCTAGTAGTGAAGAATGAATAAAAATATTCTCTATGGCTATGCTACTGTTCCCCTGCAACCTAGTTGGAAAAAACACAGTCTGCATCAGATCATATGAATTCAGGAGATCTACCAACATCCTTTTTCTTGCACCATCATACACAAAATTTATATTGAAGACACCACATGTAACTAATGTGTGGTATTTCCTATAAACTGAACCAAGAACCTTCTCTAGCTTGAGCAGAAATGCTCTGAAGTCAGAATTAGGGGACCTACAAACCACAACAATTAGAAGTTTAGTTTCACTAAATTCAACAGCCCTGCATAACATTCAAATACCTGTTGAGTGCAGCGCCATGATATGTCTATGGACTCAATGGGAAACTGCTTTTTACGTACATAGCCACTGCCCAACCCCGCAAGAAACTCCTTGACAAGCATCCACCTAATCTGTATCCTGGTGAAGGAAGCCTCTGAATTGTCAAATTATTTAAGTGGTGTTCTGACACACCAATAATTTCAAGATAACATGTATAAGCAGTTCACTAACTTTATCTCTAATACCTCTTATATTTTGATGAAATATGCTAATTCCTTCTCTGCTTGAAAACATAACATCCTCTGAAGGTGAGCCCTTAGTTAGAGGGACTTCCTTTAAGCAGCTATACCTGTCAGCTGCCTTCAATATCAAAAAGGTGCAGCTCTAACACCAACTACTACAGGAATTTTTCCATGAGTGATCCCACAACCGATTACACTGTTACCTATAAGGTTTTCCAGCCTCCGCTTCCCATTCCTATTGAGGCGCAGGCCATGCCTAGTGAAATCCAATCTAATGACAGACCCAACTGGCATCACTCGAATGTGTGATACAAGACATCTGCCATCAGCGCCCTCTCCAGCCCCATATTAACGTGCGTAATAGCCGCATTAAGATGACGCCTATTGTGACGCTTAAACAGTTGCACGAAATGCCCATTACTGCCACCAGTTTGAGTAGCTATCTTTACCAGGTCACGACCTACATCATATTCCCCGTCCCTATCAAGACTGTGCCCTGCTCCACTCACGATCACAACCTGATCCTCCTTCGTAAAATTCCTACATAACTCCCCTATGTTGTCAGTCACCTGAGCCAACCCTGCACTAGGCTTCACAATGCTGGTGAAATGGTACTCACTCCCCAACACTTCCTGCAACTGCTGGCCCACACCTCAACCGTGCGAACTAACTAGCATCACAACCTCCTTCTTTCTAATTGACTTTGCAACTGACCTAGGCCTAACTGCTGAGGACCGCTGCATGTTCCCTACATCTACAGCTACAAGAGGCTCCTCTCCACTCACCTCTGACAACTGGTCAAATTTATTGCACACACCCAGAGTTTAACTGTCTGAATATCTTTTAGCTGCCTTCTTGCTAACTACCAGTCCTCATTCCCCACCACACTTCACCCTGCTCAACCTACCTAGTTCCTCCGTTGCGCTTAGTAATTGCACCTGAAGGGCACAGATCTAACGCTCCTGCTCCTCTATCAACTTATTTCTACTGCAGGTTCTGCATTCTCAGGAGAGGATCCTGCTAGAATTCCCACTGGCTTCCCCACTGCATTCCCCCCAATGAAAATATTTGAAAAAATCCCACATCGTAACTCACTACTCACAAACGTACGACAGAGCTCACACATCTCACTCATGGTAACATTTTACAGGTACTGAAAAAAACTATACGTCTACGTTACCTAAGTTCAGTTTCACCAGTAGAACTATTTATAGTAACAATAGCGGTCTCGAAATTCTCTGTCTACTAAGAATGCAACTACTTGTATTAATACTACTGCACCACAGCTAATACCAGTACCAACCTGGGGTTCGATTCCCGGCGGGGTCAGGGATTTTCTGTGCCTCATGATGACTGGGTGCTGTGTGATGTCCTTAGGTTAGTTAAGTTTAAGTAGTTCTAAGTTCTAGGGGACTGATGACCATAGATGTTGTCCCATAGTGCTCAGAGCCATTTGAACCATTTTTGAACCAGTACCAACAAAACATCACAAAATTATTAGCTAAAACCAATAATTCCAGCGGCCACTGGAACACTCAACCAAGTTAAAACACTGAATGAAAATTTTCTGAAATATTTAGTTAGAAACAATAAGAAACTTCACTTGAAAACTAAAGCACGAAATTTACTAAACCATTTCAGCGCACAGAAAACTAGAAAACACAGCGAGCGAACGCTTAGTTATAAGCATATGCACTCCCTTTGTTGCTGCGTTTCGGTTAGTACGCCCTTTAGTGTTAATAAAAAAGATTCCACGTATAAAACTTGTTAATAATGCTACAGTTGCTATGCCTAAAGACAGCTACAATCTGCTCGTCTAAACTGATCAAGCACCTTGTCATAAGACCATTAGAAGTTGGCATTACGGTATGTGTTAGATATTTTGTCGCTATCCTAGAGAGATTGAATTCTAACGCACATTTAAGCACCGATAATCGTAAGTTTCATAGTTATTCACTGTACTAAACGTGTAAATCATTTAGTTCTTGTATCAAATCTCACTTAAGAGGCATTTTCGTTGTAGGTGGTACTCGTGTCATTGTGGGCATATTAAACCCACCTGCGAGATTACACTTAGGTGACAGGAGTCATCAGACACCTCCTAACATCGTGTCAGACCTCCATTCGTCCAGCGTAGTGCAGCAGTTGGATGTGGCATGGACTCAACAAGTCGTGAGAAGTCCCCCGTAGAAATGCTGAGCCATGATGCCTCCATAGGCATCCACAATTGTACTGCCGGTGCAGGATTCTGTGCACGTACTGACCTCTCGATTATGTCCCACAAATGTTCAATGGAATTCATGTCGGGCGAACTGGGTGGCTAAATCCTTCGCTCGAAAGGTCTAGGACGATCGTCAAACTAATCGCGAACAACTGTGGTGATATGACGCATCGTTGTGTGGAAACGTGAAGTCCATGAATGGTTGCAAATCGTCTCCAAGCACCCGAACATTACCATTTCCAGTCACTGACCGGCTCAGTTGGACCAGAGGACCCACTCCATTCCATGTAAACACAGACCACACCATTATGGAGCCACCACCGGTACGCACAGTGCCTTGTTGACAACTTGGGGTATGCACCACACCCAAACTATCAGTTCTTACCAATTGAATCTGCATTTATCTGACTAGACCACAGTTTTCCAGTCGACTATGGTCCAGTTTATAAGGTTGAAAGTATCTAACCAAGATTGTATCATTTTATGCTGTGAAAGTATCAGTGATAAGATTGTTCTAAATTAATTATTTAGCAAACCTGCATCTGACTGGCCGGCCGAAGTGGCCGTGCGGTTAAAGGCGCTGGAGTCTGGAACCGCAAGACCGCTACGGTCGCAGATTCGAATCCTGCCTCGGGCATGGATGTTTGTGATGTCCTTAGGTTAGTAAGGTTTAACTACTTCTAAGTTCTAGGGGACTAATGACCTCAGCAGTTGAGTCCTATAGTGCTCAGAGCCATTTCAACCATTTTTTTGCATCTGACTGCGTCTGTGAACTTCTTTCTTGCACTTCTCCATTTTGCCAGAAATGCAACATGTATTTGATTCAGCATTCAAGTTTAAGAGAATAATGCCGTTTGTGCAATAGCATTAAGATGGTACTGGAAAATTAACTTTTGGCCCTGACGTTTACTTGGTTCTTTCATTGGTGGGTAACTCTAGTTTACTACTCATTTTCATATTCAATACAAGCAAAGGATGTCGATTATGATTCAGGCTGTTAGATTTAAACACAATGTTGATCTCAATATATATTGTTAAAATTTTAAGTCATACAGAAAACCTACTGTTTCAAACATTTTCGTAGCACGAATCACTCTTACAAAAAATTTTACAAAACGCTTATTGCGTCAAACCTTGGCCACACAAATCCTAACTCTGAACATTATCTAACAAAAACCAATTTCTCTCATTTACATGCTTAAGTTTGCTCGGGGGCAGCGACCTACCTTAACGCTGTCACCACTCGTCTGCTTCCTCCGCCCACCTAGCTGCGACTCCTCCCTTAAAGCTGTCTGCACACGTCAGAGTCCTCCGGGCACCTACCTGCGACTCCTCGGTTTTTACTGCACACGCCCGGCTCTCTTAACCATCAAAGATCCTCCCACTCAAAGATATTATACTCGTTCCACCTTGCGGTTGGCAACTACCGACTATTTTCTGGAGCTACCCCGATCAGACCTTAGCCCATACCTTTCAAGGTCACGACCCAGGAGAGGCTCTGCAGGCGACGTAGTGCCGTTAGCTAAGGCACTCGCGTCTGTTATCTGCTGCCATAGCCCATTGGCTATGAAAGATTTCACCATAGAGTCCGAAGGGATACATTCGTCGTAAGTCCCATATTGATTTCTGCGGTTATTTTACCCATTGGTGTTGATATGATAGCACTGCCAACTCTACGCAAACGCTGTTGCTCTCGGGGTCGTTACGTGGAGGTCGTAGGGCCACTTTGTTGATCGTGGTGGGAGGTAATGCCTGAAATTTGGTATTCTCGGTACGCCCTTGACACTATCGGTCTCAGAATATTGAGTTCCCTACATTTCCGTACTGGAATGTCCCACGCGTCCAGCTAACATTCCGCGTTCACAGACTGGTCATTTCCGTCGTGCGGCCATAATCAAGTCGTAAACCTTTCCCCATGAATCACCTGCGTACGAATTACAGCACTGGCTTTTCCACTTTGTGGACGCGATACATTGCCATATGTATACGTGCATATCATTATCCCATGATTTTAGCCCCGTCGGTATACAAGGTGGTCCATTCATCGTGACCGGGGCAAATATATCACGAAATAAGCGTCAGACGAAGAAACTACAAGGAACGAAACTTGTCTAGCTTGAAGGGGGAAACCAGATGACGCTATGGTTGGCCCGCCAGATTACGCTGCCATACGTCAAACGGATATCAACTGCGTCTTTTTTAAATAGGAACCCCATTTTTTATTACATATTCGTCAAGTACGTAAAGAAATATGAATGTTTTAGTTGGACCACTTTTTTTGCTTCGTGATGGATGGCGCTGTAATAGTCACAAACATATGGCTCACAACGAACAGTTGGTAACAGGTAGGTTTTTTAAATTAAAATACAGAACGTAGGTACGTTTGAACATTTCATTACGGTTGTTCCAATGTGATACATGTACCTTTGTGAATTTATCATTCCTGAGAACGCATGCTGTTACAGCGTGATTACCTTAAATACCACATTAATGCAATAAATGCTCAAAATGATGTCCGTCAACCTCAATGCACTTGGCACTACGTGTAACGACATTCCTCTCAACAGCGCCCTCCGTAATGCTCGCACATGCATTGACAATACGCTGCAGCTCGTGGTCGTGCGGTAGCGTTCTCGCTTCCCACGCCCGAGTTCCCGGGTTCGATTCCCGGCGGGGTCAGGGATTTTCTCTGCCTCGTGATGACTAGGTATTCTGTGATGTCCTTTGGTTAGTTAGGTTTAACTAGTTCTAAGTTCTAGGGGACTGATGACCATAGATGTTAAGTCCCATAGTCCTCAGAGCCATTTGAACCATTTTTTTTTTTTTTTTTTTTTTTTTACATTGCGCTGGCACATGTTGTTAGGCGTTGTCGGTGGATCACGGTACCAAATATCCTTCAATTTTCCTCACAGAAAGAAATCCGGGGACGTCAGATCCGGAGATCCGGTGAACGTGCGAGCCATGGTATGTTACTTCGACAAACAGTCCACCTTTCATGAAATATGCTTTTCAATACCGCTTCAATCGCACGCGAGCTATGTGCCGGACATCCATCATGTTGGAAGTACATCGCCGTTCTGTCATGCAGTGAAACATCTTGTAGTAACATCGATAGAACATTACGCAGGAAATCAGCATACATTGCACCATTTAGATTGCCATCGATAGAATGGGGGCCAATTATTCTTCCTCCCATAATTCCGGACCATACATTAACCCGCCAAGGTTCCTGATGTTCCACTTGTCGCAGCCACCGTGTATTTTACGTTGCCCAATAGTGCATATTATGCCGGTATACGTTACCACTGTTGGTGAATGACGCTTCGTCGCTAAATAGAACGCGTGCAAAACATCTGTCATCGTCCCGTAATTTCTCTTGTGCCCAGTGGCAGAACTGTACACGACGTCCAAAATCATCACCATGCAATTCCTGGTGCATAGAAATATGGTACGGGTGCAATCGATGTTGATGTAGCATACTCAGCACCGACGTTTTTGAGATTCCCGATTCTCGCGCAGTTTGTGTGCTACTGATGTGCGGATTAGCTGCGACAGGAGCCAAAACACCTACTTGGGCATCATCATTTGTTGCAGGTCGCGTTTGACGTTTCACATGTGGCTGAACACTTTCTGCTTTCTTAAATAACGTAACAATCCGGCGAATGGTCCGGACACTTGGATGATGTCCAGGATACCTACTAGCATACATAGCACACGCCCATTGGGAATTTTGATGACAATAGCCATACGTCAACACGATATCGACCTTTTCCGCAATCGGTAAGCGGTCCATTTTAACACGGGTAATGTATCACGAATCAAATACCGTCCGCACTGGCGGAATGTTACGTGATACCACGTACTTATACGCTTGTGACTACTACAGTGCCATTAATCACAAAGCGAAAAAAGTGGTCCAACTAAAACGTTCATATTTCTTTACGTATTACACGAATATGTAATAAAAAATGGGGGTTCCTATTTAAAAAACGCAATTGATATCTGTCTGAGCTATAGCAGCGCCATCTAGCGGGCCTACTATAGCGCCATCTGGATTCTCCCTTCAAGCTAGACGAGTTTCGTTCTTTGTAGTTTTTTCGTTTGATGCTTATTTCGTGAGATATTTGGACCCGTCACCCTGTATAATAACTCAGCGAAATCTGCCTATAAACAATTTCGGAGCAGTATTAGGTGGGGAAGGCACGGAGGGTTGGGTAAGTCAGCTTTGTCAGGGACACTGGACCACCTTGGTACAGATCTGGCCGTTCGCAATCTGCCGTGTGTTTATCGTCGCCGTAAACTGAAGCTGCGGTATACAGCGGCTATCCGTGTCGCCACTGCGCATGTGCGTAGTGCCCGTGGTGGAATACACTCGGCCGCGGCTGTAGGTCTTAAAAAGACAGCTCGGGGGCGTTTCCCAACTAGGCTTCGCCACCGCTGTTCCAGTGGTGGTCTATCGCCACATCTTTACTGCCGCAAACAGCGGACTGCCACCGCACCGAGCTGTGCTCGGGCGAGGCGGTGGGTTCCATCTGCTGCGCTGCACTTCCGAGATGCTCCCGCGATAGTGTTTATGGGTATTACCGAGGGAACAACGGGGCGCCTTAGCGAAGCGAGACGTGCCCTTCGACAGAGCTTGTGTTCTCATAGAGCAGCGGCGGAGAGCACCGCAGTCACCTTGGGTTCAGCCTCCATTTCACGTGGTCGCATGGACAAAAACGCTGAAAGTTTTACTATGGAAAGATTAGAGATATTTTGATCACTTACCCTGTAAAAAAAAAAGAAACGAAACATCATCACTCGGAAGATTTCTGAATAACTTGAGGCACTGATTCATGTTTAGAGCATGCTTTTAGTTTACCATGTTATTGTTGTTGTTGTGGTCTTCAGTCCAGAGACTGGTTTGATGCAGCTTTCCATGCTACTCTATCCTGTGCAAGCTTCTTCATCTCCCAGTACTTACTGCAACCTATATCCTTCTGAGTCTGTTTAGTGTATTCATCTCTTGGTCTCCCTATACGATTTTTACCCTCCACTCTCCACTCCAATACTAAATTGGTGATCCCTTGATGCCTCAGAATATGCCCTACCAACCGATCCCTTCTTCTAGTCAAGATGCGCCACAAACTCCTCTCCAGTTCTGTTCAATACGTCCTTATTAGTTATGTGGTCTACCCATCCAATCTTCAGCATTCTTCTGTAGCACCACATTTCGAAAGCTTCTATTCTCTTCTTGCCGAAACTATTAATCGTCCACGTTTCAATTCCACACATGGCTACACTCCATACAAATACTTTCAGAAACGAATTCCTGACACTTAAATCTATACTCGATGTTAACAAATTTCTCTTCTTCAGAAACGCTTTCCTTGCCATTGCCAGTCTACGTCTTATATCCTCTCTACTTCGACCATCATCATTATCAGTTGTTTTGCTCCCCAAATAGCAAAACTCATTTACTACTTTAAGTGTCTCATTTCCTAATCTAAATCCCGCAGCAATACCCGATTTAATTCGACTACATTCCATTATCCTCGTTTTGCTTTTGTTTATGTTCATCTTATATCCTCCATTCATGACACTGCATTCCGTTCAGCTGCTCTTCCAGGTCCTTTGCTGTCTCTGACAGAATTACAATGTCATCGACGAACCTCAAATTTTTTATTTCTTCTCCACGGATTTTAATTCCTATCCCGAATTTTTCTTTTGTTTCCTTTACTGCTTGCTCAATACACAGATTGAATAACATCGGGGAGAGGCTACAACCCTGTCTCACTCCCTTCCTAACCATTGCTTCCCTTTCATACCCCTCGACTCTTGTAGCTGCCATCTGGTTTCTGTGCAAATTGTAAATAGCCTTTCGCTGCTTGTATTTTACCCCTGCCACCTTCAGAATTTGAAAGAGAGTATTACAGTCAACATTGTCAAAACTTTATCTGTGTATACAAATGCGAGAAACGTAGGTTTGCCTTTCCGTAATCTATTTTCTAAGATAAGTCGTAGTGTCAGTATTGCCTCACGTGTTCCAACATTGCTACGGAATCCAAACTGATCTTCCCCGAGGTCGGCTTCTACCAGTTCTTCCATTCGTCTGTAAAGAATTTGTGTTAGTTTTTTGCAGCCGTGACTTATTAAACTGATAGTTCGGTAATTTTCATATCTGTCAACACCTGCTTTCTTTGGTATTGGAATTATTATATTCTTCTTGAAGTCTGAGGGTATTTCGCCTGTATCATACATCTTGCTCACCAGATGGTAGAGTTTTGTTAGGCCTGGCTCTCCCATGGCTGTCTGTAGTTCTAATGGAATGTTGTCTACTCCCGGGGCCTTGTTGAGTATACCATGCTCATCTACACTGAAGGAAACAAGTTATAACACCAGGATCTGGAAGAAGATGTAGAGTCACATAGGAGTGGCGCTACTATCCCTATTATGAAGATGCAAATCAGGTCAGCTTTAAATACAAGCTGTAACGGATGTGAGCCTTAGTTACCTTTGACCCTGGACGCGATGAGCTGACGTTAGTCAAGAATGCATTGAAAATGCTAAATACGCCGTTATCGACACCTCACTGAGGTTGAACGAGGCCGTCTTATGGGGCTACGAGAACATGAATGTCCCTTCCGCAGTGCTGCAGAAACACTAGGCAGAGACGTATCCATTGTTCATTTTGAAATTACAATGAAATCCTAAGCATTAGATGCTTACAGCCGTTGATAAATATCAACGGGGAAATGACCGAAATACCAGATACCATAGTCATACAGATAAGGCTTACCGGCCAATGACCTTCTTCAGTGCAGATGCGCTCACATTGCTCAATCTTACGGGAATCGGTAGATTGACAGACGTAAGTAATGAGTATAGCAGGCAGGGGCACTACAATTGTAGTGTGTCGACAGAATATTCGAAATGTGGGTCTTACAGGAAGTGTGCGACATAGTCGCACTGTCCTCTGTGTCGTCGAGGGCTCAGTCGGATAGAGCATCTGCCATGTAAGCAGGAGGTCCTGATGAGTAGTGCTGCAGTTAGCGTTGATGCTGTTTGTAGGTTTCCGCCCCCTGTTGGAGGCCAGACGGTATCGTTTAGTTGGCATGGTTGCGGTTGTTTGTCTTCCTCTCGTGTTGACTGGCGCCACTCTGTTTCGAAAGTGTTGCCTGTCTGCTAGTGGCAGCAGCGGTGGTTATCGATATGTAATAACTGTTGCCCTATCTTGGGGGCGACGTCGTTTTTCCGGGTCGTGTGAGATAGCGAGTTCCGTTGGGGACTCAGGAGGAGCCAGGTCCGCGCAGTGCCAGAACACGCCAGGAGTGCTGGCGGTACACATGGACTGCCGGATGGAAGGGCTGTGGTCACGAGGGTGTACGATCTCGTCGTGAACCGAATCCAGCAAGCTTTAAGATGAGTGTATTTCAACCCAAGTAGTGTAACCTCCACCATTGTGATGTCTCGCCATTCTCCAGTGACATGGGTTCTTGTTGCTGCTCGTAGTGTCGCTGAGGCGAAGAGCAGCGAGTGGAGTGCTTGGGGAAGGCGGATCTGCCTAGCTTTTCTCGACTTCTTATTACTATTTACTGCGTTCGACTTGTTACAATTTGTTAAGTTCAACAAGCGGGAATTTTTATTGCCTGGTGGCCACTAACGCCCCAGTTACCTGCCCTGGGGGCCAGTTGATGATTCTTCTACTCTGGTGGTAGTGATTTCTTTCTCATTCCGGGCGCTCTAAGCACAGTATTCTGCGGACGTAGTACAGATCGCCGGTTCCGGCTTTGGCGCATTGTTCCATCGCTGCATTTGGTTTATCGGATGTCAGGTATCTTCAGCAAGATTTTCATTAGTCATTCGTTACACTTCCATTAGTCTGAGTTACCATTTTGTGAAGTGAATGCAACTCTTGGGTGCCTATCTCATCGCTCGCGAAAGTATTTGTTGCCGGACCTCCTCAGAGGTCGATTTCTGGAGTACCATCTGTGGCTCCTTGCTTCTTGTAAGACAAGTGTGTTCTAAAAGCAGGTCTGATGGCCAGTACTTCAGTGTTACGCTCCTTCAGTCGACGCCTTCTGCGGGTATAATCTGCCTCAGAACCCTTTTAGGAACTTAGGTACTGGTCCTTTAGTTTAATTGCTGTATTATTTATTACAATACCTTGTAATGCCTATATTAGATGTCATATAGGTCTCGTTAATAGTTCTGGTCGCCTTCTGGAATAAATTTAGCAGTGTAGTGTACAGTGGATGTTAAGAGTTGTGTTACGATGTTTACCATCATCTTATTTCACCCGTTTGGTGATCAGTTGCTTTGTTTTAAATTAACCTTTGCTATTGTAGTTGCTGTTTTACAGCAGGTTTCTAAATTTTTTGTATTATTGCCGTTCCTGGCGTGTAAGTCCTTGAGCCGTGATTGTGGTCATTTGCCTTAAAATTCTAATTTGGTATTTGTATTTACGCAGTAAGCCTTTAAACCTTATTCACTGCTATTCCTGGCGTCTGGTGCCTTCTGCTGTGTTTGTGGCGACTTGCCTTTAATATTTCAATACCTGTAAGTTGTAAGCTGCAGCGAGTTTTAAACAGTTCTTAATTTTTTGCCATTCCTGGCGTTTAAGGCCTTTTGCCCAGATCACAGTGGCTTGCTTTTAAAACATTACCTGCTGTACCTGTATTTAATGCTGATTTTCTAAATTGTAACTCACTGAAAACACTATTATTTACACTTCATTAATAACGTGTGGCATTTTTATTTATTGTCGAGTCTGGAATAAATTGTGTGTAACTGTAAAAGGCATCCCGGTTCGAGTCCCGGTCGGGGTATACATTTTCAACTGTAGCCGATGATATTTATCGACGCTTGTAAGCAGCTAATAGTCTACAAATGATTTTGATTTCATTCTTCGAGAGCTGCAAGATAACCAATGGTATCTGTTGTTTCGGACATGTCCGACATCTCCGAAAGAACAGAAACCATCTTCATATTACATAAACGAAGACAGTAACTTGTTCTCGAAACAACAGTTACTGTTGATGACCGTGCAGCTTTTCCCTGGAATAAATGATGACTAACTGAAAACGTCAGCTGCCGACAGGTGTTGTTGTTATACCTCGATGTGGACAGGTGAAAATGTGTGCCCCGACCGGGACTCGAACCCGGGATCTCCTGCTTACATGGCAGACGCTCTATCCATTTGAGCCACCGAGGACACAGATGAATAGCGCGACTGCAGGGACTTATACCGTGCACGCTTCCCGTGAGGCCCATATTCCCAATTGTCCACAATTCTATATATGTATTGTACCTTATAGACATTTGCCCACCCACTCATTACTCGCGCACGCTTTGGCGATTCCCGTAAGAGTTTGGGCATATCAACAACAACTGTCGGCAGCTGAGGTTTTCAGTTAGTCATCATTTATTCCAGGGAAAAGCTGCACGGTCATCAACAGTAACTGTTCTTTCGAGAAGAAGTTACTGTCTTCGTATATATAGTTAAGGGCTACCCAGCCATTGACCTTCGTCTGTGCGAATGCGCACAGGTTGCCCAAACTCTTACGGGAATCGCCAAAGCGTGCGCGAGTAATGCGTGGGTGGGTAAATGTCTATAAGGTACAATACATATACAGAATTGTGGACAGTTGGGAATGTGAGTCTCACGGGAAGCGTGCAAGGGATAAGTCCCTGCAGTCGCGCTATTCATCTGTGTCCTCGGTGGCTCAGATCGATAGAGCGTCTGCCATGTAAGCAGGAGATCCCGGGTTCGAGTCTCGGTCGGAGCACACATTTTCAGCTGTCCACATCGAGGTATATCAACAACACCTGTCGGCAGCTGAGGGTTTCAGTTAGTCATCATTCATCTGCATATTGTTCAAGTTTGGTGGCAGCGGTGGTCACGCGAATGTACGGTGACAAGAAGACGGGGCTCCGGACGGCCACGTGGCACTACCGAGAGGGAAGACCAGCGTCATCGGTGTATGGCTCTGGCGCATCGTACTGCATCTGCAGACCCAGTTTGAGCAGCAGTTGGCACCACAGTGACACAACCATTACAAATCGGTTACGTCAAGATGACATCCGAGTCAGGAACATTGTAGTATACATTCCACTAACCCCAAAAAACAAAACACTGTACGATACATTCCACTGACCCCAAACCACCGCCAACTGCAGCTTCACGGGTGTCAAGTGAGAGCTGATTGGAGAGCGGGATTGAAGTCTGTTGTGTTTTGCATTTAAAAGCTCGTTCTGCCTCGGTGTCAGTGATGGCCGCACGTTGGGTTGTAGGAGGCCAGCGGAGAACCTGCAACCAATCATTCTGTATGCTACACACACTGCACCTACACCTGGAGTTATGGTCAGCGGTGCCATTTCGTACGACGCCTGGAGCACTCCCGTGGTTATTCCACGCACCCTGACAGCAAATTTGTATGTCTGTCTGCTGATTCGACCGTTCATGCACTGCTTCACGGTAAATGGTGGCAGCCAAAACAGTTGCAGGATAAAGATTTATTAAAATACTTGACCAAGGTTTCGGTATATATAAATATACCTTTATCAGAAGTAAAAAATCTAAAATTACATCCTGCAATGGAGATTAATAAAATAATTGTGTCAAAGGCGTCGACAATAGTTAAGACATCATCTCCATTTGTACAACACGATTATGGAATGGTTCAAATGGCTCTGAGCACTATGGGACTCAACTTCTGAGGTCATTAGTCCCCTAGAACTTAGAACTAGTTAAACCTAACTAACGTAAGGAAATCACACACATCCATGCCCGAGGCAGGATTCGAACCTGCGGCCGTAGCGGTCTCGCGGTTCCAGACTGCAGCGCCTAGAACCGCACGGCCACTTCGGCTGGCATGATTATGGACACAGGGTCAATGCAAACACAGTTTAGCACCAGTACATCGCCTATGAACTATCGTGACTAGAGTGTGTACACACTTTCGTCACGATATTTCATAGGCGATGTACTGGTGCTAAACTGTGTTCGCATTGACCCTGTGTCCATAATCATGTTGTGCAAATGAAGATGATGTCTTAACTATTGATGACGCCTTTGGCACAATTGTTTTGTTAATCTCCATTGCAGGATGTAATTTTAGATTTTTTACTTCTGATGAAGGTATATTTATATATACCGAAATCTTGGTCAAGTATTTTAATAAATCTTTATCCTGTAACTGTTTTGGCTGCCATCGTTTATCGTGAAGAATTTCAACAGTTGCTGTTTCAGCCATGTTTAAAATCTTGAAATTCATGAACTGCATTGGCGGGATGTCTTCCAACAGGATAACGCTCGCCTACGTATCGCTGTTGTAGCCCAACATGCTTTACAGAGTCTCAACACGTTGGCTTGGCGTGCTGCATCACCGGATCTGTCTCCAGTCGAGCACATATGGAATATCATCGAACGAATACTCCAGAGTCATTAGCAAACACCATTAACCGTCCCATTATTGACCGTCTAAGTACGAACCGTGTTTTTTTAAGTAAGTAACGTTTTGAAATTAAAAAAGACGTGCGAAGATATCTCAGTAATTTTATTTTTACATGAAAGCCAGTACCTTAATCTACTTTTCTACATAATTTCCGTCAATATTGAGGCCATTGTCACAACGTTGTACAAGTTTCTGAATACCCTCCTCATACAAGTCTGCTGCCTTACTTGTTAGCCACTGCATCACCACTGTTTTGACTTCGTCATCGTCTTGGAGACGCTGACCGCCAGGCGTTTCTTCAAGTGCAGGGACAGATGGTAGTCACTGGGCGCAAGATCGGGGCTGTACGGAGGATGATCTAGAGTTTCCCATCGAAAAGATGTGATGATATCTTTGGTCTGATTCGCCACATGCGGACGGCCATTGTCTTGCAGCAAAACGATGCCCTTGCTCAACTTCCATGGACTGTTGCTTTGATTCTGGAGTCACGTAGGCCACCCTTGTTTCATCGACCGTAATAATTTGGCTTAAGAAATCATCACCGTCGTTGTGGTACCGCTCAAGGAAAGTAAATGCTAAACGTTTCGTTTTGTGCACATCCGTCAACATTTTCGGTACCCAACGTGCGCACCATTTTCGGTAATTCAAGTGCTCGGTCACAATGCCATACAAAACACTACGAGAAACATTAGGGAAGTCATCCCGCAAGGAGGAAATCGTAAGGCGTCTGTTTTCCGTCACCTTATTGTCCACTTCCTGCACCAAACTTTCATTAACGACCGAAGGACGCGCACTCCGTTGTTCATCGTGCACATTTGTGCTGCCATCTTTAAATTCTCTCACCCACTTTCTTACCATTCCATCACGGATAATGTTTTCTCCGTAAACTGCACAGACCTCACGATGAATATCGATCGCTTTTAGGCCTTTAGCACTAAGAAATCTTGTAACAGCCCGTACTTCAGAGTCGGCGGGACTCACCATTATCGGAGGCATCTTAAACACTCAGTACACAACTTTAAACAAGGAAGAATCAGACTGTAATGCCGTGAGTGCGTAGATTAAGGTACAGGCTTTCAGGTAAAACTAAAAGTATTGGGATATCTTAGCACGTCCTTTTTCATTTCGAATCGGTACTTACTTAAAAAACACGGCCCGTACAACTGTCATGAATTCCATCCTACAAACTGACATTCGGCATGCGCGTTTGCACATTCTGGCGGTTTCACCAGTTATTAATGTACCAGCATTTCGCATTCGCAATGGCTTGTCTTGTCCTTACACTAACCTGAGATCTTGCAATCACCTAAATGCTTTACCTACACGTATGTATAGTCAGAATTTCATTACTCTACATCAATAATTTTTTGGTATTGCGTTTTTTCCATCAGTGTATTTCATCAACAATAAGGAACACACGCACAACTTTCACAACTTGGGAGGTCCTTCAGTCCCAGTGTAATCTAAAGCATTATGGTAATATACACAGCAAATTTCACCAACTGCATTACGAATGATGACAGGCGAAAACTATACTAAGAAGTCTTCATAAGATAGCGCGTCTACTGTCGATGATGTAACAAGAACCTGCAGCATTAAGAACCAGTACAAAAGATGGATAATTAAGGTGTCCACGTAACTATAGACGCCCGACGAAGAAAGTCAAAGACGTATTTTCATTCGGAACTAAGATCTACACAGCGTCTAATAAGTTACCCATGATATGCTGCTAGTATTGCTTGCAAACAACAACAGAACTAAAAATATCCATTTTCTATTCTCTATTGACCTGTAACTCTAGCCTGAACAAAGACAAATTAATTACTAGTGTTACGAGTAACGTAGACTGTTACGTATCTATGTTGACGGATTTTTTAAGACGCTAGCATGCCAGGAAACTCATTATTGATTATGTCCGTAAGAATTTGTTTGGGTGAGAAAAGTATTCGTGACGTATGTGTACTTATGGATGGTCTGAGACTCACGAATAAAACTGGACGACTGCGATGGCAGAAACGGTTCATTAATTCGCAGCCAGGACCCACATCGTCCACAGCTAAACAAACGGCCCCTGCCTTAACAGAAGCAGTAATCTATTCAGCGGCAGAGAAAATCCATTGCAGGTTCTCTTCCGACCGCTGATTAAAAAAATACCTACCACCTCCGCTGGTCGCTGTTCCCAGTTCCGTTGCGGGGCACGGAAGGAAAAGAAGGGTGAAAGGATAAAGAAATAAAGGGCTAAAAATCAACAGCTTCTCGTCTGCAGCCTAGTTCCATCTTGGCTAGACCGTCAGCTATTCTAGATAAGGCTGCTGCCGGCGAGGAGAAACTGCGTATTTTAATTGCCGAAACTTTCGCATTACCTAAATTGCAAAATGTTTCCTCTTTAGCGGAAAGAGCAATAATTAAAAGTAAAACTTTGGAGGAGAGGAGGGTGGCCCGGCCCCTGCGCGAAACCGTGCAGTCATTGTATTAACAGTTCATAAAGCGAGGCGGCCGCGGCGGGAATTTATTGCTCGCGAGGTTGGTACGCTAGCTTTCCGCAGCCCCACACCACGTCGCCCGCCGACACTTTAACCTTCTTCCGCCACGGCGGTTACCCTGCCCACCGAGTTCGCTCTCGCCTCGGCCCTCCCTCGCCGTGCGACGGGCTTTTTAATGGCGATTCATTAAAACGGTGAAATATGATTACTAGCCATAAACCAGGCGGCGCGCGCATGCGCGTACAGCGACACGGCTGGCGACAGTTAACGATGGTGTCGCACCCAGCGGCGTCGAGTGGAACCAGGGAGCGCTTGTGTTAGCTAGTGCAATCGAGCGAGCAGCCAAGGGGCACGAACGCGTTACTAGTATACAACTTGACAGTACACCTTTTACTATGATCTGATCGAGAAATTTAATTTGAAAAATGATTTAATTAAGTCGAGCGAATTATGCGACTAAGATATGAAGATAACCCTTGTGAGTTCGCTTGTGAAAGAGCTTAGCGCTCTTTGCATTGCGGCGTTTACTCCTCGAAATGATAGTTGACGAAGATGAAATTGTAATAGACTAACTTCTGTTTTAGAACTAGACCGTCGGTAGATTTTATTACGACTAGATCCAATTTTATAGTTGAGGCATTGTTAGCAGTCGCAATTACGGAATTTCCTTTACATGTTGACTTTGTGTCATTGCTGTGAGTTACTAAACAGAGAATTTGCATGGGACGGATAGCGAAAAGATGTACTGCTTATTTAAGAATGAAATTTGACTAATATTCAAAAGTAAAGTTCACTTTATGATTCTGTACGTCAACCCTTATGATTCTCAGATCCTAGGCCGATTCCTACACTCATGCCCATAAATTAAGTATAATGCTGATACATGGCGAAACAACGCTCTGGTGGGCGGTTTGTGGGTGTAACTCACCTCGGGGTATGACCATGCGGTGCATCTGACATGCGGTCGTCGCACGGTGGCGCTGGCAGCAGTCCACACACGCAGAGGTGTGTTGGTGCATGTCGGAGTACGGTGCAGCGAGTAAGTGTGCAGACGTTTTCAGAAGTGCTAATGATGACTGTGTGTTGAAAATGGCTCAAAGAACACATATTTATGACGTTTTGAGGGGTAGAATACTGGGGCGACTGGAAGCTGGTCAAACACAGCAGGCCGTAGCATGGGCCCTCCGTGTGCCACAAAGTGTGATCTCACGATAATGGCAACGATTCAAGCAGACAGGAAACGTGTCCAGGCGCTACAGTACGGGACGTCCACAGTGTACAACACCACAAGAATACCGATATCTCACCACCAGTGCCCGCAGACGGCCACGGAGTACTGCAGGTAGCCTTGCTCGGGACCTTACCGCAGCCACTGGAACAGTTGTCTCCAGACAGACAGTCTACAGACGACTGAACAGACATGGTTTACTCACCCGGAGACCTGCAAGTTGCATTCCACTGACCCCTGGTCACAGGAGAGCCCCTAAAGCAGTACATTTTTATTGGAACAGTGGTCTCAGGTTATGTTCACGGATGAATCTAGCTATAGCCTGAACAGTGATTCTCTCCGGATTTTTATCTGGCGTGAACCAGGAACCAGATACCAATCCCTTGTTGTTGTTGTGACTGGTTTGATGCGGCTCCCCATGCTACTCTATCCTGTGCAAGGTTCTTCATCTCCCAGTGCCTACTGCAACCTACATCCTTCTGAATCAGTGCTTGCCTGTTCGTTAAAACAGGAAGACATACAGGCAGCCGTATGAACACGTCTGTTGCAATATTGGAAGACGTAGAGGAAAGAGGAAAGAGGAAAACGTGGTCACCGAAAATCCACACACGTTATTATAGTATGTGAACGTATGCATGTGTGTTCCACATCTCCTTCAATACCACTGCATCGATTTCAACCAAACTGTGTACACGTATCACTAAGCGTCATTAAATAATCGTTGTGGAAGTTAAAACCAACTACCTCTCAAAGGGGTAGGGGTGGTAGTGAAAAGGAATCTTAGCCCATGAGGCACAAACACAGACTATTCAACCAGTATTTGTGAATGAGAGCACTAGTAACTTGAAACATGCTTTATACATAAGTTCAAACCTATACGACGCTTTTTCTCGTTTATAGCACTCATAAAATGATTGAAATCTGGTTTCACAGGACAGAACGGATCAGGTTATGGTTGTGGAGAGGAGCCAAGATCAATTACTGTCAGTTGCACAAAACACACAAATTTTATTTTCCTAAAACATTCAATCACACATGCCCTTGAAAGCATTCAAACCAATACGTCTGAAGGCTCGAACACAAGTTATTAAAATTGCCTTAGTTGCAAAATTTTACATTAAAAAAAATGGTTCAAATGGCTCTGAGCACTATGCGACTTAACTTCTGAGGTCATCAGTCGCCTAGCACTTAGAACTAATTAAACCTAACTAACCTAAGGACATCACACACATCCATGCCCGAGGCAGGATTCGAACCTGCGACCGCAGCGGTCGCGCGGTTCGGGACTGTAGCGCCTATAACCGCACGGCCACACCGGCCGGCTTTTACATAAAACTCAGCTAAGGGCCACATACTGAACATAGAACAACTGACGGCTTAAGGCCTGGATAACGAGATTTTGCAACAGAGCAAAATTCCCTTTAAAAAAAAAATGTTCAAAGAAGAAGATTCAAAGTTTTAACTTAAGACGTCTGAACGCCTTATTTAAAAATTAAAACAAACTAAATTAATAGGCGACTGAAGGCCTCGCACCGTACTTGAGACAAAAATCACAATAGAAAAACAACAGAACAGTGGTGCTCAGAAGTGTTCCAAGGGTCGGCCCGAGGAGGTAACTCTAACCTAAGGTTAGGTGAGACGTGCAGCCAATAGTAAGACTAAATAATCGGATGGAAACCCAACCCAGGGTCGCCTGAAGGAACGACCAACAACCTAATCAATTCCCTTCCGCCCGACTAATGGCACGAGAAAGGAAAATATCAGGCGAGGACGAAGATACCAGCAACACTACGTCTTC